>NW_027122405.1:1223475-2446950 GCF_030686945.1 Centruroides vittatus | reverse complement strand
AAGAACAAATTTGAAAGAGGCACGTGCCGAACGTTCCAAACCGAATAACGGAAGATTTTCGTTGGCGAATTTTTAAAAAATATAATGTATTCTTTTAGCGTTCGGTAACTTCGCCGGTTCGAAGGAGATTTTAGATCGGCACGAATTGACGGTGCATGCGCTGAAAAGCTCACACGCTACGTGTGCGCTTGTCGGCGTGTTTGAGTGTTTATGCGCTTGTAAAGAGTGACCCAAATTTCGGGCAAGTCCAGGGTGGGGACGTTGCATGCCTCTGCTGTTATTGTGAGGATCGCTTCCCAGATGAATATTATTTTTCTATTGTTAGAGCTTTTTAGGAGCGCTGTTTCTGACCAAAGCGGAGTGTAACCTTGTTGTAGAACTTTTTTGGTCAGCTCTGTTGTTTGCCTTCCTTTATTTATATCATCCTGGTGTTCCGCGATACGGCAGGCGATCATTCTTGTTGTTGCCCCTATATATTTCTCTATTTCTCCTGTTGTTGGATTTTGTAGTGGCACCGCGTAGACCCCCGATTTTTCTAATGCGCTGATTTTGTCTCGGTCGTTGCATATGGTTCTGCGTAGGCTGGGTAGAGGGGTCAAGGGGAGCACGAAGCCGTACCGCCGGAATATACGGCTAATGAGTATGGACTGTGCTCCTAGATATGGTAATGTTGACGGTACTATTGCCATTTCTTTTTTGTTGTGTAGCGTGGTGAACGGGTGGATGGAATCGTTCACTCTACGCAGTACATGCGTAAATTTGGCGCCTGTGAACCCAGCGTGTAATACTGCCATTCGTATGATTTCCAATTCATCATTTATTAGGTCCTGCGATGAGGGAAGCAGTATCGCCCTTCTGATGAGAGCTGCTATGGCGGCATTGATATACCGCGATGGTTGGAAGGCGTCAGCTGGAGTGATGTGGGGAATCATGTCGGACTTGTGGTATACCGCAAACCGTGGTCCTTCCGGCGATTTCTGTATCTGCATATCCAGAAATGTTATTGTCTGGTTCCGCTCCTTTTCCCAAGTGAATTTGATGGTGGGATAAACGCTTGATAGTCGCTGCATAAATCGGATAAATTCTTCCTCTGAATTCCCCCATGCTACTAGGATGTCGTCAACATATCGTAGGTATAACAGGGGGTAGCAAATAGTGAGCGGTGCGTTGAAAGTTTTTTGCTCCACGTCCCTCATGACGAGCTCGGCCAAGACTGCAGAGAGAGGGGAGCCCATAGCAAAATTTCTACGAGAGCTGCTCCCGGAGTCACCATTTGTCACTCCCTCCTCCATAGAAGCCAAGACCACCATCGAAGCCAACATCACAAGAGCAAACATCAACGTCTGCACCTTCTACAAAATGGACGTGATATCGCTATACCCTTCCGTCCCCACGTTTGAAGCCGTAATGCTAGCCAATACTATGCTCCTTAAGAAAGGTCTCACAGTTCAGCAGGTACTAGATATTCGCGAAGCGTTGATCTTCGTCACTGAAAACAATTATTTCCGCTTCAACCAGAAAATCTATCTCCAGAAACAGGGTGTCCCTATGGGCTCCCCTCTCTCTGCAGTCTTGGCCGAGCTCGTCATGAGGGACGTGGAGCAAAAAACTTTCAACGCACCGCTCACTATTTGCTACCCCCTGTTATACCTACGATATGTTGACGACATCCTAGTAGCATGGGGGAATTCAGAGGAAGAATTTATCCGATTTATGCAGCGACTATCAAGCGTTTATCCCACCATCAAATTCACTTGGGAAAAGGAGCGGAACCAGACAATAACATTTCTGGATATGCAGATACAGAAATCGCCGGAAGGACCACGGTTTGCGGTATACCACAAGTCCGACATGATTCCCCACATCACTCCAGCTGACGCCTTCCAACCATCGCGGTATATCAATGCCGCCATAGCAGCTCTCATCAGAAGGGCGATACTGCTTCCCTCATCGCAGGACCTAATAAATGATGAATTGGAAATCATACGAATGGCAGTATTACACGCTGGGTTCACAGGCGCCAAATTTACGCATGTACTGCGTAGAGTGAACGATTCCATCCACCCGTTCACCACGCTACACAACAAAAAAGAAATGGCAATAGTACCGTCAACATTACCATATCTAGGAGCACAGTCCATACTCATTAGCCGTATATTCCGGCGGTACGGCTTCGTGCTCCCCTTGACCCCTCTACCCAGCCTACGCAGAACCATATGCAACGACCGAGACAAAATCAGCGCATTAGAAAAATCGGGGGTCTACGCGGTGCCACTACAAAATCCAACAACAGGAGAAATAGAGAAATATATAGGGGCAACAACAAGAATGATCGCCTGCCGTATCGCGGAACACCAGGATGATATAAATAAAGGAAGGCAAACAACAGAGCTGACCAAAAAAGTTCTACAACAAGGTTACACTCCGCTTTGGTCAGAAACAGCGCTCCTAAAAAGCTCCAACAATAGAAAAATAATATTCATCTGGGAAGCGATCCTCACAATAACAGCAGAGGCATGCAACGTCCCCACCCTGGACTTGCCCGAAATTTGGGTCACTCTTTACAAGCGCATAAACACTCAAACACGCCGACAAGCGCACACGTAGCGTGTGAGCTTTTCAGCGCATGCACCGTCAATTCGTGCCGATCTAAAATCTCCTTCGAACCGGCGAAGTTACCGAACGCTAAAAGAATACATTATATTTTTTAAAAATTCGCCAACGAAAATCTTCCGTTATTCGGTTTGGAACGTTCGGCACGTGCCTCTTTCAAATTTGTTCTTTCCACATTCGCCTGAAGACGACGATCGTAATTTTTCGTCGAAAGAGCTTGCAATAAAAAGAAGAAACTACGTTAACGCTGAACTCAGTGCTAATTATCAGAAATATATGCAACTTTGGCGTGAGTTAACTTTTATTAATTTTTAATAAAATCATATTGCTTTTATCAAATAATCATGTTTAATATTGTTGTTTAATCACAGGTAATGATAATCTGCATCTTCTCACAAATCAAGATTTATATGAATTGAGAATAGATTTGTATGATTTTGATGATGGAAAAGCTTATGCAAAATACAGTGCATTTGCAATTGGAAGTGAAAAAGAAAATTACATGTTAAAAATATTAGGAAAATTTACTTCTGGAGATGCAGGTGAGGATAAATTTTTTTTTTTTAAAATAATAATAATAATAATAATAACAACTCTCCCATGGTCATCACCTGGTTGTGGTGAGAGAGCCCAGTAATTTTACTGATCCATAGGGCAATGCATAGACCTTACTGGCAGGGACACTCATGCCAGTAAGATCTATGGGGAGAGATGAAGCTAAGAGTGACCACACCCACATTCTGTGGAGATATTTATCATGGTAGTAACCAGATCTAAGTATGATACTGGCTTGGACGTCTCCTGGGTTAAGAAGGTCCGCATGCGTGGGTTAGGCAGAGGCTCACGTTCAAGAAATAGGCCACAGTCTCCCTTGGTTACTGGTGGCAAAAGCAGCACCAGCCCAAGCATGGCTACTGCAATGCCCTCAACAGATGTGAAGGCATTGCAGTAGCAAATACATACAGCAAAAAATCTACAGATAATCAGAACACTCCCACAAAAAATATCTTGAAAATGGATAAGGTACTTATCACTCCTTAGTCCTTCCTTGCAAAGGCATCATACTGAATACACTACACAAAAATCTGGAAACATGAGGCCTTAACAACAGCACATACATCCTATTACAGAAAGCAGCCATACTGAACACATGCCACATAGGAAATTCTTAAACACAGACATACAGAAAAAACTTACTATAGTGATTTTATAAGTATGCCTTGACCTTAATCCAGCACAGCAGTAGTCACTAGTATTAACCAAATAGGATACATTCCACCAAAACTATAATAATAGAATACATGAATTGATCGTTTCTCATTTCAGTGATATTTAGGCAGTTCTAACAAACAATCTGTTTCAGATTGTTTATTAGAAAATGTGATAAATGAAAATACATAAAATGCTAACTTCTTTATTATTATTATTTTATAAAATTATTAGCTGAATAATCATAATTCATCACATATGCAGTAAAACTTTGTTCATTTGAACTTCCTTCAATTCAAATTAAGAAAGCTTTATTGTATTAAGAAGTAATCTAAATTAACAAAATAAAGTAGCATGTGCAAATATGAACCAAAATTCTGAGCAATGAGCAAGATGGTATTACAGTGAATTCTCAATCTATTGTTTTTGGTGGGACTTGGAGGAAAAACGACTAATGCAGGAAAATAATTAACATGGGAAATTTTTGACATTGATGTTTTTATTGTTTATCTGTATGAAATGTGTATTTTCTAGTGATAAGTTTATATGATGGTTTTATGTAATACTAAATGATATGGAGCATGTGCACAGACATTCATTTATTCTACATTATAAAAAATTGTTAAGAATACTGAAATTCATTCTATTTTCTTTTGGTAAGAATACTTAATGTATTGATTCTTTTCTTGCAGTTGACAACAATACTGTAAAAGCGTGGAAAATGTTAGTGATTTTATAAATTTTTGTCACTTACAATGTGATGATTCTCTTACAGAAATGGGTTCTGACTTTTCTCACTTGTCCAGATATGTTTGCCCCTACCACAACACAATACAGCATTGCCAACCTACAGGAAAAATCATTGTATCTGCCCCTTAAAATTATTGTACATCCATCTCAATCCTTTACACTTATGCCCTTTATCTGTAGAAATGTTAACAAGGTTTGTCCTATGTCAAAATCTTGTAAACTTTTTATCAACAATCCTTTCTTACAACAAAAAAATTTTTAGACCTCATTTGGCAATGAAGTTTCTACAACTCTCTCTTGAATGGGCATAAGCTAAAATTTAATTTTTTCTTACAATTTCAACATACCAAACATTAACAAGTATGTAACACAAATATGTAACACATTCCTTTATATACCATACTTATTTCATATGCATAAACCTTAGTTTTTCAAGTTTTGTCACAGTCTAAAATTTTTAGTCCACTCAAGTAATGGTGACTCCCTATGCCAAAAAAGTTTTGGTTCTAGACAGTTTACTAGATAGAAACTACTCTATAGGAACTATATTAATACATTCTATTACATTATGCACATTATTTGCTCAGATTTTCTTTTCACAACAAATTGAGCATTTTATCAGTAGTTCTAAAAGTATAGCAGTTGGTGGTCTCAAAAATATGATAAAGGTCACCTTATAATTGAAAATATATGGTAGTAGCCAATCTAAAAACTTCAAAAATTTAGTAGCCCTCTAGCGGCAAAAAAAAAAAAAAACAAAATATCAATGAAGGTGATCAATGTATAAAAATAGTGATTGCAAATTGGTTTTTTCAATAATTAATGGTTGTTTCAGAATTACGCATATTTATGAAATAATTATACAAAACCCAATTATTGTACTGTACATAGTATAGCATCCAAAATAATCATACAAATACGATAATTATTGTACAGATGGCAAACCTGCAACAACGTACTAATTTTTACAGTGTTGCCCAGTTTTAAGAGGAAATGTTGCCAATAAAGTACAGTATTTTGTAAAGCAGTAGACAAAAATTACAATAAAAACTGGTTATCTGTAGTCCAGTGCTTCCTAAATATTTTCATTCGTGACCCCAGGCCAGGTATTAAATATAAAATAATAGATACACAAATATTGCCCATGACTACTTTATTTATTTGCAAGCAAAACATTATACATACATAAAAAAACCAGTTTTAGGATTTGCTTTATATAAGTACACAAATATTAATGAAAGTAAATTACATTTTAATGAGACTGATGTGATTGTTTTTTGCAGCATAACAATTTAAACCTAGGTGCAATATTCAACACTGCTGGATGTAAAACATCTTCAACCTTTTTCAACATTCAATGATATTCAGATTTAATAAGAGTTAAAACTGAAAAAGTCATTTCACATAGGAATGTGATGCTGAATGGCAGAACAACATTTAATGACATTTCAGAAATTGTAGGAAATTCAACTCTAGCACCAGTCCAGAATTGAGTCAAGTATTTTTGTTGAAATTCATGTTTTAAGTTAGAGTCACTTGATAGCTCAGCAAATTCCTCTTGTGGCAAATGATTACTATCATCAATGTTAATTAAAAATGGTTTCTGAATCCAAGCTAACTTTTTGAAATCAAAATTCGATATAAAATATTTGTGAAACAGTGTTTCTAGGGTAGAAACCCTAGAAACACTGTTTAAAATTATTACAGATGCATTAGAAAATACATCTATAATAATTTTTGTAACTAAATTTTTACAATTATTCTTTTCAATTATAAAATTGTCAATGGTCAAAAACATTTCAAATGAATCACTTTTCACCCTATTCATCCAAATCTTGATCTTTTTAATAAAACCTTCAATTTTATTATTGGAAGTAAATATATTGCAATTTTTTCCTTGAAGAGACAAGTTGAGATGTTTACTTTCTCAAAAATATCTGACATATAGCATAACTTTGATAACCATAAGTCATTTTGAAAGAGAGCTGCAAGATCAGAGTTTTGTTCAGTTAAAAATACAACTTCTTCTTTTAATAACAATAATCTGTTTAAACTTTGCCCTCTGGACAACCACCTTACTTCTGCATGTAATAATAAGTTTTTGTATTTGAAATCCATGTTTTTACAAAAATTTGAAAATAAATGGCTGTTAGGAGCATGGCTTTTAATAAAGTTTATAATTTTGACAGCATCCTGAAACACATTCAATTCTGTTGGTAATTTTTTTGCTACAAGGGCCTCTCGATGTATCACACAGTGTGTAAAAGTTACATGATCAGCAGCAACTTTTACAGATGATTTAAAACCAATATTTTCTCCCTTCATTGCTTTTGCACCATATTCCAATGCAATTTTTCCATTCTAAACCTTCAGTTTTATAAAATTTGTCAACTTTACTATATATGTCTTCTCCTCTTGTATGTTCTTCCAAAGGATGACAAAATAACAAATCTTCATTGGTTTTTTTTTTTCATAAATGTATCTGATATATACTAACAACTAAGCCATCTTTGTACTATCAGTTGTTTCATCCTACTGCAATGAAAATTTTGGACTTTCTTTAATTCTACTAACAAGTTGCTCAAATTGGTTGTTGCTGATTTCAGTTATTCTATTGGCAACAGCATTGTTTGATAAAGGAATTTTTTCAAATGTCATCACCATATTTACTTCTGTGAAGTATTTCTGCCATTTTAATAGCAGCAGGTAATACAAGATCTTTCCCAATAGTGTATGGCTTCTTATTTTTAACAATCAGATATGAAACTTCATATGACATCAATAAATACTTTTCGTTGAAAGTCATATATTATTTTTCTTTATTTGAAGATCTTAAGGTCCTTAAGATCTTAAAATAGTCCTTTCGTTTATTGATGTAAGAGGGATGCTTCTCTCCATAGCCAAAACATTATTACAAATTAAACAAAGAGGTTATTCCTTACCATTGCAATTATTAAAAGTAAGCCAAATTGTAGAAATGTCTCATCGTATTTTCTTTTACACATCTTAGGTACCTCTTTCTGACTACTGGAACCTGATTGAACAGACTTTGTAGCGTTGCCATCTACATCATTACCTTTGTTAAGCAAGTTCAACCATTTATCCATAGTTAAAAAATACCTAAAAAATTCTAAAATATAAATAAAATAGCATCTCTTATAATTATTGAGGTTGGTATTTATTTGAATAAAGTAAAACAATAAAATACAATATTGTATCATTAGCAATACACTTGTTACAGTGAAACAGAAACTAACAACATACTGGAAACACATCAATTCTACTGTAGTTGCATTAGCACCACATGCAAATTTATTTCGGTGTGCTTGTGTGATACATCAAGTTATAAGTTATTTAACAAAGGCACAATACATATACCAAATTACAATGCGTCACCACAATTATGATGCACTTAGTAAATTATATTCAGATATTAAAAAATACAACTATGAAACTTGGCCAGTATTATTATTTTATAATGGAGTTTTACAGAAAATGTAATACTTTCAATTAACAACAATGAAAAAAATCTGATTAATGTTTCTTCAAATTCTATTTATTTGAATTTAATTTTTGTGACCCCAGCATTTTGCTTTGCAACCCATAGTTTAGGAAGCCCTACTGTAGTCAAAGGGTTTAACTGTTAAATTTGATGTACTTTTATTTTTAGTACACAAAAATCAGTGTTTCAATTTAGTGCCCTGAATTGTGAGTAAAACAATTGATATGGGATAACATTTTTCTTTCAGTTAAAATACACAACAAACATTGCGGGAACAAAGAATATGGGAAAAATTAACATTTTATATATGGTTCCTTATTTAAGACTGGAGAAAACAACTGATAGATGCAGGAAAACAATTGATACAGGAACGATAGTTCAAGAATCCATTGTATTTAAGAACATGTCTGAACAAAAAGTAAATTGAATATACATATGAGTACTCATACAAAGGATCTTGAGCATTATGTAAATTTGTAAACAAACCAGAAACAATTCAGACAAATCAAAAATAATAAATTAAAAAAACATATCTAGATAATGATCCAGACACGTTTTTTCAATATGTTATTTTATTTTTTGAAAAATCTGTTCAAATAAGATAATATCTAGTTAAGTAATATTTTACTGTAAAATTTCTTAAATGATATTATGATCTGCTACATTATAAAGTGAAAGTCTTCAGAAAGTTGCCTTAAATTTTATCTTAAAATAAGAATTTTCATCATTCTTATTCTAGCAATATGATCATTAATTCTTTACTCTCATCTGATGATAAATAAGAATTAATTCAAATTTTTGCTTAACAGTTTGTTAGACAGTTTATAAAAAAATACTACTAAAAATATTTTCATTATACAGGGTGTCCCAAAAAGATGTACTAACTCTTTGATTGTCAAATATATAAATATTTTTTTGTAAATAGACGTGTCTTGACAAACACACAGTCCTAAGAAGTTAAATCAATAAACAATAAATAAATACATTAATTTAAAACCTATTACTAAATTAAAAAAACATATTATTAATCGTCTATCAAAGAGTGAGTACATCTTTTTGGGACACCCTGTATAATATTTTACATATGCATTTAGCTATCATAACTGTTAATTTCCATACACAGTATGCTTATCTGCATTATTAAAATTAAACAAAAAATAATATATTTTATTCTAAACGTGAAGTCAAAATACTTTTTAATTATTTCTGATCATTTTAACAAAGATTCATATTTTTATTGATTTAATTATAACATTTTTTCCAAAATACTTTTAGATCTAGATATATATTGATAAATAAATATTAGTATAGAATGTAATTAAAAAAATTTTTCTTTAGGAGATGGAATGAGTTATCATGTTTCAATGGAGTTTTCAACTCTGGATGCTGACAATGACAAATGGGTTGGAGGAAGTTGTGCAAAAGATCATAAAGGTGGATGGTGGTATAATCAATGTGATGCAAGTAACCTAAATGGTCAATATCTTGGTGGTTTAACTCAACAAGAATACCAAGGTATTTATTGGTATGAATGGCAAGGCCCAAGTTATTCTCTTCGTGCAACTGAGATGAAAATAAAACCAGTCAGACACTGACACAAATTAATATACAATAAAAAGCATTCAAATTTCAAATGAACCAAGTGTCTCAATTTTAATCATATTCTAAAAATTGCTATTGTAAAATTACAAATTCTTTTCTAAGCATTTATATGTAAGTAAATAATCAATACATACCTATTTTAAAGCCTCTCTGCCATGGAAAAGTTACTCTTCTGGCACTAATATGTAGCGGAGGTGTTTGATGGACAACATCACTTACCCTGCCAACAACTTTTCTGCTTTCAAGTTTATTTTGAAGTTTCTCTTCAAGTTTACTAATGGCCATTTTTAATCGCCATTCTCGATTTCCTGAAAGTCAATTAAAAATTTGTCACTCCATTTAGTAAAACCAATATATTATATCAAATTAAATTTGATTAAAATAATACAATTTCTACAAGTATTATTAATGTTAAAAATATAAAGATATGTCTGTATTAAAATCATTACTAATACATATCTTATTAATTAAAAAAATAATTATTTTCTGTATACAGTAAATTCAGTTTATATGTTTCTTTTTTAAATATGAAAATATGTGATTTTAAATAAATAAAATAATTTAAAAAGAAAACATTTTAGTTGAAGAATATTTATGAATATAAGAGATGAAGCTTTATTGTGTGCTTAGCTTTTAAGTTATATCTAATTAATTATTAATCAATTAATTTAAAATTAATAACTAACTTAATAAAACCAAATTTATTAATTATTATTATGAATAATATGGTATATTTTCATTTTTGGCAATTACTTTTATCATTTATTGAAATAATATGAGAAAAATTTAATGTTAGCAGTGTGATAAAACTGAAAAAAAGAGTTATTTAATTATTAGTTTTAATAAATAATAATTAAATCTTACCTGCCATTTCTACCATATTATTAATATTATTATTTTTAGATAGTTCTTGTAAGTACATCTCATAATCAGCACTAGAAATATTAAATTTAAAATTCAGCTAATCATAATTTATCATAAAATTTTATTTATTTTTTACATTATTATATCTTATTAAATTTAAATAAATACTGAGTAAAAATTATTCATATTAATAAAATTATTTTGAAGAGTATCAAAGAAAGACTGAACATATTTTAAACAGTTCTGCTGAGACAATAAATGAAACTAAGAGAGTGCAATTTTCATTATATGAAGCAGTAGTTTGATAAAAATTTATTTCTACTTTACATGTTATTTTAATTTGAGCATCCTTTGTTGTTTACATAATGTCCATTTAACAATTAATCTTCTGAAAAGAGTTTTAATGTACAGTATAAAATACATTAGAAATATATCGTTTCTTTCACAGCATAGACAATTGTTTATAGCTTATTTAAATTTTGTAAAATAATCTGTAAATGATTCACTCTTGCTTGTTATATATCCTTCTATTCTCACTCAGACTCTTTTAAATCGTAAAACAAACACACCTTAACACTGAGAACTTTAAATTTAATCATAAAAACAAACGTTTTCAACCCATTCAATGGGCCATTATCAGGCTAACAACATTCGAATACCATTTTGAACAACCAGTTCAAATTGAAATAAATTACAATAGAACTCACGCGCGATACTAGACTAAGTAAACCAAATACCACGCAAAACTACATTAAACAAATATAAATAACATAGAAAAATACAACAAAATATGCTAATTGTACATGTATACATTGTAAAAACCTATAGGTCCATAGGCAATCCTTTGCGCCTAGTGAATGTTTTCTATGTTATTTATATTTGTTTAATGTAGTTTTGCGTGGTATTTGATTTACGTAGTTTAGTATCGCACATGAGTTCTATTGTAATTTATTTCAATTTGAACTGGTTGTTCGGAATGGTATTCGAATGTCGTTAGCCTGATGATGGCCCATTGAATGGGTCAAAAACATTTGTTTTTATGATTAAATTTAAAGTTCTCAGCGTTAAGGTGTGTTTGTTTTACAATGTTATATATCCTTAGAGAACAAACTGATTCACATCTGGGGATCAGGAAACAATGCACTGGGTCAATTTCATTTAATTTCTCTTCTGGAAAAAGTTATATTACACTGTTGGTTGATTTGATGTATATGTACCTTTAAAATAACTAAAAAGTTTTTGAGTTACTGTTTTATAAGATGAAAATTTCATTGTCGTAGTTTTTTCTACTTTCTCAATAAAACTATTTCAACTGTACAGCATCCATTCTTTCTCATACACACTATAGTATAAACATATGTAAATATTTACCTTCTACCAAGATTCTCTGGACAGCTAATTGGTGATGATGGCAACTGTGCCTCACTCTTCACAGAATACTGACAACAGACTGTAAAATTAGGCTGTGCTGCTATATGTGTTGGACTGGTTACACGAGAACCAGAGAGAGGCGAACCAATTAAATGAGTTATACAATTATTCATGCTTTTCTTTAGTTCCTGAAAATAAAATAAAATAAATTAGACACATTTAGTATATTTATTATAAATAAGTTCTAAAATAAGTACCAAAAATTTTGATAGATAGATAGTATAATTGCATCACTTAAAATATAATATTAAGTCATCAATATATTTCTTTTAGCGCTATAAAATGCTAATTTCATATATTATTACTAAGACTTATTCTTAAATTTTTTCATTAATAAATCACCTAATAAACATGTTATCAGATATGACCTATATGCAAATTGGGTCCCTTTATTATGACCCATATGAAAATAACTATATATTTGGTTATTAATATAAAACATTTGTGAAGAATAGTATTATTTCTAAAACATCTCTTAAAGAATTATCTGAATTATTTATAATAAATCACAATATAAGAATGCAAAAAGCAAAAAAACCTCAAATTTAGTGGAATCAATCACCGACTATCATTGTATCACAATACAATAATTATTATCTGAAAATCATTTAATAAAAATTACTGCAATTTCCATAAATTTTTTTATAGTTATGATACTCTTACATATTTTTAATGACTTTTTCAAGAAATGTTGTATAATGATAATAAAACTTTAAAAAATTTAGTTTGGTAAGTATAGAGATATTTTTCCTTTAAGTATGCCAAAATTTGTTTTTTCAATCCTTTATCAATTAAAATTTTAAAACTCACTTTACTCTTGTTTAAAGAGACTTCATAAAATTCAGACATGTTCATGATTGTGTAATTCTTAAATTTCATCATTAGTTTCAATATATGATAAAATATCCAATAGGATTTGATCATCATCAAAGAAGTTTTTAAGTTCAACACAAAAAAAATACTTAAAAAAAATTCAACTAAATTCAAATTATTTAATAATGAAAAGACAGTTCTTATTGCCTACAGAAAATTGTAAACTCTGTGATAATTCACATTTGAGAAAGCATATTTTATGTGAATGTATAAAGTTAAAGGAGTTAAGAGTGGACACAAAGACAGAATTCTTAGAGAAAAATTAACTCAAAGAAAGAATTTTATATATTATTTGCAGCAGAAGTTATTTTGTAATTATATAACTATTTAAACCAGGATGAAATTAAACTTAATTTATAAGTAGTAATTTTTTTTAAATTTAAAGTGACAAAATTAACAAGAAAAGTTAATTTAAGTGTTTCCATGTCAATCTAAAAGTAGCATGTATTTGTTGTATGTGCTGTTGTAAAGACCTAAAGTTTCTAGACTTTTGTACACTGTTACAATAAGTATAGGAACAAACAATACATTACAAAAAGTAGCCATACTAAACACATCATAAACTCAGAAAATTTCTTAAACACACACAGGATCATATTTAGACATTTATCATTGGGGGCATAGGGAAGCATGGACGCTGATTTTGTCAAGAAGCATCGATGATATTAATAGTTCACAGAAAGTACTAGTCAAGAAGGTTAGTTCTTCTTCCCCCATTCTTCCCATCTTTCATGTCCCTTCTTTATACTACTGTATTTCTCTTAATTCCAAAAAAATATTGTTTGTTTTGTTTTTGATGGCACAAGCACAACTCTGCCAAATATTCAGCAAACTTTCTTGACATCTTGACATGAAGGCAAGATGCCCTCTGAAACCCTCCAGCAGCATTGCCCCTGAACATGAACATAAACATACACATATATATTCACACAAATAATATAAAACAAATTTTGGATTATAAAAGTTTAAAATAAAAGAAAATACAAAAATTTATCATTTAATAATTTCACCTGAAATTCTTCATCAGTCAGTGCTTGTAAATATTGTGGGTCACAAGCAGCTATTAGAAATTCCAAACCTTGACTAGCCCAACTGAAAATTATTAAATATCATTAATATAATATAAACATTAATTTATATTAAAATATTATTTAGTATTTTAATTATACTTTAACCCTTTCCATGCGGAAAACCTTTAGCATTAAGAAAATAGGTGGAATTCATTATGCGGCGCATTTTTGCGTTTTTTGGGTAATTTTTTAAATCGCGATATTTCGCTTCAATATTGTGCTATATTCAATCTGTTTTTTGTGTTTGATTAAAAACATATCATAGTTTACGATTGTTTAATTTTTAGTTTAATACAAATTTAAAATAATATTAAAATTTGAAGCTTAGTAACAAAAGAAAAAAAAATCCATTTAAAGGGAATCGCTAAACTTTTCACATCTATTAGTTAGACACATCTGTCTTCTTGTAAATAAAACAAACCGCAACTCTCTAGCTGGAGCAGGGGAGAAGTTATTGCCATTATTCACACTATGTCTCTAATTACTTAGCTGGGAGAGTAGTCGATTGTTATTGTGAAGCGACACCGATTAGTCAGCTGTACGACGTGTCAGTCGTAAGCTGACTAAAGTAAGAGCAAAGCTGTACGACTGTGTTAGTCGTACAGCTTTGCTCTTACTTTTGTAAAATAATTAAATGTATTCAAAATATATATGAATTCATTTGACAAAAATTTTAAAGCCAAATTAACAGCGCGAACACTTTCCATAAACTTACTATAGGAAGGTGGAGTTTCCCGGGAATATTTATCGCTAGATAGTTTTAAAAACATATTTACTCGCCTAAATATTGTCGAATTAGCTAATTTAATGTCTAAGTGTTAATTAGAATTAAATCGATTTAAAAAGCGAATTTACAGTGATTGTTTACATTTTACTTCGAAGGTTGGAGGCGGGCTTTTGCGGCAATTTTTTCGTTTCATAAGTCTGTGATTAGTTAAAGTAACGTCAACAAAGACAGAAGAGACTCAATAAAACTGTAGAAGGAGTTTCCCTTTGATTGTTTTCAGCCAACTGTGTAGTTAACTGCGAAGATTTACTGTAGAATAGTAGGGGATGTATTTACCAAAATATTTATGGCCCAGGGGTGGTAACAAAACGTTTATTGGCTTAAACAAAGTCAATCGACATACAGAAGAGCGAATCAAAGCAAAGATCTCTGGAAAACTCGAATATAGCACAAATTAATCGAATTTTTTAATTTGGACCGATCGGTCCGTTTTGCATCACCGATAAACGAAGAAGTCACGTGATACGGACCGATCGGTACCTAACCGCATGGAAAGGGTTAAGCAATATATATTTTGAAAAATAAATGAATTTTAATTCTAATTAATCAAACTTTTATATTTTTTTCCACCTCTCAATGGGTGCAATATGATTTATAATTTTGCATTTTACAAGATTATTTACAAACACTTATTTTAAGGCAAATAAATATAAAAACTACTTTGATATAACAATTTACTTATTTTTAAACAAAGCAGTTTAAAGATTATTATTGTAAAACTAAAAATTCCCCCATCAAGCATGATGAAATACTTTTTATAAGAAAGCAGAGATTGAAGAATTGAGAAGAGTAGAGATTTCAAGAAATTTAAGAGTTGTTAGTATAAACTATGTAATTTGTAGAAATATTATCTGTTGTAACATAAAGGGCAACAAAACAAAATTTCACCTGAAGTGGGCAAAAAAATTAGGAGTTATAGAGAATTCACTTACACTTACACACACACACACAATGACCTTTATAAGAAAAAATATTAAAATCTTTATAAAATTTCTTTATACACTACATTCCAAGTAAAATGTTGTGATGTTGTTTCTGCAGCCCTTGACAAAACCATTCTTACTCGATGTTGCTCAAACCAGACTTCATGGCCTTTGGGGATCTCTGTTGTTGTTATTCTGTTAGATCTACAATTTACCTGACCAATTTTACTGTTATGCTTTCCCCTAGGCAAAATTTGTTCTTTTTTCTTTTTTTTTTTTGACAAAATAGCAAGTCTTTAAAAAATAGCAAGTTCCTTTCTAATTCCACATTGATAAAACAAAGATGAATTGTGTCTACTGTACATTAGTTAGATGAGTGATAACACTTTCTAAATAATGGGCTTGTTACATCATTACTTCTGATTGGATAATAAAATGTCATGTGGTCACCATGAAAAGATTTTTTTAAAAATTTGTTATAGAAGTGGCACAATGAGGCTATCTTCTTTTTAAAGTTTAAATTTTTAATTTAATGAAATAAGTTTAAAATATGCCATTTGCCAAAATATTTTAAAATGCAACTTAAGGAAAATTCCATCATCAAGCATGAATGAAATGAGGTCACTGATGTCACTTCAATGTAAATGCAATCACCAATGCAAAATCTATAAAAAATTTATTCTATTCTATAGCTAATATTTCTGCAAAATACATAGCCTATACTTTGTCAAAACATGTAAAATGAATATAACTGAAATTTCATCTAGATTGGACAAAAATTGCAGGAGTTATAAGGAACTCACTCACACACACACACACACACACAACAGCTTTTATATTATTAATTTCACTATAATTCATATTTCAGAAGATATTATTTATAATTAAAAACAATTTTATAAGTAACAAAATTATGTATTACAACAGAAAATATTTTCTTTTAATTATAATTTTTATATTATTAGTTTAAAGGTAACATTTAAAGTAATCTCTATAATTGAATAAAAATTAATATTTTCATTATTACATAAAAACTAATCTTACTAAATTAATATATTATAGCTAATTCAATGTTATCCTTCATAAAATCAAAAGTTTTATTTCATAAAGGTTTAAATTGTTTTTATTAAAGAAATAAAATTTTTCATCATTGTTTCTTAATGCTTTTAGACATTTCTATCCAATTACCAGTAATTACACCATGTAACAAATTTTTACTTATTTTTATTTCCTAAATGTTATTTCCCAATTGCTATACCAAAAACGTGTATAGTAGAAAATAGTTATTATTTCCCTCAAACTTTACTTTGTGACAAAAACAGCAATATTTATAAATGAATTATTTTCAATGAAGAACCAGGTAAATTTGCATCTCTTCATTTAAGCTACGTAAAGTCATAGAAAACAATATATTATTCAAAATAAACATTTATTTTTTTAATCTCAAAATATCTATTTTATCTTAAAGTATGTAAAACTGACCACAAAACTTTGAGAGAGAGTGGTTTTTCAAGATTTACTATTACAATGTAAATTACTTTCACAAATCAAGCTACAAATGTAGTGCGATGTGGAGTCACTGCTGTGACTCTCAATATTACATAAAAACCAATAAATCTCTCTTTACAACATACAGTCAAATTCAATTATAACAAACACAGATATAATGAGTTTACAGTTATAATGAGCACACTATAAATATTTTAATTTACACATGTTTCCACAGATTTTCTCATGGTTAGAACAAGGGAACTTCAAGGATATACTGAACAAATTTTCAGTAGCTATGCAAACACACAAACATTCTTAATTATTCAAGTAGTAAGAAATGCAATACCAAATTCTTGGAAGAGATAAAACTGAAAAGGTTACTTAGTTTTATAATTAGTTTTACTACCTGTATTGATTCCGACCTATAAATTCCACTATTATCTGTCTGTCATCTGTCCTTCCTTAATCTTGAGAATGGAGTTAGATAGATGAGAGCCGAAATCAGATATGAAAACTTTAAAGCAGGAGTCCCTGACTAACTATACATGAACTTCCGATGCAAACCAAAAGTCATTTTATTTCAATTCAAACATTTTTTTCCCCAAAAGGAGTTAGATAGCAACATAGTCATGCCAGTCACCTAACGGGATGTAAAGGGGCAAGATGCTACTAATTTGAGGTAGAAAATATATTTTAAATTAAATAAAATTTTAAAAAATGATTAAAAATTGCAACCTATCATTGTGACGATGTCATGATAACTTGCTTGTAATCACTTAACATTCTTTTTGGAGACTGTTCTCCTCTTTCTTGACTAACTTCTGGCCCTACTTTGCCAATTTACCTAATCATCACTGATTGTAAAACTACCATATACTCTAGTTAGAAACGAACCCTTATACAAGAAAATATCTCCTGGTTTATAAAAAAGTAAAAATTATTCATGAGTTAGAGTGTGGTGCTAAAAACATTGAGTGTGTAGAAAGTTTTCTCTCTCATCTTTGACAGTATCAACATTATCAAAAAATAAAGCAATCATCAATTTTAAGATTTGTCGATAAAAAGACTAACAGAAATCAGGCATATTATTAATTAATATTATCTTTAATTTACAAAAAATTAAATTGTTACATTGTTATATATATATATATATATATATATGTATGTATGTATGTATATATATATCTATATATATCTATATATATATATATATATATATATATACATACATACAGTCAAACCTGTTTTTATGCGCTCTTTTTATGTGCGATTTTTATTTGTGCGATTTTTTTAATGCGAATTTTTAATTTGTGCGGTATAGTTGGCGACTAGTCTCGTGCGATTCGTCATGTCTTACGTTGACTTATTATAGCTAAATAAACTTATTATAGCATAAATGCACTTATTATAGTAATATTATTGCATGAATATGCGAAAAATGAAATAATTTACTTTTTAAGTCAACAAAACACCACCTGGACAAAAATATGTAAAACAGACGATAGACCAGACGATGCAGTCAAGTGCTGACATATGTTGTCAATAAATTCTATTTCGTACAGTTTTGAGTTATTTTCTATGCGAGACTTTTTTTTATGCGGTCCCTGTTGACCGCATAAAAAAAATATTTTTTAATTGTGTTGCGAAAACTATTATTTACAGCCATTCGTGAAGTTTCGTGAGATTTTTTTTATGCGTTTTTTTTAATGCGGTCCCTATCCCCCGCATAAAAACAGGTTTGACTGTATATATATATAATATAATATAATATAATATATCTTTTTAATTAACTTATTTAGAATTAAAAATTAAAGATAGATTTCACTAATTATCAGTGGCATAGTTATAAATTTTGCCAATTACAGGGCACCTCCTAAGTGTTTACGCCCAAAGCACCAGCCATTCTCCCCCTTGTTGCATCACTACTCTTCACGAATATAATGAGTAACAGTTATAAAGAGAAAATCTTGCTGGTCTCCTAATGAACATTAGGAGACCAGCATAACTGAGTTCAACTGTATTTAGTATAACTACTTACAGTGTACATACATCACTGTCATCTTACCGAGGTCTATGTCCTCTTCCTCTTTCACACTTTGAAGAAACAAATTTCATCCACTGATGGGCAAACTTAATCAATAATTTTCCAAGTTTTGTTCTCCCTTCTCCAGTTATTAATCTAGCAACTCCTTTTTGAAACTGTAAAAAAAAAAAAAAAAAAAAAACAATTTATTTATGTATGAAGATATATGTGATGTATATGAAGATATATAATAAAAATCTACAAAAATCCTTCTAATCTTTTAAAAGAAAACAAGTAAAATAGCAAGGCCATTTTTGGGACAAGACTATGTCTCAGAGACTCAGGGCTCAACTGCACACCATTTACTAAGGAAAAGAGAAAGATGAGCACTAACCAATGAGGAAAAGCCAACAGCGGTACTCGGGGTCCTGGTGTAAATTACTGTGGGCTTCATTGCTGCCATGGTTATGACAGGCTGCATTGTTACGGGCCTGTTCTTGGCTACAGTAAGTGGGAAGATATTTGTACCCAAATTGTTCCAATGTTGCTCTCATCGTTTCGCCATCTTGCAAAATGACGAGAGCAAGAAAATACATGCGTAACGTGTGCCACACATTTGTCAAAATTTGATTTCACAACGTTCGCATTTCAAAATTCCCAACGAGCAATGTATGCACAAATCTTGCACTAGTGCCTGTTGTAGAAATAGTGTCACCATTTTGTATTTTATTTTGACTCAGTTCTCAGTCCCCTGACTACATACAAGTCTGTTTTTTTTATATGCGCTTGATTTGGGCACCAAATATGCTGTGCCAAATTGCAACTTCTGACATGTACTCCTTCACATCTCTAAGGTGTGCAGCCATTGACATCAGTGCGATTTTATAAACGAGACACAGTCTCATCAAAAATAGTCACAATGTATTATATAATTTATAAGATATATTTAACTCTATTGTTAATAATGTATTAATATGATATTTTCAAGCATATTTGATAAAAATTAAATTTTTAATGAATTTTCAAAATAAGGGGCTGCATTCCCTGAGTGGACTTGTTGACATGTATTGCAATAATCTGTTTAATTCTGATCTTCTTAAAGGCAAGGGATTTCAAAGAAAGAACCGGATCAGCAAAAATGCAGATGAGGAGCTGCCATGTACAATGGCTGAATTGGTGAAAACACACTATCCAGGCAGGTTTTCAAACATTTTTCTATTGCTAAAACTTTGTGCCATAATCCTCACATCATCATGTGAATATGAGAGGTTGACTAGTATGTTGAGAAGACTGAGCAACTGCATTGGAACTACAGTGACTGAATGTTGCCTTACAGGACTGACCCTAATTCATTGTCATTATGATTTTCATGTCGACATTGATAAAGTTGTAAATATATTGTAGAAAATTGAAGATTTTCTTCAAGATATGAAATGTTATTTTGTAATATACTTAACATGTTTCTTATTCCATTAGATCCCCCCGAGGAAATTTCTGACGATATGCCTGCTCTAATATTTTAATGGTTATAAAAACTTCTTTTTTGAACACTTTATTTAAAAAAATAATATACATAACAACAAAGCAATAACAGTATTACCTCAAAACCAAATTTAAATCCTTGATGTAGAACTTCTCTGTAACTAGCTAGTATATTATTACGATCATTTTCATCCAGTTCTTTTAGTACTGCTACATCTAATTGTTTTTCAACTTCTTGAATAATATCAGTAATTTTTTCACATAAATGTAGTGCTTCTACCTATTAATAAATAATTAAAATTAAATAATAAATATAATATATTATTATATTTATTATTTAATTTTAATTTTATATTAAATATAAATATTTATATTAAAAACTATGAAACAGATCTTATATTTTTGAGAAAAAGGTAAGAATTATTAATAAATATATGGTATACCTCTAAAAATATATATATAAAAATTATAAGTAACATCTTAAAAATTTCTTGATTATATTAGTTATCAAATACAATGATATTAAAGATATAAAATTAATTAATTTCTACCAAAAATGTTAAAATTATTTAGTACAATTTCTATACATTTGATAGTAATTCAAAGTAGTTTTCTTCTAAATTTCTTAATTCTTTGCAACAGTTAACATTTCAATGAAATATTTTCTATTCTAATTTAATTTTACAAAAACAGATATACAAGCAGTCAGTTCAAATAAAAATCAAGCACTGTTGACATTATAAGCAAATAATAAAGAGTATTTTGCTTAAATACTTGAGAATACTCTTCAGTGCTTTAGTGAATTATATGACTAATAAGGGATTGTTTAATGATCCAGTCATTTTTGAGTATGTTTGGCATTCAGTGCCATAACTAGCCTTTTGTGTACCTGCACAAGATTTTATTTTTGATTTCTCTTCTTTTGGGTGGGAAATTATATAATGTTGTAATGTTTACATTACCAGGTATTTGTATATCAGAACTGATGAGGGATGTAACACCTGAAATGCATATTCTATAACTAATAAAATCTATTTTTTACCATTTGCCTGAAAAGTTCCTGTACGATAAGTTTGTAATAAAAGCAAATTCATGCTAAATTGAAATATCAAAAATGATAGAACAAGAAGTTATAGAAACAATAAAATATTTTATCTATATTTTAAGAAATCAAAAATTATTTGACTTTACACACCAGATTATGCAAGAATCTGATACTATGGTCTATAGTAACTGCTTTTATATGTTCCAACAACATGCAAATCACGTAGAAGCAATTTATATAATCTATCTAATAAGAGCTTCAATAAAAGTTTATGCATTACATCTTTGAATACATATATATATATACACAGTGGCGTAGCGTGGGTGTCAGCCGCCCGGAGCGGAGGAAAATTTCGCCCCCCCTTAAATAAAATATGGGGAATCCCTACAAGTCAGTACAGACAGTGTTGTCAGTCGATACAATGAGCAAGATGTCATCATTATACATTCATTTAAAGAAAGGGGATTCCCCAGTTTCATCATAGAATAAGTATTGAAAAATTCCGTGTTCATTTCAATCAGTCCAAATTGTAGGTGTAGGCAAAAATATGAAATGAAATGATTCAAATTTTTACAAGATATTATTATTATTTATTGTAAAAAAATACCGCCTGGGGCGAGCCGCCCCTGCCGCCCCCACTACGCTACGCCACTATATATATATATATAGAATGAAAATTCAGTTTGATATATCTGCAATTTTAAATGCTGTGTGGTGAAATAATGTGAAATTTTGAACACTCTTCAAAAGTAAAATTGCAACACTATGAAGGAATGCACATAGCCACATATAAATTGCATGACCAGTGGAGGTGACAGAGATATGCAAATGTATAAGTTTGTGTACACATCAGATCATGTGGTACCAAGTTTCAGGCTATAAAGACCAAAAGCCAGCTCAGGTTGTAAATGCTATCAGCAATGGTTTGCAGCCAGCAATGGTTTGAAGGCATTTCCTATGCTTCTTCAAACTTTTGAAGAAGCATAGGAAATGCCTCAGAGATGACAGTGAGCCGAATACTATCAATTAACAGCTGGGAAATGAGACCATATCCTAAAACTGCATGACCTGTTTGTCAATGCACACAATTACCAATTGTGTTGGGTAGGAAATAAGTACCACTCAGTGATATGTGACATGACGAACTTAGGAACATCTGCAAACACACCAAAAAGGGAGTAATTGCACCAGCACATGACAGAGTGCACAGACTGGCAGATTCACCAAACAGTCCACCAAGATTTGCCATGGCATGTGACATTTTGCTTCACAGATCCATCTGAAATCATCTACAGATGTCTCTGTGTCCACCCAAACCATTCACAACAGTTTGCATGAAGTCAGGCTTCATGCATGCTAACTATCGACCAGGATGCCATTAACTGCTCAACACAGGGCTGCATGGCTGGTGTGGCGCCGTCATCATTGCAACTGGACCACTGAATGGCATCGGGTATTGTTACAGAATCCCGTTTCTGTCTGTGGAAGAATGACAGGTATGGTGGCATCCTGGGTAACACTATATGCCAGCCCCTTTTGCTGAGCATCACACTGGCCCATCATCATGCATCATGGTTTGGGGAAGCATTACATTCAATCAGCAAACAGCTCTGGTGCACATTTCTAGTACTACGACAGCAAACCAGTACATCAAATGAATTGTGTGGCCTGTGGTTCAGCCTCTAGTGCAGACTGCGCCCAACAGTGTTCCAGCAAGATAATGCCCAACCACACTTTACATGGTGAACTGTCACCAGCCTAAATAAAATTCACATCCTTTCCTAGCTGGTAGCCTCACCAGATCTCTCTCCCATCCTGTAGGACCTGGTGCACTTCCGCATGAAGTGCACCAGAGATGACCATCACATATCATAGACGACATGGATGCCACAGTGAACACAGCTTGGCAAGAGATATTTCGGGCAACCATTAATTGCCTCATTAATAGTATGCCTTGCCATATAGTAGCCAGTATAGCTGCCCATAAGGGCCATATTCATTACTGAATAAACAGGTATCTGTTGCATATCTTTGTTTATTCTTTTAATCATTAGCATATCTCTGTTACCTCTACTGGTCCTGCAATGTACTGTACTGTACATGTGGCTATACACATTCCTTCATGGTGTTGCAATTTCACTTTGAAGAGTGTATAAGGGTTGTTTTTGTTGATATTTTAAAAAATTCCTTTATATTAGATTTATATCACCAAATAACATTAATATACCTAATGTAGTATCATGTTGGCATGAAATGAGCTTCATACTTTCTTAACTTGTCTTGTGTTATTCCTTATATATCTCAGGTTGCAACCTGCTGATCATGACCGGTGGACCCAAGATATTTCATTTCTGCTTAGGAACATTTTTTTAACATCAGATGTTGCTACTTGTACAAAATTCCAAAATTAGTGACTCATATCACAAGAATCATTATGTTATCTAGTTTTTGCACAGCGAGATATTACAATAATAGGAGTAGATGTTCAGAAGAAATAACAAATTAAAGTAGACCGTTAGTTAGACTCTTAGACTCTATTTCGACAGGGAAACAGTTGGGAGAAATAATGCTCTGAATAAATCAGAAATGATCGAGTACTTGTTTAATTTAGGTTCTGATGAGTCTGAATTATCAGACAATAAGGATGAATTTCTACAAAGTGAGAATGTGAGTGATAGTAGTAGTGATATTGATCATGAAATACTAACTACAAATGGAAACAGAAGCCAGTCATGTAGTCATGCTTGTGGAAATAGTAGTGCAAAACATCCATGTTTTAGTAATGATAATGGCTGGATCCGTACAAATTTTACAAGTCCTCAAGTGAACACTTTCACAGGACAAGCAGGAATTCAATGTAAATTACAAAGTGATGCTACACCATTTGACTGCTTCAATGTATTTTTTGATGATGAACTTGTAGACAAGACTGTTGAAGAAACAAACAGGTATGGTGATACTTTGATGAAATATGACGGTTTACATGAAAACAGTTGCATAAAACACTGGAAACCTACAACAAATCCAGAAATTGGAGAATTTTCAGGTCTTATTATGATTACAAGTATTACTAGAAAACCTCGCCTAAGCACATATTTTACAACTGAAAAAGTGTTTTCTACATCATTTTTTTTGAGTGCGATGTCAAGAAATTGATTTTTGCTTTTATTGTCATCTTTGCATTTTACAGACAAATGATCAAGCATCAGGTGGTGATGATATATTGCATAAATTATGCAGTGTTATTGATCATTTTCACCACAGATTCAAGTATGCTTATATCCCAGACGAAAATGTGTGTGTAGATAAAAGTCTTATGTTATGGAAAGGTAGACTGGGATTTAGGCAGTATATACCTAGCAAGCGTGCTTGTTTTGATTTAAAAAGCTTCAAACATTGTGAGCCACAAACAGGATATGTTTGGGATTTTTTAGTTTACACAGGAGCTACAACAGAATATGGCAATTTTGAAGGTGGGCAAGGTGAGAAAGTTGTTCTTATATTATTAGAACGTTACCCAGTAAAAATTACAAGTGTGAGACTTAGCATTGTTTACCCGACCTAACAGTGTAACGAATCACTGTCAACTTTCACACCTGGGAGTTAAGCGTTCGGTAAGTTCTCAGTAAATAAAAGACGCTTTCTCATAACCTTCCAACCTATTGTCACAAAATTGTCAATTAACTATAACAAGAGATGGTTTTCCGGGCAGTCATTGCCCGTTCGTCTGATAGTGCAGTCTTCACCCAGTTTATTATACACATCGCCACTAGCTATTTCACCTTCTCGGTTACCATATCGAATTTTCCCGAACCCTTATGGAATTAGTGAGTGCCCCATCTTTGGATTATATTTGCTGCTGAATCGATGTTAAATGCCACTGAGCAGGACTATTTCGTCCCTTCATCACCGAACTTTCCAACTCTGGTCAATGAGGTGTGATCAACCACAAAGAAGACTCACCACTACGTCAGGTATTTATCACCACGTGAAATTTTACATAAACTCTCTCTCTCTGACCACGAAAGTACCTTAGATAATTCCCTCTTTAACGAGGACTGCTGTATTCTAACGTCATGTTTCAAATAAACGTTGTTTCGTTATCCTACTCTAATCTGTGTGAGTCACTTCCAGTTCACTGTCTCTGACTCCATTCTGAATCCGATTGCCTGAGCACGCGGCCACTCACGTGACCGAATTAACCGCCATCTCAGCTTCCGTGTCCATCAAGACACAGTGGTGTCTAGCCTGACAAGGCATCGAAGAGGTGCCGACCCTCTGGTCACGCAAGGTTTTTTAGACAGGTTTTTTCACCTCACTGACATTAGCAAAAACACTTCTTGATAAACATATGTATATGGAACTGTGAACAAAAATCAAATTGGAATGCTACACAATTTTCCTGATTGTAAATTGAAGGAAGGTGAATTTATGACATGTCAGAAAGATGGTTTCTCTGTACCTTGTTGGAGGAATAAGAAGGATGTGTCGATTCTAAGTACAATGAGTAATAATGAATTCTCAGATTCTGATAAATGTAACAAATCAGGAGAAATAATAATGAAACCGAATTGTATTCTAGACTATGATCATAATATGGGTAGAATTGATCTGTGTGATGAAGTGATACACAATTATCCATGCATGAGAAAAACTGAAATGGTATTAAAAAAAAGTGTTTTTTCCATATGCTGTATATTGTACTGTATAATGCTTGTGTTTTGTATCAACAACTAATGAAAAAAACAGATGTCATTTCTTGATTTTCTTATGGCTGTTATTAAAGAAGTCATGGAAAAGTTTCAAACAAGCAGATATGTAACCACTGCGGTTGACCATCACATGAAAATCCATTACATTTATCTGAACGGCATTTTCCTAGCCACATACCATCAACAGAAAAAAAAAACATCCAACCAGAGTTTGTAAAGTATGTTTAGCAAATAAAAAGCAAGTAGAATCACATTACCAGTGTGAACATTACCAATGTTCTGTTCCACTATGCATTGTTCCTTGCTTTGAGATTTATCATACACGAATTAACTTCTGAAAAAAAATGTTTGTTTTTACATTTATTAATATGTCTGTTTTGTGTGTGCAAAATATAAAGTAATTTGGAACAATACAACAGCCACAATTATCTTTTTTCTAAAAATTTTGGATGTGATTGCATTAGGCTTAACAACAAAAAATATTCAACGTGGAGCGACACGTGATGAAGAAAATGTTCAGCACATGATAGGTTAATACTAGTTCATAAAGTGGATTAGTTATTCAACTTCTCATTCTTTATGTGTATCATCATTAAAAGTCAGAAAGAAGAAACAATATTTACAAAAAAAATATAAAATAAAACACTAAATTATAATGCAAGGTGTTTAAAAATAAAAAGGAAATACATATTTTTACCATCAAATTTGAAACATTAAACTTTTTTACACACTCTTTTAAGCCCTTCTCAATTGTTATGTATATTTTTAAAAGGGGAAGGTTTCTATCGTCTTAGATCAATCCCCTTGTAATAATATTTAAAGAATTACAACTAAAGTAAATTAAATCTTTAGGAAGTGAATTAAATAGTAATCCTTATGTAAGTCATAAAACATTTTATTTTCCTTTTACTAACTATAAACCTCGATTTTCAAAATTATTTTACTTCCAATAAAATATTAAATTTTGACATGCAAAATTTAATAATGCAGTATTTTTGAACATTGCTATACTTTTTTCATCAAAATAAAATATCTTATAAAAATTAAAAAGATAAATTAAAAATCAAATTGTAACTATACGTTATTATTTGCCACAGAATAATTTTAAAATAATGGTTATACAGTTATTTAAATTATTTTCAACATAAAGTGTAACATAAGATATTAAAATGCATTCTGTAATATAATAAATGAAAATAGCACTTAAAAATACTTTAAAATTTTTAAAAACTTACTTTAAGAGCATTGAGAGCTTCAGCAATAGCATGATTACAAGAAGTTTGTTGTTTTTCAATTTGCAGCGTATTGCCCATTACTTTTTGAAATTTACAACATTGATTCATAAGTTGAGAGGAGTGATTTACAACAAGTAATAAACCATCAACCTATAATTAAATTAATGTTCTATTTAATTTTATTTATTTAATTTGTATGTATTAAAGAACTTAAGAACTTATTTACATCAATTTGAGATAAAGTAATTGTTGCTTCTGCAGTTGGCTCTAGTAATATAGTTGGACCTTGCCATATATTAAGACCATTATTGCAAACATCAAATCGCATCATTATTAAATAAATATCCTGATCTTGATTAACATCTATATTTTCATGGCCACAAGTCATATCAACTAATTGCCAAATATAAGTTTCATTATACTGTAAATGACCTTTAATTTTTAAAAAAGTAATTAGTATATTAATATAATTAAAAAATAAATTATTAAAATCTAATCTTACCTGGTACAAACATAATATGATTGGAATTATGAGGTGGAATTACCTGAAAATGAATAAATTTTATTATAAGGTAGAGAAATTAATTTCAATGAAGTGTCTACATAAAGGGAAGTAAAAAGATATTAAACGTTAAATTTAAAAATAAAATTAAAAAGAAAAGCTTGTTTAAACTTGTAAATATTTTAAACCATAAAATTATATTTGTATAAACATATAAAATAAAATTAATTTAAATTACTCTATAAATATAATATCAAATGAGTAAATACCATAAGTAATTATTTTAGTATAAACCTAACATATTTATAAATTACAAAAAAAAAATTACAGTTTTTTTTTATTTTTTTAAATCTACAACCCTGCTTGCAATGAATTTCACTCATCAATAAAAACTTAAAATAATTCATAATACAATGCACAGATGTTTATTTTTGT
The DNA here is from genome assembly GCF_030686945.1 of Centruroides vittatus. Lineage (NCBI taxonomy): Eukaryota > Metazoa > Arthropoda > Arachnida > Scorpiones > Buthidae > Centruroides > Centruroides vittatus. The sequence continues at coordinate 2,418,401 of NW_027122405.1, read as the reverse complement.
AATGAAAAGTAATTTATTATAAAGATTTTGCAATTAAAATATTTTGCTATTTTGCTAAATATATATTTTGCTATTAAATGTATATAATTCGTCTCTGTAATCCAAAAGATTTTTGGTAGACAGTCTCACAGCAAAACTTTAAGTTAGGAACTCTCTTTTATTCCTTAAAAAATGACATATGCATTTCGGGTTGGTATATTCATCCAACCCCTCCTCAGTGCTAATTTTTCAAAGACAAAAAAAGGAAGGGGGTATAATACCCAATACATGACACAAATACATTACAAGATGTCACACTTACTCTTAAAGTAAAAGTTGTGTATGAGTTACCACTACATCAACACACCAAACCATTTGCTTTCCATTTAAAATGCACTTGAAGTGTTTGCATAACGTCACTTCTAAAAACCATTATACATTATGACTATTTTTGTAAACAACCAGTATATACAATAACTAATACAACACATACCTCTAAAATATAAATAGCATGCGAACAATCAAATCAACTAGTGATACATTAGAATACCACTTTTAAATTAATCGCAACAACATCACCATTCCATCACTATATAGCGCCCTCTATCACTTTGTACCATCTAGAATCTATTTGCATTCCATCAGAAATATTTATTAAATTATTTTGGTTTTTCTTAATTTCTAAATGTTCTTTAAATTTACGTTTATATATATCCCTTTCATGATGTAGAATTTTAATATTATCGCAATTAATTTTACATTTATTAATTTCCGTGTGTTCATACCAAGGTGAATTTTTATACCTCAACCTAATATCCGCTTCATGTTCCTTTATTCGTATATCTAATACTCTACCAGTTTCTCCTATATAACTACATGGATTCATACAGTTACACTCTATTTTATATACAATACCTGTCTTTTTTAACTGATCTATATTATTAAGGTTACTTCTATTAATATATCTAGAAACATTATCTGTGATCTTATTAGTCACAGATTTGCTATTAAAATATGTAATTTATAATCTTCAGAGCCTTTGCAACATGTTTCTTTGAACTTCTTTTAATGTTTTAAGATTCTGTGATCACTATGGAATAGCATCACATTTTTGCTTAATAAGAGTTGCAAGGTGGTGGAGACATGGAAGATACAAACTTGAGCAAAAACTGCTTGGAAATTTTTCTCATTTTTAACTTAAGTACATATGTAATTGTTCTAATGTGCAAGGATGATGATGAGTCATCTTTCTTTACAAAATCTCCATACATTTTCTATTGGAGAAAGGTGTGGACTTGTTGCTGGCCAGGAGAGTACATGTATCGATACACAATCAGACTGCAGTCACACTTTGGTTTTCCTAGTGTTGTGCAAACAGATGTTGCCATGCTGAAAAATACAGACTTGCCTTTAGAAAAATTTACATTTTGATTTGTAATACTACTTAAACTGATATATAACATCAGGCTATAAATTGGTGATAATAATTATAAATTACTAATAAATTTCATTCCTAGAGAGAAGCGTTAGACACCATTTCTTCCAGTTTAATCTAAAATTATTTAATTAAATTAAAATTATTAAATTTAATTAAATAATGATGGTTATAAAATAATTAAATAATGATAATTAAATTGAGATGGCACCTAATGCCACCTTCTAGGGTCAAATTTATTAGTGATTTATAATTATTATCACCAATTTACAGCCCAATGTTATACGGTAGTTGAAATAGTCTTATTACAATGTATTGGGTTTCATAAGATGTTTATATTTTGATTTGTATAGGATGTTATTGAAAGATTAGAATATAAGCTTCAAAGTTCACAGCATCATGACAAAAAATGAAAACCTTCAAGTCCTTCTGCATTCATGCATCCCAAACCACTAGGAACTGTGGCTTCTGGATTCATCTGGATTATTAGCTTTATCTTTAGCACAAATGACTTCTACATGCTATTCTCATGCTTTACATGAAATGTTGATTCATCTGACCATAATATTTTCTTCCAATCTGTGTTTGTCCACTTCAGACAAGTTCTGACCCAAGCAAGATTCATTTATGAGAGATTCCTCCTTGGATTTGTACTGCCTGTATTTTCATCATTGGATATATATCCACACTATGCATTCAGATAAAGGGATATTAAAGTATTTCCTTGCCTACTTTGTCAAATTTGCTATGGAAACTTGCCTGTTTTAGGAAATATAGTGTCTAAAGGTCCATAATTTTCTGGAACTGAGTAGTAGTTTTCTGTCTAAAGTTTTTTCTGGATGAGTGTTTCCCCTTTCTTAAAAACATTTTATCATTCTCTGGACTGTAGACTGAGATATCTGAACATCCTTCACAATACTATGTTGAGAGACTCCTCTTTTATACTTTTTGATAATAATCTTCCAGATTGGTTTGTTTATTTGTTAAGTTATGGCAATGCAACACTTGGGCGATCTGCCTAGAGGGATGCCTTCCAGAAGGTCTTTTAAAGGGAAACTGGCCCCTATTTAAGCATTACAGACATGGAGAAAACCTGAAAAACTCCATGTGCCAACCCATCCAAACGAGGTACAAACCAAACTCCCAGTGCTCAGGAAACAAAGACCACTTGGCCACTGGTGAGCCTTTCCAGATTAGTTCCAGTACTGCCTTACTATAACAAAACCCCAAGAGATCAAATAACTCTTCCATAGCAGACAGATTTCTGCTATATACAGGATATCTACTATAGATATCCCTTAATTAATGCAATTTATAAATTTCTCAATATTACCATGTATATCAAAATTGCATTAATCAAATAAAGTGGTACCTCAGTACTTGACCAAACAATCAGCACCTGCTACAACAGATTTTCAGTTAATAATAAATATTTTTATTTTAACTTGAATTTTTTCATTCATTCATAAAAAATGTTCTCTAAAATAAAAATAAAATAAAACCTTACAGCTGCCTACCTTTTTCAGACAAAATTATGCTCAATTCGTTTTTTGTTTCATAAGTGAAAAAATAAACTGAGTGTGAAACACAATCATCAGCATGTTTTACAATCATTTCAAGTGTTTCAACAATACATATCTGTGATACGCTAAGATTTGTTGCAAATTCACGAGTTGTTATTTGTCAACTTATAACAATTTCTTCCCACAATTTCTCTTCAGCAATTTCTCTCCAAAAGCTTTCAACAGCTTTTGGAGCTCATACAATTTATATCTTTCAATTCAAAATTTACGAATATTTTTTACTGTTTGTATAGCGTGATATTCCCTATGAAACTTAAACACATGCATAACATGCCCGATGTGCATTTTCTCTGCAGACATTTTGACTTGATTTTATTCAAATGAAATGTGATGTAAAAAAAGTTTAAAATAATCTTCAAAACAAAGAATACAATCTCACAACAGGAATAATATGTTAAATTTCACAACTTGTAATTTCATCACATATTTATGTTAAGTAAAAACAGCTGTTAATAAAAATACACAAAAATTTTCCATTTAAAACACAATAAAATTACTGTAATATTAGTCGTATGAATACAGTATTTTGCTATTCTGTATTGTGTATGTGTATTTTTTGACATTTTTTTTATGATTAACATGCTAGTCTTGTAAACTTCTGTGTCTAAATTTGTGTTAAATCAGCTAAAGATACAGGTAACCTCCATATAACATGGGAGTTATGTTATGTTCCAAAAAATTGCCATGTTATGTGAATCCATGTTACACAAAACAAAGAACTAGTATGAAAAGGGGGTTAGATTCCAAAAATTAAAAAAACATGCTATTATATTTTCATAATTAAGATAAATATCTTTATTAAAATTTTCTTAAGAAGTGATACATATTAATATAAATTAAACAACACCAAAAGTAGAAGCGTCAAGATCTGGCAACACTGAAACAAGTTTCGAGAAGGACCACATGTATCGACAGAAGGCGGGAAAAGAAAATTTACATACTGTACTTAAGTACTAGTGGTTCACGAAATTATGCATGAAAATCTGATAGTACGTATGTGCTCAAATGAAAAATGTCAAATGAGGTATCTTTTGCACTTAAAAGCTTTATCATATTTATTGAACTGTTGTATGGGATTTCCCTAATTTCAAATTAGATAAAGTTTGCTTTTAATCGTTTTTATTACATTTCATGTTGTATAAGGGTACCAATTCTCAAACTGTGTTAGAGTAAATCCGTGCTATAAAAGCACTGTGTTATACGGAAATGTTCCCAATTCTTGAACTGTGTTAGAGTGAATCCGTGCTATAGAAGTGCCGTGTTATACAGGGGTTACCAGTACCTATTTTTCCACTATATAACTCAATTTCCCTTCCTGTTTCCATGTTACATCATGTACATGTAAAAGTGCCCATACAATTAAAATATTTTCATATAGATTTATTTATTCTTCATAGTTATATAATGTAACAAGTCAAAAGAAATATAGTTTAAATGAAATTAAACAATTAAAAAAATTTATTAAAAAGTTAATACAAAATATTCAAACACTAAAAATTTTATTAAATATTCATAATTCAAATCAGAAGTTATTTTTAGTTCACTTACTCTTATATGTCTGGTATCTTTTAATTTCTGAAGTAAACTGGCAGGATGAACTAAAATCTTAAATTCAGTAGCAATTTCCAAATCCTATAAATAAAATTAAATTTAATAAAGTAGATACACTGAATAATGCATCATGTCCTTCATAAAATAATTTTATAATTAATACATTAAATCAATTTTATTAACAGAAAAATCCAGAGCTGGTTCATTGGGTGAGGTGACTTCCTCAAGTGACAAAATGAACAGATGAAAGTATTCAAAAGAAGAAAAATAAATAAATAAAATTAATAAGCCAAAATACAATGAAATCTCATAAATGTACTTTAAAGTTGTTAATAAACAGTTCATACAAAAATGTCAGTGTAAGTGCTTTCTATTGACAATCATTCTGGAATCACAAGTGGCAAAAAGCAGTATCACTTCAAGTGCAAGTTACCATTGAGCCAGCACTAAGAAAATCTATAAACTAATAAACTAAATAAAATAAAATGTCTATAGTTTATAAATACATTTTAATTATAATTAAATGCATTCACTATACAATTATAAAAAAATAAGGTATACTAAAATGTATATTACAATCATCTCTTATTAATTTCATTTCTAGACATATATTAAAGAATTTTTGATAATCTTTTTTCTCTACAAGTCACAATAGTTTTACTTATACAAAAATTTCTCTAAGAATAAACCAAATACCTTAAATTTTAAATTCTAACTTTAATGCTATAAATTTAAATATAAAAACTTTTTTACTGACTTATTAATAGAATTCAAACACATTCAGTTTTGTTTTCACCAGTCAAAACACAAGATATAAATCAGTTTTATATTTAAGAAAACACAAAGCTGATTACATACCATGTTTTTAAAAACCAGATATAAACAAGTTGCAATGTTATTAATAATTCTGCTGTGTCTTCCATAAGTTTAAAAAAATCAATATATTTCATATATAATTGATTCCAATAACTGGGACACATTGGGACCTGACTAATTTGTCCCAATTAAGTGGCTGTCCCAATGAAGTAAATTTTATGAGAACAGAGAAAATTTAAGGTAAGAAATGAACATTGAAAACAAAAACTATTTATTAAAAAATGTAATTAATATTCGGTGTGAATACATGTATATAAATAAATCTGTAAAATCACCAAGGCTTAGCGTGCTTCCAATGATTATCAACTTATGTTTATTACTTCCTGACATATTACAGCAGCACAATATGGTAATGCAATCCATTGCTTTTTTCAATCTGACAATATTTCTTGTTTAAAACACGGAACCATCAGGGTGGCATGGTAAAACAGCCCTGTTCATCTGCATTTTAAATTTGACCAGGACTAAATTTCTACAGCAATTCAGGCAAGTTAGTTGATTTTCACTGTTTGGCACTCATAGTCTCAGCACTGTTTTTTCACTGCATGTTCTCTTTAATTTTACTTCTTGATGGGTTTTCCATTGTAATAACCAACCATCTGTAGCTTTGAAATTTGTATGACCCATCTATGAAACTAATTTTTCTAATTTGTTTTTAACATCAGGTTTAACAACCCATTAACACATACTGTATACCTCTTACTCCATATGCTATACTGATAAAGCAGCAGAATGTCTCAAATAAGCAAAGTATATTTGCTTATATTATCATTTTTGTTTCTGAGTTTCAAATGTGTTCCAAATAAGTGGCAGTCCCGATTAACTGGAATGCACTGTACATAATAAAATATTTTATGAATTAGCACCAAATGATCAGCCGAATTACTGGGCTATTTTTGGGCGGTGTTAATGATTAGTTACTAATTAACTTGACTAAATCATTTGGTATTAATTAATTAAATTGAGCTGTTGTTGTTGTTAAATATTTTATGAATAAATGCAATAAGCAAAATATGTCAATAAATTTCATTTCACTTATCTCACTAGCACTAGAAGACAAAGGACAGGATGATTCTCTGTAAGAAATGTACAACAAAAATAAGTAATTAAAAATATCCTTTAATGAAGTTAATTGAAAAGATGGACTTTATGTTAAAGATGCTAGCCAACTGCTGTTTTTAAATTACAATACAGCTTGAAGTACTGGAATAAAGGAACACTAGCTTACTTGAAGAAAGACCTACAGCCCAATTCACCACTATAAAAAGAAATACAACAGTCAACAGCCGGGCCGCCGCTAGCTGTTTAAACACCCGCGTGCAATACTGATTATGCCGCCCCCTGGTTAACTACGACTACCTACGCTGACCTTGCCAGCAATACCAATTTGCCGCCCCCCTGAACGTGCCGCCCGTGTGCGGTGCACGCCTTGCACGCCCGGTTATGGCAGCCCTGGTCAACAGTAATGACAGGAAGGTTGAGAAAAATGGGCATATAAAGTTGAAAACTAATTTCTATCTATGCTAATTCTAATATTTATAATTTAATATTGAAGAACATCAGGTGAGGTTGTCTCTAGTATCTATACAGTGTCTTGACTACACAGCTTCTAACTGCATCCATAAATTCAGAAATAAAGCAAAAGCTTTAACATGACTGATATCCATATAAATGGTTTCTAAGAGTTGTACTACAAATATAGATTAATATGATTCTTTTCTATGTATCAATGTTATTCTTTTATGAAAATAAATTCAGTGTCTCATTTCATACTCTCCCTCAGTGTGTATTGTAGATATATTTTAATGTTGCTGCTTTAAATTTATCTTGCCAATGATATATCACTTTAGATTTAAAAGTTATTTTATTGTAATTACACCATTTATAAAGATTTAGTGAATAAAATTCAGTTTTATCTTAAACCACATATAAAATTTAGTTATCATCATAAATTATTTTGTTAAATTGATTGTAAAGTGTTTCATTGTAGTTGGAATATGCTCACAGGCTTACTTAATAATTACATTGATATCTATTATTTAATGTGTTTAAATGTTCTTTGAATGTTGCTATCTAATTATAGATTGTTAAAAACTATTTTACTTTTGCACAATAACTCACTAAAAATGCTTTAATCAAATTAAAGCAGGCAAAGTATCACTGTAAATTATTTCTAAATCTATTGATATTCTAAAAATAGCTCTTAAATTGAATGAATAATTGAAATTGTTAAATTTTTATTTGGTATATTTGACAGAATGATAGTTTATGGAAATTTGAATGTTATTTCAACAAATATCAAATCTGATAAAAGCAATAAACTGCTGGATAGCCAAGGGGGTTAAGGTATCAGCATTCCACTCTGGGTGCTGAAAGCTGGTCTGTCCCAGATATATTGGGCCCTATCCTTCAATGCCCAGCTACCCCATTGTGGGACAGGCTGAAACTATGCAGGTATAATTAAAAGATCCCTCTTAGTGTCCACAGGATAGAAAGAATCAAAAACAAAATGATAACTTTTAAAAATGTTTTTAAATCAAATGTCTTTGAAAAATCTTTTAATTGTTTATTAACTTGTTATTTTCCAACATAGTAATGAAAGACTAACCAAAAACAAAAACAAAAAAAAAAAAAAAAGTCATTTAAGAAAGTGATTTTTCAAATGGAATAAACTGGTTAATGAATTATTATAAGTAATCAACCTTGAAAACCAGCATACAATTTTATATGATAAGGACTCTTACAGGTCTACATAGTATTAAAGTAGAATATAATATTAACTTGCAAAAACAGATCACATTTTATGTAAACCTGAAGTTGATCTGTGTAAGATCAAAAGTATTCATCATATAAAATTATGTGCAAATTTTCAAGATTGGTTATTTCATATAAATTGATTTTTCTTTTGAATAATTAAATTTTAAGTAAAAAAAATGTTTTACCTTGCGTAGTGTTTTAGCAAATGCAACAGCTTGTCTTGCTTTATCTCCTGCATCATTAAATACAGTTTTAAACATACGACATGTGCGAAGAATTCCTTTTCTATAATGAAAAATTTTAATTAAAAAAAGGAAAAATTACAAATAGTATTACATAAAATATTTACATAAGTATATGTGTTTTTTAATACATATGATGTAATCTGTAAAAAGTACCTAAAGTCAGAAAAATCAATTTTCATTTTTTGAGTATATCTTATTCCACAGACTAAGAAGAATATTTAATAGGGCATTTACAGCTTAAAATGTTGTCAAACATTACTAGAAACATGTTCAAACCTAAAAATTGATTATTTTGACCATGTTTAGATTATGTTTTTTGTTCTATAGCCAAATTTACTTTTCTGACTTTTCATAGATTGCATCACATATATTTTAAAAATTATAACTTTATAAAAATTAGAAAACAATTAAGAACACATAAATAAATAAATAAAAATTATCATCTTAAAGCTGCTTATATTAAAAATAATTTTTCACAATTCCAAGCAACTTTAAAAATGTCATTCAAAATAATAGCAGACTAAGACAACATACATAAGAATTAATATTTGATTAACCCTTGATCACATGCATAAGATAATTTTCTGTTGATTTTTATATACAATTACTCTGCACATAATTGCCATTTCTTGAATTTGACAATTCTGAAAAATTCTGTAATGTATCTTCTCTGCACCTGCCAAATTTCAACATCATTGTTTAGTTTTTAATATATTGTTTTGTTTACAGAACAATGTCTGTCCTAGAAAAGGCTACCACAAGGATCCCTTCAAACTTTGCAACAGTATGGGTTAATTCAAAATGAGTTCTGTTAGAAATAAATGACAGAGCTGAGATGTTTCTCAGCAAGACAAAGATATGGTTTTTCTGTATTTTTGGGCATGAAATAAACCTGCATAAACATTTAAATTTTTAAAGGTCATAGTACCCTAGTTTACCTAGACAAGTGTTTAATCATAGCAACTTGCATGCCATTATGTCATTCCTAGCTGACAAACTTCTATGATTTCATGTCTACCTCTTGTAGCAATTGTGAGAGACATCCACAAAGTCATTTTTGATGATGTCAGGTCACTGAAAATGACATCAGAGTGGAAAATTGCTGCCTCTATCCATGCATTCATAAAGAATGTAACAATAAAAAAAAATTATGCATAATCACAAGTAAGGAAGTAATTTTCTACAGTTTTTTGAGGCCTATGGTAAGTGGAAATAAAATCTAATCAAAATTTTTAGTCAGATGCTTAGCATGTAGCATAAGAATATCATGAAAGCACAATTAAGTAAGTCAATTTCATAAAAAAAATGCTGCAAAAAATTAGTAGGTGTAGAAAAAAATCACTGCTATACATGTGATTATAGATTGCAGGTTAAAATTGTTATTTAACTTAAAATGCCTAATTATGTATATTACTATTAATGCAATTTATATATGAAATATAGTAAAAAAAAGTTTTAATTTTTAAAATAAATAAAAATCTAAAAATTATTCCTATAGATGAAGTAAGCTATATTTCATACTACATGCTTCTAGGGCATCTTAATTACAGATCTACTCCAAAATGAATATCTTGTAAAGATCATTTTTCTCACAATGAGGAAACTCAAAAGAAAACTCACAATGAGGAACCATTATGGCTGAATTTGTATAAATTTATGTAAGTAAATGTGTGGGGCTCCTCATATAAGTTATGAGAAGTAAGAGAAAAAATTGTTATTATTATTTAACTTTAAATGAATAAATATCTTTTAAAAACTACTTACCTGTAAGATGAAGAATTAACTTGTTCTTCTGATAAACTTGAATTAAGAGCAATTAATGATTCTTTAATTCCACTATCAATATGAGACCCAATACAAAGTAATAAATCACTTGCAAGAAAACTAAAAATAATTAAAACATAAAATGTATCTCTATGCTATTAACTTAGTTTATTTTATATAATGTAAAATCAATACAAAATTGTTACTTTCAAACAATTTACTGAAGAGAATAATGCAAAATGATCAAAAATGCAAAATATATCTTTTAAGCATTTTTTTTTTTGTTTAAAAATTAACTTTGAACATTCTTTCAAATAAAGTTTGGAACAAAACATTTGAATGGTGAGAGATCAAAAAGTTTATATTAATGGAGAAATAAATTTTATAAAAGATGCTTATTTCAAAAAACATGCACGCACACAAATTGTCAGCAGAGAAAACAAATTTTTCAATTTTATAAAATAAAATAAAAGAATATAGATAACAAAACAACCAGAAATCTACAAAATAAAAAGAAAGCATTGCATTTGAGAAAAAATATTTTATTAGAAAGGTGAGAAAAAATATTAAAATTAAATTAATAGAGGAAACTTAACACACTTAAGAAAATTTAACACAAAAAACATTGGAGTTTGGAATAATTGTGAGTAGTTTTCTGTTTTAATATAAATCCAATATTGTGTTGTCATTGTTCTTACAAAAAACACGTTTTAATTCTTAAAAAAGGTTAGTTAAATAGGTGATTGATATTTTTGAAACATTTAGGGTAGAATAATAACATAAAAATGCTAGATAAATAAAGATACATACATAAAATTTTGGGAAAATATTAATACAATTATTTTCTAAAATACCAATATTCTGAAAGAGATGAGTTTCAAAAAAACATTTTATCAAATAGTCTCTGCATTTCATATTTTCTTTTGACCTGGTTCTCAGTCCCGACTACCTACAAGTCTGGTTTGTTTTATGTGCACATGATTTGGCACCAAACACTCTGTGCCAAATTGCAACTCCTGACATGTACTCTTTCATACCTCTAAGGTGTGCAGCCGTTGACAACAGTTTGATTTTAGAGATGAGACATAGCCTTGTCAATAATTATAAAACTACGCACGCACATCAAATGCAGGTGTACAGTAATAAAAACACAAAACAAAAGGTCTGGGAGTTCAAAACACAAACTCTATGCTGTAGAAAGTGTATCTGCCTCTGAATTTGACCAACTTCTGGTTTCTAAAGCATTGTAAAGTTCAAGTGTTTGTAAATATTTCAAGTGTGGGATCCAACATCTGATGTAAAAGATTCACCTCATCAAAATGACTCGCATATCACTGTCAAACGAATATGTGATGTTGGACCATTTCTTACTGATGTGCACATGCTCTTTAAAACAAAGCTCCTGGCAGTCTCTCCAATGTATACTAAAGATTAGTCCACTCAAGTGTTATGTAACAAAATAGCATATACCAATATTGTAATTTTAAAGGTATAATTTTAATTTTGCTACTTGTTTGTTATTTCCATTTCACTCAATAACACATAGAAATTACAATTTACAATAGCATTAGTACATAGAAAAACATTACTAAGGATTTTGTATAGTCTGGTACAAAAAGAAATCCATTTGGCTTGACACCATAAGTTACCACACGGGGTGATACCAACTCTAGTGACATCACTTCAATCAATCCCTGGTAGCAAAATATAAGTGGACAACCAAGTCTCTTTTAGACATCTTTCCATTTTCAAATATAAAGTTTTTTAATTTATTAAAGAAAATGAATATGTATGAAAGTACTGTAGATAATGTTATAATTAAACAGAAACTGAATAAAATTTTATCATAAAATAACAAAAAATTAATAAAAATACAAGAAAAGAAACTAAATAAAAATCTACTGATAAACATAGATAATTAATATTCTAAAAATAATTTTATTAGTCAACAAATCAAAAAGTGTTTAAATATGGAGAATAAGTTAATATAGCAATTTTTCCTGTTAATAACTTTTTATAATTATGAAAGTGCTTATCATCAGATTATCAAAAGAAATGACAAAAAAATCACAATTGTAATGTAATCTATAAAATTTCTAGTATTTTTCATCCCAAAAGTTTTTTTATAAATTCTTCAACATTAAATTTTCACTTATAATAAATACATTTGCTGGTATGTAAAATAATTGCATTACAATCTATCAGACAAAGTAAGAAAATTCTTATAAAGATGCAGACCTAGAATTATGAAGTTTGCATTACTTATGAAGTGTGTAATTCCAATTAAATCAGATAAACCAATAAATATAAAATAAATAATTAATTAAAATCTATTAATATTAATAAATAAGATTACTAGCTAGAAAGAATTTTGCTATAAAAATACCATTATGTCAATCTATATACCTAAAATGCTTTTGAAATGTTTTATTATTTAAATATCCTATATTTTATTACATTTCAAAATAAATAAATTTTAATGGAAAGACAACTGAAAATTGTTACGTTCGTTCTAAAGTCTTTCTAGTCATATATGAATATAAATTTCATAATAAAAGTTATAGAACAATCTTAATTTCCCACAGAACAGAAAGTGCTAACATTTAAAAAGAATTACTGAAATGTTCTAAAAATTTTTTTGTACCTGATTTTATTTCAATAATTTTGACAGAATTTGAATGAATTCTTTTTGGATCTGAAGATGAAAATTTGTTGCTTAATATATTTACCAAGTTTTGGATATGAAAACTTTAGTTTCTTATGTTTTTGATATTACAAAAGAATAAAAAAAAAAAAAAAAATGTTACATTGAACCAAAAAGATATTTTAAACATTATACATTAAAAAATAATAAAAGTAAACATTACCAAAACTTATTTGCTGCCAATGCTTCCCCTCCTGGAATATGAGGGCATGTTGCTCTTACAAATGCCCATTCTTCTTCCAAAGAATTCTTTTGATGAACTGTAACTGGTGGTAACCCTTCTGTTATTTTCTTTTTCTCCAAATATTTTAAATAAATCTAAATTTGAAAAGAATTTCAGTTAAAATCATTTTTAGAATTGTTACTGTATAGACAGGATGTCCTGTGTATATAAGATAAAGCTAATACTTCACTCAAACAGAAGAAAAACTTGATCAATGCAAATCATCATTTTTTTCTATTTTTTTTTTTATGGTTTGAAAGAAGCTTCAAAACAATAATGAAATTATGTTACTCCTTGCCCTCTTTCATATGGCTTTATTGATTATGAAGGAAATACATTTTGAACATATAGTGTGAAATGTGTTTCCTTCACAATCAATAAATCCTGTATATCTATCTCAGTTGTGTTCCTGTATGAATAGTTCTCTTAAGCAATCTTATGCTTACTTCTAACAATATGAAAATAAGAAAAAGAGGCAATCAAGTACAAATGAACAATTTGAATCAACTCAAAGCTTCAATTGTCTGTAAGTTCTAACAGATGCATGTTATTAAAAAAGTTTCAGATAAAAGTATCTTGCTTTTTTTCTGTAAAATTCAAAATATGTACAGGTAATCCCTCATATAACAAGGCAGTTATGTTCTGAAAAAGTGCTATGGTATGTGAATCTGTGCTATATGAAAAAAAAAAAAGACTAATACAAAACTTGGGATTAAGTTACAAAAAGTATACTATTCTTTTTTTGTAAGTAAGAGAAATATGTTTATTATAGCAATCAATAATTTATTTCCAATCAATAATTAACTAACAATCACAATTAAAAGTACTGTATTATGTGTTAATGTTAATTTAAGTTAAACAAGGGCATTTTCTTTTTATAAAGTATCATCATCTTCTGAACTCTTTTGTTGATCTTGATCAGAAATATCAGCAACTATCTTCATTTTTTTTATTTTTAACAAAAAAATGAAAATGTTCAGGGTGTTGGGGGTGCATGTTCAATTGAAGACAGACTAATTTTTTCCCAGAATTTGTGTTTGAATATCAAATTGTTTGAGTACTGAGATACCATTATATTTTGTTCATCATTTTTATAAATGATATAAATGATTACTTACCTATGGTTAAAAAAAGTTTAACAACACTTACCTAAAAATGTGTTAATAGACTAAACAAAGTTTAAATGTTGTTTTATATGTTTAAAAGTTTAAAAATGTTGTTTTATAGACTAAACAAAGTTTAATCTATAAAAACAAAACATAGTAACAGTTGTAAAAAGTAAAATCTGAAAGCAATGACAACAACATCTGGTTGATATGAAAGCTAAGACAAAGAAGAAAAAAACTGCACTATCAGTTATCAGTAAACCTGAGGAACAGTACAAAACAAATTGAAAATTTCGATATTCTAAAATTCATGGACAAACTTGAGATAACATGCATGCTTATTTGAATAAAAAATATTGAATAAAGGAGTTTGCACTTAAAAGTTGTGAAATTTTGTATGAAGAATTTCCCCATTTTTTGAACTGTGTTGTATGAGTGATACCTATACTTTTCTCTAGTGTTTCATTTGAAATTACAAAGTTGCATTTGTCTACCTACAAAAAAGCATAAGGAAGCTCCTTAGAAACCATAAAAAATGTTTTGCATCAAGTTGTTCTTGAATTAGTTTGTAATATCTTATGTAGGACACTCAATATAAAAGGTAATTTATCAAAACAACTGTTAAATAATTTGTGATGGTTTCAAATATATAAATATATAACCTTTATTAATTTATGCAGAATAAAATTAAACCACCACTTTCTTTCTTTATAACTAATTCTCTAGCAAAATTAACCATTTTTATCCGTATTCAAGTCTTTCTAAGTACAACAATCGATACATTGACAATCCCATAAATAATTTAATTAATGTAAATTCAACAAATGTTTTTGATCTTACACAAGATCTGAACAACGTTCAACAGCCAACAATGTTCTAAATTGGAATGCCCAGAATATTTCTATTTAGAATGTTGCTTGTCAAAGTTTTGATTGATGTACTTAGTTATAATTATCCATCGAGTTAAAATGAAGAAAATATTTAAAACCTTGGCTAACAGTATTTCATTTGTTTCAAAAAATATAAACTTTATATAAATATTTACTTTATGTATTTTATTGTGAAATTGGCTAAATTACCAGAAAACACTGTTTCCATTTACATGATGTTGCAGGGGTGTAGCTGCAAAGAAAAGGTCGTTTCTATATATAAGAATTCTGTTTTACACTGTTGCTGGTATAATAATGGAAAAAAGCAAATATACAGTAGAGCGTCGTTTATCCGAAAGCCGATCAACCGAAAGCTTTCCAGTCAGACTGTGTCCTGCTGAATCGAATGTTTTTGATACTAGATTAACTTCTAAAGTATAATTTTTTTTGTTTTTATATTTTTCAATATATTTATTTTGTTCTTGTTGTATAAAATAAAGAAATAATTTTTAACAATTCAATAGCCACGATTATTATTATAAAAAGTTTCGTTAGGCTTAAAATTGACGAAATTTCAATGTGAAGCGACACGCAACAAAGAAAGATTTCAACATCAGATAGGTTAATATATTTTTTTGTATATAATCGGTTATCCAAAAAATCAGTTATCTAAACAACCCCAGTTCCCAATTGATTTGGATAAACGACGCTCTACTGTATTTTGCAATGTTTATATTTTTTTAATAAAATGAAGAAGTTGAATTCAAGACTTTCTGTTGAATATTTGCATTTCATGAATTTATAGATAATGTTTTTATTATTTATATATGTTACAGTCAAAACCCGTTTTTAGTTAGAACGCGTTTTAACTAGTTGAAACTAGTTTATACTGGATGTCTTTGTTAAAACCCGTTTTGTCTAGTTAATTTACTGCTGTACATGTTTTGATTTTAGATAAAACTAGTTTTAACTTTTAACATTAGTTAAAACTAATTTTAGCTACATAAATATGTTTGGGAGAAATAAATAGTTATGTATAGTGATTCGGGGGAAGATGCCTAACATTTTGCTTATGAAGGAAATTATAGCAATAATTTGGAGGCCTCTAACGAAAATATCATATTCTTGAGCATGTTTTCCAAATAAAACTTTGGAGTATATGAAAAATAATTGTATATTGTGTTTGCAATGACAACTTTTTTACTGTCTGGCATTTTAGGTATCTCACCCCAAGTATCCGGGTGAGATGCCAAATGCCATTAGGGTAAGATAACAAATATAATTGCATAAAATTAATTTTCGAATATCTTAACCAAATTTAATTTATTGCATATGTAGTACAAAGTACTTCATAGTAAGTATAACAGCACAGTATAAGTATTGTTAAGTTTCCGCCCGTTCTAACATGCTCTATAGCTAGCTGAAAGCTTTTTTCAGTCCAAAAACCTTTTTGAGAAGTCCCTATATAATTTCTATGCATATCCTGCAATAAAACGAGAAAACAAAAATTTATTAAAAATAGGCATATTGGAATTCAATTAACAAAAAATAGGCATGTTACCCCAAGAAAAATGTGGCATCTTTCCCATTTGTCAGGGTAAGGTGCCTAGTGGAGTCACGTGTTCTAGCATGTCCGATCGAGATTGGCGGTAGCTCACAATGGAAACTTTAGAACCTTAACTATATCACACATTAATTGTTTTTCACAATTTTTAATAAATTCTATTTTAACTTTTAGTTTTAAAATGACTCTAGAAACATTTCACAACAAAAACTTCGTTCTTATCTTGCTTTTATTCTTCTCAGATGTAGAAAATGAGGTAACGGTAGCCAACTACAGGTTTCCGCACTCAATATTGGCCCAACGATTCATCATACAAACACATGACAATATCTGACGTCACCGTTTGAAAATATCAAAAAGTAGGCATCTTCCCCCACTTACCATCTTACCCCAAATCACTCTATAAATGTCTTTGTTAAAACCAGTTTTGTCTAGTTAAAACTAGAATTTACTGTTAGTCAAAAATGAATTTGAGTTAAAACTAGTTTTAACTAGACAAAACGGGTTTTAACAAAGACATCCAGTATAAACTAGTTTCAACTAGTTAAAAACGCATTCTAACTAAAAACGGGTTTTGACTGTAACATATATAGTATAATGAAAATATTGTAATAATTTATAATTATAATGATTACATCTGGTTATTAATACAGTAGGACCTCTATTATCTGGACTAATTGGGGATGAAGGTAGTCCGGATAAGGAAAAATCCGGATAATCAAAAAATAATAATAATTGGCAGTGAAAGACATGTACCGGTACATACAGTATGAATCATTTTTAATTGTCTAGATTTACAAATAGCTTCAATATTAAATTATTTTTTATTAAGAAATTCAATTAATGATTTTTGTTTAAAGCTAGCTGTTCTTTTTGAAGCTGCTAAATCGCAAATACTTTTAAGACATATAAGTTGTCCTGAGTTACACTCTTCTTAGCTCTCAAACCACTTCATGGCAACATCTAAGCATTGAAAAGCTTCAGAATGTGTAGGACCAATATCTCTTATTTCACAAATCTCTTCTTCGTCTTCTCGATCTTGCTCATCTGAGGCAGATATTTCTTTATTTATTTCCTCACCATTCAAAATTTGGAATCCAGGATCGTTCGCATCGCAATTTAACCACTCGGTTACATCTTCGTCACATTCAGCACATATTGAAATTTATGCTATTGCTTCCGCAATGTCTTTTATACCACTTTCTACTGTATTACTGGAATTTACTAATGGTCTTTTCAAAATTTTGTTCCATGCATTCCATCACGTACATACATAAACAGTGTCGCAATTCGCCAAGTGCAAATCAGTAAATTCGTACAATTTTTGTTTATTTTGAACAATCCAGATAATCGAAAATCCGGATAATAGAGGTTCGGATAATCGAGGTTCTACTGTATTTATACAAATTGTAATTTTTAAAATAGTAATTTAATCATGTTAAATTTTTAATAGTAATCTGGTTTGTCATTCTTATAGATTTATCAAATATTGTCAATGAAGCTCTTATAGTAATTAAATGCAATTAAATGAATAGCATGAAATCAATAGATTAATTTTCAAATAATGGCATGAAATTATAGATTAATTTCCTGCAATTCATTTAATTGCAGTTCACTTCTCAAGGAAGTGTTTTTATTGTTGTTATTTAATTTAGGAAATTCATTTTAATTTAATTGGAAGATGTTGAACATTTAAAAGCATTTAAAATCTTTAGTAAGCTTATATCTCTAATAGACTATGGAGATGCAGAATTTCTAAATATAACATTAAATGTAATTTCTGATAGCTTTCTAGATATTTAACTCTTATTTATAGTTATTCAAAATTCCAAAAGGAAATATAACCTATTATAGTAATTTATATACAGTAATTCTTCTATATTTACAAGAATTACATTTCTGGAAAACATTGAATATTCAATTCACAAATTTCTATAGATTATTAAATCTATAGAAAATCAAATTTGACTCTTTGATGCAAAAATTTCCCTCACTAATACAATTCAATTAAAATGATATAATAAAATATTTGTCAAATCCTAATATTCATTTAAATTTATTAAAAATAAATGTATATAAACTTATAAATAAAATCACGTAAATGAGAAATTACCTGCAGCATTGTTTTCAAATCTTTGTCAAATTCATTTAATTGTGCCTCAATTACATCACTTCCATCTTCACCAAATACAGTCTGAGCCAAATTTATATAACGCTGTCTCATTTGAATTCCAGCTCTTAAAACTTCTTTGCATTCTTTTATTAACTAATAAAAAAAAAGTTTTTCTGTATTATAATAAAAGTAAGTTACTTTTCAGTAAGTGAATTATGGCTTAAAATATTAGGCTATCTCAAAAATGTTCTATGTTTTGAAAGCAAGTGACTTGATGACTGGTGTAAAATCATAAAAATCTCATATTAAATATATTATAGCTCATTTGAAAGATACAGGCAGACTATCAACAAAAAGTTGTTGTTGTTATTTTTCATTTGATTTAATGTTTCATTTAGTGATTAAAATGTAGAATAAAAAGTGCATTGTCAACATTGTGTTTACAATTCTTGCTCATATCGGCTATTTCATGTATTCATTTTAATACATGAAAATAATGTAATACCTTAGATGCTGGTTGGGATAAACAATGAGGCCAAACATTACAATTCTTGTTTGTACAAGAAAAGATTGTTGTAGCAGTTGCTAGAAAATATTGTGAAGTCACAAACAGAATAATGGAATAAACAATGCTGGCTGAATGGTAACTTACACCTGAGACAAAACTGATTTTTACCTCCCCTGCTTATAAAATGGTTGCCAATAGAGGCAATGCACTTCTAGCAATGTCTCTCTTGTATAAACTATTTATAAACAAATTTAAAGTACATTTATGGGACTTCATTGTATTTGGCATATTATTTTTATCTCCTTTTGAACATTTGGACTGTGCATTTTTCCACCCCTCTCATTTTGTCACCTGAAGCAGGCACCTCATTGCTTCACCCATCAAGCAAACCCTGGAAACAGAAAATGTGGCACAATATTGATTTAAGAACTTAAACAATGAAAAATCAATGTTTAAGATGAGCCTTCATTAGGCCTTCCATTCAAAGATCTTCAATCATTCTACTTAAAGAAAAACAAATCCAAACTGGAAAAATGTAGATATAAATCACCTCATTAATTCAATCATTCACAAAAATCTAACACAGGGGTCGGCAACCACTTTTGGCTGTGGGTCAAAATCAACCAAAATGTGTGTATTAAGATGCTTCAGGTCAGTGGTATTTTCATTTTAAAACAGTCTTTTTTGGTGAATAATAAAATAAATTTTATTGAAAAAAAATTACAATACGCATTAAACTTTAAACATACAAATTATAATTATAATTATAATTATTATAAAAACAAACATAACTGAATGAACTATATTTTTCTGATGCTGAACTTGTGACGTCAATTTAGTCAAGTCTGGCTTATAGTTAGACGTTTTAAGATAAATACAAGCATCTGAATTTTCAGTTGTAAAACTGCTCCTGTTCTTATTTAAAATAAATTTTGTGTGAAAATATTTGCTTACATTTATAAGTTGAACCAAATGTGGACAAAATGGCAAAGCCAATTTTTTCAGAGATGAAAACTTCATAGGAAGTGATGCCCAATACATTGACGAAAAGATCATAATCTTCTGATTTTTCCAAATCTTTCTGCAATGTCTTGAATTTATCCATCCATAATGCTGAACTTTCAAAATCAATCATTTCTAAACTAAAATTGTCAACTTTAAGATATTGAAAATACTGCAAATCTAAAACATTTTCTTATATTTCATTGAGCTTTATTATAAAAGTAAACATTTTGCCATGCTTCTTAAAAATTTGAAATAGACTATTAAATTCACTTTTAATGCACAAAATCCAACTTTCGAACATATTAAGATTGCTCTCATCGATATTTTCTTTTTCATGTTGCCCTTTTAACAAGGGAAATAAATGAAATTCTTTCTTTTTTGTGTGTTTCAAGTAATATTAATTTCAAAGAAAAACTCTTCCATTCCTCATACATTTTTAAATTGTGTGGTTATTTCCTTGGAGTCATAGGTTGAAATCATTATAATGATTCATTATGTCTGTTAAGAACAAAAATTTTAACCATTCTTCAATCATCGAGTCTGAGATCATATTTACTGATTTCGTAAAGAAATATCTGTATCTCAGCAAAACTCTACAAATCTATTAAGAACTTTGCAACAACTTAACCATCGTATTTCCGAATGTAACAGCAAATCTCCATATTTCAATTCAATTTCCATCAAAAAAGCTTTGAAATGTTGCCAGTGTACTAATGCTGATCATGCTACTATAATGTTTACAATCCTAACAACCTTTTCCATTACATTTTTACATTGTTATGGAGATGCCTTTGCAAATAAATTTTCTTCACGTATGATACAATGAAACAATAAAAGTGAGAGGCCAAGTTCATTTTTCATTTAGTTTCACAAATCCAAGTTTTTCTTCTCATAGCTGAAGCACCATCAGTTGTTAATTTACTTTTAAATCCAATACTTTGCCAATTTTGAAATTAGTAAACCCTTGTACTTGACAAAAAATGTCAGTGCCTTTGGTTGTGTCATTCATAGAAGCAAGACTACAAAGTTCTTCATTGACTTTTGAACTATTTATTGATGCATATCTAATAAAAATTGCAAGCCTACCCATACTATATACATTAGTAGTTTCAACGAGTGCAATGCAAATTACGTCACTAGATAACAAATCATTTTTGATCTGTTCATCAATATTTTCAGCCATATCTTCAATGCGATACTAATGTGTTCTAGCTGACAATGGAATGTCTTTAATTCTCTCAATGATTTGTTTTTTATTTGCAAAGTCATTAAATAAAAGTTTGAAACAATTTATGAATGTGTTTTTCAAAAATTCACCATTTGTAAACAGTTTTCCATTGATACCAATGTTAAGAGCTGCAACAAAGCTGACAGATGTAGTATGATTGTGGCTGGTAACAAAACTCCTTGACAATTTATTTTGTTTTTCAAAATTTAATACACATTTAGCAATGTATTCAGATTTTTTTTTTCATTTAGCATTTCACTCACATTTTTATGTTTTGAAGAAAAGTGATACTCAATATTGCAAGTTCTGGCGATAATTACATCTATGCATAAAGTACATATCAATTTGTCACCATTTTTCGACACATTTATACTTTTCTTTCCACACATCTTGAAATAATCTATTTGCTTTTTGTTTGTCCATGGTAATACTTTGTTTTAAGTAATGATAATTATTTCACTGCATAACTATAATTGCATCACTATTCTTTCACTACTGAACAAGAGCTACAACTGAAAGTTAACTGAGAGAATGACAGTCCAGTGTTACGAGATGTCTGTCAAGGAATTCTGAATCAGCTTTGCCAAACTTATCAATTTCTGCTAGAAATTATGTTACAATTTTTAGTTTTTAAAAATAAAAATGCATGTTTGTTACTGCAACTTTGTAATCAAACAAAAATGTTATTGTTATTATTCATTTTCAGTTTATCTTTTTATGTATTCTTCAAGTGTTCATTTCATATTTATGTTTTATAATTTATTTTTAAATATTATAATTTATTTTCAGAACTCAAGTGGGTCACTTGAAATTATGAAATGTGTCATTCGGTGACCTGCGGGTCATAGGTTGCTGAGACCTGATCTAAGGATTAAAGCTGAAAATAATGTAAAAATGATTATAAGAAAATCTATCAGTTCCAAAATCAACAGATTTAAGAACCTAAAAGAATTGGGTTATATGAATTCCTTGAATGTTTGTGTGCATCATCAGTTCAGCAAAAAAAATTTGTTGATAAAACAGCACCTACTGAACATTCTTACACTAGTAAAATATTCAGTAGATATTGTTTTAGTATGTTCTATAAGTAGATCGATTTTTAAATCACTGGCAACAAGGAATGAAAAATTATTATATAACAATGCTGTACAAAAAGGAAATAGAACCAAGATTCCATTAATCAACTCTGAAAGTTAATGTTCACCAAAAAAAAAGGATCATGTCTGTTTGCTGGAATTGCATACTCCTTATGAACTAATAGGAGATAATGAGACAATACATAGTGTAAATATTGAAATGTAAGTCAAAAATAAAATTACCCAACAGTTACATGCATTAAGTAATAGATTAATCATATTCCATCAAGACAATGCTTCTCATATAGCATTAGCCATTCAGAGTTTAATTAATGAATTCCAGTAGGAAACATTTGGACATCCACCATATTCACCAGATCTTGCTCTCTGATTTTCACTTATTCTGTTATACAAAAAATCTCACGAAAAACTAAGAAACTTTCCAGAACTGAAAAAAAACAAATGGAACATGAGAGGGTTATTTTGATGGACAAAATAAACATTTTTATTTCAGAGATCCAAAAATTTGATCACCGACGAAAACTAATTGACAATAATGATGAATATATCATTCACTAAAATAAAATAGTTTATGAAATACAGTACACTTGCTTTATTGCAACTCTCAATTTACTGACTCAGCATAATACAGTGGAACCTCGCATAACGAGCAAAATAAATTGTGAAAAAATGACTCGCTTAACAAGCAAATTTTTGCATAACGAGTGGCTAGGAGAGGGGAAGTCCCGGATTGTGTGCATACTCCATCTAGCACTAGCTCAGCTAGCATCTTAGTGTCATTTGTGATCAAACATTTTCCAAACTTTTTCCAACACTTATTACATATAAACATCAATAACCATAGCCCATTATATAATAAACTTGCCAAATGATATGCCAAATTCTTGGGTTACTGTAAAGGCTATAATTAAATATTAGAAATTAATTAATTTGACTAGAAGTAGGCAGTTATGCTGCCATCTCGTATTAAATTTAATGACCAATTCCAAATAAAATTTTAGAAATGTCCAAATTAAAAATTAACTATTTATAATTATTAAATTTAATATGAGATGGAAGCATAACTGCCTACCTCTAGTCAGATTAATTAATTTCTATTATTTAAGTATAGCCTTTACATAGCCCAAGAATTTGGCATATCATTTGGTATGTTTCTCAAACATATTATCTGTGATTTTTTTTGTTTTCTGCAAATCAAATTTGCATTTCAGGTTGGTTCATTCTGCACTAGAAGAAAAGATGATGATTCACGCTCCTTAACAATGTTTATTGTATAATTTTCTTTGAATAAACCTTATACATGAAATACTTGAGTATATTTTTCAGCGTGAAATGCATTATTGTATTTTACATTAATTTCTATGGGAAAAATTGTTTCGCTTAACAAGTGTTTCACATTACGAGTAAGATTCTGGAATGAATTATGCTTATTAAGTAAGGTTCCACTGTATAGCAACCAGAAAGGATGGTCCAGACAGTTCTCCCATAAATCTAATGTTATTTTACTATCAATAAAACTGTCAGTGGGCATCTGACTTTGTTTTATTCTGAAGTACTTATTTTTGTTTAAACACATTTATTTTGGGAATTTTTAATTATTTTAGGGTGACTACTTCACACTCCTAACTAGAAAGATGAATAATTAAACCAATCTTACATTACATCTTACATTATATCTTATATTATAATACATCTTACATTACAGTCACTTTTAAATAAATTGTAAAATACTTCATTAGTCATTATGAAATGCTAATATAATAATAAGCTTTCAAATTCGTTGACTGCATTCAATTCATTATAATTCTTTATCTGATATTAATCCAAATCATCATGATATGTTTCATAACATTGTCAGGGCAAGGCTGTCTTGCAATACTGCAAAAGGTATATTCATTACAGCTGTAGCAGTTAATTGGTCTGGGTTCTGCAGGTACTATTGAAATCATGTGGGACATTCTTTCCCTCTCCAGAAAAGAGAACAAAGAAACTACATGTTTCTGTCAAAAGACAAGGACAGTATGTATTTGGACTCATATGTGTTTATATTACAGAGAGAGTGCAGTTTTATATATATATATGTATGCTGGCACAGGCAAACATATGTCTTGACAGTCTGCAATTGTTAGTTTTTCATTGGCAGCATGCCTTATAAAATCAGTTTAGGTAGATATTATGCAGTGGTTGGCTGCTGTAATAGCCAGAGAGTTCTTTATAAGTAGTTTAAAGCTGTATGCGATACATAAAAAAACATGATGCATTAAGATTGTCCATGTAATCAATCGTTCCAGTTACATTCATTTCCATGTGATGAAAATTTAAGAAGAGAATAGGTAACCTGCCATGCATTTACATCCAGGTAGATAAATAACTTTGCCATCATAAGACACACAAATCCATACAACATGATTACTTGCAGAGAGGGTTTGTAATGGCTGTACATTTATCTTAAAAACATAAATGTTTTGTGAAAATTTATCAAATAACATTTCATCTACTTTACCACTTGAAAAATAATTACAAGAGTCAAAACTCCTATAATTAAACATTTCTTGGTAATCATAAAATTTTACTTTTAATAAGGTATTCAAATATAGATGGATATTCCAAAGGTGACTATTTCTCTCAAGTTATTATTCCATAATTTTATAGGAGTAATTGGTGAAAACAACTGTCTATTTAAAAATAAATTAGAAAATACAAGTTTGTAGAAAAAACTATACAAAAATCCAAAAACTTTGCTTAGACTTACTTCTATGATATTCTGTGAATATTTTGAACTACTTTATAAATTAAATGGCAATATAATATTTTCTGATAGATAATAACAGTAAAATATTAGTAAACTTATAGAAGCCAATTTTGCCAATTATTTTCTAGAGAGGAAAAAAATTATAAAATAGGATTTAGGTTTTCTTAATTTTGCTTTAAAATTTAAGATATTTTCCACCATGCAAGTAGCATGCCTTTTTTCTTTACATTAGAAAAAATTCAAACTTCTGTAAAAATGATTGAAAATACTCTCTTTATAATTTAAAATATAAAACAAAACTCTTATCAATTACTAACAGAGTGGTTGTTATGAATGAATTTCTATTAGTTATTTCAAAATCAATTATATTCTCAATTGTATAGTTCTGCAGTTCCATTGTTCTTGCAGTATCGTGTGGTGCTACAGTATGGGAAAATACATGAACCTTCTCTGGAAACTTGTGGATAGTCAAGAAAGTTCTCTCTTGTGTCAGAACTTACAAAATATTCACAAAAGATATCAAATGAAACATAGAATATAATAAATAATTAAATAATTAAAATAATAAATAAATGCTTTCTAAATTTTTAATTTCTTTCAACTTCAGTCATATCTTATTCAGTTTACAACATATTTTCCATACAATTAACACACTGATTTTTTTTTACAACTTTAGTAATAACATCCAAGCTACACTACAATATGATAATGAATTTTGATTATGTTGCATTGAGAATTTTTACAAATTAAGTCAATATGAAAACATATTTTTTAAGAAGTTCAAAATATTGTTACTAAATGATCCAAAAGATAACAGTACTCAAATGTAAAATAGTAATAAATAATTACTGAATGCATAAGAAGAAAATTGACATGTATGGATAAAAATTATAAAAATTAATTATGCTAAATATCTTATAATTTATATTCATTCATATTTAAATCATTTAAAATTGAATCACCTTATTTTATTAATTCTATTAAAATTAAAAAAAAACCTCTCACTTGATAAATACTTAGTGATGATGGATCCTCTGGTTGTTGTTGAATTCGTAGCTGTAGACATTCATGAACTATATCTAAAGGAATACGTAAAAGAAACAAGAATGGACGATGAAATGTAGGAAGCCTCATTTTTTGATAACTATCTGACCAAACTCCATATGTAGATAATTCTTCACAATATTCTTTATTTGGGCAAGGTAAAATGGCATCTGAAAATTTTGTAGCTGGATTTGGGGAATCTGTTACAACCTATGAAAAATTGTATAAAATATATTATTATTAAATAATTATAAAAATTTAGCCATAAATTTAGCCTAACATAAAATGATTTAATTAAAATACTAAATATTTTTAAACATATTTTAATATATAAAGTAAACTGCTTACATAAAGTTCATAAATATATCAAAGATGCTGATTTTTGACTAATAAATGTAACATCTGGTATGAAAATAAATTGTATTTCTACCAATCATCACCTTCAGGGCCGGATTTACCAATTTAGGGGCCCTGGGCACAAATTCTGTGGGGTCCCCCCTTAAGAGTAGGCAAATTTGATGATTTAGAAGTTTACACAAAATACTGTACTTTCAATTAGATTTGAACTAGGAAGTTGTAAATTTCATTTTAAAAAAAGGTTATTGTAAACATACATATATTTTATAGCGTAAAACTAATTATTTTAATTTAACTGAAAAATACCCATGTGAAATTTTTTCCCGAAATTTTCTGATGTTTCATAGGTTTTTTCCGGGTTTGGTTTTCTCTGCCTGTTGCCCTCATGATTAGGCCACACTAGGCTGTCGCGGTAATAGAAAAAAAATTATGTTTAAACATAATTTTTTTTTAGTTTTGTGGGGGCCCTGGGCACAGGCCCCAAATGCCCTTATGTAAATCCGGCCCTGATCACCTTAATTAAGAATTTTTATATTATGGCGGTAAGACAGAGTTGCTAGAAAGAATACATGCTAGAGAAAATATCTCAACAGCTGAAAAATAATGAATTTACAAAAGGACTTTATCACAAAGTAATTAATTTATGCAATGTTATATCACTACCTACAGCATGGGATGGTTCACATTGATAAACAAGTGATATCTGATTCATATAGACTTATTTGGAGCATAGTCTCAGTTTTACCAGAAGTTATTTTTGCATTTCTGCTCACTATTATGTGTCCACTGTTCCTACAATGATGATAAACTTTCTAAAATGAAGCAATTAATTCCAGACCTCTTAAACAGCAATGTAAACGAATTGTAGTTGATTTTGACCCTAGAATGAGCCAAGCATTTAAAATCATAACTAAGAAGGTCAAAGCTGATCTTACATACAAATGCAACCCTACAATATATAAACTTCTGGCTAATACCAAGGATAAATGCAGCGAAGCCAGAAGACCGAGGATTTACTCGGTTCCGCTTGAGAACAATAGATTTAAGCCAAACAAAAAATTAACATACATAAGCTCAACCAACAGATCACTTACAAAAAGGATAGTTGAATACAAATATGACACATACAACAATAAGTTTAATTCCACCCTAGCCCAGTTTGCAAGTGAACCGAATATAACGGCCAAATGGAAAGAGGCTAAGATTATTATACCTATGCTTGATTATAACAAGTTTAGAACAATTGAAACAATAAAAATCTTTATGAAATCCCTCAAAGAGAACTTTATTAACAACAGAGACGCAGACTCGCTCTCCACCGCATGGCAATCACTCCTTGATAACCCCCTAAATTAAATAGGCCAATCCACCCTCATCGAGCCTGTTGCAATCTTTCTAGCATTTTCTAAATTTATCTTGTTTTTTATTTTCCACTGTTAACAATTATCTTATCATCAATAGTCATTCACACATCTTGGTTTAACTAAAAAGATAATTAACAATGTTGATATCATTTAAACTCTCTTAGCAATGATATCACTAGTAAAGAAGAAACCTTTATAAACAGTGACGTCATTTAAATATCTGCTAACCGACATTCCAACTGACCTTACTGTACCTGAAGAAGGCCATTCAAAACAGCTGAAAACATTTGTACTTAGTGATTAAACTGCTAGAAACAAAATGTGAAAGGTTTTTTGTGTTACTGATTTTAAGTAGTTCTAGCTTCGAGTGCAGAGAATTATTACATTTTTAATTTATTTCTTCATAAATTTCATGTACACAATTTATTTATTTATATTTCTGATGGAGTGTGTGAATTATTGTTATAAAAGTAAAGATCTTTATTGTGTTTAAATAAATAATTGCAGAAAAAAATTAATGAAATTAAATAATAAGTGTTAATTTTAATAATAATAATAATTTTCATAATCATTTTGTTTACAATTTACTATAATAGTTATAATACAAATATTACTTTCTTAGATTTTTGTGATTCTAAAAAAATTCTATTTTTTTATTATTATAAATTAAACATACAAATTTTAAACAATCACTCATCACACCGTGATATAGTTAATCATGTACTCCGAACCAATTATGGTGTGCAGATAAAGAAAACAAACGTTTCCGAACTCCTGAGTTCTTCATCAAATTTTGTAACGAATCCTCGATGGTTTAATAGTTACCATAATCAGTTTGAAGTATGTACGAGGTACAAATTTTCTAAATTTCACTAAAATTGATCATTTTTAAACTTTTCCAGATTTGCAAATTTTACTTTTAAATGATTATATTAGTCATTACAATATTTATTTTTATTTTTAATCCAAAAAAATAAAGATGCATAGGCATGAGATGACTACACCTAGAAACGACCACCCCAAATACAATAAAAGCAAAAATGAATAGCACTAAACCAAATAATACAATAAAAACAAAATAATAAATTATATTAAAATTTTACTTGAAAAAAAATTATATATATATATATATATATATAATTAAAAATATAAAAGAAACTAAGTTGACAAGTTATTTCATTTCTGACCATTTAAATGGTCAAAAACAAAATAATTTGTCTAGAATGTTACACCACTATCTCATGTTAATTTTAATAATCATAATATATTTTAAATTTAGAAGCAGCAGCAATGTTGTCAGCTTGAAAGAAAAATTAATCCCTCTGCATAGTGTGCTTTCCTTTCCAAAGGGATTTTAGGGATTTTTCTAGAAAACAGCCAAAAATGTAGAGATGCTTAGAATACTGATTTTTAATTCCTGTAGAAGGAAATGCAACTCTGAAGAAATAGACTTTGGCTAATAATGACAATATGGCATGAGTACATAACTTTATTCAACATTGGCTTCTGAATCTGTAATGAGAGGGATATTTTACATATATAAAAGGAATTTTGTTTGCAATAACCTAACAACACTAAGTGGCAGTTGTAGTTTTAAGTCCCGCTCAGGGCCAAGTATTTTCTTCCAGAAAATTCTAGTTTGATAGTCCGATAATTCAGCAGATCATTTGGCTTTAATATTTTTGATTAGTCCCACATCTTCTTAATTAAGTATGTGAAAATGACCAAAAAAGTGAGAAAAGTGAGCAAATAACTTGAAAAGTGAGAGAAGCGAGGATACTTCTGAAAAGTGAGTGACTCTGAGGCCTGTAAATGTAACTGTAAAGCCACTTACACCACAATGAATTTGGGTAAGTGCAGTGGAATCTGGTGATGCTTTTGAATGTAGCAAGGTCAAAATGCAGTAGCTATGGAGAAATGTTCCTTTGAGGTAAAAATGTGGATCAGTCCACAAGATCTCCCATGGCCAATCATCAACAACTTCCAATTAAGAAAAGAAGTTTAATATAAAGGTCAGGTAAATTTTCTTCCTTATCAAGCAACTGTTAGACATAGCTAATTTTGTATAGAAAAAAAATATATCAGTATCTTTCCACATAATGGAATAAGCATAGTTAATTGCCACAACACTACATGTGTACTGCTGAAACTTGAAAATGGTACAGTAGATGAGCCATTAATATTCTCCAACAATCATAGTAATATTCTCCACTACTTGTGTAGCAATAGGTTTCTATCCTTGCGCTCGCTGTAGATATTTTCCTCTAATTGAGCAATTTAACAATTAGTAATGCCAATAGCACCAAGGTCCTTCAACACTAAACAACCTTGGTGCTAAACAGCTTCTCAAGTAAAACATGTTCCAGCAAAGCCTTGACCATCATGGCTGATCTGTCATAATATAAATGATGTTCCACATACCATAGGCAATGCATGTTTTTTGCTACTTACAGCACCACAAGTTTCATAGTGGTGAGTTTTGGAACTAAATTCCCCCTCACAGAAATGTCTTCTGAAAATCCTGAAATATCAGTATACAAAATTTGGTTGTGTTTGGATTGCTATATATTCATCAAGGCATCATTAAACAAAGATGTGTTAATTATAATTATCTTGTATATCCTACAATAAAGTTAGCTATTATTACAAACCATATTAGATAAATATTACATATATATTAAAATATTTTGATATTATTAACTAAGTAATTCTTTAATCTTAAAAATATACAATTAACAAGTTTAATAATTATAATGAAAATATTTTACCTTTGCAACAGCTGCTGCATATGATGTTGGTTTTGGCCTTTTCAAAGCAGCATGAACATGAAACAGAATAGGACGGAGAACACTTGTAAGCTGAGAATATATGTATTTAAGTCCTTTATGACGAAGTGTTTTATCAACATAACGATGATAGATACGAGAACTTTTGAAATATTTGAAATCTAAATTAGCTGTATTTTGATTACAACTCGCATTATTTACTGATAAATCAAACGGATTAATATTTTGAACATCAGGTGAAGCAGATGTTGAACAGCAACCTCTATCAGATCCAGTTGTATTTGGACTACTTGTAAAGTCTGATATATTTTGAAAATTTACTTTTAATGAATGTTTAGATTCAATTTTGTCATTATTCTGATTTTTAACTTCTTCATTTATAACTAATCTTTGTATTTCATTAAAATCATAACAAGGCCAACCAGCTTTTAGTTTATCACGAATACCAAATAGTTTAGCCAAGGAATCGATCTTTCTTCGTAAGCATTGTGTAAGATTTAACCAAAGATTCAGTGTTTTAACTCTGATTATAAATTCTTCACTATTATATACAGGATATTCATTTCCTAATGCTTTAGAGCATGAATAATAGTGTTCGACTTCATCAAGTTTTTCTAATACTTTTGTAACCTGATGTAAAGCTTCACTTTCACTATTGATACAATTCTGACAAAGTCTACTCAAAGCTTCATTGCAAGAACAAGCATCACCTAAAAAGCAATTAGTTCTAAAATTATCCTTGCAATAACTATTTACTTCATAATTATGTTCTAATGGAAATGAATCTTTGTGACTTTTTTCAAGTGATTTAACAAGACTTCTTATTGTCCTTGTTTCTTTATCATTAACTTTATTACCAAGTGAAATATCATCATATATTTGTGCAACATTAGAATATTTAATTGCAGATATATCTTCATTTGAGTTCTGATTGAATGGTGAGGAAACTTGATCTATAATGACATTTCCACATGACACATATCCTGAATCAGTGCTATTGGTTACATTTTCAGATATATCAAGTATAGTAAAATTTAAAATTTCTTTTAAAACTTCTGGATAGATTGTCTTTGTAGACAAATAGTCCTTTTCTCATCACAAATGGTAGAACCATTATGCCAAGCTTTTAATTCTAGCCATAAGCAATCTTTAATAGCTTGAAAAGATAACTGATCTTCATTTACCTGAAATTTATAAAAACATATTAGTTAAATAGTATATGAATGCAATACATGGCAAATAATTAGTAAAATACAGAATAGGCCATAATTATGTCCCCTATCTTATTTTAAAACAACTGTGTTGAAATTCATACACATAAAAATAAATGATATTACAAAGCATTTCTCAATAAATGATATCAAATATTGTGCCTTGTGAATTTGAAAAGGACAAGACAATCTTCAACTTGTCTGAAGGTGAATCAATGTAATTCAACATATGGGCAAAGCTGATCTTTTTCAATAGACATCATCAAGATTCACTAAAAGCTAACACATTGTATCTTTTGTTGGGATGACTATTCTGGAACCATACTTTTTCTTGGGAATACCATCACAGCAAAATCTTCTCATTCTCTCCTGATTAAAATTGTTTTTTTGAACATGAGGCAACAGAATTTTCTCAATAATGAAGTCTTCCATCAGTTAGATGGAGCTGCACCTCATTGGACAAAAGAGGTTCGTGCAACTCTGAATAATATCTTCCCAGAATACTGAATTGAGTGATATCCCATGACCTCCAAGATCAGTCAACATTACCCCTGGATTTCTTTCTCTAGAATTTTGTGAAGAACTGCATTTATGAACAAGGCCACTCGCTATTCAGGAGATGATAAACAGAATTGCAATAACTGCATATAGGAACACCAGAAATGTCAGTAGTCTTTGAGGAAACAAACTGAAGTTACTGACTTTTCTGGCATGAATATGTGCATTGACATTGCAGGAGGATATACTGAAATGAAGTGAGAGTCAAAATCAGTCATTGGTATATGTTTTGTAATGTTGTGTAATTTAATGTGTATGAATTTCAACACAATTGCTTTAATGTAAAACAAAGAACAGGACTATGCCTTCCCCTGTATATTTCTAACATAGTAAATAAAAATATCAAAACTTATTATAATTTAATTTAAATCTGAAAAATTTATTAATTGAATTTTAGTCCACACACTAAAGAATAATTCTGATATGAACATTAAAAAAGTTAAAGGCTTAATAATTTTAACTTAATTAGATTTAATTTAATTTTTAGATTAATTAGATTAATTAAATTTTTTAAATTCACCTCTATCATATTACTAAGATTCATTGTTAATGACAAAATTTGTTTATTAAAGATATTTTTCAAATAAATACTTAATAAATTCTATTATTTTATAGTTATACAAGAAATTTATAATGTAAACAATTACAAAAATTTTGTTCAAGAAAAATATAGATATAAAAAATTCATATTAAGTTGAATTAAAATCTGTTCAGTAACAATAAAATAACCAAGACTTTCAAAAATCAAAAGACACTAGACATTACAGAGAGAATGAATAGTAAAATTCCATGAGATTATATTTAATATGTAAGATACAATCTAGTGAAATCTTGACTTGATTAATTACTAATATTAATATAATATCAAGAATTTCATTGGTCAATCTTCTGTATGTATAAAGCACTTACAACTGATTAAACTTA
This sequence comes from Centruroides vittatus, assembly GCF_030686945.1. Classification (NCBI taxonomy): domain Eukaryota; kingdom Metazoa; phylum Arthropoda; class Arachnida; order Scorpiones; family Buthidae; genus Centruroides; species Centruroides vittatus. The sequence goes on along the minus strand of NW_027122405.1, from coordinate 2,384,798 downwards.
AGACACCAACGAAATGTTAAGAGACTTAAGAGTCCAAAGAAATGATATACATTTATGAAACAATATTATGATTGATATCTATCATTTTTTTGAAAGAATTACTTTTAAGTTTTACTTACAATTAACTGTAAGAGACTTCAGAAAAAGTAATTCTTTCAAAAACATGATAGATATCAATCATAATAGTGTTTCATAAATGTATATCATTTCTTTGGAAGAAGTGTCTAAGTTTTATGACTTGTAAGTGCTTTATACATAACAAAACTTAAAACTTAACAATCAAAGCCAATCTCTCTTTTTGATTTAAAAAAATTACTTTTACCACTTAAAGAAATAAACTCAAATTACTACTGCAATTTTTGCTAGAGTTTGTTATTTAAATGAACTTGTCTGAGGATGAGAATAAGATTCAAAGTATAAGCATAAATTTAATTGTAATTTTAGATTAATGCTTTATTAAAGCATTTCAAATTAAGAAATACTTTGTTCAATATACATAACTATTCTTTTTTGGAAGTTTTGTACCAAATTAATTAAACTTGTATTCAAATCATTTTATTATTATTTTTTAGATTTTTACATTTCCTTGGATTTCAGTTTTTAAAATTATTTTACAATTTCTATAAACATTTAGTTTACCAATTTAAGTTATAAGTTTTACAGTACAGTGATATCTCGGATTTTGTCGATAATCCATCCAAAAACAATCAGCAAAATCTGAAACCGACGAAAACCAAGGCAATTATTTCCATATGAATCAATGTAAATCCAATTAATTCAATCTAGACACACTAAAATACATACGAAAAACACATTTCATAGAGAATAAATATAGTGTTTAATACTAAAAACAATAAGAAATTAATATGAAATGAATATAAAAGACTAATGTAAAGAATAAATGAACATTTAACATGGCATTCGAAGGGTGCTGGCTCTCGAAACTTCCTTTGGTCCCATGATGAAGCTTGTTTGTTTGTTTGTTTAGTTAAGTTACAGTAATGCCACACTTGGGGAATCTCTCTACGGGGAATACCTTCCGGGAGTCTTTTTAAGGGTAACTGGCCCCTATTCAGGCCTTACAGACATGGAGAAAACCTGGAAAACTCCACATGGCCAGCCCATTCTGGAGAGGTGCTAACTCACAACCAAACTCCCAGTATTTGGGGAATGGAACCACTTAGCCACTGGTGGGCCTCCATGATGGAGCTAAAAGGAAAGGAAAGCAATGGAATTGTTTCACTAGATGCGTGGGATAATGCTCATACAATGAGAAACAACACTGCACTGAACAGGAAAACGCATGGGTCACCTTTGTTTTCGCAAAATTAGCAACGAGGTCATCTGGGCACGCCAATGAAATCTGAGGTAACCGACAACAACCAAGACAAATTTTTTGCAAAAAAATTGATGGACACTGAAACTGATGATAACCAAAGTTAACAGAAACCGAGGTATTACTGTATATAGTAATGGACAAGTTATTTATACATTACTACTATTTACAGTACCTTATATTTGCAGTAACAGATTTACTGAAACAAGGTAAAAGTGCATTGATTTAGCATCTTAACCAAATTTAATAGACCTGGATAAATCTGTTATTGAAATCCATTTTAATGTGATTCTACTGTATACTAATGAACATGTCCACAAGAACAAGCAATCACAATAAAATAGACTTTTATTATAACAGACCAATTTCTTCAGTCCCTTGGTGGTCAGTTGCATTGAACTTTTACTGTATTATTATTATTATAAACAAACTGCAGACAAACAAACGGCATCTGTCAGTGAGAACCTCACAGATTGTCAGGTAAGTTTTATAAAAAGCAAAGCAGAATCCACAAAATATAGCCCAAATTATGTTTAAAGTAGCAAAAAGTAGTAAGTTTCCCAAATCTAGCAGCATAGAGACCTACAAATATCTCAATTTGCTACTTATAGCCCAATCTTGCAATCCCAAAACTCAGCTGTATTTTATGAGATAAGAGAAAAATGATAGTTGATGGGTAAGATGACATCTGAAAATGTGGTCAATGACTACTAATTAATACTGGTCTATTATTAATATTTGAAAAGTGATCCGTGTAGGATAGGTCATGATGGTCCCATATGTGATCAAAGTTGCTAAACTTAGCATCCAAAAGACTTCATATGACTTGTTTAAATTAAAAAAATCTCATGAATGCAAGAATAATTGCTTTTATGTGATAATAAAGTGCTTATATTTTTGCAACAGATTGTATAAACTATTTGGGAAGTATGTTCTCATAAATATCACATTTATAGAAAAATTATTGGGCTGCAAATTGTAGACCTATAAATTCCCGCTGTCGTCCCAGTCTCTCTGCCTGTTCTTCCTTAAACTCAAGAAAGGAGTTAGATATATGAAAGTTGAGACCAGATAGGGAAAGCTTGGGGCTGGAGGCCCAGTTTAAATATATAGGAACTTCTGGTACAAACCAGAAGTCATGATACTTCAATTCAAAATTTTTCCATGAACAGAGTTAGATATATGACCAACACAACTCTATTGCTAATAGGAGAAGTTTGATATAAAGGGGCAAGACACTACTAAAAGAATTTAGAACATTCTGATAAAAAGTTTCAGCTTGGCATTGTGACGATGTCACAATAAATAATCTCACCTTAAAATTAGTTTGGTTTATTTGGTTATGACAATGCAACATGTGAGCAATCTGCTGAGGGGAGATTGCTCTCTTTCCATAAAAGTCTTCCTGCATCCCAGGAAGACTTTTATGGAAAGAGGGACCCTATTTAGGTGTTACTAACATAAAGAAAACCCAAGAAACTTCACGTGGCCAGCCTGTTAGCCATGCCTGAACCCATCACTAACTAAATAGAAGTGTTCAGTAGTTTTATCCACTCCGCTACTGGAGGGCACTTTTTAGAATTAAGAAAGTACTGTTCAGAAATGAAAAAACCTGAGTCGTTATATGTAAAAAATTAAATACTTATATACTTACTATAGACTTTTCACAAGGTAACATTTTTGATTCCATGCAGGCAAGTGTTATATGCTACCTGTCTCAGTAATGATATAGCGCATCTATTTCATGCTATATCATTGTCACAATAATTACTAATATAAAATCCGTCATCTGTGTGTGAATTCCTTATAACTCATGCAATTTTTGTCTAGTGTAGATGAAATTTTGGTTATATTTGTTTTATGTTCCAACAGAAAGTATAGGCTACTTAATTTACAAAAATATTATCTATAGAATAAACATTTTATTGATTTCAGATCAATGATCACACTTATGTTGCAGTGATGTCGGTGACCATATGATATGATGTTCATGCTTGACAGGGAATTTCCCTTAAGTTGCATTTTAAAATATTTTAGCAAATGTTAAACATACTTCATTAAATTTAAAATTTAAACTTTAAAAAAAGATAGCCTCATTGTGTCACTTCTATAAAATTTTTAAAAATTTTTCCATGTGATGTTCCAATCAGAAATAAAAATCTAACCAGCTCATTATTTAGAAAGTGTTATTGCTCATCTGACTAACGTACATACAATTTATCTTTGTTTTATCAATGTGGAATTATGAAATAGCTTTATCAAGGGCTGCAGAAACATAATCACAATGCCAATTATCAAAACAATATTAAGGTGTGTATTACTAAAAGAAGATGATAAAAAAATTTTTTAAAAGACAATAGAGTGTTTACTCAGAATTTGTGTATAAAGTAATTTTATAAAGAAAGATTTTATTATTATTTTAATATAAAGGTCTAAATCTGTTTGTGTGTGTGTGTAAGTGAATTCTCTATAACTCCTAATTTTTTTGCCCACTTCAAGTGAAATTTTGTTTTGTTGCCCTTTATGTTACAACAGATAGTATATACTACTTAATTTGTAGAAATATTAACATCACTCTTTGAATTTCTTGAAATCTCTACTCTTCTCAATTCTTCAATCTCTACTTTCTCATAAAAAGTATTCTGTCATGTTTGATGAGGAAATTTCTAGTTAAGTAGATATAATATAAATTTTTAAAATTATATTCTTTTTTTTTGTAAGAATTATATTTAGTATATTATTTTGTTAAATTTTTTTCCAATGGATGGCACTATGTGTAAATGAGCAAATCGGATGTAGATATAAGTTAATCGATTTACAAAAATCCAATAGATATTTTGGGATGGGAGTATGACATTATCTAAGTTAGAAGTATATGAACATAACTGCCTAGTTTTGTAGCAATCAGTCTAACAGTCTAGGAGTGTATAGCAAATAAACAAACAAACATCCTCATTTATATAATATATATAAAAAAATAATAAGAGAGAGCAAGATCATTTCATCACAAAATTATAAATGTAAGTTTATATTTACCCAAGAAAAGTGATAAATTTTCACAGGATTTAGTTTGTTCTTATAATTTATTATCTCTGATATTCTAATCAAACACACAACTTTTCCAAAATCCATTCTAGCTAAACACAAATAATATAAAAATATCTGAAACCATTCTGCTGTGTAAACATTACAACTTACAAACCGATTATTATAAACTTTGACTTTGATAAGAAAATATTTCCTAATAATTTATTTAGCATTATAAAAAGATCTTGTTTTAATTTTTGACAAAATTTAAGTGTTATAAATGTTGTACAGTACATCTTATATATGAATTTTGATATCAGAAAATATCATAAAATAAAATAAACAACCATTCAAACTTCAGCAAAAATTCTTTAATCTCAAGAACGTTTTCAAACGCATTAAGCGTCCATCTTCAGTTACTTCTTTAAATCAAATATGAAATTCAAACAAATATTACATAAATTAACGGTACGATTACAATAAATAAATAAATAAAAATAAAATAAACAGGATTATCGTAATCTACAAAATTATGCCAATATTTCATAAATATTGGCATAATTTTGTAGATTACGATAATCCTGTTTATTTTATTTTGAACTTACAGAAGATTTAAAGAAGTAACTGAAGATGGACGCTTAATGCGTTTGAAAACGTTCTTAAGATTAAAGAATTTTTGCTGAAGTTTGAATGGTTGTTTATTTTATTTTATGATATTGTCTCTTCAGTAAGCAAGTATAGTTTTATTTATTTTGATATCAGATTTTAAAAAATTGTAGAGAAAATAATTTGTTATTGATTTCTAAAATGGAATTTCCAAATTAGTATAAATTTCAATTATTTTATTACAGATGTAAATATCCATTATCATAATTCATTAATATATTCAATATGAAACAGAATACTTATTGCAATCAGTATAAGACTCATCTACTTTATACTAATGTTAAAGACCAACTGATAAAGATAAGGAAATAAGACTACAAGTGGAAATTTTTCTTTTATTGACTCTGACATTAAAAAAGGTGTGTTAATACGATTAAAAAATGTATAACTTGAAGATTTATTAATTAACCATAGTTCATCCAATGTATAATTGAAGTAACAAATGCCAGCAACTTATATGCTTCTACTACAAGCAAGCAACAATTAAAATGAGTTTAACATTTAAAGCAGACCAGTTAAGACTGATGATTACATTTTATCAGCCAATGATGAGACTAGATAGCTTAAAAATGACTAATTACCTGAAGATAACAACTACCATAATCAAAATAAGTGATGTTTTTATAAGTGAATATTAACTTATATATTTTAGAATGTGCTAATTCTGATAACATTAACATTTGCAATTATAATAAGCAGATGCTATTGTATTACTTTGATATTTTTTAATAATTTCATTATAACAAAATTATAATTATCTGAAGATATATGCTAAATTAAAAATATTTTTATGATTATAATATAGATTATAAAACGTAGATTTTCATGAAGATATTTAACTGAAAAAAACTAAAACTCAGTCTAGGAAATAATTAAACTTACTATTTTGTTTTCATTCTCAGCTCCAGATTGTTTCTCTCTATTTCCCATTCGTATTAAAAGTGAAAATGTTTTGTAAAATTGAATTCTCTCTACGGGGCAATCTGATTCAATTGAAGACCGGTGATCCAAAAAAGACTGCTTTGAACTTACAGAAAAGTTTTTCATTTCATTTTCTTCCTATATTAATAAATTATTTATGTAAATAACCAATATATATATAAAAACAAACATATTAAAGTCATACAACAAAATGTATAACTTTATTGAAATTTAAAATAAATTTATAAGAAGTGATCTTAATTTAAAGCATAAGATAATTAATTAATAAATTAAGATTGCTTCACTTTTCTGTGATGTCAGTAATTTAAATGAATGAATGAAACAATGGTATAAACTACTCTTTATGAGAATGATATTTATTTTTCTCTCATTCCATATGCAATTATACAAATATATGAATATTACACACACATACACGAATTCTGCTTGGTAAGGTTACCAAACGTTTAATTTTCTTTAATTTAAAACATTTTAAGCATTTTAAGCCATCTTCAGTACAAAGTACTTTACATTAGATAATCTAAGAACAGCATATAGATGATTCATAAACTAAATAGGATGGTTAAAAAAAATAAATTCATATTGAATTTAAAACTTAGAACAAACTCTTTAAATTTTGAACCTAAACTTAAATTTATAACTAAATTTAAATTTTACAAAAAATATTTATTAGTCAATTTAATAGCATAGAAAAACCACACAAATATAGCATTTTTCTTACCATCTTCTATAATTAAAATTTTATTAATAATAGGTGGTTGTCTCTTTAATCCGAAAACATTCGGTAGACTAACTTACAGCTGAACAGGCTTAAAACTTTTTTATTGGTTCTTCATCAAATGCATTTCGGACCAGTTTTATGAGTCCTGGTCCCTCATCAGTGCTACAGGAAATCAAAGGTTTTTTATTAACATGGGTGACGCGAGTACGTACATAATAAGATTTACAAAAATTCTTTAAATCTTATTATGTACGTACTCGCGTCACCCATGTTAATAAAAAAACCTTTGATTTCCTGTAGCACTGATGAGGGACCAGGACTCATAAAACTGGTCCGAAATGCATTTGAGAAGAACCAATAAAAAAGTTTTAAGCCTGTTCAGCTGTAAGTTAGTCTACCGAATGTTTTCGGATTAAAGAGACAACCACCTATTAAACATATATACAGCGACTAAACAAATTTAATTAAAATTTTATAACAATTAAGTGCATTAATTAAAAAAAGTGTAATCATTAAGTAAATAAACTAAACTATTTTATGCAAATTGACATTAATATAAAAAAAGGTTAATTAATTTAATAAAAAATAAAAATGTTGTAGTCTCATTTATATTAAAATTGAATAGTTACTGATTATGATAAAAATTCAAAAAATTCTCTTTTTACTTCCTTTCTGTAGATTGAAAAATATCAATAATAAATTCTTTCTTATATCAAGATCTTACAAAACTTCTCATATAAAAAAAAAATTGCTATTACTCATCAGATTCTATATCCATAAATACTAGTCATTGTTGAATGAATAGCAAACAATATAACAAGTGTTTTTAGTCAAATATTTATTTAAAATTGTCAATATGATGATTTTCATGCCAAATACTGTATAAATTAAAACGGAATGTACATGAACGCTGAACTCAGTGCCTTCTCCATTTTAATTTATTTAAAACTGAAAGCATTAGTGAAAAACAAATGCTGACACTGCATATTAGATGATACATTAGTAATTGTACAAACACTATGTTTATGTTATTGCAAGCATAAAAATAAAAATGATTTTTCATCTGTTAACATCAATATAGGAAATAATCATTTTAACTTTAATTTCTCTCTTCTAGATCATTTTCAGCTTAAATTGTAAATTATATTATAAAAAATTATACTAATTATTATTTTTCATAAAATCCTTATAGCTTTATATCATATCCATCAATCTGATGAAATTGTTTATCAATTTTTTTTTAATCAGATCTCATAAAACAAGATTTGAATCTACAAAGATATTTATCATTTTTTAATCATGATTGTTGTTTGGAGAAGGAAAACTATAACAATCATAATCTGTAGCATAGCATTTAAAAAAGTTAAAATTAATCAATAAAACATACTAAAATTGAAAACAGTCAAATCCTTTTAATTCAAATATCAGGAGTAATCCAAATTTTAAATTATCAAGTATTTTAATTATCCATTTTTGTAAATTAAACTAGATTTCTACAAGTATGTAGCTTTCAACAGTATTTTATATTTAAACAACATCGCTAAACCCGAACGCTTACCTCTAGAGCCAAATTGATACGTAATTCATTTAGTAATTAGCCTTAAAACTAGCCCGATAGAATTTCGGCATTTGGTTGGTGTCTAGTATTTTATATTTTTTGAAAATATCACAGTTTCTTTTTATTTTCTTTTCCATTCCTTTAATTGCTAACTTTTTAAGCTAAAGATAAACTTATGTAAGTTTCACATTTATACATCATAAAAAGAAACTAAATAACTGTTATTTAAACTCAGCTTCATTAAAACTATAAAACATGATAATTGATAATTTAATCCATTTCCAGTAATCTTTGAATGTTTGACTGTAGTCAATTGATTTTTATAAATCAGATGAATCATGGTAGTTCTCTGAGTTTTGTTTTTGAAATATGATATATACTAGCTTTAAATTATATAAATTTAAATTAAAAATACTTAAGCATATACATTAATTCAATGGACTTTATGTGGCAAATTATTCTAAAAATTGATTAATATTGAAATTATTTCCAATCAAACATAGTATGATAAATTTCTGCAGAGAAATTAAGATGCCTTATCATAAATATGTAATTTCCAATAAAATAGTATTAATATCCAGATTTGTAATTTCATTAGCACTTTAAATATTATACTTTAGCAATTAAAATAAATGTTATACATATTAAATAACATTAAAAAATCATATTTCAAAAAATGTGTCATAGTAGTCACATGCCTCTGATTGTTCTATACTTATACCTATGTGAGAGCCAAATTTGGTGAAGAAATTTTTCTTTGATTTAGTTTTTCATTAAAGTTGTTTTGCTATAATTGTCAAAGATAATTAAACTATTTCCCATGGACTTATTTCCTTGTTGAAGATGACACATCGAATGTGTCACCCGAAATCAATGAGTGAAAATTTGACTATTGGCCCCAATATACTAAACTCCTAATGAAGTCATGGGAAAAACCCAGGAGAAGTCCCCCTAATAAAAAGGAGGGGGTGATAACAAGCCGGAGCAGTCGTCATCAACCCTTTTCCCTAAGTGTGTGTTCCAAACAGCCGTTTTAGCTGTTGCCACTCACCACCGCCCAAGAAGCCAAGAAAAAAAGGATTACCCTCCAAATTGAGTTGATTTGTGCATGGATATGACTAGGACTCAAGTGTTTTAAGGTATTTATCATCTCATGAACTTACTGTGAGTTCTCTCTCTCAGTGAGGGTCATATTAGGTTTATCTCTCTATATCCCTCTCCCTTTAGCAATTGTGCTAAGCTTCTGAAATGATCATAAACTTGTAAACAATATCTCGTAAAACTTGTAAATAATATCTATCAATAAACGAATATTTTTGTTAAATGTTAATTTGTGGAGTATACTTCTTCTGGTCATTTTCATCCTCATCCATTCTGAGTCCAGAAGCCCACGAACGCAACCGCTCGCATGATAAATAATGTAATGGCCATCAAGATTTCCATGTCCAGCAGACACGGTGGTATCAGTCCTGACAAGATGCCAAGGAGGTGCCAACCTTGCAGTCACACCTATATTTCTATGTAGAATTTAAACAACATTATAACTAAAAGTTAAAAAATACTTTTTTAGCAAATTTACCTGGATAAAAAGTTTTTCTATTTCCACTGGTGACGGAGTCAAAGCATCATAATTGACATGGCCTGTTTTTCTATCTCGTTCAATAGTGCGTTTTTTATTCCAATGTTTCTTACGTCTTAACTCTAATTTATCAACTGCATCTGAGCACTTAATTGATGAATGAAAAAATACTTGAGAAGAATTAGGTTCGAGATGTGTTGGTGATGAGCATGATGAGTCAGATGAAGATGCAGAAGACAACAAAATAGTCAAATTGTTAGCAGATTGTGATTCTTTATTAAAATAAACTCTTTGATTTAAAGTTTGTTGTGCTGCTACTTTCAAAGTCCGTCCAAAGTTTTCTTTTTCCTTTCTTTTTTTTGTTTCACGTGTAAGTGATTCATCAAATCCATGATCCATGTATTTACTAATATATTGTTGAATAGTTGGTCCATGAGATTCAGCTTCCAATGAATGTAAAGGTGAATCATCTGAATCATTTTTTTTATCTTCATTTTCTTTTAGCTGTCTGTAAGTGATTATAAAGATAAAATTAATTAATATATTAGTTATTATTAAAAAATATCAATATAATAACTAAAATATAAATCATTCTTGAAGTATTATGCTAAAATACTTTCAGGAATGATTTATATTTATATTATTTCTGAAACAACTATATTGCAACTATCCATACTCTGATAATACTTAACAGTTTAATGTCATAAAAATGTATACCCAAATTTTTAATATTTATTTTATTTACTGTAATTTTTCATTTAAAATTGCATCTACCACATTTTTGACTTTACCTAATTTTCTGTAAATTTTGTTGCATAAAAAAAATTTAAGAAATAAACATAAACTCCAAACCATCAAAAAACTTTAATTCACCACTTTATTAAAGAACATTAAAAAATAAAACATTTATAAATTTCTGAATACTTTCAAACCTTTCAGTTTATCATCAGGGAAATCTTACAAGAGGAAGAGAAAGTTATGGTACTGTCCTAGGAGATTTCAATAATATTTTCTTGTGTTTGAATAAGCATGAAACTTTATTGAGCAAAGGAAAAAGTGTGTTTTTCAAACAATTTCATAAAAACTGAAGTTTAAAAAAATTCTGAGTGGCTTTTGATTTAAGTTTTGATGAACCTTTCAACAAAGACTGCATGGTTTGGCAGTGACATGCCTTACTTATATTTGAGAGACTGATAGTTTGCATTTTAATCTGTAAACATTTTATAAAATTAATACAATTTTTACATAAAATAATTATAAATTAAATGGATTTATATATTATGTCTATTTACTTTCTACGTGCATTTTCTCTTCTTTGAAAATTTGTTTTCAGAATTGCTGTTTCTTATATTTGTCGTCCCCCATAAGTTTGTAAATAGTTTAAAAATTCATAAAAGTTGAAAGAATTAGTATATCTGAATGCGGTTTGCATAAAAGTAAGTTATTCTCACAAAAGGGAGATTTTTTTTGGGTAGAGAAAAAGGAAATAATTCAAATTTTTGTCAATAGAGGATGCTGAATGCAAGAAAATCACTGGAATTGTGCAAATCTGAGTCTTATAAAATGCAGGGTGTACAATTAACAGCTCATTTCTGAATTTTCCTGTTACTGGCACTGACATACGGTTTTCATTATGATGTTGACATTGGTGGATAAAGCACTATTGGTGAAGTTGTTTTATCTTAGCCACGAATCTCAGGCTGAAACTTTACAAAGGTTTAGGACACAGAAGAGAATGAAGAAAGGTTTAGGTCCAATCACTCCTGCTGGATTGGTTTCCATTTGCAAAGCCATGAAATACGGACTTCTGATAAATGTGGTGCATCACTGCGTGGGCAATTAAACAAACTTCCCATTTCTTCGAAATGTTGTACTAGGGAAACCAATCCGACAGGAGTGATTGGACCTGAACCTTTCTTCAACCTCTTCTGAGTCCTAAACTTTCGTAAAGTTTCAGCTGGAAATTTGTGGCTAAGATAAACAACTTTACCAATAGTGCTTTATCCACCAACGTCAACATCATAATGAAAATCAGGACAGGTTTCTGATTTACAGTAAGATTTAATAAAAACTTTTCACTCCATTTCAAAAACTTTTTTTCTGTTTAGGCAGGTTTCTATTTTATCCAAGTTCCACTTTGGACAGATTTTACTGTACTTTACTTATAATAATTACAATAAAATAAATTATCTCAAACAATGCTCTTCTCTTAGTATTCATCTTTAGAAGAATTTATTATTATTTATCAAGATACAAATAAAATAACACTTGATTTTGATAACATTAAATCATCATGATGTCAAAATGATTTAAATTCATATCATGATGACAAAATTTATTATATTAGAAAATCTTATCAACCAAACTGTCTATTGATTAAAATAATTATATAATGATAAGAAAAGAGAGTAACTTTTAAAAAAGTGAGATTTATACAATTCCAATAGTTAACGTAGATAGTCAAAACAATTGATCAATATAGGAGCAGGTTAATACAAAGTTTCTTAATTTTAAAGCTATTTCTTTACAAATTATATACTATATAAGAATTATAGAACATCAAATATTTTATACCAGGGAAATGTTAATGCTAGCAAATCTATTTTACATATTACTGAAGAATCTATATGGTTTTAAGAAACTTCATATTGTCAGAATCTTAATTTTTAAGTTAATAAAAATTAATAATTGTAAATACAAACAGGTAAAGATGTCATCCTAAATATATATCCAATTTATATTTATAAATGTGAATATATTATATAATGTGATTAAAACAAAGCATTCAATAATGAATTTTATAAGTGGTAAATTTAAGTTAAATAGTACAAAAATGATTTTACTAATATTAATCAATATAGAATATGTGGCTACATTGTTTAATACACTAATACTTATTTTCTAATTTTGAATATTTTAAATTATTTTTCTTTTCTAATTCAATTTGAATTTCTTTTTCTTTTAAAAATATTAACATATATATTATTTTGATGCAATTTTAAATTTAATGAAATATAAATATTTAATCTTTAATCTATTCAATTTTTTTATTGCTATGTATTTAATATGTATAGATAATTTTATAAGTCACTTACAAACAAGAATAAGTGAAATAAATAAGACACATTTAAAACAGATATAGTAGATATAGTAAACTGATATATATATATATATCAGTATATATGTAATAAAATGTTCAATAAAAATATAAAATCAAGTAGTCTGACCTACTTATCAAAGATGCATTTGTATTATAAAACAACTCTCCAATTTGAAATTTATAAATCTTAATCAATCAATTCTGATGTGTTGACATTACTTATACCTATTATATATTTAATAAGATTGCCAATTAATAATTTATCTCTGTTATAATCTTTTTTGACTTAAATATATATATATATATATATATATAATTTTTCTCTTATAAATCCAAGATAAAAAAATTACAAACAGAAAAATTATTAAAATATCTAATAAATTTTAATTTATCTTATGTAACCAAATTCTTATAAATTATTAATAATGCCAGTTTAGAAATTTATTTGCATATAAAATCATGAATATACTAAGCAAAAGGAAAAAGTATAATAATTTATATTAGTAATATAATAATCTATTATAATTAGACTAAATTTTATAAGAATATCATTATAGTTTATCATCTTGAGTTGTTATATATTGGTTTAAAAATGAAATAAAAATTTAAAATACAAAGAAATATATATACCAGGGGTGGGCAAGCAAGAGTTCAATGGGAGCCAAAATGTAGGTTTTGCAAAATGCATGGGAGCCGCAGTTCTGTACTGTCAAGGCGGATAGTATGGTAAGGCACGTGATTTTGTTATATAATATAAATATAATATAAAACAAATATTGAATTTTTTTAATAAACTTATTTTCACAAAATTATAAAAATAAAATTGTAAAAATAATAATAAAAAAACAGAAATTAACACTTTCAGCAAGAGCCGCATTTAACTTGAAAAGAGCTGCATGCAGCTCTCGGAGCTGCATTTGCCCATGTCTGATATATACTATTTGATAACAGATAATTCCAAAATAGAAATCCAGCTTGTAACAAAATAATGGAGAAAAACAAAATCAATTTCAATTGCCTTTAGCAATCATCTTCAAGTTAAAAAACATACTCAGAAATGGATATAAGAGATGAATCACAAATTAAAGATTGTACGGTATAACAAGACCCTGATGATTATATACAAACTAGCAGAAGGCAACAAGCTTTCCTTGGCCTAAAAAAGAAACCCCACCATCTATGTTTTTTGAAATTTTTGCACTGATCTCTCTGGCTGTTGATGAACTTGTTTTCATCAATGGTTTCCAGTATGTAATTAACCAATTTTCCTGAATACAATGTCTTTAAATTTTTTATTACCCCCATGTCCATTGGTTGCACTAAGGATGTTGTATTAAAAGAAAGAAATTCCAGCCTTATATTTTTTAGATTATCTAAATGAGGGTGTGCAGCACAATTATTGAGAAGCAACAAAACTTTTCTTTGCTTACATTGTAACTCTATGTCCCAACTCGTGAGCCAATTCTGAAAAATTTCAGAAGTCATCCACGCATTATTATTGGCATGGTACTCTACTGGTACACTCTCTATTCTTAACCCCTTAAAGCATTGAGGCTTAGCATTTTCCTACAATTAACAGTTTTCATTTGTCAGTACCTAACATATTTGCACAGTATAACACAGTAATAAAATCCATCCAGTGAACAAAGCGATAATTATCAATACAGATATGTTGCACTAACCTTATATAGCTTTGCAGTTAATTTTTGAAATGTTACTAACTTTTCAGTCCAACCTTGGACCTTCAGGTGGAGTTCCATAAAAAATTTCTTTCTGGTGAAATCCGAGTTTGATTTAGCTTCCAATTCTAATCATTCCAATCTCAAATGCTTCTATTTTCAAATTTATTTTTAAAATTTTCAAAAATGTTCACCAGGTCATTCATGCTCTTGAGAGTTGTTTTTTGTCCTTAAAACTGATTGACAGGCCTTGGCAGTTCACTTTAAAAATCTCTAATGACTCCAGATTCTATAGTTGGTTTATATGATGAGTTTGCTGGATCATTGTCACTTGTTGTAGTTCATGTGTAATGCCATTTTCATTGGCATATATAGCTAAGGCAGTATTGCTTTTCCTCTTTTCAATATCACTTTTGTGTTCACAGAGATGTTGTTTGAGTGATCTTTTTGTAGATCTGATATATACGAGGTCTCTATTGAATCTGTTATCCCTTAGTGGAATTTTATACATTCCTGATGTTCTTTCGATTTCAGCCCAATCTTTTTCATTCCTTAGCATGTTGAATGTATCTGGCTTACATCTGTAGGCTATTTTAGCATTAGTATAAGCCCCAATTTCTCGATATAGGACTGCATATGGCGTTCATATGTTACAGCAATACAGTAAGGAGACGTATCTTGCTGCGGACCATTTTCCAGAGCCCTATTCAATTGACTTTTGGGTTGGTATTTTTGCTTGTCCTCCATTCTATATATTAAGCTTTTATTATTATATATTTAACATATTATATTTTATACACTGGGAGTGTATAAAATTCCGCTAAAAGATAACAGATTCAATAGAGACCTCGTATATATCGGATCTACAAAAAGATCACTCAAACAACGCCTCTGTGAACACAAAACTGATATTAAAAAGAGGAAAAGCACTACTGCCTTAGCTATATACACCAATAAAAATGACATTACATCTGAACTACAAGTGACAATGATCCAGCAAACTCATCATATAAACCAACTATGGAATCTGGAGTCATTAGAGATTTTTAAAGCGAACTACCAAGGCCAGCCAATCAATTTTAAGGATGAAAAACAACTCTCAAGAGCATGGCAGGCTATGTATGGCTCGGCACTCTAATGGCCAGTGCAGGCACAATTTTTGGAAATTTAAAATTTTAAAAATAAATTCGAAAATAGAAGCATTTGAGATTGAAATGATTAGAATCGAAAGCTAAATCAAACTCGAATCGAACCAGAAAGAAATTTTTTATAGACTCCACCTGAAGAAGGTCCTAGAGTGAACCGAAAATGTTAGTGTGACACTTCAAAAATTAACCACAAAGTTATATAAGGTTAGAGTGATGTATCTGTATTTATAACACAGTAATGTGGTCCATTGCCTTTTTATACCTTGACAGTGCAATGTGCTTATAACACTGAGAGCTGTCTGGTGTAGCATGATAATAGAGGTCAGTTTCATCAGCATTATAAATATCATCTGAACAGAAATTCTCCAAAAAAGTAAGAATTTTAGTTTTTTGCCATTGTTCAGCATTTACATTATCTGCACTTTTTTTTATATTTTATATTTTGTCTCGCTTTCCATCGAGACAATCAACCATCAGTTGCCTTAAAATCATTGTGGCTCAGTTTTTTAGCAATACCTTCTGACTTTGCCTTCAACACCGAGTTCTGATATTCACGCCTCACCTGCTAACTATAGAAAACCATTGATCTAATGCTTCTTCAACTTCTTGATACTTTAAATCACATATTCTTTTGGATGTTCCTGAAATTTTTCTCTGTAATGCCCACTCCACATGCAGTTAATTTTCTTGTTGTAGGAGATGCACAATGGTAGATTTTGGTACACCAGTTATATCACAAAGTCTACAATGGCTTGTATTCAATGGCTGGCTTTTAATTTTACCCAGCAAAGCAATTTTACTTGAAAGTGTAAAATCATTTCTTGGCATCCTGGCAAAGATTTAAAAATTTTAAATAAAATCAACATTGCAACACCTTCCAAAGGAACTCTAGCTGTCTTCCAACTTGGTTGAGAGACTTCAAAAAATTGTTCTGGGGTTCCTAATTCCTTCGCTTTTACTGGGATTGTCCAGCCCAGCATCAGTCCAATCCAGAGTAGGGTTGGTAGCTTACATTCAGGTCCACCTTCAGAAGGGATTCCAGTGTGATACATCCTGCTATGCTGACTCCCTCCAAAACAATTGAACCACCTACACAGAAGACAAAATTGCTTTGTCTCTGCCAACCATTAGGCCTATATGACATTAGAGTATGTAGTGTTCACATATCTTTGAAAAATCCCTAAAATATATCAAAAATTGCTAAATTCCTTTTCTGTTACTATCCCAATTAAGCATTTAAATTATGTATTAGTTTATTAGTTTGGTTTCCGTTCTTTGAAATTTGGCCCAATAAAACAGCTACACCAATTAACCAGTGACCCAATTAAATGGAATCAACTGTACTGTCAAAGTGCTTGTATTTTCTTCTCAGTAATCAAATATTGTTATGGTAATGCCAATAGACAGCTTGTTCATTTCATTTATTTTTAGTAAGTGGCATGGCTTATTTTCTCTTCACCCATATTTAAATTAATCAACTTTACATTTTATTTCTCAATTTTTTTCTTTAATAAAATATTCTTTTATTTTTCTTTCTTTTTAATCATCTCTTTCAAATAAAATTTTTGTATTATCCTGTTCTATTTCACAATTATATTCTTATTGATGTTTTAACTTCAATTCAAACAAATGTATGCTACGCAAGGTATTTAATTCATGAATTTCTGAACATAAAAAAATTAAATTTAGTGGTATTTTCATTCACTGTTGCATAAAATTCAGGTCTCTGACCCTAAATATGTATCACTTATCTACATTGGATATTTAGGACTCATTAAAAATTCATTTTTGTATCATAAGTGATTAAATCAACTGCAAAAGTTTCAAGCATGACAAAAAAAAGCAATGTTCTAAACTGTTTCACTTATTAAAAAAAATCTTCCTTTATTTTGTAAGAAAACAACAGTTTTTTTCTACCATAAAAATAAAATTAATTTTCTTGATAAAATATACAAACATTTGCTTACATTTCCATTATATTTTAATCTTTTGTACCCTTTTATACATTCCATAACACAAAAGTTAATTTTAAAATGATTCCTAATGTTTGACCTAAATGCAAGATTTAACTTTGTTAAACACCACTGACACTTTGCTAGAATAATAAATCATCGTTAAATGAAAAAAAAAAGAATCATAGATGTAAAAGTGATTATGAGAAATTTTGGTCCAGTTTTTCCTAAGTTTATTTTGGTTTTGCTATATACAACAAAAATTGGTTCTATTTTTTAAAGTCTTCTCAACTATTCATGATAAGGAACTGTTTAATCTGTTTATTAAATATACTTATAATAAGCAGTTAAATTTTAAGTGGAAATGCATCAACTGTTGTGTACTGAAATACTTAGTACAAGTATTTATCAGTAAATATGCTGAGAGTTCAGCTGACATCAATAAGCATTTGTAATCCTCTCTTGCAAAAAGGAAAGCATTGATTTTAAACATTATTTTAGGATACTGCTTAATTTTTTCATTTTTTAAAATTTTCGCATCACTACAGGAAGTGGATTTTGGAGGAGCATCTGTCAAAGAGTTCTTGCCAAATCTATGCTTCCTTTTGGTTTTTTGCTCATATTAGCATTGCCAATTATTATAGCAAAATGTCAATGGCACCAATGATAATGGTACAAATCTGACTAACATAAACAAGAAATAGAATTATATTTACATTTTTCTATTCAAATTTCATTGCAAGTAAAAAAAAAATCTCTCTTAGATTTAATTATGCAGATATTTATATAATTCTATTTAGAATAATTCACTTTTTACATATTACACAGACAGGCAAATCAAGTCAAGTGGGGGCCCCAAGTGGTAAAAATTTCAGGACCCTCAAACTCAAGTTAGGAAAAACAGTTTCAAGAAAACTCATTAAGTTATTAATATTGTTGGCCATACAGCTATATCATTTATTACTTCGATGTCTACATAAAAGCGTCTTTCTGAACTATATCTTCTGCATTTTTGCAATCCCTTTTTTCAGTAGCATTTTCAAGACCTCGGGGCTCTTTTGTATTCCAGGGCCTTACACTTAGTCCATTTACCACTTGATCCACTGCTGTACACAGAACACATAGAGTATGCTTAGTAAGTTTTAACATCAAGTAACAATTAGAATGTCTGCACTAATAAACTCTTCTGATTAAAATTAAATTGATGATAATTATACCTATATACAAATAAAATAATTTCAAACAAAATTTCAAACAAAATTAATATATATATATATTAATTTTGTTTGAAATTAATTGAAAGATATTTTTTTATAATATACAGGTATATATGGGAAAATGATCAGATCTTTTTAAATATGAAAGATATTTTTTTATATTAATTTTTCTCAACTGTAACAATGTAGAAGTAATGACATAAAGATTAAAGTTAAAAATTGTGTTTACATGCATTAATATAGCAAAAATATTAAAAATAGCATTTTCTAATAGCTTGATAAACTTTCAATCTAAAACCTTTACTATTACATTCTTATCAGAATACATTAAACAGCACAATTATTTATATTAATCGTTGATAAAATGCAAATCATTGTTTATCATCATTTTTTCTATTTAAAATTTACTAACAATGTTAAATATATTAGAAAATTTATCATTTATCCTACCTATTTTCATCATTGCAGTCAAAAACGGCATCTTCGTGATTAGATTCGTCGCAAGAATCAGAAAAATAAAAATTTTATATCATGAGACACAGCTGAATCCATTTGTTGATAAACTAATTCAAACTACGCTAGTCTGTTTACCCATCATCCCGAATGCCGGAAAATTTTCTTCTAGCGCCATCTAATTGAAGCATTAATGACGCATTAAGATATTTTTTATTTTAAATTTTCAAATAATCTAAATTATATTATACAAAAATAATTTTAATAAAACATTATAATATCTACTAAATTTAATTATTATTAATTATTGTAAATTTTCGCGAATTGCAAGATTCTAATACAACTCTTTTATTATATAATACATTGAAACATCTGGGCGAGGGGTTAAAATATATCGTCACTCTGGGGGAGTTAGGAACTAATCCAATTAGATCGAAAACCTCAGAAATTTTTCGTTGGAGTCAATCCCGGATTTGTTGGGAGCGCCGTGCCTCATCGCTTCATTGCTGGCTTTGCCGAACCCAGTAGGTTCAGCGCATTTGATATCAACTCGGGAAAACCCCAGCATCCCTCCCATCCCATCAATGCAGGGAAAAACCCCATACCCAGAGTCGCCCTGGATGTTTTCTAGCATTCGCCAAACATTTTTTATTCGCCAGGTAACTTTTTCGTACCAATTTTGTACCAACCAGAAATGAAAGGATGACCGGCAATATAAAAACACACAGAGTTACTGGGACTTTCTTAAGCAACTTAATTTTTGTTTATTAATAGTAAAATTGTATTGAACCAAGACCGATTAGTGTTCTGTGATACTCTTCTTCGCCGAGTGACTGTTCTTTTTTTTTCTGTTCTTCTTTTTTGCAGAGTGTTCTGTAGCCATTCGCCACTCCAATCACATCACCAGGTAAACAAAATTTTCGCGAATTGAAAATTTTGCTATAGGCAGCGTGATCTCTGCTACGGCTGCTCGATCATCTTGCGGTATTTTTTACAGCGAGATTTTTTACAGCGAGATGATGGATCAGCCTACCGGAATGGGAAATCAAGATTCTAATACAAACTCCCAAAGCCTATTACGCCTCATATAACTTAAAACGTCCTTCATTCATGCTGACCAAATATAAGACCGTCTGTAATGGGTAAAACTTTGGCTGCCAAATAGCCTTAATGCACTTTTTAAAACTCCTTCTACCCTGCAGGCATTAAGACGGCCTTTTTAGTAAGCTCACCGTGTCAAACCGACAAGACGGGTTTTTAAAAGCATTATTACATTAATTTTCGATCATATTATTTTCCTCTTCGCAATAGTTGTCTCTTTTTCTTACATGTACAGACATGAGCCTATATAATACACCTGAGGATATAACAAGAATATGTAAACAAATTGGATTTAATATGCTGGAATTTGTTATTATTACCATCTCTGTTGGTTGTACCAGAGTCCTCTAATATATTTTCATATCTTTGTACCTTTCAAAGACTCCAGACTTATCCAGCCTGATTAACCCTCAGGTAGTCCGTTTACGATTAATGTCCCTAGGTATCGACATGGCGGCTCGTCTTAGTCCCAGCGATCAGAAGAAGAACAGATTATTGTCGCATAAGTAAAATGTCTCTGGGTTTTACAGAACTTCTAGAGATAGTCAACTTAAACCTAGAATAGTAGGCTGACCTCTTATCGCCTCGCCGTCATCCATAGTGCGTTGGTACAATTTGTACCTTTCAAAGACTCCAGACTTATCCAGCCTGAAACTTAACCCTCAGGTAGTCCGTTTACGATTAATGTTCCCTAGGTATCGAGATGGCGGCTCGTCTTCGATCCCAGCAATCAGAAGAAAGAAAACAGTGGGAAAGCACGTTCTAACCTAATCTAACCTATTCTAATAAATTACCATAATTATTAGAGTAGGTTAGGTTAGGTTAGAACGTGCGTCCTCACTGTTTTCTTTCTTCTGATTGCTGGGATCGAAGACGAGCCGCCATCTCGATACCTAGGGTAACATTAACCCCGTTTACAAACTGGTTCCCAGTTGTCAAGGCAAGTTCATGGTCACCAGTGGCGTAGAGTAGTGGGAGCGACAGGGGCGGCCCGCCCCGGCGGCAAAATTTCACAATAAATAATAATAATACAATACACCTGTATAATACACAATAATAATGATTGTTCTTGTTGAAAAGTTCTTTAGAATTACTGTATATTTTAGTCTTTTAAATTGAGATACCTAAATAAAAGGGAGGCGAAATTTTTTTTTCGCCCCTGGCGGCTGACACCCACCCTACGCCACTGATAGTCACTGAATATCAATCTGCTAATATTATTGAAAAAATTCGTATAAAATCAAATTTTTATAATACGCATAGAACGGCCGGATGGCCGAGCGGTAAAGGTGGCAGCCTACCGCTCTGGGGGACCCGGGATCGAATCCGAACGGGTCGAATAATCCCCAGGAATTTTTCGGGGGGTGGTCCGTTCGGATATGTCGGGCCCCGTCCCTCACCACCCGTCGCCCCATTGTGGGCCTGGCCGAACCCATAATGGGAGTACTAAAAGAGGCCCTTTTAGTGCCCACAGGGCGGAAAGAGTAAAAAAAAAGAAAATACGCGTAGAAGTATGAAAAAAATAATGCAGATATGCAAATATGAGTAGTTTGGTATATTTATTATCTGATTGTATTTTTTTGTTTAATTGTTTTTTCTTGCTTATATTAATGATTGTAAATTTACTGCAATTTGATCTAACATTATATTATTTAACTTTTTAATATTTAGAATGTCAGAGTTAATATATTGGAATTGTTTTTTGTATGATAAAGCTGATATATTGACTGTATAGCGGTTTTTTAAATGTAATTAATTTAATTTTAAGTCAATTAATGTATTATCTGATAGTATAGTATTTATTCTTTTTATATACAAGTGTTAACATATTACATTTTTCGTAAATTATTTTTATTTGAATTATAATTTATTGTTTTTAACGGTTTCTTTGCTTGTCAAACTAGCGACAGTGCTGCCACTCTTCGTACGTTTTTACATTTACGTAAATTCATATATATTACAGTAGAGAAACCGAAAATTCGGAATCAATTGGGGACTGGGGTTGTTCAGATTAGTGATTTGTTCCGATTACCGATTATGTACGAATAAATATATTAACCTGTCCGATGTTCAAATTTTTCTCCGTTGCGTGTCGCTTCGTGTTGAATTTTTCTCCGTTGCGTGTCGCTTCGTGTTGAATTTTCGTCGATTTTAAGCCTAACGAAAATTTTTATAATAATAATCGAGGCTATCGTATCGTTAAAAATTATTTCTGCATTTTGTACAAACAAAATAAAATATATTGAAGAATATAAAAAACATGAAAATTATACTTTAGAAGTAAATTTAGTATCAAAAACGTTCGATTCAGCACGACACAGTCCGACTGAAAATCGTTCCGATTACCGGCGATTTCGATTACCGGGGTTCCGATTAACGAGTCTCTACTGTAGTTTTATTATAATATATAATTAATTTCTTTAATTAATCGGTGGATATTAATAATATATAAATTAGTTTTTTAGCAATATTATAATTATTTTTTAAATTTTAGTTGTATAATATTTATTTATATATTTTAGTTAATATGTTTTCATTTTAGAGTATTAAATTGAAAATTTTTATTTTATTACAGAAAGTTTTAATATTATAACCGTTGTGTGAAATGTCAGATGTTGTTCACGCAAAAAGTAACGATAACGAAAATTAAGATATTTAAATCATAGCCGATTTTACCCGTTTTCACTGGGTGCAAGAATTAGGTCCTCTCTCTTCCGAGACTAATTAGAGAATTTTTAGATGGGTCTAAAAGTATGTTCGATTTTTCACAAAAACGCAAAATACCGCATCTAAAATAGTACGGTAGAAACGGAGTTCTTCGGGGTAATCCTTAACCCTCTCCCTCTTCCCCCGCGATAGAAATTTCGAAAATCCCTTCTTAATGTACGGTACATTCTTATAATGTATCCTAACTGTGTACCAAATTTCAACTCTTAACCGTTTGAACTCTGAGTTTATCATTATTATTATTATTAACCCATCTCGATTATATAAGATTGTGGATGCTAAATAACGAGTAAAATATTCATTAAGTCCAACCACACTGGAGATATGACACGTGACCCCTTCTATGTCTCTACTCTGTCGACCTTTAATAAAGAACCAAAATTTAATAGCATTAATGCCCTTTATACACACGCTACTGTGCCAAATTTTGTTTTTTAAACTTTACTCATTCTGAGATATTGTTTAATAGTCCAGAACAGAATAAAGAAATTAAACAAATTAGACGCCAACATAAGCACGTGGACGAGCGAATTTTTTCCTTTCTTTGACATTTTTTTGGTACGAGAGATCTCTAAACGTATAGATTTGTAAAAAACGTGGAGAGTCAAATGTGACACGATTCAAATACTTTTTAGTTTTTTATATACATAACAAGTTGGGAAAGTAAAAAGGAGTCGGAGTCGGGGGGATTTTTGACGACCCGACTCCGACTCCACAGCCCTGGTTTAAAACAAACGTGTAATAAAGCGGCGTCGTTAAAATTGCCAAATAATAAAACATATGAATGTAAATTTTTCATAATAAACGATAAAATAACATTACCGATATTCAACAAATATTTTATAAAATGTGATTGCATAAAATGTAATAATAAATATACATTTTATTTTCTAGAATTTGTATATTTTAAAAAGTTATCTGAAAATGTAAAAATCCCGAAAAAGGCTTCTACGGGAGCAGCTGGATATTATTTATTTTGTAATAACAGCTTGGAAAGTAATCCAAATGAACAAAAAGTAATACTTACGGATCTGGCTATCGAAATGCCAAATAACTGTTACTCTAGAATTACTCCAAAATCTTCTTTATCTTTAAATAATATTATAATTAATGCGGGAGTAATTGATTGTGCCTACCGCGGAAATATCGGAGTCCTGATGTATAATTTTGGACAAGAAATTATTATTTTTGAAGCTGGAACAGCTATCGCTCAAATAATTTTTGAAAAAATTATGCATCTGACTCTTATAGAAACAATTTATTAGACATCACTGACAAAGATGAAAATGGAGAATGTACCGAAATGGAGAGGCATCGGAGAATGTACCGAAATTACCTTTTTTCAAAAATAATTTTGTACTCGATTTAAATCTGTATTCAATTCAAATAATGTAGTCAAATAAAACAAATACAGTAGAGCATCGATTATCCGACCCCAATTAACCGACTTATAGGTTAACCGACCGCGTTCTAGTCGGCAAATTCAATTGTCCGCTAGTGATGTGGCGCTACAATATTTGGCTATGTCTTGGCTACTTTAATATTATTTTTGTTAAATTTTTGCGTGTTTTAGCTGGCAGCACTGGCTCGACCACGAAAGGGAGGCTAGTATTTAAACCAGGCCTAATACACTATACTAATAATGTATTTTTTCATACTTTTTGGTTATCCGACTTTTCAGTTATCCGACCAACCCCAGTCCCCAATTAAGTCGGATAACCGATGCTCTACTGTAATATAAGAAATATGAAAAACTTTATCAACCGCTCGCTTCGCGAAAATAATTCTAGTATTAATAATAAAACTTTAACTTGCAAATTTTTATTATGTATGATCTGAAAAATTATTATAAATACAACAAATTTATTTAATTTTAATTTACTCGACAATTTTGTGATCAGTGCTATTTGTAAGGTTACCGACTTTTAGGGGCAATAAGTTAATTGTGCGTCAGGAAGACCTACGGGCGAATCGTATGTGGGTGGTGGCGGCAGGAGACAAATATGATAATAATAATAATAATAATTGGAAAAGGGGGGCTCCAGGTTTCACTCAGAGGTACGACCTGGAGGTGAGAAAGGTGGCGAAAGAAGGATGGGAGAGTGGTGAAGAGAAGTGGATGAAGATAAGGTCAGGGTACAGATGAGAGCTCTGGGCGCCTGCATCGCATTAAAATATCAAAAATACAAAATACATGATGAATACAAAAAGAGTACTGTGGGAAGTACTCGGTACTCGATCTTTAGAGTATTCCCCGTGCAGGAACAAAACAAAAAGAAACTTCAATGAAATAAATCACACACTCTATGACTCCAATGCAAGGAACTTAAAGTTTATTTTAGTCCTTCCAATCACTACTCTGTCCCTTCGCTATAACAGACACTAAAACAAAAGAAACAACACACAAAAAAACAATCTCGCGACTCTATCGTCTACACGTCTACTCTCCATTCTTTCTTCCGAAAAAGTCCCTTCTTCTTCCGTTGAGCATGCGCGATCTCCCTCCCCCTCTCTGTTTTTCTTCCGAAAACGCGGCCCACCCAAGGATCACGCAATAGAACACGTGATCTTTGGACCACATATCTCCCCTTCTCCCATTAACTTTTACAACAGGAAGCTTTTACGCTATGAGGGCCTCTCCCTTCTTTACACCGTGAACCACCCAAGGGGTTGGTTACGAGCCGGTTAGGCAACAGAACACGTGGTCTTCAGACCACAGTACAAATAAAACAAATGTCTTACATAAAACCGTTTATTTTTGACATAAAATTAACTTGCATAGTATCAATAAACAATGCGAACTAGATCGGTTTGGTGGCGGTGGTCTCCGGTTGTCGGTGGTCGGATGCAATCTGTGTTCCGAAGATACGTGCCCCGGGGCTCAGATGGCGAAGGGTCTATTTCACTGGAGGTGAGGCTTGGACGGGTGTGATCAGCTAGCAGACGAAGGACCTGGATCTGTGAGGTAACACTTGTCCAGAGGAGAATCGACGCTTGACCTTGAGATTGGAAGTTTTTTATAAGATTTTCCTTCGAACCTCGTTCTTTTGATTGGTCTAGTTTCCCTCTCCCTTACCCCGATTGGTCATTCTTTTGTTTCTAGGCGAAAACCGAGACTGATCTGTGGTTCGGGAAATGTCCGAGAGGCGTTGACGGAGCCTTTGAAGTCGCGTTCGTATTTTACGTCGTTATGGCCCTTTTCTCCGTCGTTTTTGACCCCAAACGATCCGTCAGATGTACCCGTGGCCATTTACCCCCGTTTGTTTCTCGATTCCGACACTTGTTCGCGAGCACCCGGACAAAGCTCCTCTTTCGGTTGACATCCCCTCTGTCGTTTATTATCGCGTCGCATTTATTTTAAAATAAGTAAGAAAGTTTCCTTCGCATCTGGTCTACATCACCAACACGTGTTTCTGACCCGAGTTGATCCCCGAAATTTCCCGACTTAAGAACTTGATAATTATTCGTAATTTACGACCCTCACATACTCAAATCACTACTACTGATGTTGAAGAGGGAAAAATAAACAAACCAACGCATACTTGTAAGACGGAGAAAACACACCCGAATACAATGCTAAAGCAGATGTGAACAAGCGATGTACTGCATGTTTGAAAATTACCGTTGTTACACCATGATACTGCATGAACTCACCAAATTCATATTTTGTATCGAATATTGAAATCTACGTATAGTGGCTGATGAAGGACCTGATAGGTCCGAAATGCATTTCTCAATGCATACGTAGGAAAGGAAAAAAGTGTTAATTTCTTTGTTCTGTGACCCGCAAGAGTGATAAGTCCGCCTATAGGAAATTTGCACTAGCACGAAATATAATAAAAACGGTATGTTTTTTTTATTGAGAGGTTTTGACGTTTCTTGAGGCATTGTCTGTGAAATAAAAATATATATGTAACGTAGTTCTTCCAAGATAAGTTAGTAGCTGTGAAAACAAGAAAACACTTATCAGCTATCTGTAGAAGTGACTTTTCCATGAAGATATGTAAAGTACTGTACTGTACATTCTTTGTAATACAGAGATTGAACCAATTAATATTGCTTCAAACGGTGTTTTTTAAAGCAATAGTTTATTCAAAAAGTAGCTTCTGTTATTTTTAAACTATAAAATTTATAATTATATTTGCATTTTACTTCTAAAGTTTATTAATTTTTACTTTTCCGGTTTATTATGCAAATACTGTAGTTAATTTTTTGTTCGAATAAACTTTATAATGAAATATAGACTCATATTCGTGCCAATGAGGTAATATAATTTTTTCGATCAAGCCTGTTTGCTAGCTTTCTTATTGTTATTTACCATTATATAAAGCCAGGATAGAATAATTGGCAGCGATTTCTCTTTAAACTACAGTATTTTAAAAGAAAACATTGGCGTTCATTTCAAGTTCCCGATACAGACCGCTCTCCCCGAAGGGCAGGGTTACGCTCATCGAAAGATTGTCCCGTAAATTACAGAAAACGTGTTTTTCTTATCTTTCGGAGAGGACGCAGCTGTGTCCGCACCCTCGAGGAAGCGGTTGCTTTTTCGCTTTAGACACGGTCTTGGATGACCATAAAACTTCGATCAGTGTCACTGATTTCTCTCCCGCGATCTATGATATGACCTGGAAACCTATTCTGAGTTCTTCCGATAACTGAACGAGGGACCTATTCTGAGCTCTTCCGATAACTGAAAGAGAGCGATACACGGGACATTCGATAAGTCCCCTTAGCGAAAGGCAGTTAACGAACCTTAGACAAATCGCTATTTTGTGCTCCACGTTAAGTGGGTTTCGCTACGGGTAGTCGAGATGCGTCTGGGTTCCATGCTATCGACAGCTATTACCTTCAGAAGGCATGTTTTTCTCGAATAACGCCAAATCGATGAATGAGGCCAGCAGGAAAGTCACCTCCTTTTTGTTCTATCTACTGGAATTTTCCTCAAGCTATTTTCTACGGCTATAATTTGTCAAAACCCCTCAACTAACCCCCGCTCTAGAAGAGGTCAT
The DNA here is from genome assembly GCF_030686945.1 of Centruroides vittatus. Lineage (NCBI taxonomy): Eukaryota > Metazoa > Arthropoda > Arachnida > Scorpiones > Buthidae > Centruroides > Centruroides vittatus. The sequence continues at coordinate 2,356,583 of NW_027122405.1, read as the reverse complement.
TCTCCCCACTGTTCAGTTTTTAAAATAATAAATTTTCGATTTAACTTGTAAGATGAAAAGTTTAAATAAATCGATTTTTACCCAAAATTTATTAAGATAAGGAGTTTTAATAATATTTACATAGTTTATTAGTCTACATACTTCATGACATTTGTAACGTTGTCGATGATAGGATAGAAAAAATTAAATAAATTCGAAAAAAAAATTAATTCAAAAATACGATAGAAAATTAAATAATTTTTGTAATTCTTATACTGAAATTAAAATATAAGTGAAGTGAAATAAGTGAAAGTGAAGTGAAGTGAAATAAAATATAAAAAATATATAAATTAAAATATAAAAAAATATAAATTAAAATATATAAAATATAAATATATTAAAATATATATACCCCAAAGTGTAACCACTACTATTACTAAGTTATAAGAACAAGAATCCTTAGAAAACACGTGTACTGTATATCTTGAAGCGTACCTTTGGGAATAAACATTCCTGTTGCACTTTCTCTAGTTTACTTTTTGTTATCTGTTGAGTTAAAAAACTATTGTTTATAAGAAATGTAGCGTACATAATTGTTTAATGTATTAAGTATACAATTTGTGATATATATAAATTGTACACATTCTTTCAATAAATTGAGTTTAATAATAAAAATGTTTAATCTTCTGTTTAATTAATGTTATCAAAAGTTACAAGTCTCATAGTGTAACAAGCGGATTCCACTGTATATGATGATTTTCTCAGTTAGTAATTTCCCAGAGAAAGTCATTCTACCACTATTTCGATTTGGTAATTGTAAATACCTGTACTGTAGTTAAAAAAAAAAAAAAACTGTTTATCGCAGCCCTGGGATAAAGAGTAGTAAAGAGAAATGGATGCCCATTTCGTTCTTTTTTATACCCTATGAATAGTTAAAAAGTGGTTTAATCTGGTTGTGTTAGACAATTTCGTTTCTTGACAAACGTCTAGTCCCTGATCGAGCATTAGTTCTAAATTATGCCGCTGCGGCAAAGCCAATGGACGGAATTCGATTTGTAGTATTTTCTGATCGTAATTACAAATTATGAATGCTTTATTCATAATTACTATTAGTTATATCTTTAAATAGAAACCTACCTAACTTATAAATGAATTATTTTTTCATAAAAAATGAATACAGTAATGTTTACACGTACGGTTATAAGGTGGAATTACAAATAAAATAAAGACAATTTAATAAAGACAAAAGACAATTAAAAGTTGATATTTTCTCAATAGAAATGTTTCTGGAAATCTTTTCTGGCTAAGAACCTCTACAGTTCCAAGGTTATATCAGAACTGTAAACAAGAAATTATAATAGGCTACAATGAAACTTCGATTAATAAATAATAAAGTTTAAAACAGTAGTTTCTTGATCAGTTATTACATTACCACTTTCGTAATTTAATAAGGATATTTTCAAATTGCGATATTTCGCGCCAAGAATCGATATGTTTCTTATTATTATTTTTTTATCATAAATGTACCACCCTAATATTGTTGTATGTTTAAAATTTTTACCTAAAATCATACTATAATTGTTTTTTACATTAATTTATCAAAAATCCATTTATTTATTACGTCGGCTAGTCCGAGAGAGCCATCGGCAATCAAATAAAAGAAAAAATGTCTAGGTTTCTAATTCTAAGCCGGTTCGAATAGTAGTCACTTATCTAGGTCAGCGGCCTCTCTCCTTTTTAACCTCACGGACCACTAAACTCAAAATTTCGAATTCCACGGACCACTATCATAAATTTTTAACGATACAAACATCTATAGAATAATGATCACAAACGGTCAGTTTTATTTTACTTCATTAATACCAAATCTACTGGTTTAATTTCAACAAATAAGTGTGAAGTTTGTTGCTGCTTCGAAATAAGTTTATGGATTCGTGGATCTTTTCCACGAAGGGCGACAATCTCACTCACATTATTCATTGATTTATTGACATTATTAATTGATAACAGCCATTTCGCGTTTGGAGTTTTTTATATTCGAATCTAAAACTAACGAGTGAGAAAAAGCAACCAAGAATTTTGCATTTCTTACGCAATACTTCGCGTAACCTTGAGTTGATCGATATCCAAATTTCTCCACGGACCACTAAAATTTTCTCGCGAACCATCGGTGGTCCACGGACCACCGGTTGGCGAACGCTGATCTAGGCCACACAAGCTGTCTGAAGCACGACGTTTATTGTTAGTCGTACGTAGTGCTTTATAGAAAATTTCTGGTTAGTTTATTCGATAGACGAACGTTAATTATTTTATATAAATTATAATTCCGGTGAGTTTATGAAAATACTGTATTAAAACCCCATCCGAATTATTAAAACAGTTTGATGAATTCGAGTTAACCAGCTTGATTTAACATCAAATAAAACCATATGAAAGCCCTCAGTAACCGGTTCATCACCGAAAAATTTCTTGCAAATCTTTGGCCCTGTCTCCATCCATCCGTATCTGTCAATAACTAATACGTTACATCAGTAACATCCGTACGAATCGTAACGTACCGTACTGTACAGTACATTCACAGATTAATAATAAAATATTATTACCGAAAATAAAATGATAAATTGTTTATTAATAAAAACATTTGAATTACAAAATTAATTCTTTTGTCAGCTCCTACTGTGTATTTAATGTTACATTTACTCTCACAAATTTGAAAATTATGAGAATATTGCAATCGTATTAATGTGATATTTTGAAAGGAGGAAGTTAGTAACAGTTTTAAAAATGCTAACTAATAGTTTTCAATAAAATGGTTTCTCTCTACTTTATAATAAGCTATATATTTAACCATTTAATCGTAAATATATCAAGATTTCATAACTGATAATGTATATTATCATTAAGGAACTCTACTAATCCGATTGAAAAAAACCGATACTCTTTATCCGTTAGAGAAGACTAATCTATCTGGTTGTCACTCACCATTTATCGTCATACATATTAATGTTTTAAACTTCTGTCTTATTGTTGGAATTAAGCTTATGGTACCAAAAAACCTACAAACTTTACCCGAGTTATTCATTCATTCGACAAGAACCATAGTTCAATAGTAATTAAGATAAACCAAAAATCGTCACAACAATGAAAGTTCAAAGGTTGTATCACGAAATCGATTTGCCGGTCACTTTAAAGTGTAGGAAGATATTCGGTATTCTCGCATTTATAATATCATTTATGACTTTAACAGCTTTGTGGTGGCTTAAGTATAATTTTTTATAAATAATAAATGCCTCTTGTCGCATCACTAGTATACCTGAAAGCAGGGCCGGATTAACCCACTTTGGGGCCCTAGACATTTTCTTCTTACTGGGTCCCTCCCTCTCCCACAAGAAATAGAGCGCACAAAAAATATAAAACAATAAATAAAACAAAACTAAATAATGTGAAAAACTAAAACAAATCTTAAATTTTTATTGATAAAAAATATTTAATATACAACAATAAATTTTAGTTTTTCTAGAAAAGTTTGAACAGTTTACAAATTTAAAAAATTTCGAAATTTATTTTATTAAATGTCTAACAAAAGTTGTTATACAATAACAATATTACCTTAAAATATTAATTGTTTAATTTAACCTTTTTGGTTAATATTTAAATAACATAATATTTTACCCACGAAAGGTAAATTGAATAATGAAAAAGATAGTTTAAATAAAAGCCGAGATAGTTTAAAAAATGAAAGTACTGTATATAAATATGAATAAACTTTATTTAAAAATTCTGTTTTCTAGTCTTTAATTCAGGAAAATTATCAATTATTTCATCATAATTAATATTAAGCATTTTGTTCTATGTATAAAACAGTATAATGTACAAATTTTAACCTTTGTTGTTATTTTTTGCCTGGGCAACGCCGGACCCATCATCTTGTAGTTAATATTATTCTTATCGCTATAAAAAAAAAATTCTAAATTATCGGAAGAATTTCTTTCAATAAGAAACATAAGAACACATTTTCTTTAGATTTTAGAATTTACAATAACCATATAAAAAGCAATATATTTTTGTTTATTATATACAGTTGTCGAACAGAAAAGTAAACTATCTTATTTTCAAAATAGACAGTTTGACCGGGCCCTAGACATTTATCTCATTTGTCTATGCGATGATCCGGCCCTGCCTGAAAGGATGCGACAAGGTTGTTCTAAATTTTAAACGTTTCTCACCATAGCTGTAAGAATCTAAATATGTTAAACTTAATAGATTGTCCGTCATTTGTTTTCCAACTAATTCGTTTTAGGACCAGGTGTTCGTGGGAATTTCCAAAATTTACAACTTTTCAGTAACTCCATTGAATTGGAAAAATTTCTGTCTTTATTACATCTAATATTACCAAGAAACCAATCCCCACGGTACTCCGGCTAGAGATTAGTTCAATTAAGTGTTGTTTAAGTAAAATTCCGACTCTTGCAGTAGGGTTTTATTTGTCCCTAATTCCCTAATCTCTTAATTATTTAACTACTTCTAAGTAGAAATAATTTGAAACCGGTTACTTTGTACTTGAATATCTGTAGTCTTGGGAAAGAAGTGGACAGATAAATTATGACAACGAATGCATAAATCGTAAATTTAACCTAAGAAATCGTGTGAGATTAGAACTTTTGCCAGTTTTGACAAATTATGAAAGTCCCGATGTATAAATCTGTAAATCTATTGTTTAAAATACAATTTTATCTAACAATTGTTGATGCAGCCTTAAATTCCATGCAATAATGTATTTATTTGTGAATTTGGAAAAATGACTGAAAACGAAATTTAAAAAGTCTTGTTTTGATTTAGACGTTTCTATTTAAATTAACAAAGGAAGCACGAGAATTAAGGATGTCGATGACCTTGAGCTCTTCAATGAGCTGATAACAGAAATTTAAACAACGGAGTTGCAGACCCATTAAGAAATTTGACATATATTGCCAAAAAATAACTTGAGGTCATCATTTCCTTAAAAATATGTTCGATTTCCCGCAAAAATGCAAAAAAACTGCATCTAAAATAGTACAACAGCAGAGTTCTACAGGGCAATCCTTAACCCTTTACCTCTCCTCCGCGGGGGAATTTTCGAAAAATCCCTTTTTAGTGATTTGATTAGTGTGCATTCTCATGACGTACTGTACCCCCTGTGTACCGAATTTCTTTAAACTCTTAACCGTTTGGGCTTTGCGCTTATTATTATTAATATTATTATTATTATTATTATTAATTCTTTTCAATAATAAGTTATAAATATTAAAATAATTAAAAATTCCTGACGTGTGGGGAATTTTTCGATACAATCCCTTAATTTGGGGAAATTCTGGAGCTACTTTGGGGATAATTACCTGTATCTAACTGGCACCAGGAAACTTCGTAACTTCCGAGGGAAATTCGAAACAGTAGTGAGAGAGAAACTGGATGGTACTGTTGTTAGCGATATTTCGAGCTGTTTACGTTTTCGTATATCTTTATTTTTGAATTTATTCGTCTTCGAAATGGCCGATTTCCTTTATAATTTATACAGAAACGTTGTCGACGAAGAAAAACACGTAAATCAGCTGTCGAGAGGAAATATTGGAGAATGTCTTCAGTGGATATTGGAAAAATATTCAAATAGTGGATTAAAGGAGAGTGATGCTATTAACTTCGATAAACCCGGTAACAGATGCGCTTACGTTTATCTTTACGCAACGTCCCACTCCTGTTTAGTTGCCAGGACCTTCGAAAAGTTTCGTGAATGTAATCTGGAGAGATACATCGAATGGATGAAACGATTAAGATCATTTTGGTCATTTAATATATGCTCTTTAGGTGCCGGGCCGGGCACCGATATTGTAGGCATTCTGATGTTTTTCCGACATCGTTTAAATCTGTTGTCGGGCGTGAAGGTTAATTGTACCTTGATTGATAAATATTCTTCGTGGAAAACGATATTTCATAAGATTATGAACAAATTGTATAGTGAAAATGCCGACCAGTTTTTAAATATAACAACGGAATATTTAGCCGAAGATTTATTTAACTGTTTATCTGGAAACGCTCGAGCAGCCATTCAAACTGCTGATCTAATTATTATGACAAAATTTATATCTGCTATTAGCGCCGATAATGAATGTTCTGACATGTTAAAGGTATTTATGATTTTATTTTTTGGGTTAATGTTACCTTAGGTAGCCAAGATGGCGGCTCGTCTCTGATTCCAGCAAGGAAACAGTGGGACGCACGTTCTAACCTAACCTAACCTAACCTATTCTAATAATTTGGTTGCTAATAATTATGGTAATTTATTAGAATAGGTTAGGTTAGGTTAGAACGTGAGTCCCACTGTTTCCTTGCTGGAATCAGAGACGACCCACCATCTTGGCTACCTAAGGTAACATTAACTGTTCTGAATGATATAGTTTTAGGTGTGGGGGCTCGCCTCATGTGGGTGCTGAGGTGTGAATGATAGCGAGCACCAAAGCGCACAACTATATGCAGAGCATAAGTCAAGGCAAGTGACCTGCAAGCCTTGATCAATACCTTGTACTGACCGATACCAGTAGTACTGATTCAAGGTAAATACTGTTTTCAGTCAGTAGAAGTTAATACATTTATTTGATACAGGTACTGATTGCTGTCTATAATAGTGATGCCACGAATAGTAATTTTGCCGAATACTGAATAATTGGCTACGCTCTCGGCCAAAGCGCCGAATATTCAGCGGCCGAATGTTTGGCAAAATATGTGTACATTTTGTGGGTGACAGGTTATGACCTGTCTTGTTGCGGTGGGTGCAGTAGCGACGCCACGGGCACATTCGTTTTATTTGCAAGTAGATCATGTCACGACAAGCATTATGTTCATTGTTACATCAAATTGTGTTACTAATAGTCCTTATGACTATTAGTAACACAATTTGAGCTTGAAACCCAAGTTCAGCTTGAAACACTGTTCAACTTTGATGAGAATGACAAATATCTGGTTGCCATTTTGGGGATACTATAGATTACCACCTATGGAATTTTGGGACTTTGAGTATATATCTGAACTGAGGGGATCGAGACGAGTTCAACAATACCCTACTTTTGGACCGGAGACAAAAAATAAGAAAGTTATCATACTTTTTTAATGCTTTCATGCAGACGGCACCATAGTTGCTAGTGCCGCCATCTCACGGTAAAGTCTGCAAACAAATTAAAAAAAAAAAGAAATTGCACAAACAGTCGAATGCCACTTCCTTTTTTTTTCTTTTGTTCAAGAACTATCGTGAATCAATAACTAGTGACGTTAAACAATCAGCGGCCTGCTGGCAGCTCCCCTCCCGGGGGGAGTCTGTCGGGAGCACGAACACTAGAACGCCAGTTCCTTTTTTTCCTTTTGTTCAAGCATTGCGACTCCCGATTGCGATAGCGCGGTCGGCTCGTAGTACTAGCCGACCGTGAGCGATAGCAAGACTGAGGAGCCATAGCCCCCGAGGTCAACGGGCACGAGGGTGTGCAAAAAGGACTTAACTCGAACTGTAAACAATCAATGTGCTCGTTGATCAACATCTGCCTTTGTTGAAGGTATATATGGCCGACTTGCTGGACTGCCTGTTAAACACGCGATAGGCTTAGCGGAGAGAGTGACGCGACTCCCGATCATCGCACGATCGCTGAAAAAAGTATGATAACTTTCTTATTTTTTGCGTCCGGCCCAAAAGTAGGGTACTGTTGAACTCGTCTTGGTCCTCTGAGTTCAGATATATATCAAAGTCCCGAAATTTCATAGGTGGTAATCGATAGTACACCCGCCACTTTTCTTGATCTGCATTTCAAAACCAGTTTCTTGGGATTAGTTTAAACTCAAAGAGCAAAACAAAGTTCTTTTAGAAGCTCTGAAAAGTAGTTGTGATGAGTCTACTAGTACCGATGATCATTGGCGTAGCCAGGGTTTTGTTATGGAGGGCCTAGTAGAGGCCAGCCTGACACAAAATTGAATTATTTCAAATTATTGTTCATTAAAATGGAATTTCCATAGTAATCGACAATAACTTAACACACATATAATATGAAACGCCCTTTAATCATATGTTCTCGTAACATTAATATCAAACTGTAGCAATGCCTTAAACAAAAATTAACCAAACAATTATTTTTTTTTACCATTCTTTAATATAGTTCACTATCTTTAATCTAGATCTAGACTTTTAATGATTACACTACACCCAATTAGCTTCAGCTTTCTATTTCTTTTTGCAAATCGGCTCAACACTTTTTCGGCTGTAATTTTCTGTGGAGGGGCACCAGGTTAACTGGGGGGCTGGCCCACTCATGCCCCTTCTTGGCTACACCCATGCCGATGATGATTCTTCTCCACTTCATAAGAAAAGAAATATCAATGAAAATAATAAAACCATTGAAATACATGACAGTTTCTGAAACTGTTTTGAGGAACTTGCTATATAAAATATGCAAAATGATGAGGATGTGGAGAAGAAAAGTGCTATTGCAAATGAGATTGATTTTTATATGAAGACTGTTCGTCTAGATCGGACAGCAGACCTTTGCAAGTGGTGGTCAGCAAACGCAAAACAGTATCCAAGCCTGACAGAATTCGCTAAGATCTATCTATCGTCTCCCAGCAGTGGTGTATATCAGGGGTGGCCAACTTTTGTGTGCATAAGATCTACTTTTTATCTTAAAAATGTGTCGCGATCGACTTGTTGTCGTAGGCATAGTCTAAGTGGCGAGGGGGGTGTGAAATACATACTATGTTTATACACTGTGCTTCAGTACGAGGTGCATTCCCGCGAGCTATGGGTAGATAAGGAAAATATATGTTCAAAACTATTTTTTATTTTTTAAATCACTTATTAAGTTTTCAAGATATAAGCTCATAAAGAAAATAAATTTCCAGACCCAACTTTTGATATTTGCAGTTACGAGTTCATTCCGTACAGGCAGCACCTAAAAAAAATCGATTTTTCCACACTTTTAAGATAGATTTTTATTAACTTAAAATATAATATAATTTTTTTTAATCAATTACAATGTATAAATTGTGGTACTATTTGTTCGTAAACTTGAAAAAGTTGTTATAAAACTGCACAGTACGGCTGATAATTTGATTATAAGATTTTACTTCCGTGATTTGTTTTTGGGCGAGGAAAATTTATCATGGAAGAATGATATAAGATTTTTAGACTTATTTTTTGCTAATCTATCAATAGCTCGCGGGAGTGCTCTTTGTACTGAAACACCCTGTATATCTACCTACGTAAAAAACAACGTAATTATTTAACGGACCAAAAAACTCACGTCCAGGGGAATTAAAACAACACGAGTAATTATTAACAATATTTATTAATTCAAATTAGCTACTGATAAAGACAGATTTAGAATTTATTTTATTACGTTACATTAATGGGAGGACTGAGTTTGCACGTCTCTTACCAAGGAAACATAATTAGGTGTATATCCTGACAAAGATAATAATAATGATTCTTCAGTATGGGAATCAGTCAGGACAGAATGTTTAGTCTTCGTTAACTTTAAGTATGAAAATGCCAATTCACACAGGTATGTAGTTCTGAAACAGGAATAAATATATTTGCTACATTTGGTGATACTGGGATATTTTTCTCAATTGACGTATTTCCAAAAATCCAAAAATATAGAGGTCTGTTGCCGAAAACGCTCACTTATCAAGTAAATAGATAGGTAAGAAAAGCCATAATTTAATTTAAAACATAAAGAACAGGTACTTACATTTTAAACAAATGAAAAATTGAAACTCAACGTTGTCACCGTGGATAAATAATATTGATTAATAATAATAATATTGTTAATACTAAAGAAAAGAAGCTACCGCATGACAGTATCAAATATTCAAGCTAAATAGCTGTGTTTTCTATGAGTCCAGTGATAACTGCATGCATATTGTTGCTTTTGCGCGTTACGTTCACGAGTTGCGTTCAGTTACAAGTGTAACACATTAAGTCAAGACATAGCGAGCGATCGACCAAAATTGGCATCGTGATCGACCGGTCGATCGCGATCGACTTGTTGGCCACCCCTGGTGTATATAGTGAGAGGCTATTTTCAGAAGCTAGTATAGTTTGAGGAAAAGCGCAATTGTTTGCTATCAACAAATGCTGGAAAAATTGTTTTCATTCATCACAACTTACCACTGATAGATTTTAAGTATTAAATGTAATAATTTGTAATTAAAATAAATGCATTTTTGAGTAATATGTGCATTTTTTTTCCATGATTCAGTATTTGGCCGAATAGTACGCAACATTCAGCCGAATACCGAATATTAAAAAAAGTAGCGGAATATTCATGGCATCACTAGTCTATAACTTAACTTGCTTGCAAGCAAGATGGTGACCGGAACTGCTGCTGTTGGGTTTCACATTTGGATGTGAATATCTGGCAGAGTTGCATGTCTGACTTTTCTTTATTCTTTACTGATAAATATCATTAGCTTGTCACTGGGCTGTCTGTTAAACATGTGATAGGTTTAGTGAAGCACGCAGCTTGATTTTGTATATTGCCTGGAAGTAGGCTGATTTTGGAGTACTGTATCTTCTAAAGTGTCAGATATAGAGGTACAGTTCCTTTGACTTTCCTTTGATATTATTGTACCACTTCAGGAAATGCCTACATAGGTGATAGAACTAATGCAACTACTAATTTGATTAGTAGTTGCATTAGCAAAAGTCTGTACGCGAACTTTGACAGCACCGGTTACAAGGTTTGCAAGAGGATTAAGTGGTTTCACCCCGGTGTATATAGGTGAATTAATTTGATTAGTTTCAATCAAGACTACAAAATGATAAGGATGCTCTTTATTTTAAGCTATTTTGATCAAGTTACATAAAATTGTGATTGCATAATTATCCAAAACTATTATTAGACTGGAATCTCACTGGTTTTATGTAATTTTAATTTAATGTCGTATAAAACTAACTGCTCGTACAAGTTTGTTTAATACCTGCACTATTCAAAATGCTCCAAAAGTAAGATAACATTCATGTCCTGACCCATTTATACAGACCTTGTGTGTAACTGAGATATGGGGGTGTCATCTCTTGGTAGGGAGTGAAGATACTTCCAGGCCACCTTTCTTGTCATATAAACATGTGACATTTCGTGCTGATTTTCTTAATGTTACATAAATGAAACATTAGACAAATGTAACATACAATTAAAAAGAATCTTAAAAAATAGATAATAAAAGTAATTACACAATAAATGTATTTAGAAGAAGGAAAAAAAGTAAGTTGAAATCATTTATTTTTGAAGTTGAAAAACATATCAGTAGGATTCAGGAAGAGTGTGCAAAGATGAATGTTGAGATTTCTTTGAAACATTGAGATTTTCTTCTTTTGGATGGTGAGGACTGCAAAGGATTCTTCCTTTTCATTCCCATTGGTGGTGCAAAATATAGTTGGCACTGCCTCTTGACATAATCTGTTTATACTTTAAACTTATTAATACAAAAACTTAGATTAACAACAATATAACAAACAATTTTTCATAAACTGTACATTTAGATTGCAATGAAAAATGCTCACTTATTCTTTAAATTTGGATTTACCTTCATTCATTCATTGTTTTATTGCACAAACAACATGTGCATCCTGGTCCTGCAGAAAGCATTACCAGGGAAATGTTTATATGGATAAAGTTCAAAGTTCATACATAAAATAACAGAATAATCAAATTACAGTGAGATATGTTTGAGAGGGATTTCATCATATACAATTCATACATACGAATCAGTGTCAGGATAGATAAGTTAACATAATAACAATAATTGAAATTGAAATACAATAATTGGATTGTGTCAACTCCATAAATATAATATTACAATTTCATAAATCAAGTAACATAAATACATAGATAACTTTAAATAATAAGCTTATAATTAATCAGCACACCAATATATACATATAGAATACAAGTACATAACAAGTGTATGTTTTAGAAGATATTAGGATCAATATTTCCATGAATATAGCATAAATAAAATTTAAACACAATTAACATACTAACAGATAACCAGTCTATAAATATATGTAGATACAAAAAAGTAATATTATACACTCCAAATATATTAGAATAAACAGTTTCATAACAGTTTCAAAGTATATATGCCAAAAACATACCTTTGTAGTCCTTGTGGGTAGTGGATTTTGAAAATAAAGAATACTGATAGCAAAACTAGAATTAGAATGCATAAATTGGTATAATAACAATAAAAGCAAAATGAATTTTAAGAAGATTATGTTCACACAAATAATACTCAAATAGCATGCTGACAGTAATCAGCATGCATATAAATACATAGATACAATAAACAATTTCATGTAAATAACAAATCATTACATCTACAATTAATCATAAATGCAAATAAATAATATTTACATTAGAATAAGTATGTTCATAAATAAAACAGAAACAAAATGTAATGTTTAAAGTGGAATGTTGATGATTATTCAGCATACAGATAATTATACATAATTACAAATAATATTCATACATCTCAAAATGCATCGGTACAAGTATTTTGTAAATATAACAAAGTAATATGCCAATAAACTAGTCAACAGACAGGTGAATAAAGAAAGATTATATTTATACATTTTAAAACAAATTAGAATAAGTGTTTTTATATAAAAATGAAAATATAAAATGAAAATAAAATATAAAAATGAAATTAATGATGAAATTACAAACATGTATAAAGAAATTATGAAAACAAAGAAAGAAGTTTGGGTGACGTAACACCAAAGAGCAAGTCCTCAATTGTATATGGTGATACATGAAATACAATACAATTTGCTAGTCTATTGAATGCTTGATAGACACCTTTGCTCTTTAAAAAGTCAGAAGGAACACAAGGCCAGATCATATTTTGTTCCTGGAGCAGGAGAATAAGTTTCAGAGTTTCTTGTTCCAAGGCTACACAATCATAAATGTAATGTAGGACACCATCTTAAACTTGACACGCCGAACATAGGCAAGATTCCCTATTCATAAATCTGCATAGGTAGCTTGCAAACTTTCTGTTGTTGGTGAGCAGTTGTGTAGTGTAAAAGTATGGAGAGAACCATTGTAGATAATAAAAATAATTTATATTAGGAATGAACTGAAAAGTATGGCTATTATGGTAAGAACTCCATCTATTTTGCCAGTCATTTATAGTGTCTTTCCATAACATCTGCCGAACAGTCTGCTTGCTATATTTATCGTGTGCTATCGGGTCTGAATTATCCTTGGCGGCTAGTTTTGCTAGGATATCTGCTCTTTCATTCCCTGGTTCTCCTTGATGGGCATGAATTCAAGTGATAGCAAATGTGCAATCTGATTGCACATTTGCAATCAGAGACACTAATGAGATAATTGATCTCAGCTACAATAGGATGCAACCCAATATTTTTAACAGCATTATATGTCAACATAGAATCAGTGACTATATGTACAGAATGGCAATTATAATTGCAGTTGATCCATATGATTGCCATTCTTATGGCAGTAAGTTCTGCTTGAAATACACTGCAGTGATTTCCTAAATGAGATATCTGATAATAGATTTCAACAGAATCTGAATAGGTGACAAAGCTACAGCCCACTGCATTATTAATGTTGGACCCATCAGTATATATATCCATATCCGCAGAATCTATGTTGGTAAGAATCAAGTTATTTTTGCATGTTAAAAAAGGTGTTTTATAAAAAGGGACAGGCCTTTCATCTGCTTGTTATCAAGCATAACATAGCATGACTGAACATTCTTCCCCTGTCTCAGCAGTTGTATCTTTTGAGTTTGTATGATTATTAAATAGATTGGGGGTTTTCTTGCAATAACTTGAAGACTTACAGTAGTAGATGCAGTGTGATAAGCTTTAGTTATGATTAATAAGCCCTTTCTTTGGGAAGAGAACAATTTCTGTTTTATATCACTTTATTAGATGCCCACCCCCATGTGCCACATGCGTAGGTAATTATGAGGATATATATAGAATCGTAGATGATGGACATAGCTCGAGAGGAAAGCCCCCAATCCTTTCTAGCCACCTGAGCAAAGTCCTGAAAAATTAAGCTGGTGCATTTAGTAATATAATCGATATGTGGGTCCCATTGGATTTACAAACTGACCATCTTTGAAATGATTAGTGCATAAACAATAAGTAGATTGAATCTTTTTTGAAAAGACTATACAGACAGATTTCTCCACCAACAGTTTCTAAGCCATATCCTGAACCTGACAACATTTAAATATAAATTAGATAGATATGCAATTATTAAAACAGAATTATTCACCTATTAGATACATTTACTTACCTCTCAATGTCCTTTGGGAAACTGAAAAATGACAATGATAAATTGAGATTTCTATAATTACAGTAGAGTGTCGTTTATCCGAATCAATTGGGGACTGGGGTTGTTCGGATAACTGATTATGTATGAAAAAATGTATTAACTTATTCGATGTTGAAATTTTTCTCCATTGCATGTCGCTTCATGTTGAATTTTCATCGATTTTAAGCCTAACGAAAATTTTTATAATAATAATCGAGGCTATTGTATTGTTAAAAATTCTTTTTTTATTTTGTACAAACAAAATAAATATATTGAAAAATATAAAAACAAAAAAATTATACTTTAGAAGTTAATCTAGTATCAAAAACGTTCGATTCAGCACGACACAGTCCAACTGGAACTCTTTCGAATAACTGATTTTCGAATAAACGACGCTCTACTGTATTATAAGTCACTGCTGCACACACTGAACCTGCCATACTATCTCCTCAATTACAGTTAGAGTCAAGGCAGACTAATGCTTTGTCTCTTGATCTGGCAATTATTGTCACTCCCTGATGAGTAGTGGCACTAGTGTGTCTTGGTTACAGCTTTAGAGTAAGCCTTTCTATCTTGGTATCGTAGAATCTTTGGTTACACTTGTCCCTTTTTTTTGTGACTTGTTTGGACCATCAAAATTGGGTGAAAAAAATTGAATACTTTGTACCAACACAAAAATGTACAGTCAAACCTGTTTTTATGCGGGGGATAGGGACTGCATTAAAAAAAACGCATAAAAAAAATCGCACGAAACTTCACGAATGGCTGTAAAAAATAGTTTTCGCAACACAATTAAAAATATATTTTTTTTATGCGGTCAACAGGGACCGCATAAAAAAAGTCTCACATAGAAAATAACTCAAAACCGTACGAAATAGAATTTATTGACAACAGATGTCCAGCACTTGACTGCATTGTCTGGTCTATTGTCTGTTTTACATATTTTTGTCCAGGTGGTGTTTTGTTGACTTAAAAAGTAAATTATTTCATTTTTCGCATATTCATGCAATAATATTTCTATAATAAGTGCATTTATGCTATAATAAGTTTATTTAGCTATAATAAGTCAACGTGAGACATGACGAATCGCACGAGACTAGTCGCCAACTATACCGCACAAATAAAAAAAACCGCACAAATTAAAAATTCGCATTAAAAAAATCGCACAAATAAAAATCGCACATAAAAAGAGCGCATAAAAACAGGTTTGACTGTATTTATTTTTTGTTTTGTTTTAAAGTTTTATATTACAGTAACATTTGTTATTTATGTATCACACAAAATATAATTATAACATTTTTTAATTTTATAATAA
Organism: Centruroides vittatus; assembly: GCF_030686945.1. NCBI lineage: Eukaryota > Metazoa > Arthropoda > Arachnida > Scorpiones > Buthidae > Centruroides > Centruroides vittatus. The sequence goes on along the minus strand of NW_027122405.1, from coordinate 2,340,923 downwards.
AGTTAAAAAAATTGTTTCTAATATATTACTGTATGAAAGTGTGAAGCAAAATAGATATATTTAGATTTAGTGGTCTAAAAACATATTTTAATGATAAGGCTACATCAAACAAAAAATTAAACTAAAAAGAAAATATTTACACTGGAAAAAATTGTAATTTTTTCTGCTGTTGACTTTGTGAAATTATGAGTATTCTTGAATGAAAATTACAAATCAAAATCATGTCTGAAAAGTTGGCTCCTTTTGCTTGAAAAAAGTTTTAATGTTTTCTAAGTTAGCTAGAGCTTCTGGTGGTGTTTGAGCATCATTACTTTTATTATTTATTTCACCATCACTGTCTTCATCATCTAGTTCTTGAAAGTCAGGAGTAGTGTTAGAAATAGCTTCAATACTTTCATAATTTAAGGAGTATGATGTTAACAGTCTTGGTCACAAGAAACGTTCAATTACATCAGTGTTGGTAGTATCAACAATACACGTCACTGAAACACTAATAGGTCTTGCAGATCTTGTTCACTTGTATTTTTAGTACTCCTTGGTTCTTCACTGGCTGACATTTTAGCATTAATCATAAAAAGAAGGCATTGTGATTTTACCCAGCAGCATTTACTCATATCTGGGCTCAGTTCTTTCCAAACTTCATTCAGCATGTACTGTACTGTACAGTACATTACATTTTTTAGATTAATGTTGGGCATCAACCATAGCTAGGGGAAACTTGCCTAATTCATACCCCTTAAGGAAAAACCATCATATTATCGAAATTAATAAACACAAATTATTTTTTATTTTAAGTAACTTTTATTTGAGAAATATTTTATTACTATCATAATCAAATTTAGCATAAATCTTATAAATTTCTGAGAAATAAACAATTTAAAAAAACACTAAAAAAGTACGATTTAGGACCATTCATCTTAAATCGTACTGATATATTCTTAAATCGTACTTTGAGATCCTATCATTGGTTTGCATCTTAAGAATCAAAATCTTAATCAATAATGTATTAATACGTGCGTAGATTCAGCTGATGGTCTTGGCCAATTCTTGGCAGTCATCGCAGTTGTAATCCGTTGCTTTTTATTCGTTCCTGCGCAAAGTTCATGTACCCATATCTCACATCGTGTGCATTCGATCATACTTTCTTTTATGTCTTCTTGGCATAATTTACAGTACCAACTGTTATTTTCATTTTTTCTTATTTCTTTTTTTATTCTCCTTTTGTGATATTTTATTAGTTTTACTTTTCTTCGCACCAAGATTCTTTGATACGTTTTTGTTCTTGAATTCTTCTATTTTAGATTTTGACCTTTTCCTTTTCTTAGCGGGTCTGCGACTTGATTTTCTTTGTTTCTTCACGCGTGTCTTGGACTCTTCTATTTTATTCTCGAGCTCTTTTTTATAAGGACTTTCTATAAGAACAAGAACGCAACTTATGTGTGGTATGTGCTGGCAGAGAGAGCATGATTATTCCATAGTCCCTTGCAAGATAAATGGCATCAATGTTCTTCGTGTGCGTCGAATGACCGTCTAAGATGAGAAGAACTTGACTGTCTTGCGATGTTTGCAGTCTCAGACACTTTATAAAATGTTTAAGCCATTCGACAAATAATGTACTCAGAATCCATCCGATTTCTGAACAACTGTACAACGTATTCGGTGGCCCTCCACGCTTTAAGTCATCTGTCATTCTTTTACGTTTACATATGAGCACGGGTGGCACGAATTCTCCAGCAGCGTTCATATAGCAGATGCGTGTGGTGTTGATACCACGTTCGCTACTAGTGTAAGGAACTGAGTCCGAGCGTTATTTTTATTTTATTATTATTTTTCCGTTTTATTATATTTTGTTTGGGGCTTATGTTTATTTAGGACGAAGGTTTCCCACCACTCTCTTGTTAGTAACGAAAAAAGAAGATAAAACAACTCACGGAGAAATAAGCGCCGTAGGAAAAATCTTGCGCACTTGCGCTGCCCAGCGGAAGTAAACGGTCCGCAGAAAAAAAATGGAGGGGGGAGTCCCCACACTCACTAGTAAAGAAATAACTTGATAAACCGTCTTAACATCCCAGAAAATTATGATAAATACTTTGTAAACGGTTTATAAGCTTTGTCGGAAACTTAAAGCTGCCAGAAAAGAAAATTAATGTTAGCAACTAAGTATGTACCGTATTTTACAGACTATAAGACGCACCTTAATTTTTAAGCAATTTTTTTAAAAAAAAATACCTATAAGACGCTACGGACTATAAGACGCACCTGAATTTTGGAGGCAATTTTTCGAAGAAAAAAGTGCGTCTTATAGTCCGTAAAATACGGTAAATAAGGGGAAGTAACTCAGCTGAAGTGTCACGTCACCTCACAGTATAAAACCTGTACGTTAACCGAAGAAGAGAGAGGTGATTTCCAAATCGAGGCAACTTTGAGAGCGAGGTGAATTCGAAAGCGAAGTATTTTCTGATAGAAATCCAGATTGATAATTGGACGATCCAAGGTGTTAAAGAGGAATTCGATTGACGATATCGAAAGGATTGAGGAAATAGGTGGGGAGACTATCCGATTTTCTTTTGAACAATTGGTTTGAATTGCTGTTTTTTTTTCTTTTTTAGAAGGGACATTTGCATATGTGGTGTGGCCGACTTACCATTGGATGCATTTCATATTATTGCTGTTTGTTCTCTTTTGTCAAAATTACGTGAGGAGACTTTTGGGGTTCCCAATTTTTCATTTAATCAGTTTAAAAAAGTTATTTCTGATTTTGATTTATTCTTTAAGGTATTTATTTTTATAAAGAGGGTTAAATTGATTATTTCATAATGTTTATTGTATATTTGATTTTCGATTTCTTTTTCATTGTTTTTTTAGGCTTAAAGCGAAAGCTGTGCTTATTTATGTAAATTACGTTTTGGGGCGTGGTCTGCCTACTATTTAATCTGTGGCTGCTTGGACTGCTTGGGAGACTATCCGATTTTCTTTTGAACAATTGGTTTGAATTGCTGTTTTTTTTTCTTTTTTAGGTAAGTTTTAGCTCTGTTGGTCATTAATTTCTTTCGGATAGTTCTCCCAAGTAGTTCTTTAAGTTTTATTTTCTGATTTGGATTTAGTTTATAAAGTTTTGCAATTATCATTTTAAATTATTAATGTTATTACAATTGATGAATATATCTGTGAAATATGTTTTGTTATTTTATAAGATTATGTATACTTTGTTTTGTTCTATCCCCGCATCAGGGTATTTGTACCAGAATGCTTAAATAAATAAATAAATAAAATAAATAAATAGGTTCTTCGTATAGTGAGGTGACGGATAGACGTTTAATTAGTAAGAGATTTTGTTCATAGTTTCTAAGTATTTGATTTGTCGAATTTTCAAAGGGGAATTAATATTAAGTTAAGCTAAGTAGCTGAGTTTATTGTCGGGTTGACTTGTTGAATTTCGTTAATAAATTTTGTTTGGATTATTGACATTTTGTACGTAGTACATTCTAGTTACTAATTAAATATATTTTGAACTTTTTGATTTGACTTGATATTTATCGTTATTATTACTAATTTTTCGGTGCCCGCTTAAAAGCCCAGGCCTGGCAAACTAATCTCGAATCCGTGTAAAGTACCAGTTAGGTTAACGGAAGTTTTACCGACCGCAGTTAGTGTCGGTTTCTTAAGATAGTGTCGCAGTGGTGGCGGAGCTGTTTGCAGCCAAACCATGAACGTATTTGGCGCTGAAGGCACATCTTGCCTTGGTGTTGACGCCTCGGGCCGTACAGCACTAGTAACGTTCGTTGTTGTAGGCTCGGAAATTCCAGTCGTAACACAAGACGTTAAGTGTGTTACTGCATTACTCAAGGTTGACACTTGTTGTAATAAAACAGACAATTGCTGCTGGGGCTGGTTCAGTTCAGCACGGGTTACTGGTGCACTTTCATTCATAATTTTTTTTCTGTTACTTATTGTAAAGAAGTGTTATTCCTCTACCAAATCTAAATCGAATCCAAATTATTTAAACTAAACAAATCAAATATCAATAAATACACTAGAATATCCAATAAAAGTCAATTATCGACTCAAACGCAAAAGAGTCCGTGTTCGGGCGCCAGTTGTAAAGTACTATTTTTAGTATCTTAAGAAACCGACACTAACTGCGGTCGGTAAAACTTCCGTTAACCTAACTGGTACTTTACACGGATTCGAGATTAGTTTGCCAGGCCTGGGCTTTTAAGCGTGCACCGAAAAATTAGTAATAATAACGATAAATATCAAGTCAAATCAAAAAGTTCAAAATATATTTAATTAGTAACTAGAATGTACTACGTACAAAATGTCAATAATCCAAACAAAATTTATTAACGAAATTCAACAAGTCAACCCGACAATAAACTCAGCTACTTAGCTTAACTTAATATTAATTCCCCTTTGACAATTCGACAAATCAAATACTTAGAAACTATGAACAAAATCTCTTACTAATTAAACGTCTATCCGTCACCTCACTATACGAAGAAACTATTTCCTCAATCCTTTCGATATCATCAATCGAATTCCTCTTTAACACCTTGGATTGTCCAATTATCAATTGGATTTCTATCAGAAAATACTTCGCTTTTGAATTCACCTCGCTCTCAAAGTCGCCTCGATTTGGAAATCACCTCTCTCTTCTTCGGTTAACGTACAGGTTTTATACTGTGAGGTGACGTGACACTTCAGCTGAGTTACTTCCCCTTATTTACTGTATTTTACGGACTATAAGACGCACTTTTTTCTTCGAAAAATTGCCTCCAAAATTCAGGTGCGTCTTATAGTCCGTAGCGTCTTATAGGTATTTTTTTTTTTAAAAAATTGCTTAAAAATTAAGGTGCGTCTTATAGTCTGTAAAATACGGTACATACTTAGTTGCTAACATTAATTTTCTTTTCTGGCAGCTTTAAGTTTCCGACAAAGCTTATAAACCGTTTACAAAGTATTTATCATAATTTTCTGGGATGTTAAGACGGTTTATCAAGTATTTCTTTACTAGTGAGTGTGGGGATTCCCCCTCCGTTTTTTTTCTGCGGACCATTTACTTCCGCTGGGCAGCGCAAGTGCGCAAGATTTTTCCTACGGCGCTTATTTCTCCGTGAGTTGTTTTATCTTCTTTTTTTCGTTACTAACAAGAGAGTGGTGGGGAACCTTCGTCCTAAATAAACATAAGCCCCAAACAAAATATAATAAAACAGAGAAATAATAATAAAATAAAAATAACGCTCGGACTCAGTTCCTTACACTAGTGACAGCTCAAACCTGGTGTTTCCATTTTTGAGCCAACATTTTAGAAAGCTTATAAACCGTCATTATATTTTTTAATCTCTTCTTCCATATTTTCTTTACTCCAAGAATTATATTTTCTTTTTGACATGTTGTTCTAAAATTAAAGACAATTTAGTTTTAATTTGTTTTGAACTTTTTACAGTTATTTTTGAAATCAGTAACTTAGTAAAAAAAATAATAGTTTATGAATCGGTAATACCTTATTGTGACATTCATCTAAAATGGTTTTCCTAAATCGTACCAGTACGTTTTAAGAACTTGCCTGGAGTACGAAATAGGCGCGAGAGTCGAACGAGTTTTACATTTGCCTCCAAAAAATTTTACAACATACTCATATGTCATCACATCAGGTGAAATCACAAAAATACGCATTAATACATCACAGATAGTTAAAAAAACTTATACACGATCCAATTTGAAGAACGTTCTTATGAAATGTGCAAAAATATTACAGAAAAAGTTGAAAAACTTACCTTTTCAATATTTTTGTTGGAATTAGCGTAACAGCGCGTTGTCTGTCAGATGGTAATATGGCCGACTGTTATTTACTTTTTTTGTCACTAAAGGCACTAATAGCTATTACCGGAGTCGAGATATAAGCAAAGTACGAATTAAGCAAGTTTTCCTTATCAGTAGCATCAACCATAGTTATGACATGGCGTAAGCAGCATTTTTCTGTATCTGCTCATCTATCTCTATTTTCCTGAGGTATGAGAAAGGACAAAGAAAGACACTCTTTATTGTCTAGTCTTAAATTGTTTTATTAATTTTACAATTACTGCCCTGGCAATTTTATCATATGTAATTAAAGCAATATTAAAACATATTACACAGGTCTGCAAATTTTAACTAATAAAAAACTGTTTGGACGTTGAGATGTGATTTTTACTAACAACTATAGATACAACTAAAAATGATCTCTCAAATGTTTCCATCACATAATGTTTTGAAACAACGGCTTTAGAAAGTTTTGTCAGAAATTCATAAAAACGTATACACATGTATAATGTTTTAATTTATTTTAATGCAGAAAAAGTTACCAATTTCAGTTTATTATTAACATATACCGTATTTTACGGACTATAAGATGCACCTTAATTTTTAAGCAATTTTTTTTAAAAAAATACCTAGAAGACGCTACGGACTATAAGACACACCTGAATTTTGGAGGCAATTTTTCGAAGAAAAAAGTGCATCTTATAGTCTGTAAAATACGGTATGGGTACAAAAATACAACATAAGCCACTAATTATCTTTGGTGCTTATCAGTTCTGATCTTTTTCCTCTAAAACTGTGTTTTGTGGACCTTCACTTATGTTCTGGATTTGGGATGTCCCTATGCATCATTGAACAGTAATCTGCCATCATACTGACATCCCATTGTCCCTGATATCTTCTTTCCATCTCATTAGTGTTCTGATGGAATCTTTAACCTTGTTCTTCACTTACAGCCCCTAGATTTTCAGGAAAGTAATCCAAGTGTGAGTTCAGAAAGTGTACCTTGAGGCTCATATTGCTGTCCAGTTCACAATACTTAATTAACAAGTTCTCTACTATTTCTTTATAAACTGGATTTTTATTGTTTCCTAGAAACTTTGAAACTATTACCTTAAATGCAATCCAAGAATCCCATTTTTTGTCTTTCATTGCAGAAAGAAGTTCTGTGTCTGATATTAATTTCAGGTCCTGTAAATACACCTTTTAGTTTTGCTTTGGATAAGGCTGGAAACTTTTTGCATAAATACAAAAAGCAGTCTCCATTCTTTGGTAAAGCCTTTATGAACTGTCATTAATCCCAGCTTAATATGCATGAGTGGCAGCAGCACTTTCTCTATATTCATCAAGTTGCTCCTCACAATATTTTTTATGCCAGGTTGTAATTGTTTTCTAGGTGGTCATTGCTCCTGAACCCAATGCATTTAACAACATAATTAAATAAATTATGGCTATTGAAACATGTTACTAATATGTGCACAAAATGTGTGACGAAAACATCAATTTATCCAATAAAAACGGTTTTGTAGAAAAACCTTACATGATAGAGAAAAAATAGTAATATTTTTGAATTCAGCATGAAAAAAGGGTATAAGGTTCACATAAAAAAGTCAAACACTTTTTCTACTGCAGACCTGTGTTGTATATAAACACACTGCTGGCTGTGTGCTGAGATTTTGAATACATCCTATCTTACACACTTATCAGCTGCTTGCTGATAGGTGCTAGTGGCTTTCTTCTGTAATACAGCAGCGCAAAACTTCCCGTAGAGAGGAGAAAAGTGGAAAGATTTGTTTATTTTTTGTAGGCTACTTGTGAAGTTCAGGAAGTTCTTCGTGAATTCTTCACACCTAAATAAGGATCAATTTCCATAGAAAGTCCTCCTGGAAGGAATCTCTTGTGACAGGTCACCCATGTGTTGTTGCTTTATTCCATTTATCCTATCCTATTTTAGAGTAAATAATTCCTTGTTATTGCATTCTTAAACTTATCATATTAAATATGTTCTATTTATTTATTCTTGTGCTCGTAATTGATTCTGATGATAGCTGCTTAACAAAAAATTAACTCCTAGAAAGAAACCATTTTGAATTATTACTTAACATCTAATTATTCATGCTACTACAGGTTGAACCTTAATCTGGCAACCTTGCAATCTGGCTATGGAAGATATGAACTCTGAATGAGGGATTTGCCACCCCTAAAGTTATAGACCTCCTCCTATATGAGCAAAAAATGCAATGGAACCATACTGATACATTTGAGATATTTTCATCCAAAGGTCAGTTTTTACTGTAAATTAGTACTAATTGTCTATTCTGCATGTTTTGTGTTGGCTCAGTCAAGTTGGCTGTGAGCATCAAGTCAAGGTTCATTATCACTTGCCTTGACTGATGCTCCACATGTATGCTTCAGTTTGAATGACAGTACCTCAGCACCTGCATGATGGTGAGCTCCCACACCCCCTAAAACCATATACAGGTTCCTTTGACTTTTTGTTCCTATGGGTATGGTCTACAGCAGGGATGGCCAACTTTTGTGCACATAAGATCTACTTTTTATCGTAAAAATGTGTCGCGATCGACTTGTTGTCATAGGCATAGTCTAAGTGGGGAGGGGGAAGTGTGAAATACATACTATGTTTATACACTGTTTCAGTACGAAGTGCACTCATTGCTTATGAGTCAAGTCATAACTGCATGCATACAGTTGCGTTCGGTTACAAATATAATACATTAAGTCAAGACATCGCTAGCGATCGACCAAAATTGGCTTGGTGATCGACCGGTCGATCGCGATCGACTTGTTGTCCACCCCTGGTCTACAGCTTTGATAAGGTCCCAGCTATCTCATTCAGAAGTGTAATGTACAGTACTTCTGGCCATTGCCAGATTACAGAAATTGATTTTTAAGATCCCTATGGAAACCAGCTATGTAACCATCTGCTTATTCATACATGTATTGCACTATTTTCAAAGATAGAACCAAGCTTCAGATGCAACCATTAATGCTTACAAACAAGGTTTTTATTGTTTAATGTAACATAAAGACTAAAACCAAAAATGCCTGTAGTTCCTGTAGCTCAGATTACATTCGAATTAATGACTACCTTCAACTGCTGTTGTAATGTAGCTTGCTTCTGGTACTTTGGCTTTTCTTTAATTAATTTTTTTTTCTTTGAATCGCATAAGCAGACAACAGATCTACAAACTAGTGGCAGCAGATCCAAAACATGCTGGACTGTGGAGTTGCCAGACCACAGAATGCCAGATTAAAGAAGTTAAACTTTTATTTTAAACAACTACTCAGATAAAGATGACCCAAAGAAAAATGTATTAAAAATAGAAAGTATGATGATGTAAGTTTTTTTATGGATTAAATCTAGTTAATTATTGATGAATAAAGCATACAAAAGTGTTTCAGTTTATAAAGTTTTAATAAAAAGTGAAGGGAGAAACAGCAGTAGTACAGCCCGGGCTCTAGGAGGAACTTGTCAAGTCATAGATTCATAGACAACAATGTCAGTAATACCAGAGGTGATTAGTGTTGGATTACTGGATGTGCTGAACTAGTGAACAGATGGATTATTGAAATTGTACTGTATCTTTATTCTCATCATAATGAACAATTATTAAAGATGAAAATTTGAATATTATTTAAAAACTTTTTAAATTTGTTTTTAATATGTTTTGATATCAAGATACACAGGGTGTAGACAAAAACATTGCACCAGGCACACCTCAGTTCAAAATCTCAGACAACTTCTGGTTGCTTCCAGCAAACTGTAAGCATCTTTTTTTGGTGCTTGATACTGAAGTGAGGCTTGCAAGAACTTTATTTTGCATTGACAATTTTAAATTTATTTGTTGACGAATAAACCCTGAATAAATTAACATTCGGTTAGTATATTAAGAATATTTTAAATATATTATTAATAGTATATCTACATAAGACATCACATAATTTTTTTTATTTGTTAAACTGTAATCTTAGGATGGGTTTAGTTATTTAAAACTCCTACAAAAATTTAAAAATTTTCATTCTTCTTTCTCTTTTTGAAATATTCATTTTTCATTAAGTTGTTCTCATTAAATAAGTTCAAAAATAAATTTAACATAACATAGAAGTCCACATTATTCGCCATTTTTTTTTTGTATTTCTTTCCCAATATTCCCAGTAGTCAGCATTTGTGTTCCCTTGAAAACACCAGCACTTGCATCACTTCTGGCAGCATCTCACTGTATTGATGCTGAGATTTTGAATACTCTTATAGGCTACTAATTATAAACACCAAAACAACACAGTAATATCTAAAAGAAAGTAGGCATTTAATGTTCTGAAACAATAATGTATTATGATGTTTATCAATTTGATCTAATAATAAATATATTTTGGTCAATTTTCATGTAAGCTCCCTGCCTATTATAGATACTAAAAAAATACCAATTAATCTCAGAAGTTACAATTCACTAAAATTATACATTATCCTCAAACTACTTTTTATAACATACTCCAAAAAATTAAAGAAATTACACATTAAAACTATGATTTGTGTTTATATACATATCTTACTTTTGCTATGTATTAGCTAAGTACAAGTACATGAGAATATAGGTAATCAGAAGTAAGCCATTTGATAGCATAGTCATCATATATCCCAGACTCCTCTTCTCATGTGACCAAATCCTACTTTGATTCTTGAGGATAGCAGCACAGTTTAAATTATAAAATCAAAAAGCATCTAGAGATCAGTACGAAACATTTCTTGTTCAGTTAAAATATTCAAAAGGTAAATAGCTAGACCACCAAAAAATGGATGGTGGAAGTATATGAGGCTTCTGCATGGCCTTGAGTACACAAGGCCACAATTTCCAGTGGTGCATGCAGAGGTTGAGCCACAGGACCCTGAACCCTGGCACTCCCCAAATTAAAAGGAAAAGAAACACTAGTAAATTTTCCAAAAATATATTCCTAATTAAAATTCATTTTTTATTTATATTGTGTCAGTGTTCTATTTCTGTATTATGAATTAGCTGTCACATAAGGTGGAAATATTATCAAATTCACATTAAAAATTTTTTTCTCTCTCTTCAATTCAGCACCCCCAGATTAAATCTTGAGTGGTCCACTGACAGTTTCAATACTTTTTTTTTACTGGGAACTGTAGTAGTAACCAGTGGCATAGCAAGGGGGTGCAAAAGGGTGTATCATGCACCGGGCGTCACTCAGAGGGGCACCCAAATGGTCTCCAAGACAAACTGTGTGTTTCTGGAGGGGGAGGGGGTGCCAGTTATGTTCGCTACACCACTGGTAGTAACAAACTTCCTTTTTGAGTATGGAAACAGATAAAACTGTTTTATATTGATTTTAAGATGCTCTGCAACATCTAATTTAAACTGTGTTGCTATCTTTCATTGGAGCTGAGAAAGGACTTGGCTTTATTAGACAGAGGGTTAGAGGTGCTTGTAATTATCATCAAATGGCCATTATCTATAATCTTGTGAAATGTTTTCGTCTACATCCTATATTTATCCTGATAACTAATTTTTAGTGATGTAACGAATAGTATATTTAGTCTCAGCCAAATACCGAATATTCGGCCAGGAGCGTGGCCGAATGGCCGAATATTCGGCCAAACTATTCGGCTTGATTAACGCACATATAAACATTAGCACGCAAACCTCATTATGCAAGGATCACGCACCCTGCTCTCTATTGGCCCAATGTCACTACGATTTTTTCTTCCAGTCTAAATTATTTAAATTAATTAAATTATAATTATTAAAGTTAATATGAGATGGAGCCTAAAGTCTACCTCTAATGCCAAATTGGTTTATAATTTATGTAATAGCCGTAAATAGCCCGATATGATTTGGCAGTTGTTGGTATTTAGATGTAAGTTATAACTTAACTCTTTAATTAAGCAGTAAAATTTTATTTTTACTACGTATTTGTAGACTGAATAGTGCTCTAAGGATATATACTTTAGTGGGGACATATGGTCTAGTTTCTCCCCAGATGTGGAACAGTTCACAAATAGAAACCCCCCAATAATATATTTGAAGTTTTGTGATATTTTGTTGCTATTGTTTTTGTCAATATTTTTAAAATTAACATGATTTCAAATGTTATCTTTTGCATATAATGAGAAATACTCATTCTTTGCTTTATATATAAAATAAATTATATATTAGTTACTCATCTTCTAGAAATAAATAATTCTTTCATTAAATACGATAAGTTTCAATAAAACGTTTCGTAAATCATTTTAAAATATCGTAAAAAATATTAAAATATACAAGAATACGAATATAACATAATTAACTAAACAATAACACTAATGCCCGATACATTCTAGCCTACATGCCATCAATGCCGTAAGATATCGGGCTAGATAAAGGCTATAATAATATTTTAATTATGAAATAATTTACTAGAGTTAGACGCTATTTCTTATTAACTTTAATAATTATAATTTAATGTTTAGCATTAATAAAAGTTTCCAAAATGATTAATTTACTGTTTTTTTGTTATTTCTTACTCCTGTTTTTAGGTATTCGAAATTTGGCCGAATAGTGATTAAATATTCGGTATTCGGCCGAATACCGGGTAGTAACCGAATATTCGTTACATCACTACTAATTTTGTGATCCACATGAATGTGTATCTTGTATATTTTTAAGCTATAAAATTGGTAAAGTTGTAAGTGTAACTGATAATAATAGTTTTAATAAATCAAATCCAGACATTATTTAAACAAAATTTTAGAAATTTATTATAAATTTTAAAAAATTAGCAACAAGTTGTATAACTTTTCCAGCTGTTATGAGATTTAAGGTTTTATTTAAAAATAACTTTTACATTATTAACCTTTTGCCACCAAAATTTAATAGCATCAATTCCTCTTAGACACAAGTTACTTTGCCAAATTTTGTTGCTTAATCTTTACCCCATCCTGAGATATTGAATGAAATAGATGCCAACATGCACACACAGAATAATTATTTATTTTTTTTTAGGTCTTGAAACATGGAGATTTGCAAAAAAAACTGATGGTCAAATTTGACATGATTTCAATACTTTCCCCTGTTATGTATATGTTAGGCTCAAAGACTGAAAATGATCGAGTGAAAAAAATGACCACAAAGCAAAATTTGCATCGTGGCTTTCATTATATTTGACCACTACACGGTGTGGTGATTAAGAAAAGCCATAATGCATTCTGAATGTTTGTTGATGCAATCACAATAGAGGATGATACAACGCACAGTGGTTTGTAACTTTAAAATATGGGTTCTAGCCTTGAAACACTTTTGTTTACAATTTTTAGTGCTGAACAACATTAGTTCTACAAGTTTTCCTAGAAATTTAATTTTCATATTTAAAAAAATTTCAAAGATATAAAATGTATGGAGAAAAATATGCATTTGTTTCTTTTTTGTTTTACTTAAAATGCTAAAGGTCAAACTACATATACTAGTAGGTACTTGATGTACTCTACATGATGACGTAAAAATCAGTTGCTAAAGTTAAAAACCACTGTGCAATGGATTTATTATGGTTAAAAGCCACCACAAGTTCTGGATGTTAACTAATAATGAGATGATGATAAGAAAATAAAACTTTCTTTTTCATTATGATTTATGTATCTTCAATTACACAGGTCTGCAAGTAAAAAACTACGTAGGATTTTTATACATTTTCTTATAGATTTCAACTTTGTAAAAACGAAAAAAATTCCATCTTGTCAATTTTTTTGTTACACTCAAGGTTTTGTTTGTATTTAGCATAAAATTCCTAGTTAACTTAAAATTTATATATATATTTTTTTTATTTAAAAAAATGGCCTTAAAACGAAGACTTCTCACATTAATTCTATCAATTATAGCTGGATTTGGCAATAAATAAATAAAAATGTTAATGGTTGAAGAGAGTAGTGGTAGGGGAGGTGGGTTAAGTAGTTTTAGCATTAGGAGGAAGGTCGCATGATCGTGTAGAAACAGATTAGAAGTCGATAGTGAGTAATATTACTGGTGAGGTTGAGCATGTTTCGACATGTTATCTGGGATACTAGGAATAAATATAAACAACCTGCTGTTGGATTAGATCATGTTTCAACAAGCTAAATAAGTTCAGTATCTTGCTGGCCATCTAATGCCACACGCAGTTTATATCCAGCATTCGAACGCTACTGTGCTTATATTTTTATTTCTGGAATATGGCTCTCAGAGGTTGTGTAATTTCTCCTGACAGCTTCTGTTATGTTTGTGGTGAATACACAGTGAAAAGTCAACAAAGAAACATAAGTGAGTTTGTGAAGAAAGTTTAGTTGCATATTTCAAATTGAAACTTGGAGATCAAGACAAAGCATGGGCTCTGCATAAGGTGTGCAGAAGATGCAAGGAAGATCTTCGTTTATGGTTTAAGGGTAAGAAAAACTCATTTCATTTTGGCATTCCTACGATATGGCATGAACAGAAAAATCACACAACCAACTGCTACTTCTGTTCGGTAGATGTTAAAGGATTTAATACAAAAAATAAAAATAAAATATTTTACCCTAACCTTGACAGCTATTCATCCAGTGTCCCATGGTTCTGAAATACCAGTTCCACAGCCACCTTCTAATTTAGATGACATCCTGAGTGAGTCAAAGGACTCAGACACATTAGCTTCCCAAGATGATTCTAGCTCAGATTTTTTTGTTGACGAAGGACCTCAACTATTTTCTCGTATTTTCGACCTAGTAAGAGACAGGTCTTTCAAAAGATGCAGCCAAATTTCTAGGATCAAAGCTAAAAAACAAAAACCTGCTATCATCTGGGACCTCATTTTCGTGGTACAGGCATCGAGAGATAGAATTTACTCAGTTTTTCTCCAAAGAAGGAAATCTGGTTTATTGTAACGATGTTCATGGGCTTATGAAGTGCATTGAAATAAAACATGATTCTTCAGAATGGCACATATTCATTGATTTGTCTAAAACTAGCCTCAAAGCAGTCTTGCTGCATAATGGAAATGTATTTGCATCTCTTCCTATGGGACACTCAGTTCATATGGGAGAAAACTATACTTACTTGGCTACAATTCTTGAGAAAATCAAATATCAAGAGCATCAATGGATGGTTTGTGGAGATTTCAAAATACTAACCATGTTGTTGGGTCAGCACGGAAGTTATACAAAATATCCTTGCTTTCTTTGTTTATGGGATAGTATAGCGAGACAGCTGCACTGGACAAAAACTGACTGGCCACCACAAGACAGTTTAACCCTTGGTGAGTAAAACATCATCAATATGACATTGGTTCTCCAGAAAAAGTGTTATTACCACCTCTTCATATTAAATTGGGGCTCGTAAGCAGTTTGTCAAATCACTGCCAAGAGATGGGGATTGTTTCAGATATCTGTTCCAAGTTCTCAAAACTGTCTGAAGCCAAGTTAAAAGAGGGAGTTTTCACTGGCCCTGACATATGAAAACTTTTATCTGATCTCTCTTTTTGGAAACAATGTGAGAAAAGGAAAAAGAAGCATGGGACTCATTCAAGAATGTAGTGCATAAGTTTTTGGGAATACTAAAGACCCTGACTACAAAACCATTGTACAATGCATGCTGGCAACGTATGAACTCAAGGATGCAAAATGAGCTTAAAAGTTCATTTCTTACACTCCCATATTGACTATTTTCTTGAAAACTTGGGAGCCTACAGTGAAGAACAGGGATTTCACCAGGATGTCCATGATATTGAGAGATGTTACCAAGGGAAGTGGGATGTCAATATGTTAGCTGACTACTGTTGGATGCTCAATCGAGAAACCAGAGAAGGAAATCGGAAACGAGTTCGGAGAAGCATCAAAGAGAAGAAAAGGTTTCATAAGAAAAAAGAGTAGACCTAAAATTGTGTATAAATATCAGAAACAATTTTTTGATTAGTTGTAAGAAAATATAATATATTTAGTTCATTGTAATAAATAAGAGTTTTTATCAAAAATATGTTTTTATTTTTCAAAAAACCTATACGTCATAGGGTTTACAGAAGTCATTTTTAGAATCTCCAATCTTTAAAACATATAATTCAGCAAAAATATCCCATGCAGCTGAAAAAAAATTTTTTTTGCAGACCTGTGTTATCTTATATAAGTAGGTAACAAAATTATTCACCACATACAGAAATGTAACTTGGTTATTTTTCAACATTTAATCATTCCTGAAAATCTGTTGTGGTGCTTGAGATGTCAGCATTTTCAAACAACTAATTTACTAAAAGTAATTACTTTGTCAGGAACTTTTATTAAATCAGTCTTTTTTTTATGAGAATCAAGAATGTTCCAGAGTGATTTTTACAAGAACTATTACTGTGATATTTTGAGTTGCATTTTATGTTCTTTGAGCAACATTTGCATTTTTTATCAATACAGTATCAATGACACATTACAAACCCTTGCTTACTTCCAGATGTTAACATGGATGCTGAGCAAAATGTTAATGAAGTTGATGGTATGTCCTGAATGTTAATAAAGTAACTGTCAGAAATTGTAACTTCATTACGAGCATAAAGTCGATCAAGAAGACCTTTTTTGTTTCCTAACTGATACAGACATGATGGATTAATGCTCATAACAACAGCTAAAACATTCAAACCAGTTTTGAGCTGTCCATTGTATCGTAGTTGCATTAGCTAACGTTCAGAATGCATTATGGCTTTTCTTAATCACCACAACATGTAGTGATTAAATATCATGAAAATCACAATGCAAATTTTGCTTTGTGGTAATTTTTTTTGCTCAATGAGCATTTTCAGTCTTTGAGCCTCACATATACATAACAGCTAGGAAAATAAAAATGAAAGCTCTATGATCTTTATTTTTTGATATATATATATATATATATATATATATATATAAAGATGTTTGTTTACTATACACTCCTAAGCAGTTGAACCAGTTGCTACAAAACTTGGTAGTTACGTTCAAATATTTTAACATTTAACTTAGATAATGTACATCCCACTTCAAAATATCAATTGGATTTCTATAAATCTATTAATTCTGTCTAATAAATTAATTAATCTCTCTAAATTCATTTACTGGCTTTATACATAGCACTATCTATTGGCAAAAAGTTTAAGAAAATAATAAACTAAGTATCATTCTTACAAAAAAGAATATACTTTTAAAAATATATATATTATATTCAGTTAATTACTGCAACAATGATACAGCATGAAATAGATATACTATATCATTATTGTGACAGGGTAGCATGTAGTACTTGCCTGCATGGAATCAAAAGTGTTACCCTGTGAAAAGTCTCTAAGTATTTAATTTTCCACATATAACAACTTGGGTTTTTTTTCATTTCTGAATGATACTTTCTTAATTCTAATAAGTGCCCTCCAGTAGCTGAGTGGACAAAAACCACTGAACACTGGTATTTAGTTAGTCATTGGTTCAGCCATGGCCAATGGGCTGGCCACGTGGAGTTTTCTGGGTGTACTTCAATTTAGTAACACCTAAATAGGGTTCAGCTTCTCATAAAAGTCTTCCTGGGATGCATCTCCCTCAGCAGATTGCTCACATGTTGCATTGCCATAATCAAATAAACTAAATTAATTCTAATGAGCAATTATTTATTGTGATGTCGTCACAATGCTGGGCTGCAATTTTTTGTCAAATTGTTTTCAATTATTTTAGTGGTCTAGCGCTAGAAAAAAAGATGATGATGATTCACGCTCCTTAACAATGTTTATTGTATAAATTTCTTTGAATAAACAATATACATAAAACATTTAAGTATTTTTTTTGGTGTGGAACGCATTATCGTATTTTATATTAATTTCTATGGAAAAATTGTTTCGCTTAACAAGTGTTTCGCATTACGAGTATGACTCTGGAACGAATTATGCTCATTAAGCGAGGTTCCACTGTATCTCAAACAAACTAGAAATCTTCCGACTACAGGTGAAAAAACATCTGTCTTCTCTTAAATATATTAAACACGATTCCACTCACATCAATTGAATCAGAAAGGGCATTCTTGGTAACAGGACTTTTCATTACTAAAATAAGAATCAGATTGAGTGATCGGAATATTGACCATCTTTGCTTTTTAAAATCTTATTATAAAAATTAACAATAATAATTTGTATTATGTTTTATTTAAATATTGAAAATTACCTTCTAACTTAGAAGTTTGATCTAAGATCATTTTATTCTTTAAATTTTTAACTCAGTTCAAAGTATTTTGTTGTTTTTGTATGCAGTTTCCAGCAAACTTTAATAAATTTTTTCTATTTGTGAAAATTTCTACATAATTCGAAGGTAATTTTTAATATATATCTTACACAGCATTATTAATATGATTTTGGAGGTTGCAGAACATATTAAATTACTTTAAAAAATTAAAAATAATTATATCATTTGATTTCAAGATATTTTGTATATCTTAAAAATAATTATTCTATCCAGGGATCCCGGGAAACAGTTCACTTTTATCCCAGAATCCCGGGACAAGCAAAAGATCGGGAAATGAGAAACCCTAATCATGACCTATCCTATATGGATCACTTTTCAAATATTAATAATAGACCAGTATTAATAGTATTCGTTGGACCATCTCTTCTGGGAGGTCAACTACTACTTTTGGTTGAATTACAACAATCTCCTGCAACAGTCCCTTCTTTCTATTGTACCAGAACTGTGGTGGCAGAAATGGGAAAATTACATAATACAAGGTTAGCAGGAAGTACAAAATATGTTTTAAGTGGTTTTTGAGGGTGTCAAGTTTAAATATTTGGTCTGTTTTTGCAAAATTTGATTTGTTGGCAGATTACTATTTGGTATTTGGCTGTGAATGATAGTTTCTTAGAGATAACATTAGGACAAAAATATGATGATAAAAAATTGAAGGTATTGTATTTTCAACTAGCAGATAAGCCTGGCGTTGCTTAGGCAAAAAGTAACGACAGCAATGATTAAGATTATTACATTATAGCCAATCTTATCTGTTTTCACAGAATGCAAGAATTAGGTCCCTCTGTTTCCAGACTAATTAGAGAATTTTTAGATGGGTCTAAAAATATGTTTGATTTCCAGCAAAAATGCAAAAAACCACATCTGTGCCTGTAAATCTTGCACGTTGCTTTCTCTTAACACTTCCATTGTTAACACTTTCCCTGCAGGGGGAAGTGTTAACAACCTCTCCCCTGTGGGGGAAATTTCAAAAAATCCCTTTTTAGTATACATTCTCATGACATACCCTATTAAAACGCAATCAAAAATGCAAAACCTGCATCAAAAATAGTATAAAGCTGAGTTCTAAGCCTTAATCCTCTCCCTCTCTCCGTGGGGGGGGAATTTTGAAAAATTTCTTCTTAGTGTACATTCTCATGATGTACCCTAACTGTGTACCAAATTTCAACTTTCAACTACTAACCGTTTGGACTCTGCTTATTATTATTATTATTATCATCATCAACCCATCTCAATTATATATATAGATTGGTGTGTACTTGACCAATGAAATTGTGCCATTTTGTACTAGCCAAGTATTGCAATAAATATGACAATGATAAGCTGAAATAAAAACTGTATAAAGAGTTTGATTGTTTTAATGTTTGTTATATTATAGTATTTGATTTATATTTACAAAGGTTATCTTACATAAGGGTTTATCAAATCAAATGAGCGATCTAATGCATTTTAAAAATTCTTTATTCCTCTACTGTACCCAATTTAAAGAATTTTTAAAATGTGTTAGATTGGTCACTTGGTGTGATAAACCCTTATGTAAGATAATCTTTGTAGTTATATAAATCAAATACTATACTAATAATATAATAGAAGGATTAGAAGTAAGAAATAATCTAATAATCATAATAATTGTAATTTTTTGCCTGAGCAATGCTGGGATCATCTGCTAGTTATGTTAAAATTCTATGAAAAGTTTTCTTAATTCAAAATTTACTTTTTAGAATTGTTTGAAATATTTTATAAGATAATCTAAAAAATAAAAATGTTTCTGACAAAATTTTTATTAATAATGTATTGTTTAAATCAGATTATCAAGATAGGACATTTAAGAAATAATAATAGATTTCATAAAAATTGGGTATCTAAACATAATTGTTTTTCCTGTTTATCCTTTTTACTCTGTGGACACTAATAATCTTATCCATCATGGGTTTGCCAAGGACCATGATGTGGCAGCCAAGTGGTGAGTGATAAGACCTGACATATCCATACAGCAGACCACCCTCAAAAAATTCCTGGTATTTTTTTGACCACTTGGATTTGATTCTGGGTCTTCCAGAACAGTATGCTGACACCTTAACTGTCTCAGAAATCTGGCCAGAAATACAACATACCTGACATACTTTTGTCATACATATCTTAAGTTAAATAGCAGAGCAGTAGGCTAACCTTAAAAGAAATATTAATAAGTATATTTTATTTATTATAACAGATTCTTTTTGTTTCAGAATATATTTGAAAGTATGAAGCCAGGAGCATTTTTTCTTTGCATTGATAATTCAGGAGGAAGTGCCTACAAGATAATGCATAATGCTGCAAGAGAAGTTGGATTAAATCCTATTTTTGGACCAAAGTTACATATCGATTTTCAGATAGGCAACAGATTGAAGAAAGTCAGATTAGATATAGTTGAAGGCAGAAAGCTCTATGGAGCCAGTCCACAAGAAAATTCTAAAATCTCTATTGTAATTTATGAAAAACCTAATCAATCAAATAATTTTATATTTGGAACTATGGATAAGGCAAGTTCCTCAATGAATACTTATCATGATAACCAAACTTCTTTTAATTCCTATTATGAATATCCAACACATCGAACAAGTTCCCCAATAAATACTTACCGTAATAGTCAAATTACTTTTAATTCCTCTTACGAATATCCCTCTCCTTATCAAACAAGTTCTCCAATTTATCATAATCATCAAGCTTCCATCAATTCCTCTTATGAGTATTTATCTCCTTATCAAACAAGTTCTCCAATTTATCACAATCGCCAAGCTTCCGTCAATTCCTCTTATGAGCATTTATCTCCTCATCAAAGAAGTTCATTTTTTGAATCAAGTTGCGACTATTCATCAAACAATTGTAAAGACGATTTCCTAAATGACTCATCATTCGGAAAAGGCAATAACATGCATCTTAATCAATATAATTATCGTGGGATAAATAATAATAATAAAATCAATTGTTTATCTTTAAATCCATACAATTGTGAATTTGTGTCACAAAACAGTAATTCTGATTTTTATCCACTGAAAGAAAACTGGCATTCAGATCAATCAAATAATTTTATCAATTTTGAGGATAAATACTCCCAAATATGGTGCAAAAAACCAGTTAGTAATTTTTCAAATATGTCATCATCATCTAACCATAACAACAGTTATATGACATTAAGTTCCAGAAAAAGAAAGAGGACAAATTCAATACTAGATGAGAGTAATAAAAAGCAATGTTTTAGATTATAAATAAAATAAAACCCAGAAATAAGACTATTTTAGGCCTATAATCATGTCAGCTTACCCAGAAAGTTAAGATCACAACTGCTTTAGTTGTGTGTACTTAGCTGAAGCTGGATGAATAATAGTCCATAAATGTTCCCTAATAAAGTCATATTTCTGGTTTCCCTAACAAGAAGTTTGAGTTTCCTTTTATTTAAATATGATATGAGAAATGAGGTGAAAATGTTGGATCAGTTAACTCCTGAAAATTTCTAGCTTGACTCCCACTCATATTTTGCCCGTTTTTCTATTATAATTTCTTTTTTTTTTTTTTAAATAGTTTTAGATTTAAAGAATTGTAATTGTTTTATAAAATCCAATACCCAAAATAAATCTATACTTTCTCAGTTACTTATAATTTTATATTTTAATTAAAATAATTTTTGAATGTTATATTTGCTATTTTTGTAATAATGAAAAAACTTTAGATTAAATTATTATTTTCATAATATTGAAAAAATGTGGATATGGCAAATACAAAATTATGTAATGTTATTTGGTAAATATAAAAAGTATATATTTACTATTACAATAAAGTTTTATAAATAGAATTCTCTTGATGTGAAAATATACATAACACTGTTGACGTTGTATTTTTTTTATTAACAAATAAATGCCCACCTGTGGCCTAGTGTATAAAACCACTGAACACTGGTGGGCACCTCCACGTGGAAGTTTTCTGGATTTTCTTTGTAACACAATTCTAAAACCCACTCGTTTGTTTGCCTGTGCTGGAGCTTAACAGTGCATCTAGGTATCGATGGATGGCGGCGTGTAATTGTGGCACTACGCAAATATCGGAATTTTCTAGTGATTTTTATGTTAAGTAATGCGTAGTCCTTAATTAATGTTCAGTTATTGTCAGATAATTCTAATAAAAAATTTAAATTATTAAGAACGGAAAACGATTGGGAAATCCAGAATAAATCTTTCGAAAGAAAGCCTAAAATTTTCCATTTATATGTGGATATGCACGCTTTTATTGTGTATTATGAAATAAATGTAATTTTACTTCAGAAAACTATATATTTACATTACAACACTACTCAAAGAAATTACAGCTAATTCTCTTATTCAAAGAATTATCCCATTTCTGGTCGCCATCTTTGGAAACGCGACGGCCGGGGGAAGGTTAATGAGACGATGCAGTTCTTTCTGTAATCGGCATGCCTCGTAAATTCTTTAATTCCATCGTATTCAACACTAAATGAGATTCGACAAATGATGCCATGTGCCGAACAAATATCATCACGAGTTAATCACTTTTTTGAAATCGTTCCCTGGAGCCACGATTAGAAGTTTTCATCTCTAAAACGTGAACGTCGAGCTCCGCTTTTATTGTGTACTATGAAATTAATTAATTTTGCTTCAGAAAATTCCAATGACGTTCTTTGGAACGCCATTGTCAAACTTCTAGGCTTAGAAGATAGCGGCGCTCGACGTTCACGTTTTAGAGATGAAAACTTCGGCCGCAACCTCTCTAATGTCTAGACCAGCGATTCTCAACCTTTTTTGTCACGGTACACTTTTAATAATTTAAAAATTTGACGGCACACACGGTTACTTCGGTAAGTGAATCTCAATTGGAATCGCCGCGTTTCGGAATTGTGACCGGTGTTACCAGTTACAATTTCGAAACGCGTTCTAGGAAGGTAGAACCAATTGAACTACTTGTCCAATGTCGCTTATGTATGGATATTCGCAGTGGCGGCACGGGTTGAGAATCACTGGTCTAGACTCTAGACCACCGATTCATCTTGAAAAATCAATTTTTAAAACTCAATTGCGCTATTTTTACTGCCGTTTTATTTTTACTTAGAATTGCGTGAATTGCATTTGAAAACTCAACGCATTACAGAATCAACAAAAACTTTCATAATTATAATGATAAAATTACTTTCTCATTATAAGTAAACTTATTGAATATTAAAAATAATTTTATATTTCGATTGAAAAAAATATATAATTTATGTTTTAAACTTTTTCCGACCGCTGGCCTGGATTTGAAACTATCTCGCTAATTCATTCAATATGACGGCCGGATGGCCGAGCGGTAAAGGTGGCAGCCTACCGCTCTGGGGGACCCGGGATCGAATCCGAACGGGTCGGATAATCCCCAGGAATTTTTCGGGGGGTGGTCCGTTCGGATATGTCGGGCCCCGTCCCTCACCACCCGGTCGCCCCATTGTGGGCCTGGCCGAACCCATAATGGGCCTACTAAAAGAGGCCCTCTTAGTGCCCACAGGGCGGAAAGAGTTAAAAAAAAAAAAATTCATTCAATATTAATTCATTTTTTTAGAAAGAAGGCAGATTTACAAAACAAAAATTAATGAAATTACTAAAAAATTAAAATAAATGTAAATTTGATTATCTTTTGTGCGAAACAACCAAATTTTTTTCTTTTACAAAAAAAAACTCTATACTTATAACTCCGCCCTGTGGGCACTAAGAGGGCCTCTTAGTAAGCCCATTATGGATTCGGCCGGGTGGTGAGGGACAGAGTCCCCCGGAGCGGTAGACTGCCACCTTGACAGATCTACCATTCGGCCGAAAAAAAATTACAATTAATTAAAAATTGTAATTATGGATTCAAAAATGCAGGCAAAATTAAATAAATTATTAAAAATAAAAATAAAAGAGGTATTTAAAATCCCTAAAATTTTCTAAGTCTTCATTATTTTAAAAATGCACGCATTTTATCCTTTCGGGAGAATAATGTTTTTTTAGTATTAAAAAAAACTCAATTTTTATGTAAAAAAATCATTAAATCTTTCGCAAAACATATTTTCTCAGTAAATTCGATTAAAATATAAATTAAGAATTTAATTGTATTATTGATGAATCGATAAAAATAAAATTATAATATAAAACAGTTTTATAAACTGATTTGTGAGTTACATTAAAAAACTCGAAAGTATAAAAAAAAACTATAAAGATCTAACATTCAATGTGGCTTGTATAGAATGTTTTTATTATTGTATCCATTCAACTTAACTATTATTTTGGCACCAATCTCACTGGTTTATTTCTTAAACTCCATAAATGAGTCAGTTTCAGTGGCGTAGTGTGGGTGTCAGTCCACGGAAGCGGGGCGGAAGAAAATTTCGCGCGCCCTTTATTTAGGTATTTCAATTTAAAAGACTAAAATATACAGTAATTCTAAAGAACTTTTCAGCAAGAACAATCATCATTATTGTGTATTGTACAGGTTCAAAGTTTTGCAAGAAATTATTTTTTGTGAAATTGTGCCGCCCCTGCTGCCCCCACGCCACTGCATAGTTTCCACTGTTGTAAGCTATATTGATGACACACAATTTTCTCCCTTTCGATTTTTAATTGGACAAAATGGATAAAGCAAAAGTTCGAAATGATTTTTTTTTAAATAAAACTTCGTGAATAATAAAAATTAAATAAATATTCCATATAATTCAATATCCAGTTTATTGGCAATATTTACGTGAAATCCAAAATTTTATTGCGGTTACGAATTTAAGCGGAACAACTTTCTTGCCCAATATCGTTTCTCCATCTTGTACATTTTTACATCACTTGCAGACTGCAAAAAAGTGGTGCGCAAGTGATGTAAAAATGTACAGGCTCCGACCAGTGGCGTAGCGTGGGTGTCAGCCGCCCGGGGCGGAGGAAAATTTTTCCGCCCCCTTATTTAGATATTTTTACAAGATATTATTATTTATTGTGAAATTTTGCCGCCCCTAAAAGTGCCGCCGCGGGGCGGGCCGCCCCTGCCGCCCCCACTGGCTCCGACTACACGAAAGAAAAGTCGCCACGATACATCATCAAATACTCTCTGCTTTGTCAACGTGAAAATTTCCAACAAACGAATACTTAATTGTTTAAAAATATTTAATATTCGACCGAAACAAATAATTTTCTTGTAAAACGTAAATCGTTTTAGGAATCGAAAATCATGACGAGATTTGCTCAATTTTTCCCATTCCGATTAATCGTCCCATCACTAGTTTTACTAGTGTAATCTTTCATTCGCACCTGTCAGTTCAAAATAAAATGTGATGAGTATTTCTTTCCTCTTCTCAGATTCACGCCGCAGTCAAGAGTTCGGCATATGTGCCGTACTGCCGATGTTTGAAACTCGGTGCGCTAACCAACGATTATCCCTAGGCCAACGACAGACGGGCCATGGCGCGTAGAGATTAGGGAATGGTCACGTAATCAACTTAGTGCTATGGGAAGGAAAACGCATTTGCTTCTGTTTATATACATATAAAGTTGAATTTAAAAACTTATTCGTAGCAGAATTTTCATAAATATGAATATAAATGCAATTACAGAAATAACGCAATATAGATTTTTTAAAATACTTTTATTGAAATTTCTTATATTCTACATGCCTTAAAACATCTTAATATAGGAAATTAATACAAAAAATGATTTACAGTCACAGTATTATTATATACAGAATATTGCACAAAATTTTTATAAGCGTGATATATTTTTTCATATTTTTATAGATTATATATATTGACAGAAGCAAAGTGATTAGACACTGGAAAGTCAGAGATAAAATGATAGAATATTTATTTTCCTCGAATGATTTTTGGATTTGTCATTTTGAAGTTTCACATAATTATTAATTATAATTTCAAAGGCAAAGGCAATTTTACGCTTTTTTTTTTTTTTTTTTTGTAAACAGTTTGAAGATGGGACCTGAATATATATGATACTGTCAAAATACGTGTAAGTCCATCATATCTTTTATTTTCATTTGAAACAATTGACTTCTCTATCATCTTTACGATTAATTAGACATTCAATTTCTTTAATAATTTTATCCACTTTCATAACTTTCTCATACTTAATAATTTCATATTCAATAAAATTAAACAGGTCATCTAAAATAATGTGATTTTTTAAAATGCAAATTTTGCAGTATCTTTTGCAAAGATAATTATTCATTTTTCATATTCATTTTATATTGTAAAGTATTATTAATTACAGTTGAGCCATTTATAAAAGGGGCTTTGTTTTCACAAATCAATTAAACATATAAATAATCTATTTCTCTTATTAATTAAAATCCATCCTTTATCAAAATAATACATTATTTTATGGTATGGTAATAGCTACAAATGTCCTCCAATAAATTTACCTCTTGTTTCTATGTAGCTTTTATATGACTCCAAAATTTCTTGAAGAGTTCTTTCCACATCTTTTCTTCAACATCAGCATAGTCTTGATTTTGTTCCACTCGAGTTTTCACTTAACTTTATTGATATCCGGGAAAATATTGTTGGTATGGCATTTGACTTTAACTTTGGTATTTTTTTTTCAAGTATTCTTTTACTTTACCTTTCATTATACACTTATCTTTTCTGATATCCTCTTCTACAAAATGCTTGATGCACACACAGGATTATTTACATCTCTTGGAAGACAAAGTAGTAACAGTTTTTTCCTCATTTCTGCAGTTGGATTTGTAACCAGCTATTTTACAGCACCTGGACATTTTTTGTTAATACATATAATTACTCTCTTAATATTCTGAAAAAAATAATAAAATATAAAGATTACATAAAATTATTAGAAATTATTGAGATACTATTTCTAATGGACTATTATTTCCAATACTACTTTTACAAATAAAATAAATATGTTAAAAACTATAAATTTTCTTGTTTTGAAACAGGTTTTAAAATAAAATCATAGTTAAAAAAGGCAATTACCGTATTTTACGGACTATAAGACGCACTTTTTTCTTCAAAAAATTGTCTCCAAAATTCAGGTGCGTCTTATAGTCCGTAAAATATGGTACATTTTTTAAAATATTTTGGTAAATTAAGTATACACCATTACCTAAAGAAGAAGTTACATTTGGACATCTTGTGTATGGAGAGTCCTATACACAAAGTAACTTTTATTTATCCAATGTATATTATCATCCTAGGAATGAAGTTCTGTATAAAATTTCAGTAATTTTTTTGGATAAAGAAAAATTTTTTGCTATTTTACATTATAAGGTAATTTAAGATTGATTATATTAGAGCAGTGATTCTCAAACTTTTTCGATCCACTGCCCCCTTTGTTCCATAAAGTTATACCCAACGCCCCCCGTGTGAGAAAGGATTGGAAATATTCTTAGGAAAACTTTTCTATGAATCTCACACTTTGTGCCCTTACCGTACATTGTTCTCGACATCTGGAAACCATTAAATGCAATGTTTCCTCTTATCCGTTTGACAGAGGAAAGGGAACTTTTACCTTTGATCACCGTTCAGTACCCTGCCTCCAGCGCCCCCCTAGATTTACTCACCGCCCACAAGGGAGCGTTATCGCCCACTTTGAGAAATGCTGTATTAGAGGATATTGATTATAATTCAAATAAAAAACAAAACTATTTTCACTTAGGCATAACCTTTAACATTTAGATGTAAGGAAAGAGCTAACAACATTAAATATTCAAAAATATTTATAGTAATTTAAATAAAATACTCACCTGGAAATTATCAGTCATTTAAATTATCCTACATTGAAAGAAAGTTCTTTAAGTACATAAAATTTTAAAATATCTCAGATGTCTTTCTGTTTGAATAAACACAATTTGAACACTGACAGTTAACACTATGTTGCTCACACGATAAAAGCATGCCCTGGCCTTTCTTTCTCATTGGCCTCATGATTAAGTAATCTATTTTGTCACAAACCTCATAAATATACTTTATCTAAAATATGGTATATAGCATGTAATGTATATTCAAATCCCAAAAATAGTGAGAATAATGAGGTTTTTATAAAAATAGTAGTGAATAGTGAGTCCCTATGAGCCCCGTCAGTTTTAAAAATGATGGATGACTTCTCAATTTTCTACACCTTAATTGTGAGAATTGATAACTCTTACTCAAAGTAATGGAAGTACATTACAGTTAATTTTTGAAAAATTAAATCAAAGAAATAATTCTAAAACAGTATTTTATGAATTTCAACAACACTTAAATGAAAAATGAACTCTAATTTCTGTAAATAATAAAGCATGTCATCAACTATATCAAAATTTTGTGTTCAAAAGTAAAATGGTTGTTTCAGAATATTTATTCAGAAAAATCAATTTTTCTGAATAAATAATTTTTAAAAATAAATTCTAAAAAAAAAGTTAGTTAACCGTTTTATCATGACTCAATTGTCTGTATTACAAAATATTCTGAGTCTAATTATTATGCTTTTGTGTCCTTTCTATCTTAATTTAAATTTAATTTGTATACTAGTACTTTTTATATATTAACAGGACTTATTATACTGGAAAATATGGATGCAGATATTTAGTCTTACAGATCAAAAATAATGTTTTTTATTTAGTTCACCCGAACACATACACTTTAAACTTGTGTTTCGGACTTGTGCGTCCCTCCTCAGCAGGCCTTTAAACGACACTTTCTACAATTGACAATAAAACATTTCTCGGTACAATTATAACTAAAATCAATTAAAACACAATCATTTCCCAACAATAAATTAAAAATTTTTACAAATTTTGTATTTCCGAACTTCCTTACATTTCCAATTAAAACTAGGATCCACAGCAACCATACAATTTGATGCATTCCTAAGTTTTATACATTAAAATCGGTTAAAAACTATAAATTTAATTTTTATCTAAAATATTTTTGCTTCAATTGACTTACTTCTTTTTGTTTATTCTTTTCTACTTAATTTCTATTCTAACTCTTTCCCATCTCTTCTTTTATACTTCTGCCTCCCCCTTTTATAATGCTTATCCATGATTGGTCGATCTCTCTATCGTTGTTGTTATTCATTTTATTATTTTGCCTAATTATATTTGAATGCTCATACAGTTATCTTTTATAATTGTTTTTTTTTTCCTTTTTTCTGATTTTTACCGTATTTAGATCAATTTCGCAACCTTCTGTATTACAATGTTCAGCCACTGCTGAATTTGCATATTTTCCTTTGATTGCTCTGATATGTTCACTTAATCTTATTTTTAATTTTCTTTTTGTTTCTCCTTTATATGTTTTCTTTGGATTACAATTACAATCAAATGAATACGCTATTCCTTTTTCCTCTGTTATATCATATTTTTCTTTTTTTCTATAACATAAATGTTTTGTAGTTGAATTTATTTTTTCTGGTATTAAGTTGATTCTGTTTTTTATCACATTTTTAACTCTTTCAAATAATTTTCGAACATATATCAATTTAATAAATTTTTTCTCTTTATCTATTGATTTTGATTGATTGTCATTATCTAGTTTGACAATCAATCAAAATCAAATTAAATTTATAGTTTTTAACTGAATTTAATGTATAAAAATTAGGAATGCGTCAAATTGTATGGTTGCTGTGGATCCTAGTTTTAATTGGAAATGTAAGGAAGTTCGGAAATACAAAATTTGTAAAAATTTTAATTTAATTTATTGTTGGGAAATGATTGTGTTTTAATTGATTTTAGTTATAATTGTACCGAGAAATGTTTTATTGTCAATTGTAGAAAGTGTCGTTTAAAGGCCTGCTGAGGAGGGACGCACAAGTCCGAAACACAAGTTTAAAGTGTATGTGTTCGGGTGAACTAAATAAAAAACATTATTTTTGATCTGTAAGACTAAATATCTGCATCCATATTTTCCAGTATAATAAGTCCTGTTAATATATAAAAAGTACTAGTATACAAATTAAATTTAAAATTATTCTGACTCTAGCTTTAGAACACATTGAGATATCTAGAATATATAATTTCAGCAATATTCATGTAATCTCTGCACAACACTGGTAGGATATTGTGTTAATTATGATTAAAAAGTCACTGTTTCTCAAATAAAAATTATTTCATTACAAAAGGTTTGTTGTCCTTCTGTACCAATTTTGAAACGATTAAAAGTTGCAAAGGAGAATTAGTGATATTTCTACATTCATGAACGTTGCATTCTGTAGTGTCTTATACAAAGATACAATAAAAAATGTTATCAATAATACAAATTTTAAAATATTTTTAATATATTCATCCACATAATAATTTAATCTTTTTAAATTCACCTAACTTAATAAATACAATTCCAACAGTTTTTCTTCAGATAAAAACTTTTTAGAAAATTGAAATTGTTGAGAATTGGCAATAGAAAAAAATTGAGAGAAACTGCCAAAACATGAAAGATCCTGGAGAAAATAGAAAGCATTAAAAAACATGCCAGGCTACTCTGGCACCAGTCATATTTTCTTTTGGTGTTTCTTTTATTTTTCAGTCCATAAATATTTGCATTTTCAAGTTTTTAAATTTCTTAGAATTTTATATTTCAGAACCTTTCGAGTTACTGAGACATATTTTATAAACTTGTAAGAACCATTAAAACTAGCTCAGAACAGCTGCATGTTTTTTGTTTCAGTTGCCACTGAAGTGAAATCTTTACTTTTGGTTCTTTCTGCCCTGGGGCACTAAGAAGGCTTTTTTCATATCCATTGTGGGTTTGGTCAAGTGGTGAGGAACAAGGTCTCAACATATCTGAATCATACCATCTCCTGGAAAAAATTTTACAAGACCTGCTTGTCCAGATTCAATTCCAAATTCCCAGAGCAATAGGCTGATATCTTAATTTCTTTGAGCATCAGGCAGCTGTAAACAACATAGAATTGCTACTAATGAGTTTTAACAATTGCCAAAATAATCTTCATACATACCTCGGTCGACTTAATTCTTTTGGGGCACTGTTTATATTTAGAAAGCATGTTATAATAGAAATACCTTTAAAAAATGTTATAAAATTTTTATATTTGTTAACAATTATTTTAAACAATAATACACTTCCAATATGCAAAATCTTCAGATGATTTTATTTTTTCTCTCATTATCTTTTGTTTTTTTCGTTTTTTTTTTTAAATACAGATTTCACAAATGTAGAATGGGCAAATAACACTTTTTTTTGAATTTATCTACAAATTTAATACCTTCCAAAGATTTACTATTATAATATTCCCCTATTTATCATTTAAAACTGTAGCAGAAACCACAAATACATTTACCCAACATTTCGAAAAGTTGGATTTGTAATAGTATAAAAATACATCACACACTTTTATTATTATTATTATATCATCATCATATTATTATTATTATCATTATCATCCTGTATAATAAAAATTTTTAGTTGTATTTGCTGATATATTTTCATAATTCTACCTCTTTAGCCAAAAAAAGAACAAAGGAATAGATACTAAATTAGTAATGAATAAAAAAAATACATATATACATATATAAATGCATTAAAAAAATTCATTTTTATCTATAAGTAAACAATAATGAATGAATTAAATTCATATTCAATGCATTTTCATAAATTGTTTTTTGATATTTTCATAATTACAAAATTTATAATTACATTGAAGTAATAATCATCTTATGGATTGAATTTTAAATGAAATTTTATGTAAATTTTGAGCTATGTATATACATATATATTTATTTTTTTTTATTTGAAAAAATATATTATTAACAACAAAACAATGTATAACTGATATTTTGTATGTTTATACTTTGACTTTTTCTTTTTGACAGAATATGGAAAAAAAACTGGGATTAAATTTATAACACTCTAAATTTGAGTTCTGAGATGAGAAAGTAACACAACAGTTTTAGCAGACTAGATTACATTGACAAAGCATATAATTAAAAATACTAATTACACGTACGTCTTTGGATATTTGGAATGATAACGCAATAGAAACTGCATATATGGAGAAATACGAACCCAACCCAACGTGTCATTCGAGGAATTAATTTAATCTTTATTATTTTATTTTTTAAAGTTGAAAACAATTTGTATGTCTTTGACAAGTTTCGTGTGTTAAAATAACCTCAGAAAATAGAGGCATAGATCAGCTACACCGGTTGTAGCGTCAAGGTTCGAATTTAAAGTCTTTAGTTCGTTAGTGCAAAAAAATACGTCTTTCTTGTTTTTCGGATGTGAATTTTATCGAATGTTAATCTTTGAACAGATTAAATAATTAAATATAAAATATTCTTCTTACACATTTCCTACTACATTTTGAAAAGTTTAAATAATGCCTGAAAATAAAACATACTTTGACAATAGTCCATACAAAAAATTATTTGTAAATAGTGCTGCAAACAATATTCTCTCTCTAGTCTTCGTCAAAATCGTCGTCGTCGGTAGCCAAATCTGAATCTTCTACTGCACTTTCTTCTTGTTCTTTATCTTCCTCCTCTTCTGAAATATCCCATTGCACTTCATTCAAATCAACTTCTTTTGCCTCCTTTACATCCAACTGTTACACAATAAAAGTGTTAATTATTAATGTTAAGTCTGCTTTATAATTCACTGAATAAAAATTTTAAAATTGCTTTTATTTTGTTTTGTTGCAATCTTTTTATCTACTATATATTACTACATATATAAAATAATTAGCTTAAAATTGTCATGACACTTTTTTCTGTCACAAAGAGAAAAAAAATAATTATAATTATATATAGTAATATGTTACTAATTACTCTTCAAAATTAATCTATCATAGATTTAAATGAGTTATTTTACAAATCAAGTATTTATTTAAAGGTTTAAATTAAAATACCTTAATAACTTTTGTTACATCAAAGTCCAAATAAGAATCACTTCGGACAATAACAGAATAAGGATAAATTCCTGGTTTTGCAGGAGCCGTGAATTTTAATTCTACCTGTGAAGAAAAAAAAATAATACTTTAGATTATAAAATGTGGATTTAAATTTAAATTCCTGAAATTTAAACAACTACAAAATAACATAATACATTTTAATACATCGAAGAAGTCTGATTTATTTTGCATTAATGTTTTTGAAGCCAAGATGCTTTATCTCGGATACAGATTATTAAAAAAAAAAAAAATGTAAAATAT
This sequence comes from Centruroides vittatus, assembly GCF_030686945.1. Lineage (NCBI taxonomy): Eukaryota > Metazoa > Arthropoda > Arachnida > Scorpiones > Buthidae > Centruroides > Centruroides vittatus. Next base: position 2,307,719 of record NW_027122405.1, on the reverse strand, counting down.
TCAAACAAATATGTTTTTTAAAATAGTTGTGATTAGTTATACTATAACAAATATAAATAGAATAAATAAGGCATTGTAAATGTGCATAATATGTCCAAAGTTAAAAACAGTCAATCAATTCTACATATTTTTATACATTGTTTGTACACACATGAATATATATATACAACATAATACATTCATTATATTCAAGCAATGTCATAGCTGAAACCTAATGCATGATCATTCTATGCAGCAGTTGCAATGTCTTCAACTGGTTCTGGACAAATTGGTTTGAATTTTCTTGATCTCACTGTTAAACATCTTGTTTCCTCAAACTTATCAATTGTTCTTTTGAGAATATATGGCAGTTGCTCATTAAAAGATATCATTGCACATTATCTGCAAATATGATTTGGAATGGGTATAAAGAAAAACATAAGGAATCAATTATCTGTAGAAATTATGCTATGGATAAGTTTAACAATGATATTAAGTTGTAAGTGCCCAGATATAGTGGCTGAAAGCAAAGGTAATGGGTAAATGTAAATGTTAAAAAAAATAAACTTTTATTTTTACTATATAAAGACCATTTACTTATGATTTTGTATATTCCTATTAATATTTTATCATCAGATAATGCAGCTGTTTTAGATTTCCTGAATTAGTAAATCAAAATCTGTTATGGAATTATTGCAAACAACTTGGATTATGCAACATTCTCACGTAGAATGAATGTTTGTTTGGTTTAAAACATAGCTGAAACACAACTTCAGCTAGTTGTTATAATTTCTTCTGAAAATAATTTAATTGTACTGATTACAATTTTTAGATTTAACTTAAAAAATTGTTACCATATAATTACAGTTATGAAATATCAGATAATTATTAGGTATACTAATACTACTGGCATTTACTTTAAAGTGACACTATAAGAGTATTATATTTTATAATAATAAAAATATACATACATATATTAAACTTTTTGGTTGTTAACCTGTTCAATGACTTTTTATTAACTAAAAAACGTGAGAGAGCTTAATGAATTGAAGAAAAGGCAAACAAACACACAAGAGCTCTTGTCAAATTTCAAGGGATAAAAACTAAATTTTTACTATCACTAGCTAATGCTGAAGACTTATCAAATTCAATTATTACATCCAATAGTAATTTCAAGTTCTTTAACTATTTTTTCAAACCAAAAAGAGAATTGCCTTCAAAACAACATCGAATAATCCAAATTATCTGAAACTATCTATAACAGATTTTGATTTGTAGTTTGGAAAATCCAAGACAAACAGCTGTATTACCCAAGAATAAAATATTAATATGAATGTACAAAATCATAAGCAAATTGCCTCACTTCATATGGTAAAAATATAAAAATTACTTTTCATAACTTTTGAGCATTTTTCTTTGAGAAAATGTGCATACTAGAAATACACAACATTCACCTATTACCTTCATCCACTAAACTGTAGCACACAAGTTGATGTCATTGTTAAACCTATCCAAATACAATTGTTACAATTTCTCACTCCATTTCATTCTATTCATGGTAGTAAATTCCCTCTGAAATAATCATATTGCAAAAGTGCTATTATTAACCAAAGAGTATTTTCTTAGAAGAAAATGCAGACGATTTTGAATATGGCTATTTTAATTATGATAATCTTATACATTTTAGTGCTGGTCAAAATTTGATTATAAACAAAATAAAACTTAAAATTGTAAAAAAAATGTATTATTATTTTAATTTACAGGAAACTTAAATTTTTCTGTCATTTAAAAATTTTAATATAAACTGAAAAAGTTAAAAATTGATTACAACTGGCCATACAACAGAAAAAGTAACAAGTTTTACATTACATCTATGTAGACAAGCATTTATACTGCTTAAATTAACCTTTTAATATACTGTAAATTATTAAATTCTAACATTAACTAAGATGATTATTTAAAATCAGAATTTAGCACCTCTGTGGGCACTAAAAGGGATTTTTTCAATACTCATTATGGGTCCAGCCTGATAGTGAGAAATGACACAACACATCTGAGCTAGATCATCCACAAAAAATTCCTGGGCTGCACAGCCCAAAATTTTTTGGTTAAGGTTAAGGTATTGGCCTAGTGCTTCTTCAGAGCACTAGGCCAGTACTTTAACTATGTCAGCCGCCCAGTTGTCTGGAATTTATAAATCAATTTTTATTAACTAAAAGTTTAAAAAAAAGAGAAAAAATAATAAATCTTACTTCTTCCTTTTCTACCAAGTTGGTCATTAAATAAGGGACGGTAATCAATGAATGTCTCTTCTTATCTGCTATATAAACCCACCAATACTCTTGTTTATCCTATTAAATTCAAATATTAAAATCATCATTAATGTCTACTTAAATACATTTTATTTTCATTTAAAAATGAAAAGTTCAATTGCTGAAACTAACAAATACATACACAAATACAATTCTTTAAATGTCTCATAATATAAAATTATTATAAGAGTGAGTGCAAATCAATTTACTTAGTTCTTATTATCAAAACACATTATTCAATGAGACTGTAATCGTGAAAATTAATGGATAAACAAACCATCACACATTTATTAATAATTTTTATCACATACATTTTTTCTGATTTCCTTATATTTTAAAAATACACTCAACTTTCTGTTAAATTTTAATTTTAAAAAGAGTTCATTATTTAAACAAGTTCTCTCCATTGTATGATGATGATGCTATGAGATACTTTTATCTTTTGAAAAGTCCCCTCTAGCAGAGAATAACTTCATAAATAATTTACTTTTATAACTAATTAAACATTGTTTCAACTTAATAATATTGAAGAAATTTTTTTTAAACTTCAAAATGATAATTAAATGTTATATATTTTAAAATTTAATTTAAAATTCATTGTGATGACACAGATTTTATAAAAATACTGCAGATTTTTGATATATTAACTGGGGATCTACCAAATTATTATTGCGCTATTGTAAGATTAGTAAATAACCCAATAATAATTTAACAGTTTTGTTTGGAAACTTTATCAGTTTGGTTGTTTATAAATGTATGTATAAATAAATAATTTAATGATTTTCTTAAACTTAATGCTTTTGAGTCCTATTCATTTGGGTCATATTAAGAGTTATTTTCTGGGCTCTAATACAGAGTAATCAATCTGGAAAATTTGGCCTAAAGGTAGGTAGTTATGCTACCATTTTAAATTGAAGTTATTAATATTGTTTCAAGTTGATTTTGAATGAATACTTCAGATGATTATGGAAAAGAATAACCTGAAACAGTGCTCATCTGCAGACTAGGCAGATCCATTGCCAGTTATGCTATCCATAACTCTAATTTTTTTTTCTTTCCAGACATATATAAAATTTAGAATTACTACAATCATACAGATTAAATGTAGCTTCTTAATCAATATAATGTGCTTCATAAACATGAGATAATTAAATTTATATTATATTAAACTGAATGTATTCAATAAACATTTTAAAAAACTTAAATTTTAGCTGTTACTGGTTAAAAAATAATTTTTTTTTTAATAGAAAATGCTACTCATTATTGTTATTTTTGTTATGTATTTACAAAATAAAAAAGTACTTTCATGTTTGATTTTAATTCAAAATGCATTGCATTATAGCATAATAGTGATCAACGTCACCGTGCAATTAAAAATATTCAAAAAGATAATATAAGAGCTTCCCTACTTACAGCATTCAACTTACAAACTTTCAGACTTATGAACAATTTGATCGTAGGTCTAAAATTTAAATTTTGCACAGATTGTGAAGTTCTCTTGCTGCTTGTGGGGTGACATTGAAGTCGCATTTTGGCCAGAAATAAATAATAACTTTTTTTAATAAATAATATGGATTTACTCCAGTAACCACCACCTTATAAGTTGCTGAGGGAATTTTTAATTAAGAAAACTAACGTTTTCGATCTATTCCATAGATTATCTTCAGGTTTAAACTGACGAACAAAAATAATTCCATAGAATGGAACACAACATATTTAAATTCAAAAAAACCGACAACAGAGCAACTAATTAAAATGAGAATTAAAGTGTAAAAAATACACAAATGTAAACTAACAAACACATAACAATTCCAAAGTTATTAGTACATACTAACTCCATTTAACAGATAATAAAATATTAAGGTTCTCCAAATACAAAACACATCGCAAATCATCAGCCATTTGCAAGTCTCTTAATTGCAAACTTCCAAGCTGACAGTAATCCCTCAGCGTCCCTGGCGTTAATGCATCTATTGTCGAGTCTACTCTTGTATATTTCTATTTTTCCCGCCGTCTTTGCCAAAGTTGGGGAATATATTTGTCTGACGATTTCCGCCTCTTCCCATCCAAAGACGGATCCTTCGGCCTGGGCCATCTGGGCCAGTACCGTTGCGTTCGAACTTTTCCTTACATCATATTTGTGTTCTTTGACCCTTACACCTAGGTTTCTCATTGTGACCCCTATATACTCCTGTTTTAATCCTAATTGCTGGTTTTCATAAGGGATCCTATAGACCCCAGCTTTATCCTCTTTCTTAATCTTCCCTTTATCAGTTCTTAGAATTTTGTAAAGGTTCGGGGCTTATGTTAAGATCAATGTTGATTTTTTAATGTCCGTTATCTCCTTCATAATGCCCCTTACATTTTTGTTGAATGTAAACTTAGTATATCCACTAGGTCTTTGTTTAGAGGTTCTTGTGTCATACTTTTCAAACTTCCTCACAATACCATTAATTACGTTTCTTCTGTATCCAGAGTTCTCTGCTATTCGCAGGATCCTGTCGATTTCGTTAACCCTGTCTGTAACGTTATTGCAATAAGTAAAAGCCCTTCTGACTAAGGCACGAAACGCTGCCAATTTATAACAAAATGGATCATTTGACTGTGGAGGGATGTAGAGTGAGCTATGTGTTGGTTTTGTATACACTTTAGTGGATAGATACCCTCTCTTAAAGGTGATATTGATGTCTAAGAAGTATACTTCTATTGAACTTTTCTGCTCAAGAGCAGAAAAGTTCAGTAGAGGTACAGTAGAAGTTCAGTAGAGGTAGTCTAGAGGCTGGAGGATGAAAACCAGCAATTAGGATTAAAACAGGAGTATATAGGGGTCACAACGAGAAACCTAGGTGTAAGGGTCAAAGAACACAAATATGATGTAAGGAAAAGTTCGAACGCAACGGTACTGGCCCAGATGGCCCAGGCCGAAGGATCCACCTTTGGATGGGAAGAGGTGGAAATCGTCAGACAAATATATTCCCCAACTTTGGCAAAGACGGCGGGAAAAATAGAAATATACAAGAGTAGACTCGACAATAGATGCATTAACGCCAGGAACGCAGAGGGATTACCGTCAGCTTGGAAGTTTGCAATTAAGAGACTTACAAATGGCTGATGATTTGCGATGTGTTTCGTATTTGGAGAACCTTAATATTTTATTATCTGTTAAATGATGTTAGTGTGTACTAATAACTTTGGAATTGTTATGTGTTTGTTAGTTTACATTTGTGTATTTTTTACGCTTTAATTCTCATTTTAATTAGTTGCTCTGTTGTCGGTTTTTTTGAATTTAAATATGTTGTGTTCCATTCTATGGAATTATTTTTGTTCGTCAGTTTAAACCTGAAGATGATCTATGGAATAGATCGAAAACGTTAGTTTTCTTAATTAAAAATTCCCTCAGCAACTTATAAGGTGGTGGTTACTGAAGTATATATTTTTGCTGAGTACATTTATGTTTAATGTGGATTTGTTTCTATCACATATCATCATTTTTTGTTTTTCTGAAAATTCCAAGATTTCAATGCTGTTCACAAAGTAGTGTTGAAGTTATTAATGTTGGAGTAAGAGCATTTTTTGCTATTGTTTGCAATTTTTATAAACTTTCACAACTAGTGCTTGAAAAATGTGTCTGAAATGTAATAGTAAATCTAGCAGTGAAAATAAATGCAAGAAGTGTTGCTCTATTACCATGGAAACTAAATTTGTCATTATAAAACTAAGTATGTTAAGTGAAAGAAACCATGTTTGAAACATCTGTTACTAAGCAGGTAAATGAGCATAACATATTCTATTAAGTAGATTGAAGGATCAAATACTAACAATAAGTGGTTATTCTGTGTACAAATGTACTTTCTAGGTTAGTTTTCAACTTACAACAAAACTGCAAGAACCTAACCAATTCATAAGTAGGGGAGCCTCTGTATATTAAAAAATGAATATACAAAAAAAATCAGAAAGAGACTGACAGAACTGAAAGTACAGTAGACTACATATATTTTTGCTTTGTATGTTTCATTATATAATATTAACTATTTATGATAACTGTAAGCAGAAGTAAATTATATTAATTGAATTGCATTTATAAAATAAGTGAGATAGCTTTCATAATATGCTAATGATATGGACTTAATGACTTATTGCATTGTAATTTAAATTTAATAAAAACAGACTAACCTCTGGAAAAAATGGACAGTGAACACTATGAGATTTCTTTGATTTAGTTTCTAATACTTTCTCTTTCTTTGCCATTTTCTGTTGAAATTTTTCCCATTCTTCATCTTCTTCTTCGTTTCCTTTATCTTGACGATCTCTGTTATTAGATCCTATTTCTTCACTAGCATCGTCATGATCACCTGTTGATCCAGAATGACTACTACCTGCATCAGATTCAGAATCGGATTCCCCACTTTCTTCTGAATCCCTAATTCTTGTTTTTTCTTCATTATGCTAGAATAAATATTTTTTTAATGTAAAAAATTACTCTGTTAAATTCATTTCATCAATGATAAAACAGTGTAATTTCTAGTGAAAAGAATATTCATATTAAATGTTATTTTTAACTATTTCACTACTATGGTAAATAGCTAGTTACTTTTGTTGAAGATTTATTATCAGAATTAGTTTGCTGTTGTTGAGATGCCATCTTTTTTGATGCAGAATTTGAGGAAGGCTTTGCAGAAGGCTTCTTTTTGTTTTTACCACCTCTTCCAGGAGCACCTCTCTTTTTCTTTTGTTTTTCCCAAATTTTTGGTTTCCGTGTGTGAGGAGAATGTTCTATTACATTTTGTTGTTGATTCTATTAAAAAATTTGAATAATTTAAGTTATTTGAAGTATAAATAAAAAATTTAATAAAAATGACATCTACTTCATTTTCTTCTACTGGTTCATCTATTTCTGGTTCTTGATTATTTTGTTCTTGATCAAAAATAGTAGACATATTTCGACGAGTCAATGTAACTGTCACTGTAACCATAGCACCAGCAGTGATGGTACAGGAATCTTCATCATCCAAAACTAAGATAAATTATATATATATATGTTATCATATTATACTATAGTCAATTTCAAATGTAGTGTAACCTCAATTTATGAGTGTATATTGTTCCCAAAACCCTCTTGTAAATATGAAATTTCATTTCAAAGTATTTCATCTTATAAATTAGAAAGTAATAAAACATCTCACTGTATTGAATTCTAGTATATCAAGTACTCTTAAATTTGGGTCACACAATAATCAAGAGATTAAGAGAGTATCAACTGCTAAATAATGATTTCATTTACAAACCAGATAATTTAAATTATAATTGAAAAAAATTATTGCTATATTTATAAATGAATTGTTTATTTGTAATTATTAAAATGAATTTCACAGAACTGGATAATAAATTAGAATAAATATAATTAATAATAAGCAAATTATTTACACACACTCAAACAGTCACACCTGTTATTACATTATTGGTTTATACAAAGTCTGAGTTAATGCAGAAAAGATTTATGAACCCATGTATGAGAGAGAACACACATTTCAATGTTAATGAGTCCAATTAATACAAAATGCTAATTTTTTAAGTTCCTTCAACTTTGTATTAGCGGGGTTTGACTGTGTATAAATTTATAATAATATGAAAAATATTTATTGTTGATATAAAAGAAAATGTTTTAAGCTATAAATATGCAACAATATGCAAATTAAAAAATTTCTTAAAATACTGAAATTGTAATTCTTGTTATCTTCAGTTATAACTCTTCCTTGGATTAGAATTTAGAATACAAAGAAAAATAGGTCAAAAGCAAATTTATAATAATAGAATGAACATTTATCAACTATGAAAAGAATCTATAAAGAACAGAAAAAATTTATAGTAAGCCACTTTTTTTCCAGTTTTAAAAAAAAAATTTCAATTTTCTTAATATTGGGTTGTTCGGAAAGTAATTTCGTTTTTTTACCACTAGAGGGATTAGTTGAATTTTTCCCGCCATTTTCATTCTAAACCGTATTATCATTATATATTTTGATAGCTGGCATTTTAAGGCTTATTTTTAAACAAATTTATTTGATTTTATAAAATTGCTTTTTTGGTGTGTCCCATCAAATATGGAAGATCGAAAGCAGCATTTTCGGCATATTTTGCTCTTTTATTACCGAAAAGGTAAGAATGCTGTTCGATCAAGAAAAAATTGTGTGATGTGTATGGAGAAGATGTATTCACAGAACGACAATGCCAAAACTGGTTTACGAAATTTTGTTCTGGCAATTTTGATATTGAAGATGCACCACGATCTGGAAGGCCAGTTGAAGCTGATGAAGACAAAATAAAGGCATTGATTGAAGCAAACTGCCAAATAACAACACGAGAAATCACTAACAGATTAAATTTGTCCAATTCAACCGTTTATTACCACTTGAAACATCTTGGTTTTCAAAGCTTGATATATGGGTTCCACATGATCTTACAGAAAGAGATTTGCTCAATCACATTAACATCTGCGATTTGCTTCTCAAACATCAAGAAAATGATCCATTTTTGAAGCGAATCATAACTGGCGACGAGAAATGGATTGTATACAACAATGTCGAACGTAAGCGATCATGGAGTATAAAAGATCAGCCAGCTCAAAGCACTTCAAAAGCCTATATTCATCAAAAAAAAGTGATGCTCTCTGTTTGGTGGGATTTTAAGGGAATTGTTTTTTTTGAGCTTCTACCAGACAATTCCACAATTGATTCGAATGTCTACTGCCGTCAACTGGACAAATTGAGTGATATTATCAAACAGAAAAGGCCTGAATTGATCAACAGAAAAGATGTAGTGTTTCACCATGATAATGCCAGACCTCACACAAGTTTGCTAACTCGTCAGAAGCTGTTACAGCTTGGATGGGATGTGCTACCACATCCACCATATTCACCAGATCTGGCACCCTCGGATTATTACTTATTTCGATCTTTACAAAATTTTTTAAATGGTAAAACATTTACTTCAAATGAGTATGTCAAAAATCACTTGAATCAGTTTTTTGCAAGCAAAGATCAGAAATTTTATGAGCATGGAATCATGCTACTACCAGAAAGATGGCAAAAGGTATTGGACCAAAATGGTCAATATATAATTGAATAAAATATTTATATATTATAAGAAAGTTGTTTTCTTTTTCACGAAAAAAAACGAAATTACTTTCCAAACAACCCAATACACTCATATCAGTTTTTGGGGCCCTTTCTAATGTAATTATATAAATTATTTTTGTCAGTCAAATTCACTGAAAATAGTTAACTCTTTCCAGTTTAATTCTAATAGTTTCTGGATATGCTTTGCATATCTTTCTGAATTGTCTACTCACATCAATTTCCTTTTGTAGGCATTGAGTCATAAAGGCATGCAGAGTAATTCTCATGTTAATCTATTAATTAAATAGGATATTTTTAACTCTTGTAGGTCCTCAACTAGTTTTTAGAATAGAATTATATTAGAATTATCATCAGTTTTAACAATGTTTTATTGAACTGTCAAGAAATGAATTTATTCCTATAATCTAAATCAATGATGCCCAAACCAATTGGAAGGCCAAATTGTACATAAGTTATATAGGCAGACCACAAATATTTTTTATATTCTGTATATACAAAATGAAGGCCTATTTCTATCACTTAAAAGAGAACATTCAAAGTATAACATCAGCAAAAATTTGCCAGTTTTGATCCCTTTTCCTCATCACCACCAGTCACCAGAAATCAAGATATCCCTCTCCCCTTAATTATGTCACCAGCCCAGACACTTAAACAATTCACAAATACACAGAAATTATTTTCAGAAAATTTTGCAATGATTGGGAAGAAAAATAGACAACATACAATCTTAACTCATCAAAGACTCACACTCCCCCACTGTCAACAATTATCAGATACAAAGAAATCTTCCAATAAACTATCGATATAATGCTTAAATGGATCCTAAGTGATTTGTCAAGTATGCTTACAGGCCAGATTAATGTCTGCTGTGGGGTGGATTGAGCCCATTGGCCATAGTTTGGTCTCCACTGATCTAAACAATTAGAAAAAGAGAATCTCTCAACTTCAACAAGAATCATATTCATTTTCTTGTAGAAAAATTTAACATGGAAAAGGCTTACTTTTATAAACATTTATGTCAACTTAAAAAGCTTCAGTTGAGTCACTTCTGAGATCAATCTCTTGAAAGATCTCTTTTGCAAGGATACACAATGAACTTTCCAAACCAAAATACTAAATAAAGCTTCAAACTGAATTACAATTAAATTATCATCACAATTCTTGCAATTTTTGATAATTTTAACCTATCCCATGATGAGATTTTTCTCCATTGAGTGTCATGCTTTATTTAAAACTCAACAGTGATTGTCATCAATTTCTTATTTGGAGGACTAAGATTTCAATGTAGCTGCAATATCAAAACATATATGGAGACATTACTATTGATGTGTTTTTACTATGCTTAGCATATTTAAAGTTTTGAAGCAGTTTGGGCAGAACTGTAGTATACATCTAATTGTTATTATTGCTGACAGTACATTAACAGAGAGATTAAGTTAATTTATGCCAAACCTGATAACACTAGTTACTCGTTAGTTCTGATAATCTGTATTACTGTTATTTCTTACAGTAGTTTCAGGTTTTCATGTCACATGGAGTGCAACTGTTTAAATTTTGCATAATGTATCAATTGGCAATGCAATTAATGCATTAAGCAAAATTTTTTATTCTTTGTGTTTAACAAAGTAAATGAAACTTTACTTTGATTATTAACAGTCATGTATTAATATACATGACTGTTAATAATCATAATTTAAACAATTTTAATTATTACCCAAAACAAAAAGTTAATTTGGTTATTAAATGTCAAAGAATCTTTTTAAAAATCAGAAATCATGGTAAATTTCTCTCAAATCCAATTACTGAAAAATGTTCAATTCTTTCAATTCTTGATACCAATTCCAATTAATAGTCCAATCACTATAAATAAATTGAAAAATCCAGTATTTCATGAGGTCATTTTAGTCATTGATGACTGTTTAGCCAAAAGTTAACAGCCTACCACCCTGGAAACCTAGAAATGAATCTGGACAAGTCAAAAGATCCCAGAAATTTTCCAAGGAAAGATCTATTCTTGTCCCTCAACCATTCAGTTGTCCATTAACCAGCCTAGTTGAATCTACTTCAGGCTTGACAAAAAAGGCCTTTCTTGGTGCCCAGGGGTAAAAAAAAATTATTCATGAAATTAATATATCTAAAATTATTATTGGTTGTTGACATTATGAATTAATTCTTATTAGTAAAATTGCCAATGAAACCTTTATTCATTCACATTTGTAAATTGCTTATTGTTGAATATTTAATAGAAATAATTTAATTATTAAAATTCTCTAATAATTTATGATTTATATTCTAATAATCCCTGATTTAGAAATTATATATTTTAAATAAATGAATAATTTTATTGTGGAATATCTTACCTTCAGATCTGACATCTAAATCAATTACTGGAATACCTGCTAAAACATTCATAACATCCTCATATTGATCATCTGTTAAACTCCTCAATAATGCTCTCCTTTCAATATTTTCCATACATGCCAATTGACGAATACTTCGAATATTTCTCTAAATTTTGCAAACAAATTAATATAATCAATAAACTCCAAACACTTTTTACTCATTTATATTAATTATTATAAGTATCTAAAGTTATGGTTTATAAAAAACTGCATTTACATATTAAATCATACATGAAATTTTTATATGATAAATAATAATAAAATTTCAGTACAGCATTATCAATTCAGTCAACAAACATTTGTATATTATAATGAGCAAATTTTATACTATATTTATTGTGACATTGTCACAATGCTGGGCTGCAATTTTTAATCACATTTTTAATTTCTTCAATTTAAAATATATGCTCTCCACCTCAAATTATTAGTAGTGGCTTGCCCCTGTACAACATACTTTTCATTTAACAATAGTCAAGCCAGTCATCTATTAACTGCTTTCAGGAGAAAAGTTTTGAATTGAAATAACATGACTTCTGATTTGCATCAGAAGTTCTTATATAGTTAATTGGGATCTCCTGCCCCTAAAGTTTCCATATCTGGTCTCATCTTTCATTTATCTAACTCTGTTCTTGAGATTCAGAAATGAGATAAGCAACAATGGGAATTTATACATCTACAATTTTTTCAAATGGCAGAAAAAAAAACTGCCAAAATATTTAATGATGTAACTGATACAAGCAATTTACTATAGTCAATTTCATGAAGGTGTCAATTTCAGAGTAGGTGAGGTCAATAAGTCAACTGTTGCATCATTTTCGGTCAATCAGTCAATCACAGATAGTATGGCTTGTTAAAAGTGAAAATTTTGTAAATTTCATATTTTTCACTTTGATGTTGCTATTCTGTATAAGATACTATACAGAATATAAACAGTGTGGTTGTCTTTCTCATCGTGACAGTGAAAAGAACACATGCAGATACTAAACTAGAAACAATAAAATGGAACATGCTTTTCAATTATATCTAAGTTTCATTGTTATTTTAGAAATTACTTCGTTGTACCAAAATAATTTCAGTTACATGAAAAGTGTGTGTGTGTGCGCCGAAGAGAAATGAAATTTACGATTTGTATGATAAATGGAAATAAAATTTTTTCGGCTAGCGAATGATGAATGATAAATGCTGCTGCTGTTTAATTTATACTTTAGAGTATTTACCAAAGAAAACCTAAAACATCAATTATTATGCAAGAAATAAACATAACTATGTTTCAACATAATTTTATAAGATTAGGCTAATAAACTTTATATAAAATAATAAAAACATTGTTAGTAGATTATTGATAATTTTGACTCATAGTCAGTCACATCCCACTAAGCTGATCAAGACTGATGTAGAGAGTTTATAGACTGTGTCAATCTATATAAACTATATAGATTGACTACATTTTATACAAGATATTTCCATTGAAGATATTCAGAAATATATTATATTATATTATATTAGTATTCTGATAAACATCCATTAATTGTTAGGTTCTATACATCTTCTGACATCTCTAAAAACTTTTTTTCTGTAAGAATACAACATTTCTGAACTAAAACTAAACATTTAATGTAGAAAAAAATTTCAGAATAAGTTTTTATAATGTGAATTTAAATACTAAAATTTTAAAATATAGTTTTAGAATACAAATGAAATTTCATATTCTGATAGATACTTACTCTTCGAGTAGTAAAATGCCGAAGCATATCTTCAGTGATATGAGGTAGCTGCAATAATGGGCTTTTATTATCCCAAAGAGCTTGAACAATCATAGAACATACCTTCATTGCATTTTCTAAAGTATCTAAATTTGGCATTCTAGCAACTGTTACAGAAAAACATATTTTAGTAATGTAATAAAAATTATGAAATACTTTTAAAATAAAAATAGTTTGTTCTATAAGCCAATTTTATATAAGGAATGAATATCTGTATATATGCAAGTGCAATAATGTGAAATTTTAATATTTAATTGAATAATTTGTGATCATTTCAACTAAAAATTAATTATTTTTAAACAAATTATTTGGACTAGTCATAGAAATGATGACTAGTTCTTACTCATAATTAAGTTTATTTTGCAAGGTAAAATCAAACTTAATTATGAATAAGAACTAGTTATTGTAATGAAAGTAGTGTCCAATTATAGTCCAAAAAATTAAATTTAAAATAATATGAAATATTTTAAACTTAATTTTTTCCCTTAAATAAAACATTCTTTCATTCAATGAAATGTAAGTAAATACGGCAGAGCATCGATTATCCGACCCCCAATTAACCGACCGCGTTCTAGTCGGCAAATTCAAATGTCCGCTAGTGATGTGGCACTACAATATTTGGTTATGTCTTGGCTACTTTAATATTATTTTTGTTAAATTTTTGCATGTTTTAGCTGGCAGCACTGGCTCGACCATGAAAGGAAGGCTAGTATTTAAACCAGGCCTAATACACTATACTAATAATGTATTTTTTCATACTTTTCGGTTATCCGACCAACTCGTCCCCAATTAAGTCGGATAATCGATGCTCTACTGTATTACATTTTGTACATTTTCATATGTAAATAAAAAATATTTACCATATAGAATGTTTTAAGTAAAATGGTTTCAAAATTTATGCATTTATTTTTATGTGTTTATGTAAAATAATATGAAAAAAGTAAACTTACTTCTTCCAGCTAGAGCTAACATTGTAAGTTGGGAAGCACACTGGACAAATTCTTGTAAAAGATATGGACATTTTTTGATAACATACTGCCTATCTGAAATATATACACACACATTTATTTAAAAGTAAATTCTTAAATTACAAAATTTATAAATACAATATTTCAAAACATTTTTCTCTCTTTTTCTAACAAATTTTTAAATTAAACAGACTAACGTTTTCAGTTATCTTAAACTATACCTTATACTTAACCTGAAGAAGACCATTTAAGATAGCCAAAAATGTTAGTCTGATTGATTTAATTCAAAAATTTGCTAGAAACAGAAAAAGGTGTTTTGAAATTAATATATAGAATTTATAAATACAGCAAGATTTTTATAAAATTTCACAAATAACAATTAGAAAAATATTGATTTTATAAAATAACTTTCTAAAAATTATATCAAAGATATCCATCACTTAACCATTTAAAAGAGCCAAGTGCAATTCATTTTGAATCATCAATACAACATATGCTTCGAACATGTCAGTGAAGTTTGAAAACACAATGTTTTAATTAATAGCAATATAATACAATAGGCACAACAACTGTAATAATAAGTGTAAAGTAGATACTTTTTAAATGAAACAAACATTTTGTATGCAATATTAATTTTCTGTGACATGATATAAATGTTTCACCATGAAGAAACATTTCATGCTTCCAAAGAAAATTAATATTGCTTTTTGAATTTAATAAACTTTATTACTTAACAAAAACAAGTTTTATTGAAAACCAGTTTATTGTGAACAACATTATACATTTTTTTATCAGTAAATTTGGCATGTCATTTAAAGTAACAATTCATCAATTTGCATTATATAAATTGATCTGAAATCATTGTTTTTATTATATATTCAACATCAATCTTTTTAAAATTATTAACATCAGAAGTAATTAATACTAATGAGATAAAGTTAATATCAGTTTTTTTTATCTCGTTAATATTCAGTTTTATATAAAATTTTAAATTATTTAATTATTCAAAAATGGTAAAATAATCAAACTCTTCCACATATTATTTTATTATACTCATCAATATTTAACAAGAAACAAAATTATTTTCCCCAAATAATCACTATGTGATAACCATGTTACATATTTCTTAACATTTGAATAATGTTTTAGTTTGATTTTTTTGTAAATTAAATATAAAATAACTAATTTTTTTTTATGTAGAGATAATATAAGATCAATTGATTTGTTTTACAAGAATTTTACATTTTGGATCTTAATGTTACCTCTCACAGTAATGATTAATGAATGTTTTAATTTCATTGGATAAAAATTAAAACTATAAATATATCTCCTAATTCCAACTAAAGTTGTATATAATAATTGTTATTCATAAGTTAGAATGGGTATTACTACAGACTGCAAAAGCAGAATTTATCAATTCTTTAAATCAATACAAAAAACAATTCTCTCTTCTAAAATTTATGTATGATATTGTTAAAAAAAAATCAATAAATCACAATTAGACTATTTTGAATAAAAATACATTTCAAGGATAATTATTTACAATAATAAATAGTTTTGTTTGTCCAAACACAAAAATAAATGATGATTAACACATTAGAGTGGCTTTCTTAAATATATTAATATATAATTCATCACAACATAATTTTGACTGAAGATTATCTCATTTTTTAAATGTTCTCATATGCCCTATATTTGGAGCATCTTATAATATAATCGAGATGGGTTGATGATGATGATAATAAGCACAGAGCCAAACAGTTAGGAGTTGAAAGTTGAAATTTGGTACACAGGATAGTCATGAGAATGTACATTAAGAAGGGATTTTGCAAAATTCCCCCCCACAGGGAAGAGGATTAAGGTTTATTCTAAGAAACAGCTTCTACTGTACTATTTTAGATGTAATTTTTTATTTTTAACTGCACTTTAGTAGGGTACACCATGAGAATGCACCCTAATAAAGAATTTTTGAAAATCTCCAGCAGGGAAGAGGTAGAGGGTTAAGGATTACCTTGAAGAACTCAGCTTCTACTATACTATTTTAGATGCGGGTTTTTGCGTTTTTGCCTGCGTTTTAGTAGGGTATGTCATGAGAATGCACATTAAGAAGGGATTTTTGAAAATTCAACTCTCCCAGGAAACAGGAGGAGAGAGTTAGTTTTAGTCAGTATAAAGTGTAAAAACTAAAGAAGGAAAGTAAATAGTGGCACATATAGTATATATTTTGGAAATTAATAAATATTTTAATCATTTCCACTGTTTGGGTAACCCAAAAACAATAAATTCAAAATAAACAAATTTTAACGAATATTTGAATTCATTCCAAATTCGAAAAATTAAAAATATAATGTTCCAAACAAGTTTTCTTAGATTTTAGAATTTAAAATCAATCATTTTATTCAAGTAAATTATCATAGTTATTGCACTGGTGAAAATGGGTAAGATTGACTATAATCTAATAATCTTAATCTTCCCTGCAGTTACTTTCTGCCCAAGCAATGCCGGGATCATCTGCTAGTAATAAATAATTCATAATTCAGTAAAATTTGTTAAGAAGTTCATTGAGGTAATCCAGATGTCTCTAAATAAACATTGTCATTGCAAAGTTTAAAAGTTTATTCTTTTCATTTTGTAAGCAAGAGTATTTTAGAAAATATCAATTTTCATAAATTAGTCATTAATTTATTTACTGAAAATTTACTTGTAATAATGATTTTTTAAAAAAAAGCATTATTCTTTTATGCTACTACATAAAAAGCTAGAAATTATCCATCTTCTCTGCCAGTACTTTATGCAAGATTAATAAATCCATATATTTATGAATATCTAGAAAATAGAGCATTCAAGACTGACATCTTCAAAGAATGTTTGCATATTTAAATAGCAAAAATTTTAAATTGTTCAAATCTAGCAATAATTTGTTAATATAGTTTCATTTTACTTACCTAAATCCAATGTATTAGGTGGTAATTTAATCCTACTTAAATGAGCATGAAGCAATGCTCTGGCCTTGATACTATAACCAAAACATAAAGGACGTTCTCTATTTTTTTCACCTAAAAATGGTAGCTCTTTGATAAGCTATAAATAAAAAATATTCAAAAATTTAGTATTTTAAATATATTCATAAAATTGTGTGAAGAACATAAAATGATTTTATAATTACCTGCGGAACTTCAAAATTATCACTTGGTCTTTCAATAATTTCACTGTTATGACTCCTTTCAAATTCCATTGATGCAGCAAGTACCATTATCACTCCTACAAAAATGAATTTTTATTAAATATCTTATATTCAAGATTAAATCCAATAAATTTTTATTTTGTAATGCTAATTTTAAAAGTTTTAGATCAAATTTTCTGTTGATTGAAATAAAAATCATACACAATGTATAATTATATTATTTTACACATGCATTTGCTTTCTTATGAAATATGATTTCAGATAATTTTTTAAAAACAATTGTGATATAACAAATTGATTATATTCCAAAAAAATATTATATAATTTTGTTGGCTTTATTTTGAAATTATGTAAAATATAACTACTATTAAGCTAACTTATAAAATTGTATCAGTTCATATAAACTGTTTTAAATCTCTCATATTAAATTTTTAATGTTCCAGTGATATAATTCCACAATATTTATCAAATACAATTTAAAAGTAATTAAAAATTCATGTTTATACACAGTATATATAAACACTGCATATATAACTCCATGCACATGTTAATTATATTCTAACATATCACTATCTAAAAAGACTGTTTGATAATAAAATTTTCATTGGATAAATTTATTTTTATTCCAGATAAAGTAAAAGAATGCAACCTGTTTATATTAACACAGTTTTTTTATATAATGAACTATAACAATAAACTATAACATGTATATTTACCAAAAAGAAAATCATAAAAGTTTAATAAAATCTACATAAAAATCTAAAAAACAATTCACTTTCAAAAGAAAATAGTTACTTACTTTTAAGGACCATGTAAGGAGTTTTATGTATGAAATAATAATAAAGTTGTGTAGTATCCAATAAAACTTGATCCCCACCAAATTTTACAGATCGATACCACCATATTCCCTAAACAATTTCAAAAACTTTTTAATATATGTTAAATCTTTGAAATGAATTAAAAATTTAATATTTGCAATTTAACATTAATTAAAATTAATTTATTCATTTTATATGTAGATAATTTTTTTTTATAATCCTGACAATTTAAAGATTTACTTCAAATTCTCAAGATACTTGTATATTTAGAATCTGAATTTAAAAAATTGAATAATTAAATATTCAACAATATTGTATGACATTAAATAAATTTAATATCTGCAAACAATTAAATTTAAAAATAAATTTTTAATCTGTTATAACATACGAGAGCTATTTTTTAAATAAGGTCCGTTTGTAAATGAGAGTGAGAATAATGCACAATCACGGCAGTACGCATGCGCTTCTGCTCCGAGCAAGCTTGGCATGCGTTTTGACGCCATTTGCAGCCATATCGTCTGTCTGTATGCTGAGCTGTAGAAGTTTAAAATGTTTAAGAAAATTCAGTCTCCCGCCAACTGTGAGATACGATCTGTTATTCGATTCTTGAGTGCAAGAAACTTGGCAGCAGCGGAAATTCACCGTCAGATTTGTGAAGTTTACGGTGATAATGCTATGAGTGACAGTAAAGCTCGAAAATGGATAAGAATGTTCAAGGATGGGCAAGTTAATGTGCATGATGAGCCACACCCTGGCCGACCTTCTCTGATTTCTGAAGATTTGATTCGTGATGTAGATAACAAAATTTGAGAGGACCGACGATTCACGATTTCAACGTTATCAACTGAATTTCCACAGATTTCAAGATCAGTTTTGTATACCATTGTTTCAGTGAAACTGAATTATCGAAATTATCGTGTTCTCGGTGAGTTCCAAGACTGCTTTCTGACAATCACAAAACAAAAAGATTGGGCAGTGCTTTATCGTTTTTGACTCAATACGATCAGGAAGGAGATGAATTGCTGGACCACATCGTTACAGGAGATGAGACTTTGGTGTCTCACATGACTCCTGAGTCCAAGCAACAGTCAATGGAATGGCGACACACATCTTCGCCAACCAAAGTGAAAGCCAAACAGACAATTTCAGCATGAAAGATCATGGCAACCGTCTTTTGGGACAGGAAAGGGATTTTGTTAGTAGATTTTTATGCCAAGAGGCACAACAATCAATTCTGATACATATTGTGTTACTTTGAGAAAACTCCGGCGTGCCATACAAAACGAGCAGCGTGGTCTACTGTCTTCCAGTGTAATGTTGCTCCATGACAATGCAAGGCCACATGTTTCTGCACAAACACAAGGTCTAATCAGTTGGGAACAACTAGATCATCCACCTTACAATCCAGACCTTGCACCCAGTGATTTTCACTTGTTTCGATACTTAAAGGAGTTCCTAGGTGGTCAACAGTTCAACGACGATGAAGAAGTGAAAACTGCAGTCATGCATTTGGCTTCTTCACAGGCGGCAGATTTCTTTGAAGTCGGAATTCAAAAAATTGTTGAGCAGTATGACAAATGTTTAAACAAAAATGGAAATTATGTAGAAAAGTAGATAAAAGTATGTAGAATATGGAAAAAATATATTTTAATGATATTTACAGTATTTTTCTTATTAAAAAACGGACCTTATTTAAAAAATAGCCTTCGTATGTATCTTTACCATCATTGTGAAGAATACAATCAACATTTATCAACATTAAAGTTAGTAAATTACAAACTTAAAATAATAGAGTATTATTAAAACATTTTACTATTTTTATTAATTTCTGATAATTGAATATAACAATATTCATTTAAAATTAATAATTATACTGAAATCAAGATGTCTAATGGATCCACATACTAATAATTTTTTTTTTTTAAATCCTTTACTAGTGAGTTGTAGGTCTAAATGAAACTTTAAAAATCTGCTGTGTTTTGTCTGACATATGATTATTTACTAGTGGCTTCTGAACATCGAGAAAAATCCATATGAATAGTTGCTTGGATTTTGTACTGTTTGGAAATTTTTTAAAGCATTGGGCATCCTAACCATAGCCTGTTGACAGCTTATGACAAGGATCAATTACTGTACTGCTTTAATAATTTCATCATTTCTGTTCTCTGTGCTGTTTTTCAAATATTTTCTATTTTATTGCAATAATGTGTGGAAACTTCATAAAAAATCATTTAGCTGGCTATTTTGATATGTACTTAATTTGTGTAAACTCTGGTGCAAAATGAAATATCATACCAAATGTTCTGCTGTATTGTCTGGCTAAAATAAGGCTAATTTAATAATTAGAATATACATAAGCCCAGGATTATTTTAATTCGAGAAAAAATAGTTTTATAATTGAAAATCTAGACAATACGAACAATGTTTGAGTCCATTAAATCCTTTTCACTCCATTCGGAAACTATAAACAGTAGCTGACGTAAAGCAAAAGCAAGAAAAAAAAACTTCTTAAATGACTTGCGATTTTCCCCAAAAAATCCACCAGAGAACTTTCAGTTTAAGTGCAATTATATGACATGGATGCTGTTGTGAAAAATATTTTTGAAATGTTTGTAGATGTCAAAGCCTACAACAGAAGGTCGACATTTAGATCATTTTTAATGTGTAATATTTTAAGTGTTTGTGTCAATTTTAAGAAGTTTTTTTTGCTTCAAGTTGCTTACTGTTTATAGTTCCTGAATGGAGTGAAAAGAATTTAAAGATTTAAAAGACTTGAACATTGTTTGTGTTGTTTAGATACAAATAAATAAATTAACGGATAAAATATACATATAAGAAAGTAAAAATTAAATATAAATAACAAAAATATATAAAAAATATGTATAGGTTAAATAATAAACTACACGAAACTCTAATAAATGCAAGAAGTGCATTTATCAATAAATTATACGAAATTCTGACAAATACAAGATATGCAGTGATAACAAAATCAAGGCATTAAATTAAGAGCTATCAAACCTCTTAATTAAATATTTCCATGCCGAAGGCAACCCTTCGGCATCCCTGGCATTAATGCAGG
The DNA here is from genome assembly GCF_030686945.1 of Centruroides vittatus. Lineage (NCBI taxonomy): Eukaryota > Metazoa > Arthropoda > Arachnida > Scorpiones > Buthidae > Centruroides > Centruroides vittatus. Next base: position 2,286,081 of record NW_027122405.1, on the reverse strand, counting down.
CATTATGTAATCTGCTCTTAAATATTTCAATTTTTTCGGCGCAAAACGCTAAAGTCGGTGAGTGTACAGGTTTAATGATGTCTGCTTCACCCCACTTGACTACCGAGCCTTCAACCTGTGCCATCTGAGATAGAATTGTGGCGTTAGATCTTTTGCTGATGTTGTATTTGTGCTCCCTCAATCTGATCCCTAAGCTTCTATTAGTAACTCCAATGTAGTTTTTATTAATGCCTAGTTCTTGGTTTTCATAAGGAATTTTGTACACTCCAGCCATTCTTTCTTTATCAATACGGTCTTTGTCGTTCCTTAATAATTTGTACAAGTTGGGAGCCCTCTTGAAAATTAACTTGGTATTTTTGCGAGCTGAGATTTCCTTCATGATAGCTTCTTTCTTTCTGTCATACGTGAACTTTGTGAATTTGCGGAAATCCCTTCCTTGAGCTTTTGTTTTGTTATTCTTGTAGTTTTTGATTAGTGTGGTTATCATATCCGCCCTGTACCCTAGAGTTCTAGCGATATGCGATATCCTGTAGATTTCTTTTTGTCTATCAACCACACTACTGCAGTAGAGAAAAGCCCTGCGAACAAGGGCACGGAAAGCAGCCATTTTGTATTGGTAAGGATCATTCGAACGCGATGGAATGTACAAAGGGCTATGCGTTGGTTTTACGTACACTTTAGTAATCAAATGTCCTTCCTTGAATTCGATGTCAATGTCTAAAAAATGTATCCGTGAGGAACACGTCTGTTCAATCTTTAGCATGAGGCCGTCATCGTTGTTGTTGATTCTATTAATAAATTCCTCGATTTTCCGGTCATTTTTCCATATTACAAGGACATCGTCTACGTATCTTTTAAAATACATAATGTCATTCATGAAGCCACAAATAACACTCTTTTCTAACCTTCTCAATACAAGTTCACACAACAATCCTGACATAGGACTTCCCATTGGGACTCCCCTTTTTTGTTTGTATTGACGGCCATTAAAAGCGAAAAAAGATTCATAGCAGACAAGGTTAGCTAGCTCTATCAAATCATTACTGTAATTTGCCAAACCTGGGCTTTTGCTGTGCATGAAATCCAAAAGCGCTACCTTGCATGACTCAATTTTTATAGAGGGGTATAAGCTCTCGTAGTCCATTACGGTTCCAACCTCATTATCCATTAAAATTAGATCGTATCTCATTAACCACATCCCTGGATCCTTTGCCACATATACGTTATTTTCGAGCTGAGAGGTGAGAAACCTATGTAATTCTTGTCAAGAAAAAAGCGCTTGGTCATCCATCGGTTCGAATGATCCTTACCTATACAAAATGGCTGCTTTCCGTGCCCTTGTTCGCAGGGCTTTTCTCTACTGCAGTAGTGTGGTTGATAGACAAAAAGAAATCTACAGGATATCGCATATCGCTAGAACTCTAGGGTACAGGGCGGATATGATAACCACACTAATCAAAAACTACAAGAATAACAAAACAAAAGCTCAAGGAAGGGATTTCCGCAAATTCACAAAGTTCACGTATGACAGAAAGAAAGAAGCTATCATGAAGGAAATCTCAGCTCGCAAAAATACCAAGTTAATTTTCAAGAGGGCTCCCAACTTGTACAAATTATTAAGGAACGACAAAGACCGTATTGATAAAGAAAGAATGGCTGGAGTGTACAAAATTCCTTATGAAAACCAAGAACTAGGCATTAATAAAAACTACATTGGAGTTACTAATAGAAGCTTAGGGATCAGATTGAGGGAGCACAAATACAACATCAGCAAAAGATCTAACGCCACAATTCTATCTCAGATGGCACAGGTTGAAGGCTCGGTAGTCAAGTGGGGTGAAGCAGACATCATTAAACCTGTACACTCACCGACTTTAGCGTTTTGCGCCGAAAAAATTGAAATATTTAAGAGCAGATTACATAATGCCTGCATTAATGCCAGGGATGCCGAAGGGTTGCCTTCGGCATGGAAATATTTAATTAAGAGGTTTGATAGCTCTTAATTTAATGCCTTGATTTTGTTATCACTGCATATCTTGTATTTGTCAGAATTTCGTATAATTTATTGATAAATGCACTTCTTGCATTTATTAGAGTTTCGTGTAGTTTATTATTTAACCTATACATATTTTTTATATATTTTTGTTATTTATATTTAATTTTTACTTTCTTATATGTATATTTTATCCGTTATTTTATTTATTTGTATTTAAATTTTTTGTTCCATTTTGTGTTTGCATTCGAATTTGTTTAACCTGATGATGGCCAACAGATTTGGCTGAAAACGTTTGTTATTTATTAAATTTTTCTCAGCAACTTAAGGTGTTTGGTTGTTTTCTAATTTAATTTTGCTGAGTGAGTTCACTTCAATGTTTTTTTTGCTTCAAGTTGCTTACTGTTTATAGTTCCTGAATGGAGTGAAAAGAATTTAAAGATTTAAAAGACTTGAACATTGTTTGTGTTGTTTAGATTTTCAATTATGAAAATATTTTTTCCCTTAATAATTAGAGTTGTTCAGTTCTTAAATGTCATTGTCTTTCAAACCATCTTTTTACAGACTGTACTTTATAAACAGTAACATGATTGTATTGGTAAAGAAATGATCTATTTCAAAATAATTATTATTAAATAAAAAGTATAAAAACCAGAATGTTACAATATCACAATATCCCTCCATATTGTGTGCTCCAGTCAAAGGAACAAGCAGATTAAGCCAAATCCTGAAACATGTCCCATGTCATAATTCCACTACTACTAAACTTGATAGTTGCTCACTGGAAATTTTCACATAACCTTCTTTACACTCATACTCTTCATTTGAGTACTGAATACTGTATGATTATCACTTCGCAGAACATTTCCAGTAATCTACAATCACTGGTTATGTGCCTTACATCACTAAAGAGTCATGTATTAATATTGGAGATCAATTGTTTGTAAATAGCATTTGACTGAAAAACAATGACTTTTCAATTCTCTATGGAAAATCCTTGAACTAATAACATATCTAAAGATTTTTTAATTTTACAATCAATTTTTGTATTGCAAAGTTTTTATGAACTATACACATCAATACTCAACGTCCAGATACTTGAATGTATGTAGTCTGCCAAACCATGATGGTACTGTTGAAACATCATAACATTTCCATTCATTAGAACATTTTGTAAAGTTGATCTAGATAGTTGCAACAGGTTTCCTGCCTGAAAGGTGGCAATCTATAAAACTTCCTCACTGGAAGTCATTTAGTATCCCAGCATGAACCATTCCATTTTCTCAGCTTGTTTGTCATCTTATTTTTAATGTATGCTGCCTTTTATGTATGTTGAAAGCATTTCTCTACTATTCAGAGAATAATCAACATCTTTGGAGCATCCTAATTCAAATAATGTATTTAAGACTGGACTCCAAAAACGCAAAATAATTAAAAAGGCAATTTATAAAAAGAACTATATTAATAAATACATACCACTGCTACAGGTAGAGCAACCATGAAGACTAACGCATACAATCCTAAAACCTATTAAAATTTTTTAAAACAATTTATTATTATATTGACACAAAAAGACAAAAGCAAGCATAGAATAATAATAATAATAATAATAACTCTCCCAGGGTCACCACCTGGTCGTGGTGGGAGAGCCCAGTAATTTTACTGATCCATAAGGCAATGCAGGCTGGAGCACAAGCTCCTGGTAGGGACACGCATGCCAGTAAGGTCTATGGGGAGAAATGAAGCTAAGAGTGACCACACACCCACATTCTGTGGAGATATGCATCATGGTAGTAACCAGATCTAAATGTGATACCGGCTCGGACGTCGCCCGGGTTAACAAGGTCCGCGTTCGTGGGTTAGGCAGAGGCTCACGTTCGAAAAATAGGCCACAGTCTCCCTTGGTTACCGGTGGCGAAAGCAGCACCGGCCCAAGCATGGCTACTGCAATGCCCTCAACAGATGTGAGGAATCAACCCAGCCTTGGTGTTTCTGTGGCAATGCATCCACAGACCACAAAGGCTGGAAAACCACGCCAACGGATGAAATGGACAGTAGAAATGAACGAGTTTATCATCCATAATTATTACACCATCACAAAACTCGAAACAAACATGACAGCATACAGACAACAACTACACCATAAATTCACACAACAATATCCTCACCTCACTGTTACCGAACAAAGGGTTGTTGATCAAAAAAGAACAATTATACACAACAACCTTATCTCACAAACAACACTTGAACTTATCAAACAACAGGTTGCTGATCAAATACATCAACAGACAGAAACATCTAACATTAATGAAGATCATGTAACCTGTCAGGATAATCCAGCAACAAGCATTGATAATAACACACATACAACAATTACCACTAATGATACTACAGACACTTCCTCATCCATCACTGATAACATAGACTTGGATTTAGTTAATACGCTCTCACTTATATTTCAGGAAACACTCACTAAATATACAGATACAGATCCCACACAACGACCACGAATACCAAAAATCAACACGTCAAAGGAAGTAGGAAAAACACTAAATTATGTAAACACTTACTTACTACCACACTACATTCATTCAATTTCTACACTCGCAGACATTCATACATTAGTTTATGCTGGGGCAGTCACAGTAGTGACACACCATGGACTGAAAGTACAGTCACAGACAAATACACAGAAAACACAATTCTATCACAAGCCTGCCTGGCAGAGAAGAATAGAAACACAAATAAATGACATTAGACAGCAATTAGGCAGGCTGACACAATACACTAAATACAACATAACACCCAAATTAAGGAAACAGCTCAAAAACATTTTCAAGAAAATAAAAACACACACAAAACATGAACATCACAACACACGCATTACAGAATACATTGATACACTAAAACAAAAACTTGCTGCCAAAGCACGTAGACTCAAACGATACAAAACATGTACACTACGAAAACAACAAAATAAATTATTTACAAACAACGAAAAACTCTTTTACAAACAAATTAATAACAAAGCAAACACTGATACACAGCACAGTGGCACACCAACAGAAGATGAACTCACAACATATTGGTCTTCTCTTTGGTCCAGTGCTGTCATGCACAATGCTGATGCAGGCTGGATCGAGGAGAGAGAACAGAAACTTGCACAACATACCAACTATGCCCTGTGCTGAAATAAACATACATGATTTCCAATACACTGTTAACAGAACACACAACTGGAAGACACCTGGTGTAGACAACATTCACAATTTCTGGTACAAAAAGTTTACATCACTGCACCAGGAACTAGCTAAACATCTAACACACATCATCATCAATCCACAAGACATGCCAAATTTTCTTACCCAGGGCATCACCTACATGAAACCTAAAAACAACAATACCACAGACCCCACACAATACAGACCAATTACATGTCTTCCAACACTCTACAAATTATTGACATCCTGTATTGCAAACAAAATATACAAACATGTTGAAGAACACGACATTCTAACAGAACAACAAAAAGGTTGTCGTAGAAACCACAGGGGATGCAAAGAACAGTTACTCATAGATTCAGTCATTCTACGGCAAGCACACAAACAACACAGAAACATACACATGGCATATATAGACTACAGAAAAGCATTCGACAGTGTTCCACACAGTTGGCTGCTACATATTCTACACATGTACAAAATACATCCATCACTCATTGCATTCTTTCAAAACACTATGCAGCACTGGAGAACAACACTACATCTCAGGGTTAGTAACACTTCCATACAAACAAACCAAATTTTTATTAGGCGAGGAATTTTTCAAGGAGATTCCTTGAGTCCTCTCTGGTTCTGCTTAGCCCTGAACCCATTATCCAACATGTTAAACAACACGCAATATGGTTACAATATCAGACACGAAAAAACAACACAGTTTACACTGTCACATCTCATGTACATGGATGACATAAAACTTTATGCATCCACACAAAAACAACTTCATCAACTCCTACAAATCACACATTCATACACCAAGGACATACAAATGGAATTTGGCCTAGATAAATGCAAAACAGTTCACATAGAAAAAGGAATCCTGAAGAAAGAAGATTTTGCACTTGGAAATGGAGACATTATTGAATCCATGGAAGAGGGCGAGTTCTACAAGTATTTAGGATTCCAACAGGGCCAAACTGACAGAACATACACAAATAAAGCAAAGATTAATTAAAGAATACCAAAGTAGGTTAAATGCTATTCTCAAAACACAGTTAAATGCAAAACACACAGTCAAAGCAATAAACACATATGTCATTCCAGTACTCACATATTCTTTTGGAGTTATACATTGGACTCACACAGATCTTGAGCAACTCCAAAGGAAAACAAGAACTACACTTACTAAGCATAAACAACATCATCCTAAATCCGCCACAGAAAGATTAACCCTTCCATGTAAAGATGGCGGACATGGCCTGATTGACATAGTTAACCTTCACTACAAACAAATACAGTCACTGCGAGAGTTTTTCTACAAGAAACAAGAAACATCACAATTACATAAAGCAGTAACTCTAGCAGATTCGAATAACACACCATTAAACTTACACTCACATCATATGGACACAACACAACATATAAAAAGCATAGACACCATTAAGCAATCGTGGGCTCGAAAGGCACTCCATGGCAGGCATCCTTATGACCTGGCCCAGGATTTTGTTGACAAAACTGCGTCAAACAGCTGGTTAGCTCGGGGATGCCTCTTTGGGGAGACGGAAGGATTCATGATTGCCATACAGGATCAGGTCATAAATACTAAAAACTACAGAAAACACATACTCAAAGATGCAACACTCACAAATGACACATGCAGAAAATGTCACATCATGCCAGAAACTATACAACACATCACCTCTGGTTGCAAGCTCTTGGCACAGACGGATTATTTACACAGACATAATCAAGTAGCAAATATAATACACCAAGAGCTTGCAAAGAAACACAAATTAGTAGACATCCACGAACCATACTACAAATACATTCCACAGACAGTATTGGAAAACAACACGCACAAAATGTACTACGACAGAGCCATAATCACAGATAAAACAATTTACCACAACAGACCAGACATCACACTCATTGACAAACACAATAAAATCACATACATTATAGACATATCCATTCCAAACACTCACAATATACAAAATGCATGCACTGAAAAAATTAGCAAGTACACAGAACTTGCCCAGGAAATAAGGCATCTGTGGAGGATGGATAGGGTGCTTATTGTACCTGTTGTTCTCTCCTCTACAGGTGTCATACCACACACACTACACAAAAGCCTGGGCACATTAGAATTGAATAGAAAGACATACATCACACTACAGAAGGCCACTATATTGAATACATGTCATATTGTGAGAAAATTCCTGAATACAGACACACACACTGATACACTTCTTTAATTTCTGTTTTGGTTACTATTGTGTACTATGCCTTGACTTTGGTCCGGCATAGTACACAGCTACCGGTGTTAACCGAGTATATCTCACTTAACCCAACATAATAATAATAATAATAATTTTAATTATTCAATATTGTAAAAGTAAGATTTTTTCCTTAATATTAATTTCTTATTTAAATCTATGAAGAATTCAAAAATAAATTACCCAAACAGAATTCTCTTTCTCAACAATCCAAGAAGGCAGAGCAATACCAAATGAAGTTGCTGAAAGATTAATAATTTATTCATTTCATTGACTTTTTCCAACTAATGCATAAGAATATATCTAATTTCAACTGTCAACTGACTAAATAAACTATTATTAGAATCTGAATCTATATATTTGTTACAAGTAATTTATTTGCTAAAAGTATTATTTATTTTAAAGAAAAAAAAAAAGTTTTACAAATTTTCTTTTATAACTTTCCAAAATATTTTTAATAATTAGATAGACTTATTGAAAAATATTAAAATTTTTGTAATTTTGTAAACACACAAAAAAATTAAACATCTTAGTAATAATTGAAATGAGATGGAAAATTTATTATAAGTGATATAAAGACTAAAATTCAATAGAATAAATACTAGTGAATGTTGTATTTCTAACTATTCTTGAGAAATTGACTGTGATCATTATTACTAAAGTTTTCTATAAAGTTAATACAAATGTCTTAGCATTTGTATCAGCTTTACAGAAAAAAAATTTTGAAAAGTGTCATAGCAAAATATGATTTAAATTTAGAATGAAAATGCCAATATTTCATACTATATATATAAACAAATAAAAGTTTTCAATGATTAACACAATATAGATCTTCATTGAGAACATGTTAAACATAGTAGAGATGCAATAAGTATGTGGTTGTTCGGAAAGTAATTTTGTTTTTTTATTACTAGAGGAATTAGATGTATTTTTACCAGCTAATTTTATTTTAAACCACATTTTCATTATATACTTTGACAGCTGACATTTTAAGGCTTATTTGTAAAAAATTTTGTTTGATTCTGTACAATTGTTTTTTTTCGGTGACCCATCAAATTTGGAAAATCAAAAGCATCATTTTTGGCATATTTTGCTTTTTTATAACTAAAAAATCAAAATGCTGTTCAAACAAGAAAAAACTTGTGGTATATGTTTGAAGAAGATGTGTTGAGAGAAAGACAGTGCCAAAACTGGTTTACAAAATTGCGTTCTGGCAATTTTAATATCGAAGATACACCACATTCTGGATGGCCATTTGAAGCCAATGAATACAAAATAAAGGTACTGATTGAAGCAATCTGCCATATAACAACATGTGAAAGCACTAAGATTAAATCTGTTAAGTTGAACTGTTTATTATTACTTAAAACGAATTAGTTTTGTTTCAAAGCTCGATATATGGGTTCCACATGTTATTAAAGGGAGATGCTCTCTATGGTGGGATTTTAAAGAAATTTTTTTTTGAGCTTTTACCAGACAATTTAACAATTGGTTCGAAAGTGTACTGCCATCGAGTAAACAAACTGAGTAATATCATTAAACAGAAAAGGCCAGAATTGATCAACAAACAAAGTGTAGTGTTTTACCATGATAATGCCAAATTTTGCACAACTTTGGTAACTCGTCAGAAACTGTTATAGCTTAGATGGGATGTGTTATCACACCAACGATATTTGCCAGATTGGGCACACTCAGATTATTACTTGTTCCGGTCTATACAATTTTTTTTAACTGTAAGAAAGACATTTACTTGAAATGACAATGTCAAAAATCACTTGGATCAGTTTTTTGTAAACAACGATCAAAACTTTTATGAATGTGAAATCATGCTACTACCAGAAACAATGACAACAGGTATTTGACCAAAATGGTCAATATATAATTCAATAAAATAGTTATGTATTATAAGAATATTGCGTTTATTTTTCTATGGAAAAAACGAAATTACTTTCCGAACAATCCAATATTTAATTGTTTCAGTTTTTAACCTACTTGCTTAAAAACTTAAATATTTGTACTTTTTCATGTTATTTTTGCATTAAACCAAATATAATAGTATTTGTTTTTAAATCTATCAGTATTTGTAATTTGAAGTTTCTCATTCAGATCTTTATCACACTTTTTAAAATTTTTCATATTAAACTATAACAATGTAATTTTAAAAATTTCTGATTTAATTAATTTTTTTAAAAATAGATTGTTAAAAGAACATCTGGTTAACCCATCATTTCTCTTATCTTATTCATGATTTGTACATGCAGAATCTGTTTAAAATGTTAATTAAACATTTAAATAAATTTTAATTATTCAGTCACTAAAGAATTTACCATCAATGTTATTTTATTTGGAGGAATTATCATTTGTTATGTTACCTAAAATAATAACACACATATATAAACTGCAACTAGAATTATAACAGTAAAAATGATAATTATGCAATAAAATAAGCCAACCTCCGGGTCCATCTGGATTGCCATACATTTCCCAATTCTTTCGAGCTTCATCATCTGTCAAACTAAAATATTTGCAATAAAGCAGATTTTTAGTTATTATTAAGTAAAAAATTACTGATTTAAATATTATTGAAATATTTTTATTGATAAATTAAATTATATCCAATGTACATACGCTGCATAAGCTTTAGCAATCATCATAAACTTTTTCTCATCTCCTGTTTCTTTATCTGGATGATATATCAAACTTAATCTACGATAAGCCTTTTTAATTTCACTCATCGAGGATGCCTAAAAATATGAAAAATTAAATCTTACAATTTATGAAATTTTTACACTTATCAATCCATACATATAAATCGATTCATCATCTTAAAATATTGTTTGAAATAGAATGCCACCTATAAACATACAGGTAACAACCTACTTATGAACATTCAACTTACAAACAATATAACCATAAGTATAAAATTTAAATTTTGCACGATTCTAAAGTTCAATGCCCTTCCACGAGTGGCAAGAGAAGTTAGTCTTTTGTCAGTTATATATAATACATTTTTAATAAATGTATTATATATTTATATTATATATTAATTATTGTGGGTTTATTTCTATTGGGTATCATCAATTTTTTGTTTTCACACAAATTTTGACATTTTAGTGTAGCTTGCGAGGTGGTGTTAAAGTCATCGAAGTAACAGCATTTTTCACTATTATTTGCAATTTTTATAAACATCCATGTTTAGTGCTTCAAAATGTCTCCAAAACACAATAGTAAATCTAGCAATGGAAATAAATGCAAGAAACATCACTCTATTACTGTGGAAACTAAACTGGACATCATAAAACTAAGTGTGTTAGGCAAAATAAACTACATTTGAAACACCCGCTACTAAGCAGTAGAGAATGGGTAAATAAGCATAACAAATTCTATTAAGTACACCAAAGGATCAAACACTAACAATAAATTGTTATTCTGTGTACAAATAAACTTTCTGGGTTAGTTTTCAACTTATAATAAAACCTTGAAAACCTATCCAGTTCATAAGTAGAGGAGCTTCTAAGTAATTTAATTAGACATTCTTTTGTGTGATTCTGAAATTATGAATTTTTTAAAAGATATTTATCATTCAAGATATATATGATGTCCAAAAGTTAGTTCATAAAAAGTCAACCAATCAAAAGTTAGTTAACCATAATATATTTTTAAGATTATTTTAAAAACTAATTATTAAGAATAATCATTCATTAATTATGTTTAAAACTGGTTTTAACTATTCTTAAAATGATTTTTAAAACATTAACTGACTTTTGGATCATCCTGTAGATTAGAAATATGATGACAAAAATAATCTAAATTTAATGCTAACTCCATTAAAGTTTCTAGCTATCAAATTTAACTTATGTACTGCTTTTTCTTCTATTAGAGAATTATTTGTAATAATTTACTTAGTAAAAGACATAACTGAAAAATCATTGACAATCGCATTACATTTATTTAATACTATATACATCATAAAAAATCTGATTTAAAAATTTTTTAAGCAGAATTGTATTAATAAATGTAATTTTCTTTATTTTGATCTTTAAAGTCACACCTCATCCTATTTGCGAGGCCATCTTATATGAGAGTAAATATGGTATTACTCAATATATTCGTATATTGCATACATTTTTATTAAACTAATTTGTTTGTGTACAAATATATTTACTATTTTTATTCATACATGCTTACCAAATACCATTGCCATCATCAAACAAGTTAATAAATGTGAATTTATATGTTCAGTACATCTGTCAAATTTAAAAGATTAATTAATTTTTTAAAATCGTTTTATTTTGTATTTTTAAAAAGTACAGTAAGACCCCGCTTAAGGCAGGGGATGCATTCCAGGGCTCTCACCAGAAACTTGCAGTAACTCCTCAATATCCTGCTCGTCTACATCTCCTAGTCTTGCTGTATCAATTAAATTGGCAATTTGGTCAACATAAAGATACAACAATGGGTTCTTCTCGTTGAGAATTCTTGGATATTTAGAGCCATAACTTCTTCCACACTTCGCATTTATCAGTTAATTCTTGTTAAGCAAAGTCAATATTGCCCATGGCATCCATGATGTTGTATTTTTTTTCCCAAAAATTGCACCAAACAAACCTAGATTTAAGGGAAGTACAGCACTATGATGAATTTCCATCTTTTGCAGAGTGGTTTGTGTTTGTAAATAATTGTATTATATACAAATCAATGAAATACCGCAATAATTTGAATCAGCATAAATTTTGAGTTTTTTTTAAGGCGTCAAGCAGATTGCGTTACATCAAATCAGCGTTAAGCAAAGCCTTACTGTAATCAAAATTGTTGTCATCGTGACTTTCCTGGCTGTTATACAATATAGGCTGATAAGAAAGGAAAAGAATGATGATCAGTCAAAAAATGACTTTCCCAGATTTTTACTTTTTTGGACTTTGGAATCCTTGAAATGTAGAGAAGTGCAAAAACATTTATGGTTTTTTCTGTATGTATGGATGTTAGGTGTACCAAAAGATTTTATTCAACCACTTTGGAGCTTATTAACTCCTGTGTTGTTGAACCATCTGACTCCAATTCAAAATAGTGCTCCCCCACAGTCATTTGCACATATGGGGGAAAAAAAAACCTGAATCTTTTGCATTCGCAACATTTCGAGGTGTCCTGAGTCCAAAAATGCAAAAATTTGAGTGGGATAATTTTTTGATCGATTGCTACACTTTTAACAGCCAGAAAAGTAAAAATTATCAAATGTGTATTTATATATTGACTACGCTGTTACTTACAGGAGTCTTTTAGCTTTGGAATAAAAAAAGTTTCTACATTCTATCTTTATCAGAACTATATTTATTGAAGCTTATATTCTGAGATCACGTGATGTCAGAATTTCCAAGCCTATTTCGTTAACAAGTCCGACCTAGTTGAAGTTGGAGTCTGATGGTAAGGCAAAGTCGGAGCCAGAGTCATGTAAAAATCTACAGACTCCACAGCTCTGAATTTTATGAAATTTTTAATAAAAAAAATAAGTACTTTTAGCCAATCATCTTGTTCTATATAGTTGTACTTTCTAAATAAAAAGTTTTATTGACAAGACATTGACTTTGTTTATAAAATCATACCTCTAAGCTGGTAACACAAGCCGGCAGTATGAAGGAGTACATGTCAGGAGTTGCAATTTGGCACAGAGTATTAGGTGCCCAAATCATCTGCACATAAAAAAATCCAGACTTGTAAATAGTCAGGGGACCGAGAACTGAGTCAAAATAAAATAAAAAATGGCAACCCTTTCTACAAACAGGCAAAACAGGCACCTCACCTCACCGAAGTCGAGTGGGGAGAGTACCACCCACAGTCATTCTAGGAACTCTGACCTTAGGACTGAAAATGTAGTATTTTCTTTGTTAAATAAAATTGGTAATCTAATTTTGTAAATTTGGAAATGCTTCAAATATGAAGTTAAAACAGGGTTTTATGTTGTTACAAGTGGGTTTTTTAACATTATCTAGTATAGTAAAGTCGTGGGACCAATAAAAATTTGACATATAGGGCAGAGGACGTCACCATGTGACCTTTGCCCTCTGACCTCAACCTCACTTTGCTCCCAAACTCCAACAAGGAGAGAGTTTTTCACTTCACGTTAGTTAACCTTTCGAGTTGACAGGCGTACTGATTTTGAATTTGTATTATATCTCGACACTATTGTAAACAACACATAGCCAATCAAATAAAGTAAATTATTTGCCTGGATCATTTCTCAGGCAGAACAAAAGACATGAACATCACGAACAAGGTAGGACATGCCATGTACAAATTTTAGCCACTCCGAGAAAGACATTATATTAGGGTTGTCTTACATCCGATGACATTATAATTGGGTTAAACTGTATATTGTTTGTGCAAAATAAAAATAATAATTTCAGGCGATACAATAGCCACGATTATTTTTTTTTTCAAAAACAGGAAATTTTCATCAGGCATTAACAAAAATTCAACCTGAGCAGACATGCAATGGAAAGAAATTTCAACATGGATAGGTTAATTTCACCGAAAATGCATTGTGGTCGACCTCGTGGATGTAGCCAGCAAAGTTTGAATGATCGCACTCAAAACCAGCAATACCAAAGAAGATTGGAGAAAGAAAACGAGACCCGCTGTGAGCGTCAAAGTGATTCTGCTTAGTAGCGAGTCTCCGAGACAAAGTCTTGTCCCAAATACGGCTTTGCCGTTTTACTTGTTTTTTGTTTGTCTTTTATTTAAATACATGAACTCGAGTCAAGCTAATATTATAAATTATTTCTTATTATAAATGTCAATGAGTTATAGTAGTATCTTAAATTATTCCATCATCTTTCAAAAAATAATATTAACTTTTATTATCTAGTTCAATTATTATAAATTACTACTATAAAAATAAAAAACTTACTGGATCAATTTGGAGAATTTCAAATGGATCCCAAGCCACATAATCATGTTGTAAATGGGCAACTTTATATGCAGTAGCAAATAAGCATACCCAACCAAGTAGTAATAAAATTTTCCTATAAATTAAAAAAATAATTTTTTATGAATTTTATTACATTATTTTTAATATTAATACAAATAACTGTTGCAAATCGATAATATTTTTGACAAAATTGTCTGTCAGAAATATTGATTGCTTTTAAATCTGACAGTGAAATTAGTTAATATAAGAAAATATGTAGTTTATTAACTATAATGAAAAATATACAGAATTAAAAAATTATTATATATAAAATTGGAATGCAAGATAAGATTAGTGATATAGATAAGAATTATATTAAAAAGTTTAGAAGATTATGACAAAGATAATATTTAGTTAAAATCATTAAAAAGAAATGCAAAGCTTATTCTTAAATATAACAACAAATGAAAAGGTAATGATTGTTGAAAATACAGTTGAGTTACTTTCTGCAATGCAATAAATCAAAGTTATCGAGCTAAAATAAAGATTTGTTTTAAATTATATTGAAAAACTGTGCAGTTTTTGAAATATAATTTTTAGCAAAGGACATTAATGTGGCTGAGCCTATTAGAGAATATTTCCTAACTTTCATTTAAAATAAATTTATAGATTAATAACAACATAAAAATAAACTTTTCTTTTGTAATTTTAAATAAAATCAACAAATACAGAAATTCCTTGAGGATCTACATTTCCGTAAGAAAAGATCCACAAAAATTTAAAGATTCTTTTGCTAATTGTTCATATTTCAACTGTTTAATTGCAACCATAATAAAATATACTGAAAATGTATAACACTTACAGGTTTATTAGTGCGTAAAAATATAACAGAAAATATAATATAGGTAAAATATTCAAATAATACTTTAATGATTCCAATTTCTAATACTCTTGATTAATAAAGTCTTGGGAGATTGCCATCTTAGAATCCAACAACAAAAGAAGTCCATCATCAATTTAAAAAAGTTTGGTATCATTAAACTACTGTAAAAGCTTCATATTATGGACACTGATATAACTGACCTCGCATTATTATGGTCAACTGATGTCAGGCAAGCCAAAAGTATAGGAAAATTATAAGATTATTATAAGAAAATTTAACTCGTTTGCTGTAATAAACTCCCACTACTACAGACCATTTTTCAAGTCTCAGACCACTATCCTTCCATTATTATGGACTTTCTAGTGCTGTTTTATTGCAGTCATTGCTTTCATTTATTTCATCTTAGTTCATTTTATATTATTTTTGTATTTATAATTTTTTCAGTGTAGATTTTCACATTACATTTAGTTTTTTTTTTGTTTTGTTTTCTGATCTACTAGTTTTGTTCAGTTATGGTTTCATTCTCTATATAAGTGACATGTCTTGGATTTGTTGTGTAAAGCAAAATCATGGATCAAAAAAGAAGAAAAAACATTACATTACATTCAGATAAATAGATATATTGTTTTTACAAGTTTAATAAAAATGTAGTTTATATACTTTACAACTGAAATTTTGTCCACTATGTAATTGACTTTGATCCACAATATTGATAAACAGTAATGGACAAGTTACCATATACAGTAAAACCCCCTTATATTAGTAGCAACAGATCAGCTGAAACAAGGTAAAAATACATTAATTTGTCATCTGGACCCGGAGAAAACATTTGTGAACTGTAGATATTTTCTGCAGATCTATTATCAAGATCTGTTCTAATGTGATCCCAATGTATGGTAATGGATGAATCCATAGTAATGAGTAATCACAATAAAATGAATTTTCATTATATTAAACTAATTTCTTTGGTCCTGTGATGGTCCATTATATCAAGCTTTTACTGTAATACTTATTAAACCTTAGACAAAAAAGTCTAATTTTTAAAATACTTAACTATGAAGAATTAGAACAATACATGAAGTTATTTGACTGAAAGTGTTTATAGTATCAACTAATGATATTTTTTACTATATATATAGTAAAATATGATTAATATATTATAGCTGTGATTGACTGTATTAAAAATTGGGATTGGTAAATATGAAGCATGCAATGCCAGTTTTCTCTAAATGTTTTATTGAAGAATTGAGTTCTAAACACAATGTTTTCTGCTGCAAAAAAATATTGTGGCAATACTGGCACTGTAAGTGGCTGTATTTTAAAGTTAAATTTATGTGAAGCCATAATGTTTAAAGCATCAAAGTACAAGTCACATGACTTTTGGCATCTAAAATGTTCCAGCTTATATTGACATCATTTTGATATTCCAGAGAATTTGTATTCTAGTGAGTTTTTTACCATTTTATTGTAAAATTGAAATGAATTCATTCACTAGAAAAAGTTTTCTTTTTACCTCTCCTAAAAAATTTGTTTTTTTTGTTTTTTTTTGGCATTTACAACATTATGCCATTGCAAGTTTCATATGCTTTATTTCAACATATTCATTTTTCTACCTGAATAATTACATGAGGTTCCATCATATTTGAAGATTTATAGGTGTAAGGAACCGAGTCCAAATGTTATTTTTATTTTATTATTATTTTTCGTTTTATTATATTTTGTTTGGGGCTTATGTTTAGTTAGGACGAAGGTTCCCCACCACTCTCTTAGTAACCAAAGAAAGAAGATAATAAACCAACTCACAAAAGAACGAGCGCTGTAGGAAAAATCACGCGCACTTGCGCTGCCCAGCGAAAATGAACAGTCCGCAGAAAAAATGGAGGGGGGAATCCCCACACTCACTAGAAAAGAAATACTTACTAAACCGTCATAAAACATCCCAGAAAATTGTGCTAAATGCTTTGTAAATGGTTTATAAGATTTTGTCGGAGAATTGAAGCTGCCAGTAAGAAATTTGATGTTAGAAAAATTAAGTATGTAAATAAGGGGAGTAACCTAGCTGAATTGTGACGTCACCTCACAGCATAAAACCAGCACGCTAACCGAAGACAATCGAGGTGATTCCTGATCGAGGTGTACTACTGAGTGAAAAATTCGAGGCAAAGTCCAAATTGAGAATTAGGTGATCCAAGATGTTTAAAGAGGAATTCAATTTGATGATAGTGAAAGGATTGAGGAAACAGGTTCCTAGTATAGTGAGGTGACGGATAGACGTTTAGTTCATGAGAGATTTTGTTCATCATTCTTAAGTATTTGATTTGTCGAATTTTCAAAAAGGAATTAAGATTAAGTTAAGCTAAGTAGCTGAGTTTTATTGTCGGGTTGACTTGTTGATTTTTGTTAATAAATTTTGTTTTGGATTATAGACAATTGTACATAGTTAAATTCGATTTACTAATTAAATATATTTGAAACTTTTGCTTTGACTTGATATTTGTCGTTATTCTTACTAATTTTTTCGGTGCACGCGTAAAAGCCCAGGCCTGGCAAACTGATCTCGAATCCAAGTAAAGTACCCGTTAGGTTAATGGAAGTTTTACCGGCTGCAGTTAGTGTCGGTTTCCTAAGATACTAAAAATAGTACTTTACATAGGTTTCCAAACAATACTGAATTCCTTGAAGAAACAGTTTGAACCAGTTGCAATACAACTGGCATAGTCTGTTTTTTCTGAATAATAATAAGAAGGAATGTCAGAAAGAAAACAAAAAAGAGATGACGCAGAAGAAAATTTTAAAATATTTCCTTCCACATTATTTCGCTCTCTTTTTTTTATTAATTCAAGAATTCCGTTGATTTTATTTTAAATACTGAAAATTTGGTAATCACAATATTAATAATAAAATTTTAGAAATTATATAATCCAAAATATTTCATTCAAAAAAGTTTGTTTTTTGATAAACATTATCTTTTATTAGCTAAAGTATTCAAGAAAAACCACAATTTTTGAATTATTTATTATACAGTGTAAACTCTGAATAGTGGACACCATTGGGACTGAGAAGTTTGCCTGCTATTCAGAGGTACATGCCGGCGATCATATTGCATTTTAACCTGGTCATTATAAAGTGAAGAATACGACGGATTATGAAAACATCAAATTTGCATTAGGAATGTAAAAATACAAAAAAGTATATGTAGCATACATAATTATATATATACTAGCAGATAAACCTGGCATTGCTCAGGCAAAAAGTAATGATAGCGAAGATTAAGATTATTACATTATAGCCAATTTTACCCATTTTCACAGAATACAAGAATTACCGTATTTACTCACTTATAAGACGATCTTGCATATAGGACAAGGCATGACTTTAAATATCAAAGTAAAGAAAATTAGATTTATTAATACAATTTAATTTATTTCATTTAATCACAAATAAAATGTCAAATGCATGTAAATGCACACATTGTCACACAAAAATTACTGGCATTTTAAACTTTAAGGAAAAATCTTGTAAGATTGACAACTTAATTTGTTCATGTAAAGCTGGACAATCGGAAACCTTTTTTGCCAATTCTTAACAGTCGAATCCACTCTCCGTTGATTACACTTATGAGTTTCTCTGAATTCTGATTTCTGAATAATCATCTGTTTTCACGTGGGAATGGATTAAAACTTATCGGGCTGCCGTGCGATTTTGGAATTTCAAATTGGAATTCAATTCAAAAGCTTTGCTTTTTCCTATTGCTCCTGACAATACACAAAACAATTGAAATAACCCAGATAAAATACTTTTGTATTTAAACACCAGAAAGTGAGCATCCAGTAAAAAATGCAAATGCATGATTCACAAAAATTATTGCAAAAATGCAAAGAATCCTTCGCTTCCACATATAGGATGACCTAGGTTTTTGAAGCAATCAAAAATAAATAAAAACCTCATCTTATATATGAGTATATATGGTAGGTCCCCCTGTTAGACTAATTAGAAAATTTTTAGATAGGTCTAAAAATACATTCAATTACCTGCAAAAACACAAAAAACTGCATCTGCGCCTATAAATCTTGCTCGTCGCTTTCGCTTCCATTGTTAAGGAATACACTTCTTTCATCCCCCACTGTTTATAGCTCTTTTGTTTGCCTCAGGATTCTTTTCTTTAACCTTTTATGATGCTTCTCTTATTTTCTTTTTTTGTCCAGTGCCCATAAATCTTGCACGTCGCTTTCTCTTGTCTTCCATTCTTAACATTTCCATTGTTAACAACCTCTCCCCTGTGGGGGGAATTTCGAAAATCCCTTTTTAGTGTATATTCTCATGATGTACCCTAACTGTGTACTAAATTTCAACTTTCAATGTCTAACCATTTGGACTCTGTGCTTATCATCACCATTATTATTATTATTATTATAATCGTCAACCCATCTCGATTATATATATATATATATATATAAAGTATATATATATATAAGTATATTAGTTATCTTTTCAGTTGTAAAATACATTTTAATTATTTTAATTGAATTTGAAATAGAAAACAGATTGTATAAGACACTTTAATTAAATGGAAATAAAAATTATGGCATAATATAAATGTTGATTAATTATTAATTCATCAAAAATGACCTGAGCAGAAGTAACAAAAAAGAAAAATGAAATTGTTATTATGAACAGAAGGGTGGACAAAACTCAGTTTAGGCAATCAGAGTTCAAATGCCCAGTTATGAAGGTGATTTGCTAGCCACTTCAAAGGGTAAGAAATGTATTTCTTATTCTTGCATTTAGAACGTTGTTTATGATCTAAGTGACTAATAAAAATGAATATAGTGATTTGTCTATTTTAAGCCAGTCTTTATTCAATACCTACCGTCAAAATTTGTCCTAGAGTATTTGAAATGATTCTTTGTTTTAGTTTTAAAACATTTCGTAATTAATTCTTTAGAATATTGAAAGCAGGACTGTGTTTTCATAAGATCAGTTATGGACGACAGTGTTTGTTATTTAGAGGTAAATATTACAGATGTCCTATTTAAAGGATTTGAGGATTGTAAAAATGTCTGTTAAGCAGTGGTGTCTGCTATTGAAGAGTGTCTGTTAATGAAGGTTTCACTGTATTTCAAACTGATCCATTATTTCTTATCAAACTTTGCTGTATTTATTGATAAGTAAAAACATTTAATAAATCTGTCTTTTATATAAAACTGAGAACTGATGTTCTGTATAAAATGAAATTTAACACTTATATAAAATAAATGACAATCTGGTAAAGGTCGGAAAGAAAGTTTTCTTCACATTTTCATTAATGGAGTCATAAAAAGCATTGCTGTCTTGATTATATATAAATAAATTACTGTTCTTTAGTTAACTTTAAATTGTTTAATTGATTATCCTGTCATTAAAACTCATTACAGTAGCTGTGCACAGGTCTCCAGTTGCATAAAGGATCATAGACTGAACTAAATTGCATCTCTAACAAGAAAAACATAAAATCTTTTTCTTCAATTTCTTTCCTACATTGTCATTTACACATTTTGCATTTTATTTCATTTGAAAGAGTTAGGATTAATACTACACTAAACAGGTACTTTTACTTATAATCACAGAGTTTTAAGAATTATTTGTATAAAATATATTTCTGTTTTATTAAAATGACAATTATTAAAACATTAAAAATATCTTATCATAAATAAAAAATTTGGAATAACTTACACAAGACGTTTTTTTATTTTTCTTAGTGGCTCTTTTGCTCTTAAACAACTATTTTTTATAGAACAGTGTTCACAATGACATTGCTTTTTATCCTTCTTTTCTTCATCTGCAAATAAAAACATTAAAATATTAAGATTATGCTATGTTTATAATATTCTGAAACTAAACTAAAATAAATATCTTAGATTACATAAATAATTTTGAATAAAAAGACCAAATGAGTATTAAAGACAATTACAGTAAAATATTATAATTCCAATGTCTTAGTAATATTTATCACCACTGTCTAATATTAGCATCACAATTTTGAAATATTTGTATATAAAACATCTGCAAATGAGAAATTTCTTGACCAAGCTCTGGTCACACAATTTTAAGTCAAGTTGTCTATGAGAGAAATGTGGAAATAGAATGGAAGAGAGTGAAAATTTTAGAACTCAGAAAAGATGGTTTAGATCAAGCAGAAAAGATATGTATTTATAGAGGAGGTTTAAGGAGAGGATTGATTAATAGTAGAGAACCAGAATCATTATCCACATTGTGGAAGTGGTCGTCAGAATGAAAAAATTAGAGGATGCAAAATGAATTTCAAAAAAGTCATCTGCTTCACTTTTTAAAACAGAGAAGTCATTGCATTTTTGGAGCTTTCACTGGAACAAATTTAAATAAGAACTAGAACTTATAATTATTTATTGGAATAGAGATAGCATTCTCCTGAAAATGGACATGATAGCTTGAAAGAACTTGAGAGATTTTTTTGATGTTAAGTACTCCAATATAGTAGTTAAAGATAGATAGTAATTAAAAATACTGTTTTACACATGAAAAAACAACTCATACACACGAGCAAATATGAACAAATGTTTTCAATCGTCTTCAGCGACTATTAACCTTTTTATAATCTCTTAAGTTTGAATGGCAAATTTATTAGAAGTAATTTTTTTTTTAATAATGTTTAATTCTGTTGTAGACAATTTCAAAGAAAGTTGTATTATAGTATATTTCATCTTTGAAATGTATGATAAATAAAAACTAACTTTTAAATTTTATATATTAATATAATGAATAGTAAAAATTAGAGAATTTTAATGTATATATATGTAGAAATTTTAATTAAGAAAATTTAAAGAGAATTATATCATCAAGAGTATAATCCAATTTTTTAATAACAAAGTGAGTGGAATATTTGATATTAAAAAGTCTGCAAAAAAATTGTGAAATTTTAATATAATGTATTTATTTTTTAGTAAGATCTTAAATTTCTATACAAATAAATTATAATCCAACTTAAGAGGGGCTTAAAAGACCTAAAATGCATATTGGAAAATAAAAAAAATAATAAAATGGAATCTTGCTGGTGATTGTTCTCTTCTCATGTTTAATAAGTCTATTCACCTATGTAAAACAACAAAGCACAAATCATCATGAGAGCAGTGAAACCTCTGTCACTTCCAGCTAGTTCTGTTATGTTTGTACCTTGCTTGTTTAACACGTTGAAATCTAATACTTTTAAAAACCAAAACAGTTATAAAATAAAAAGAAATAATTATGTGTTGTTATTATTTTACTTTGGATAATGAAGCTAAAGCTGGATATAAAAGAAAGCTTAAGCAATTTGACCTGGAGTGGCCTGATCTCAGAGGTTCAACTACACAATCTCTTTAGCAGTGATACCACAAAAAGCTTGATTTTCACGATTACTTTATGGACAGAACCTGCTATTATACAAAGCAATCATTTAAAAATTACAAATTGTTTGACTGTTATAATTATTTAGTAAGTGAAAAAAGTACACAAAATATGGGGTATGCAATAAAACATGTGGCATAATAGGCTAAAAGGAAAAGTATAGTCTGGACAGAGTTTAAAAATGTTTCGTCATCACATAGATGCGAGCGAAATCTCTGATGAGATTTGTTAGCAAAAGGGAAAATGTGATAACTTCACATTATGATATTTCTCACTTTTTCGCCGTCATTAGCATTGTCATTCAGTGACATGAAACGTTTTCTTTCATTCAAAAAATTAGAAAGAAAATGAAGTGACAATAAAGTTTATTATATTTATAAATACACAGTATATAAGCTACGTAACATATACAATACATACATCGTACTTGCACCAAAATGAGCTAAAGAGCTAATGCATAAATGAAGTTTAAAGTGAGGATGTCAAACCACATTAGAAGTCAGTACCAGATATCTGCGAAGGTGAGATTTTCTGTCCTGCAAGTGAGAGATTCTCATTTGTGCATAGTTTCACTTTGTGAGAGCCATATTGCTACAAACTTATTGTTTGCTGCTATTATTACTACACATTTTTCTAATACCACTGCACATACAACAACGCAATAATTGCCAGTCCTTTTACAAAGTGACATTTTTTAAGATATGTTGTGAATTATGTTTTCTGCTTTCAAACAAGTACTACTTCCATCACATTCAACTATACACCCACTCAAAATAGGAAGTTTGAAAGGTTTCTTGACAACTAGCACCCTCTCATTCAGTTTTACACCAAACTAGGTGAATATAATATCAGGTTTAGAAAACCTAGGATTAATTACAATTAAAAACAATATAATTTTACTTTTATTAATATATTTATAAAATAAATTTCACAGAACAACAACATTCTCTCTCAAACTCAATTTTTTCAATTTAAAAAATGTAAAGTATTAAAAAAGTTTATTTGCTAATATCTTCAATATTTTTCACAATAAAAATGTGCTCATATTTTTTAGAAACACAATCACTATTAGTGTATATTAATCTAGGTGACCAATTCTTAAATTCATTAAATAATTTACAAATTACTGATTTATAAATCAAGGAGAATAGCCAATGCTTTTTTTCAGCTCCCCTTAACAAGATTATCAAATTAACTAAATTAAAATGATCATTTTTATTATTTTTTTAAAAAGCTGCTTTTGAAAAAAAATATTTCAATAATGTATTTGTATTCTTTAATCTGCAAATTGACATACACCTACATTTCTAAAATATTATTTAAAATATTCACCAATATTATTGATTTGATATAAATACAAACTATTTATAGCTACATATATAATTTACTGATTATTAATGTTGTCTCAACTTTATTCGACGTCATAGTCAACTTCAATCATGTATAAAAACATCTTTTTAGATGTTATGTTAGATATCTTAAATAAACTGTTTTGTTAATCTTCTATTAAGTCAAATACAGTACTATGACATCAATTAACAAAATAATTGTTATTTAAATTTTAACAAAAAATGTATTTTAAATTTATAATAAATTTATTCAAAAGCTAAATATCCAGATATACAGAAAAATAATTAAACTAGTCCTGGCTGTTTTTCATATTTAAGAATAATTCTCTTAATTTTTTGACTAGAAAAATTACATACTTAAACTACTCTAGTTACCAAACAGAGTAGGCTTAGATCCTCAATTTAATGGATCAAAAAGCTTTATCTTAAAGATAATGTTTAGAACTTTTTTTTTTAAATTTGTGGATAAAGCATCCTAAAAAATTGTCAATGAGTATAAATTATCAATGTATATTATTATAATATTTTATTCATACTTATATATTATAATAGATCCTTTATGTTGTAAATTTGTTATGTTTGTAATTTTTTTACACACATTCAATTTAATCGACTTTCAGCAATAGCATACATCCCTTTCTCCCAATTATTCCATTAAACTGACCCTACTGTATTTATCTATTGTCACAAAATTTGTTACAAAATGTAGTATAGCAACAAAAATAAATTCAAAATTAGGATTTTTACAATAATGAACATTATACATTATTTACAGCAAAAGTTTATTTTCCTTTTAAACATTTATCACATTACATTGTTAAAATATACATTATAGCATATTCAACTCCTTAGGATATTTAACAGTAAGAGGAACTGAAATGCTTATAAAGTAAAAAAATTGGAAATTTTAATAAAGAATTAACATTTTTCATTAACATATCATTTCCATACTCTGATCAAAATCAAAATAAAATTAACAACAAAAATCAAATAAAAAAAAACAAATTAAATTCAAAAGAACATGAACAGAACATTTAATGATTAATTAAAGTAGCATAATTTGCTAATTTAATTTTGTTTATAATTGAACATGCTGTTGGAAAAGCATTTTTTTTAATTAAAATTTGGTCTTTTTATTTTTGCTTTGATCTGAATGTGGAAATGTTAACATGTTCATGTTAACATGTTCTGAAAATGGTAATCCTTTAGTAAGCAAATAATAAAGCCAGATTTATTATTAGGCAACATTTTGGTTAATTAAATATTCAGTATAAAGGTTATGTAATTTGTACTAAAGGATTCATTACAAATCAGATAAATAATTAAGAATATTGTGGAAAAAAAGGATTCTAATGATTAAATTTAAAAGATGGTAACTTAACTGTCTACCTTTAGTCCAAAGTACACAAGCATTTATTTATTATGATAACATCACAATGCTGGGCTGCAATTTTTAATCATACTTATAATTTATTTCATTTACAGTATATGCTCTCTACCTCAAATTAGTACTGTAGTATTTTGGCCCTGTACATCATACTTTTCCATTTGCAACAGAGTGATGCTGGTCATCTATTAACTGGTACTGGGAAAAGTTTTGAATTGAAATAACGTGACTTCCAGTTTGCATCAGAAGTTCATACATAGTTAATCAGGAACTCCTGCCCCTAATCATTCCATGTCTGGTTTCATCTTTCATCTAACTAACTCTGTTCTCGAGATTAAGGAAAGACAGATGGATGGACGGCAATAGTGGGAATTTATAAGCCTACAATTTTTTCAAATTGCAGCTTGCTAATAAATCTGGCTTGATTATTTGATTCTTTGTTAAAATTTCTGATTTATTTTTATTTTAAACATTTCAATACCTTTTACTGTTAAATACTGATTAAAAATACAGTAGAGACTCGTAAATCGGCACCCCGGTAATCAGAATCGCCGGTAATCGGCACGATTTTCAGTCGGACTGTGTCGTGCTGAATCAAACGTTTTTGATACTAAATTTACTTCAAAAGTATAATTTTCACGTTTTTATATTCTTCAATATATTTATTTTGTTTGTACAAAATGCAGAAATAATTTTTAACAATACGATAGCCTCGATTATTATAAAAATTTTCGTTAGGCTTAAAATCGACGAAAATTCAACACGAAGCGACAGGCAACGGAGAAAAATTTAACAGGAAGCGACACGCAACGGAGAAAAATTTGAACATCGAACAGGTTAATATATTTTTTTGTACATAAACCATAATCGGAACAAATCCCTAATCTGAACAACCCCAGTCTCCAATTGATTCCGATTTTCGGTTCACTACTATAGTTAAAATGCATATTTCACAAATTTTACAGGGTGGGAAAGAAAGTCACTTAACACTCCTGCTATAGAATATAGAATGTACCCAACAAATGTAAATTAGCACATCATGTAATGTGCATAACAATGTAACTATTTGAGGTAGGCCAATAAAATCTTTCAGCAAACAATTCCTTGTGAAATTTTGACTCTAAATGATGTGTCATATGAACCCTTTTCCATTTACAGTTTTGGAGTTGCATTCAATATGGCTGCCATGCATATAACACACATCAATCCGTTTCTCCCCTGGTAATGTGTTTCTGACATGAGTGAATTAACTTGGGTACATTCTATATTCTGTAGCAAGAGTGTTAAGTGATTAGGATATAGAGCAGCAAAAACTACTTGACAATTCCATTTGTTTAAATTTTCACATTCTATGTATTCTCAATCTTTAAAATAAAATTAAGCTACCAGAACTAACTAAAAGTTCTTAAAAAGACATGAATATAATTCCAGTACTTCACAAATGTACTATCATCATAATTAAGATTCAGTTTTGAATACAATCCTTTCTCAAATCATTACAATACCACCTTTCCCTTACTTCAATAAGAACCTTTTTCTCTATTGGAAGATTGTTTAGAGAATATCTCTCCACATGCAAACATGCTAAAGATGTATGAAAAATGAACTGAGATCAAAATAACAATAATGAGATGGAGGAAAAATGTTTTATCCACTGATCTTGAGTCTACTTGTAACATTGACTCCAGTTTAAATGGATTTTTCTCTGAAAGAACACAAAATGGAACATATTCTTTGAAACAATTTATGTATTGAAGATGCTACAAATTCTTATGAAAATTATACTAACATCTACTTATGATTTATTAATTAGGACCAGATAACTACTGTTATAATCCTTAAGTTACATTGAATAGTCTAATGCAGCAGTCTGCAAAATTATACACTCTAGCAGTAACAATAAATATTATGTACTTCACAGAAAAAATTATATAAAAATATTTAGTGAATAAACATTGATTGTAATTATGTACATATAAATTGCAAATAAATTATGGAAAATAAATATATTGAAATAAAAGCATATTAATACATAAAACAATTTATTAATATTCTGTTCAAAAATAAAATTATAATTAATATCAAATAAAGAGAAGAACACAAATGTAACATTAATATGAACAGTGTAAACTTTCATTTTGTGAATAACTTAGTTTAATATTTTGGGTAATAGCAATTTGCAAATCTGGTTTCAAGTTAAATATACAGTAGAGAGTCGTTTATCTGAACGCTTTCCAGTCGAACTGTGTCGTGCTGAATCGAACTTTTTTGATACTAGATTTACTTCTAAACTATAATTTTTATGTTTTTATATTTTTCAATATATTTATTTTGTTTGTACAAAATAAAGAAATAATTTTTAACAATACAATAGCCTTGATTATTATTATAAAAATTTTCGTTAGGATTAAAATCGACAAAAATTCGACACAAAGCGACACGCAATAGAGAAAAATTCAACACGAAGCGACACGCAATGGAGAAAAATTTCAACATCGGACAGGTTAATATATTTTTTCGTACATAATCGGTTATCCAAACAACCCCAGTACCCCAATCGATTCGGATAAACGACTCTCTACTGTAATCACAGGTGAATAACTTTGCATACCCTCATAAATAATCTTGTACACATTCTGCTTTGGAGACCATGGCCAGGCCAAACGAATCCATCTAAACTTTTATAAAAACATGTATACAAAGTAAATAGTATTTTATCAAGTTTTTTAAAATAAATACAATCAATTTTATATATTTCTTATTTACATGCTGAACAATTTTGTCTATAATTTTTTTTATAAAAACCAAATAATTATTTTGTTTTCTAATTCTTGCAAAAACTAAAAACACTGTCCTTTAATTTTTGACTAATAATGTATTTGTGTAAATAAACAAAATATTTTTACATTGCTTATCATCATCATTATCATTATTATTTTAATAGTTACTAGATAAATTCTATACAAAGAAACAGATATTCATTATATATTTTGATGTATCTTGTTAATATCAATTCATATTTATGCACAACTGAAATTATGCCATTTTATTTCTCCAAGTGATTTAAAACAAGCAACTTTGATATACAGTATATCTTTATTAATGAAAGGCAAAAAAAAAAAAAAATTTATGGATTATTAACTCTAGAAGTCTAATTTATACAAATACAATGGGTGATCAGTTAACAAACAAATCAAATAACGAACACTTTTAAGAAAAATTTTTATGCTCGGACAACGAACACCTCACAGAACAAACACAAGAAGCAGCGACATAAAATAATGAATACCGATTGATCTTTCCTTGTCTTCACGCAACAATTCAAAACTTTTTGGAGCGCGGGAGACATTGACATCAATGCTCAATCCAGTATATACTGATCAGATAGTATTCCTCTGAACTTTGAAACTCTCCTTTGTAATTCCAGCCTTTTATTTTTCTGACAGAAACAATTCTTTTACAGTATTTGCAAGACTGTCAGACAGGCACTCATTAAGTTTTGTGTCGGTTTTTATTTTCGAAAGGTGAGAGTATAATAGCAAAGGTAGAGAGTGTCTGATGTTGCTGCACAGTATGACTCAAACAGGTCTACAGTAGGCCACAATTCAATCTTATTTAAGAAAGATACTGTGTAATCAAGAAGACTCAAGCAGCTTAAGGAGTAACAAAAATCACATCTGAGAAATAAAGAACATTGAAGAGCTCATAATGAAACCTAAAACTGATCTGATGACAGAAGAATGCCAAGAACTCTTGAATGACAAACACCAAGACACTTGCAAGGTATGTTTTCTTCTGAAAAAAAGGATTAATGCCAATATCTGCTATTAAAGATCTTTTGAAGTGGGAGGATGTCAGAACAATGGTCTTAGAATGGCATCCAAACCAGGTTCAGGTTAATAGGCTTTACAATTACAATACTATTAATTACTTCTGAAAAATCCTGAAGAAGAGAGAAAAGCAATCAACATTAGACAGATTCTTTAACCCGACAAATGGAAAAAACATGACTAATAAAAATGCAAGACTATATATATATATATATATATGTATTTTTATTATTACATATAAATAAACATAGTAAGAAAGTATATACATTTTTCTTTTTTGGGGTCTCCAGAACAAATTAATCAAATTCCCATAAAAACCTATTGTAAATCGATAATCAGTTAATGAACGATTTGGATAACGAACAAAGTCTTGGAACAGATTATGTTTGTTAACCGATTACCCACTGTATTTTGAAGCATTCCAATTTTATTTCCAAATGCCATAAACTACCAAACATACACTGAAAGTTTATAAACAGCTTTAAAAAATTTACATTAATGTTTAAATTGACTCTTCCAGAGTTTATAAGCTATGCCTTTGTTATGACTTTTCTATTAATTAAAACATTATAAATTTTGCTCTTAAATTCATAAGTTTAGTAATCATCTTATTTTCTCTGAAAAGAATATTCATATTTATATAAATATTACTTTTTCAGAGAATAAGAACTGAGAATATCATCAGAACTAAGTTATTTGAAATGCACTATTATTCAATATATAATTTCTCAAGATACAGTATATTCTTTGAAGATTTTAAAACATAAAATATTAATATTATTCATTACCAATGATTTGTCAAAAACTTGTAATATTTTAATCCGCTACATCAAGTTAAAATTTTACTTTTCTTATCAAAATAACAAATCATAAACTTTCAAAGTTTTTTAAAAGAATTAAGCAAAATAGGACACTCAAATGCAGAGACAACAAAAACAGAATTTCATTTCTGTTCTATAGTGACAGTACTCACATGAAGAAATTTTGTTGCAAATCAGCAATTTGTAAATACAGTAGAGCATCGATTATCCGACCCCCGATTAACCGACTTATCGGTTAACCGACCGCGTTCTAGTCGGCAAATTCAAATGTCCGCTAGTGATGTGGCGCTACAATATTTAGTTATGTCTTGGCTACTTTAATATTATTTTTGTTAAATTTTTGCATGTTTTAGCTGGCAGCACTGGCTCGATCATGAAAGAAAGACTAGTATTTAAACTATGCCTAATACACTATACTAATAATGTATTTTTTCATACATTTCGGTTATCCGACTTTTCAGTTATCCGACCAACCCCAGTCCCCAATTAAGTCGGATAATCGATGCTCTACTGTAATGAAAATATCTACAAGTTTTGGCTTTATATCTTTATGAGGACTGTTCAAAAACAGGCTAAACTTTTTGAACATAATAAGATGAAAATTAAAGTTTGAATTAATTTAATAAAATACATAAGTATAAATTTCCCTTGTCTGAACAAAACATGAGATAAAAAAAGCTTCAGTTTTTAAATAACTTTCTGCTCTTTAATAAAATTTTTTCATGTTTATTATGGATTCAGCCAGGTGCACTCTATGGTATCCATATGATGAATGAGATCAAACATATCTAAATTACATGAAAATCTGAAAAGATCTAATCCAAACCTAAATCCAAAACAGTAGGTTGAAAATGAGTACTAAATCAATTAGTTAATTAAGGAACCAATTGATTCACTACTTATGTTTTGTGATCATATATACTTTAAAAGCAGTCTAATTTCAAAGTTCACTTAAAATTAGTTTAAAAACTAATTAATATATATATATTATGTATATATCTATATATATGTAATATATATATACATATACATATACTATATACACACACACACACCACACCATAAAGAAACTTTAGATTTATCCTGATTTTTCAAATAATCTATAGAAATTTCCAATCATTATACAAATTAAAATTAATATATATAACAATATATACATTAAACTTTATTTAATCAAATGGAGCAATGATAAGACAATCAGTCATATTTTTATTTTTACAAAATGACAATTGTATAAAAGAAACAAAAATATTATATATAACAAAAATATAATATATCATCGTAAAATGCATATAAAGTTACTGTTAAATGTGTGTAAAATTCAGTTTATACAGTCATTCAGCCACCAAGAATCCAATTAAATCATTACAGATGCAGATACATGTTAATGAATAATACTATAAAATTTTACAAAAAATGAAATTTTCAAAACAGAATGCAAAATAAAAATTACATCTACAGAGTTGAGAAAATTATGGTAATATAATCTTTCCTCATTTATAATAGTGACACATTCCAGAAAAACTACTCAAAGCAAAGTTGTTATAAGTTGAGATCAAAATTAACCTGATTTACATGAGGAAAAAATTAAAATACAAAAAATGATCCATGTTTACCTAAACATTGTAAATTACCACAAAGTTATATTAACAATTTGTTCTTGATTATGATACAACTGAATAAAGCAATTATTTTAAATTAACTTCCAAATAAGATTTAAATCTCAAACTATTATGATTATACTTTGAACAAACAATAACTGCTATTTTATCCATCTCAATACAATCAAAACCTGAAGTACTTTCAAGTAGTTTGACATTATTAAAAGTTATGTGTAATGTAATATGAATAAAATAAAAATGTATTTAGAAATAAATTTTAAATTGAAATTTTAGTTATATACACCTTTGAAAAACTGAATAAGAAAATTTAAGATTTAATATTGAAACAAAAATTTTTCACTATATTTAAAATTTATTACAACTACGAAGTTTAGAATACTAGAAAGTGACCTTCATAACTATCATTGACCTTGTTTATTAATTTTTCATGAAGGCCAAACTAACTTTCATGAGGAAAACATTGAGCAAGATGTAGCCTTATAATTCATTACATATAAAATCTATTGCTAAATAAGAATAATGAGAAAATCACAAACTAAGAAAAAAGAATACTATGAAGATAGTTTTTCTAAGTGTTTTCCATCTGCTGTAATCTTCCAAGGAGAACTATTATAACTGTCTTTTCGTATAAGAATCATATTGGCCTAAAGAAAAGTAGGGTCCAGTGCAAAACTATTGTGGGGCCTTGTGTAAAAAGTCAAGTAGATGTTTTTTGCTATTGGACAGATCATTTTTATTTGTAAGAAAAAAGACAAGACAAATAAATAATCTTTTCACTTACAAAATAAATAAATACGCATTTCTATTTTATTCATTTTTTTAACATTTTCAAATCATAGAAATAGATCTGAAAAGACTTGAAAATAATAGTTTTATTAGAAACATTAAAGAATACATTCAACTCAATTGGATGCCATCATTCAATTAAAATAATTAAACTGATGTTCATGTGTTCAATTTATTAATATATATTACAGAAGAGCCTTATTTTACATGCAAATGATATAATTGGGGGCAAATTGTTAACTTACTTCTAGAGCCACTGAATCTAATTTTTAAGTCTAAACTGCATTTCTCCAGCTTTTGACTTTCCAATCACAGAGACCTACTGAATGCTACTCACAGCAATAAATATCCTGGTTTGAATGTATTTTTTTCAAGTAGAATGCTTGATATAATAAAATTTAGCTTAGTAAATTCAGAAACATTGGTCTAAAATGTAATTATAATGAAAACAAATAAAGCATTTCAACATTTTTCTGATAGGTGTAAATGGTTACATAAATGGCTAGGATATCATCTGAGACAGCTGAGTTAAAGGCAAATAATGTGTAAAATGAAATTCTGCATAAATTTAGAATTTCATTTTACATACTATCTGCTAACACAATCCCTATGTTAAACAAGGTCATACTGTAATTGTTATATAATATTTTAGTAGAAATATAAGTTATATAGTATATAATGAATGATTATTGAGAAAAGTAACATACACCAAAACTTTTTTAGGTACTTATCAGTTAAATCCCACATTTCACATTTTAATGTCGTGCTATGCTCTTTTAGGTTGCTTATAAAATGACATAACCTACTTGTATTATGATTTCAAGTGAGGAATTTAGCATGAAAAAATCTAAGTAAGAATTGTATATTTTTAAAATTTAAAGATTTTTTAAAATTTAGTATCAGAATTAATTATTTTGAAAAAATTTACCGTATTTTACAGACTATAAGACGCACCTTAATTTTTAAGCAATTTAAAAAAAAAAAAACCTATAAGACGCTACAGTCTATAAGATGCACCTGAATTTTGGAGGCAATTTTTTGAAGAAAAAAGTGTCTTATAGTCCGTAAAATACGGTATATAGCAAATTGTACTGTTACCAGATGGTATGCAAGTTAGTCCATTAGTTCAGTATTTCAGGTTAGATATACTGTTGAAAAGAATGAACGAACAAAATTTCGTTTGTGCTCTGAAGAAATATTGTACAGGGTGGGCCAACGAAAAAGAAACAGCATAGTGTTCGTGTTCGTCCAAGCAAATCGCTCGAACAGGTCGATTTTATTCTCGAGGGGACATCTTATGCAATAAAGTTTTTGCGAATCTGAATATTAACTAAACAAACATTTTTTCGAAATAAATGTTTGTTTAGTTAATACAAAATAAATGAGTTTTTAAAATTTTTTGTTGTCTGTTGTATTCAGAATCGCAAAAAATTTATTGCAAAAGATGTCCCCTCGAGAATAAAATCGACCTGTCCGAGCGATTTGCTTGGACGAACACGAACACTCTGCCGTTTCATTTTCGTTGGCCCACCCTGTATATTATATTCTGAATGATTTTCAAAAATTATAATAAAATATAATGTTAAGAGTGTTAAAAGTCAAAATGCAGCTGTAACAAAGAAATAAAAATTTTATTAATGACATAAACAAGTTAAGCTTTAAATGTGAGGGATAATAATAGTAATAATAATAATGCTAATAGTATGGATAAAATAATTATGTTACACATTTAAATAAAAACCAAACTACAAAGGTTCAAACTTATATCATGTAGTTCCAGTGCCTAGTGTCTTATCTACTCAGGTATTGCTGTTCCAAGAAGACATGAAACTTCCAGAGACTTGTAAGCTGAACACTCAATTTTCTGAGACCTGTTTTTTAGAAACATTTGAGAAGCAGGTCTTATTCTTTGGACAAGGAGCTGTTTGTGTTTAGGACTACATGCTCACCAAGTTTTGTTCAAATTGACCTGAATGCCTGATCTCCTTGTGAGTGAAGGAAAGGAAGCAGCATTCCTTTAAATTGTCATTCAAGTAGTAGTAAGTAACTTTTTTAATATTTACTTATTACTACTAATAAAGTACATAATTGTAATATTTTAAAATAATTATTTTGGTTGCTTTTAAATAAATTTTGATTTTTTGAATATTGTAAAAAGTACTTAATTGTGATATTTTAGAAAACGTGTTTTGATTATTCTCAAATAAATTTTCATTTTGAATAGGATGCTTTTTTTGAACCTGATACCATATGACACCATATGATGTGTATATTGCATAACACTGGAACACAAGACATGACACAATGAGAAATGCAGTGGGTTTAACCAATAAATATCCATTTTTGAATAGAAATCTATTCTGAAACTTATATTTCCATAAATGATAAGAAGAGTTTTCAGGAAACAATAATCACAAAAAAAAATAATTGATTTGAAGTGGTACACCACCATAATTAAAAAACTGAAGAGAGTAATTATCATTTTTAAACTTTGAAAACAAGTGTTAAGTTTGTTAATGAATCTAATATTTTTGTAGAATAGATTTTAGAAAAGCTTGACCAACAACAAACCAAATGTTACTGAAAAAAGTTAAATCTTAAGTGTAAAATATGAAAAGGCAGCAACAAATTTCAAGTAAATGTTGTTAGCATAGTATATAAGAAATCTTCATTTTATAAGAATGCTATTTTATGTACTTATCTTGCTCTATTAAAACAAACCTACAGTATTATTAAAATGGAAATTTGGGCTTTAGATTTTTTTCTAAAATAATAATCTTAATTAAACAGAAATGACAGATTGTAAGAAAAATACTTTTGTTCATTATTACTAAATATATACTATTGCAATACACATGTAATAGTTACTTTAAATAACATAAGAGTTCCTACAAAATTTTGTATTCTTAAACATATTTTAAATTAAGATGAACTTAAAATATCGGAAGAAAAATCAGTTTTAAAGTTTTACACAAAAACTTAGTATAACCGATGCATAAACTTTTACATAAATATGTTATATAATATTAAAAAAAACTCTTCTATTAAATGAGTAATATTGGAAATGTTATTCATTTGTAATCAGTCTGTGTTACAAAATACAAGTAGCTAACTTATGAATTAAAATCTATCTCCATTACTATAAAAACATTTATAACTTATTTTCAATTATGCTTTTTGATTTATTTCGTATTTAACATTTCATTTTCTAATAAAAATAATATTTGAAAATAAAAAAATATTCCAGAATGCAAATAATTTTTTAAAAGTTTAAGATAGTTAATTGATATGTTTTATTATTTGCAAAAATAAGATTGAATATACAGCTTATGTTAGCAAATGTAAAATTAAATATATCTGAAATTGCAATATATATCCTGCTCGAGATTAATAAGCAGAAAATATTGTTGACAAATGGAGAAGCTTACAAGGAAGTTACTTCATAACTTACATCTTCAATTTGTATAATTTAATGATACAAAATTAATATTTTCAAAATAGTCATTGTATTAATAACTCTCAATCCTTGCATAATCTCATTAAAGTAGACACTAAATAATAAATTGCGATTGAAGCAAAGGAATTCATAACTTATAATAAGAAGTGTGATTAATCACGATGAAATCAGTGTTATTTTTACATACTTATTACTTACCTCTTTTGTCATTTTTAGGCCAGAAATAATAAGTACAAGGAATAACAACAAGTGCTTCGAACGATAACAAAAAATAAAAAAAAGTGCCTCCACTTTCATCGTATTGAAACTTAGCTCCTGCCATGTTGTATTACTTGTCCGCTGGACAACATGGCACTTTTACTTCCCGCTAGGTGGTGCTTTCTTCTTCCGGTAAAGGAAAAAAAACTTTTATTTAAATTTAAATAATTAATAAATAAAAAATTTTAATATTGAAATTTTAAAATATTTATTTATATTTCTAAATTAAATTATTACCATCATTTAAATTGAGATTGATTTTCTTAAATTTAAAGTTTGACGATTGTAATAATTGTTGAATATATTCAATAATAAGATTTTTCTATTAATTCTTTTATTTTTATTTAATTTCATTTTTATTGATTATATATATGTGGAAATGAAAAGTAATTCTTCTTTTCCTAGAGTTTTACAATTCTGTGACCAGAAGGTCGGTACCTCCTTGATACCTGTCAGGACTGACACCACCGTGTCCCGAGTGACACGGAAGCCGGGACGACGTATAGGAACGGTCGCGGACCGGTACACAGGTTATCGGATTCGGGATGCAGATGAGAGAGTCAGCGAACCGAAAGTGACTAACTCGACTACAAGGTTAACAGCTCAAATAACTAATTTAATGTGACGGAAAACAATACATGGCTGACCGAGAGAGAGAGTTTAAATGACATCGCGGGTGGTTATGAATACCTGGTGCACTGGGTACGGGATTTCCAAATGGTTGTGGAGTTATTGGTTGAGAACGTTTCTGGAAATGTCTCTGTGGCCTTGATCAGCGGGTTAAAGTCTATCCGAAGTTAAAGTACAGTACGTGGATTCTTCGGAGGTGTTCCTGGAGAAACACAGAATATTCGGGGAGGAACGGGTGGCGACGGGCGACGACGATAAACCTTCTCGAGTGGTACTAAGGGATACTCTCCCCGACTCTCGACGAACTCTGTTCCTTGAGTTCTTTCTTTTATATTTCCAAGTTACGTTGTCCTTTTTCACCAATAGAGAATTTTTTGTTTTAGTTCCTCGTGACGCATTCTGAGTTCCCTGGGAAAGGAAATGACTCCGGGGGAGAGAAATGCACTCATCCTCCGGTAATAAAATGGAAAAAGGTTTTTTTTTGAGATTTAAGTAAATTAAAAAACAAGAAAGAAAATGAATTTTTCTTTCGAACATTTCGTTGAATCCGATCGCTCACAATTCTAGTTCTTTAGTTCTTTTCGTTATACAATATATTACTTCGAAAACTATAACTAAACTACAAAGTGCTTTTTTTTATTTTCCGTCCCCTGTCGGCACTAAGTGAGCCTTTTAATCAAGACCATCGTGGGTTTGGCCAAGTCCACAATGGAGCGGCCAGAGATGAGACGGGGTCCGATATATCCGGGGCAGATTCCCGAAAAATTCCTGGGGTTTATTCCCAGGAATTTCCCTGAACCGGCCCGCCCGGATTCGGTTCGGCGTCCCCAAAAATGGAAGATCAATATCTTAATCGTTCGGCAATCCGGGCGGCAAACTATAGTGTTCTAACTTCACTAACAGAATACAGCAATAAAATGTCAAAATTAAGTAATTAGAATGGAGAAGATAATAAAAGTAATGTTTATTTTCTATTAAAATATAGAATAGTGGCTCAATCATTTCGGAACAGACTTTATTTGCAAAAAATCATGTTTAGTCTTAGTGCAGTTGCTTTAAACTTACAACCGCAATAGACCCATAGACTTAACATGGCGAATTTTGATCTCAAATATCTCAGCCCATAGATCGAATTTCAAATTCTGGTTTCGTCGCGACATCCTCATTTGCCGAGTTGCGCATATTTGAAAAAAATCATGTTTAATGGTATATATATTTGGTTTAATTAAAAATCACATTAAAAAAGAGATAAAAATAAAAACACAAATTGAAAATAATAGAAAGAAAAAATACATAGCAATTAAAATTGATCAAATAAATAAATAAATTATTAAGTTATATAAAAGCGCATGGATGGAATTTTAAAGGAGTTATAATCATGATGCAATTGGCTGTGTTCTATAGGTCTGCAGTTATCAGCTATACCAGGGCTTCTTAAACTATGGGTCGCAACTCCATTTGGGGTCGC
Source organism: Centruroides vittatus (assembly GCF_030686945.1). Taxonomy (NCBI): domain Eukaryota; kingdom Metazoa; phylum Arthropoda; class Arachnida; order Scorpiones; family Buthidae; genus Centruroides; species Centruroides vittatus. The sequence continues at coordinate 2,247,798 of NW_027122405.1, read as the reverse complement.
GTAGCGAAATTTTGGAGTCGCGAGATTTTAATGCAAAATATTGAAAATAATTTGTGAGAGTTTGAAAATGGCACGCTTTGTGCCATAGGTTTCGTGAGTTGCGCTTTGTGTCACTTCTGGTGTAGCAAGACAACGATTCAGCAACACTGATTGTAGTGTGGACTAGTGTAGTGTTGTCGCTTTTCAGTGTATTCAGTTGTCTCTGTTCCATTGTAACTCAAGAGTGAACTGTGGTAGTACACCATTATTATTTTTGCAAATTTGTATATATCTTCAATATATATGTATATTTTCCTTTTCTTCTTTGTTCTTGTTCTCTTTGTTTTTATCTTCCTAGAAACTTCTTCCAAGTGTGGGTGGTGAGTAACTGTGTTAGAAAACGGGTAGTCTGAAGGGCAAAAGATAAGACACGTGAGACTACTTTTGGCTGGGACGTTGGAGAGTGAAGACGTGTGGTGGAGTTGTCCAGGTCGTTTTGTCATCATCAATTATCTTGGGTACCCATTTTTGACTATTACTAGATATCTATCTGTCCTATTTGTCTATTCTTTCCTTATTTCCCTTTTAGTATAAGTAGTCTAATTTTAGTTTGTAGCTATAGTTTTTCTTTGTGTCGCGGATAAATTTATCCGGTTAATCCTTTGTCGCGAAACTAACAGTTCTGCCTTTTGTATCTGTTGCTTTGATTGTACTTGAGTGTTAGTGAGGGGTGTCGGAATCTGTTAGAATCCTGTAAAGTGGGTGAAAATAAAGGTAGCATTTTATTTGTAATTTTGCCTATATCTTTGTTATGTCACACTCACCACGTGCTTATCACTACAGAACATCGCTAGAATAATATAATTTTTTATTTATTCGGTAATTAGTTATTATATGGAATATGTTACTTTTATGTATTTATTGGTCTTTTTAGGATTAAAACCATTTTTGGCCATGGATAAATGGCTGAACTTAAGTAAGAAAGGTAATGATGCGTAGCACCAGAATTGAACGATGTGCTTCAAGATGCTGTTAGGATTATAAATTTTATTAAGAGCCATGCCCTTAACAGCCGCTTATTTTCAAATCTCTGCAAGGATATGGATTTCCACTACACAAATTTATTATTACATGCAGAAGTAAGATAATTTGTCTCTTCAAAAAAAAAAAAAAAAAAATTGCAATATATTTACTTCGAATGATAAAATTGAAAGTTTTATTAAAAATATCAAAATTTGGCAAAGTAGGGTAGAAAAGAATTCCTTCGAAATGTTTTCAAGTATCGACAATTTTATATCCGAGAAAAATCATTGTAAAACTTTTACGCAAAAATTGTTATAGGTCACTTAAAAGCGCTAGAAACACAGTTTCGTAAATATTTTATATCAGATCTTGGATTCAAAAACCATTTTTGATTGGCTTGGATGAGATTGATCACTTGCCATATAAAGCTCAAAGAAGAATTTGCTGAGCTTTCGAGTGACTCAAACTTAAAACTAGATTTTTCGAAAAAGCTCTTGACTGAATTCTGGATCGGAACTAGAACCGAATTTCCTGAAATCTCTAATATGGTATTAAATGTTCTGCCATTCAACACCATATATTTATGTGAAATTACTTTTTCATCTTTAACATATATCAAATCCCAATATCGTTCATCGCTAAAAGATGTTGAAGAGATTTTAAGTCCAGCAGTATCAAACATTGCACCAAGATTTAGTTTGTTATGCAGTAAAAAGCAAGCACATCCGTCTCATTAAAAAACAATTTTCCTATGTACTGTACATATATTGTTACCTAATCAATAAATCATTACAAAATATTTATATATCTTTATTTTATATATATATATATTTGGGGGGATCGCGAAAAAAACCACAAGCATAAATGGGGTCGTGAATAAAAAATGTTTAAGAAGCCCTGAGCTATACGATAAAAGAGTGGTCTATGGGAAATGGATTAGACATACCGTCTATCCGTCTATGGACAGGAATTATCACGGATTCTCATATTGGAAACTCTAAGACAAAGCCAATAATTATATATTATACCATTATAAAATTTGAAAAATAAGATAAGCTTACGGTCAAAATATTCTATTCGTTTTATAAGATCGGAAAATTCGACCTTATAAAACGAATAGAAAGATTGCTGAAATTATTTAGAAGTATATCTTTTGAATTTCTTCATTGGGCTTGTTTAGATGGTATGAGGCATTGATTAGACAGACAAACGGTAGTCTAAAATGGATGGAAAATTCATTAAAAAATAGATCCTAAGACTGATTTGGATGAAATAGTCTTACAGAAATTCCACAATATTCCGAGTCTGATTGACTATCTTTTGAACACGTCCTGAAAAGTTAATTTGTTACAAAAAAAACTATACCAAGGTCACCATAAGTTTTTACATAATTTATGTGTTTTGATATACAAGGTAAATTGGAGTAAGATGTGAATTACAAATTAATGAATAGCACATAATGACAGTTTTTTGATATTAAATTTATATTTAAATTATTCATTGCAAAACAAAGTATTGTATTTAGCCAAGATTGTAGTAATAATGAGTCATGATTTAGAATTTTAATGTCGTCAGCGTATGCTATAACTTTTGAAGATATATTGTTAAAGAGGTTGTTAGTGTATGCTGAGAAAAATAACCCACTTAAAACAGAACCTTGAGGACTCCCATAAATTGATGTGAAATTGAGGACCTTAAAATCTTGTAAGGTTATTTTATATAATCTTGATAAGAAATAATTGTTATCCAAGTATGGAACACCGGATTTATGTGAAAGTTGTCACGGAGTAAGTTTAGAAGTAGGAAGTAGGAAAGGCGGAATCAAATGCTTGAAATACGTCAAGATAAACAATATAGGTAACACGTTTTTTCCTCGTAATTTTGTAGAAATGTAGGCCTATATATTATTTCAAACAAGTTTGTACAGGTAGAGTAGTTACGTATACCACAATGTTGGATAGGTTGTTATTTGTTTTCTAGCATAGACATATCTCAAAAATTTTTAGCATGACAGGCGGGATTGTAATAGGTCTAAAAGGTCTCTATTGCAGTTTGATATAAAGGATATAACTTCGACAGACGTTTCCAGTTTTCGGCAGATTTCTTATAATCGCAGTTTCTAGTCTTAATTCCAAATATCTCTAACGACGAGAGGATTGGTTGTAGAAAACATACTATGCGCAAACTACGTTTTGTGTAACCTGGATACATGTTTCATACTTAGCTATCAAAGAATGCAATTTAAATACAAAGAATCTAGATCTGAATTTAGTTTCGGTTCCGTGGTTCCGTTACAAAATATTTTGTTAAATGTGAGGACCCAGACGAGGTCCGAAATTGCAAAAATGCAGAATTCTGTTGTGAAAAATATAACGATAAATTATATAAGAGAGAGAGAAATAAAAAACTCTTGATCAAAACAACGTAACGAAAAATGTAAACAACGAGTCTCGGGACGACGTCAACGCGTGTTAAACGACCTGTTAATGTTCAATCCGAAGGTAGAACTCTGACACACGCGCTCATAAAGAGGTATAAGTTTGACACAAGTATTCAAAGGAAAAAATGTCAACTTAGGAAAACAATTTCAGAAAAAAGGAAAAATTGGAAAGATAGAAAAATATCGCGTGATCGTTAGAATTCCAAAATGACATCAATTATAAACAACGGATTAAATTATGAGTGCAGGTGTTGTGGTTCTATCAACAATCTTGGAGCATAGTCGACAAAGGGTGTCAAATAGACACCTCGAATCGGACCTTTCCCGCGACCCGACATGGTCTCGTTTTGCGCTTGAAAACAAAGGGGAGACCAATCGGGAAACGAGGAAAGGGACGAGGGACCAATCCGCAAGGTGGATAGTACACGAGAAAAACGTATAAAAGCTGGGACTTCAAGGTCAAGAGAAGTTTTTCGGAATGACGGACATGCCTCTTGTGGATTAAGACAGTGTGTGTAGTGTCGTCACTCGGAACTTTAAGTGTGTCACCGCCCGTCACCATCTTCCAACAGCCCTTCTCGTTCTCCCGGGACTGGATAGATCTACCTGCCGAACTCTTACGTTCTGAAGATCGCCGAGATTTGGAACAACCTAATACTACGTTCGCACACAATCCACGACTCACTTCGATCTCGATTTGCCTACAATCTGGATTGTGACTGTCGCCAGTCGAACGTCGTGCCGTTCGCACAGGTAACTCGCTTGAGAATAACCCGGCTATTGTAAGCAATGATAAAACTGGCATAACTACTCGGTAAGTCACAAACACCAACACACAAAATGGAAGTTTTGATTAGAAATAAATACTTTTTCTTGCCATATATCTAATAATAGACAGATGTCATCGTCTCTCCCAACATCTTTTTTATTTCTTTGCCGATAGCCCGACACGTGTTCTGTAGCCATCTTGTATTTTCTTGCGCGCGTGGGATTGTGGGATCTCTCTTATGACTGGATCTAGTTTCAAGAACTCTCTCCAGTCAATCGCGATTGAACGTCGTTTCAGTCGAGATTGAAACGGTCGAGGGTGTTCGCACCAAGGCATAGTCGCTGACCTTGGTCACAATCTAGATTGAAATGCTCGGTGCGAACGGGGTATAACACTATAAAAATATTTAAAATTATCTCTGAATACTTCAAATTCAACTTTTCGAAACTTACAGTATTATTACTATCTAAACCAGTGGTTCTCAATCAGTAAGTCGGGGAACACTAAACTTTGACATTTTTTTCTGCGGAACACTTACAATACATCAGCTTTAAAGCAGGGCGGAAACCTTTTTGAAATCAAGCGCACTCCGTATAGATGACGACATTGGCGTTTGCTAATTACATTCCCATACAAAAATTAAATTGATTTTGAATTGATTTGAGTTTTCTTTTGCAACAATTTTTAATTGTATATTTGTTTTTCGCGGAACGCTTGAAGTGGCGTCACGAAACACCCGTGTTCCGCGGACTACGGATTGAAAACCATGGATCTAAACTAATCGATGCAATATTACAACTAGTAATAATGAAAGACAAAAACCCATAAAGATATTAGATCATAATAAAACAAATGCACGTTAGGGTCGCTAAACTATAATTTACTTCAAACTCTTAACAAACCTCATTAAAAAAAAACACTAAAATACTCGCGCTACGCGGGTTTTGAAGAAGTGGAAAACAGAGAGCCCTCTTCGTCTTCCGTCGGTGTCTTCTGTCTTTGCCCCGAGCGGGCTTTGAAGAAGAGGGACACAGAGTGCCCTCTTCGACTCCCATCGGTGTTTTCTGTCTTCGTCCCAAGCGGGCTTTGAAGAAGAGGGACACGGATTGCCCTCTTCGACTCCCATCGGTGTCTTCTGTCTTCGCCCCAAGCGGGCTTTGAAGAAGAGGTCCACGGATTGCCCTCTTCGACTCCCATCAGTGTCTTCTGTCTTCGCCCCGAGCGGGCTTTGAAGAAGAGGGACACGGATTGCCCTCTTCGACTCCCATCGGTGTCTTCTGTCTTCGCCCCGAGCGGGCTTTGAAGAAGAGGGACACAGAGTGCCCTCTTCAACTCCCATCGGTGTCTTCTGTCTTCGCCCCGAGCGGGCTTTGAAGAAGAGGGACACGGATTGCCCTCTTCGACTCCCATCGGTGTCTTTTGTCTTCGCCTTGAGCGTCGACCTTTGGAGTGCCAGAATAAACCCGTAGAATTTTTTTATAATTAGCGTTGAATCAGGGCTGCCAGCTACGATGTTTGCCTCGGGCGTCAAAAGGTTCGGCACGGCTTCGCGGAAGATAGGTTCGAGTTAAAAGTACCGAAAATTTTGACTTAATGAGGATTAAATGGAATTATGGTATTAAACGAGAATGATATTAAAGAGATGGTATTAAATGAAAGACCGTAGATATCGTGCACAAGACATGCAGACAGCTTCGAGTTAACGCAGTTCAACTTAGCGAGATTTTACTGTACATAAAAACGACATTTCAAAGCAGCAGGTAATCTCTTAAACTTGCACAAAATGTACAGTACCTATGTATTATCGGTTTTTACATTTAAATTAATATATCATTACAGATACAAAATTTTATTTATTATCTGATAAATTAATGTAATTCAACGTTAATTTTAAAAAAAATCTCACATATTTCAAGTTCACATTCTATCGCGAGTTATTCCATTTTAATTTATTATAAATAAAATGTAATAATTTACTTACATTACTGGAGTTTACTTAATTACAATTTTCTCGGGAAAGAAAAGAAGAGAAACTTTCGGAAAATTTCCGCTTAAAAATGTCAACCTACAATAGAAAAAGCAACAATATATTCTAACAATTCGTTAGGTATTGTTAAAATATATTTCTAACAACGCGTTACGTATTACGATTCCAATAAATACGTCACGCGTTTCATAAAAACATTAATCGGTTTGAAATATTTCACTGTTTTTCTAATAAATAAAATTATAAAAATGAAATTTACAGATGTCGAGTACTTTCATTTATTCTAAAATAATGTCATCTATATTTTGGAAAGCCCAAACGCGAATTTGTGACCATTGTGGCCCTTTGCACGCCAGGTAAGCTACCAGAATGTCTTAAAATCGCTTTCAGATATTCCATAAAAAGGCTTGCAATGTCTTTCAATTTTCAGTATACCTGTTGTTTTGAATGTCTTCGAACGTTAGGCATGCCTTTATGACACAATCGAAGACATTATGCACAAGTTATCAGAGTCAAAGGCAGCATCATCGGGCTGAGGGAAATTAGGAAGTTTCGCCAAATTGACCACTATTTAGACCATTCTCATTCGATTGTGAAGGAAGTGTTAGGGGCAGTGGATACGTTAGGTCATACGTACAGTACCAGGAAAGGTGATCTGTCAAAAGACCTGAAAATTTATATAATAATTGAAATTATAAAGTATAAATAATTGTAAACAATACATATATAGTACGTTATAATTTTTCGGTTTTAATTATTTTGGTTGTATAATAAAAAAATTAATTTCTGATTACATTCTTTTTTAAGATTTATTAGTGAAAATAGTTTTATTTTCTGATTATCGATTGTCGTTGCCGATTAATAACAGGATAAATTCTTATGACATAATAAAACATACTTTAATTTTTAATAATTTGTGATTTTGAAAATATGCCTTTCTTTAACATTTTCAACCAATTAAAAACTTTATCTTGCAAAATAAATCTTTTAAAAATTAATAAATGGCAGTATAAGGCGAGTAGTCAACAGGTTCCAATTTTGAAACTTTCCCTCAACGCTGTTATTAAAAACAGTTAAACTATAATCATTATATCTATAACTACATTAAACAGCGTAAAGTACAGGGAAATAAGAATATGTCACGGCTTAATGTCATCCATAACCAATAAGAGTAAGCATTTAGTCTTACCACGTGAGCACATAAGTTTATTTTAAACTTTATCGTAATTTGCATATATTTTGATAGTAATTATGTATGCGTTAAATCCTTTCCGAATTCCATCTCTGTTTATAACTATTTTACATTAAAATGAATCTTAATTTCGACCTCTGTCCAAGCTGTTAGATTCATTGAAATTTGTTCTGATGTGTTTTTTAATCGAAAAGAGGCTGGTGCGATTTCGAGAAACACAAAAACACAATCATAATTAATGAGTACATTTAGATACGTGTGTAACTCAACTTTGGTTAAACTGACATTTGAGGATCTTGCTTTTTATTATTGTAACATACGTTTCTAAAGCTGTTGCTATCATTTTTATTAAAAAAAGCAGGAATCAAAGGTCAATCCTCACTTTTTGTCGGCGAAAAGATGTTTATTGATACATTAGTCCTTACAAGTAAGTTTTGCCACAAGTGCACCCTACACACACATGTTGTACAGCTATATATATATGCATGTGTTGTAGATAAATTTACGAGACGTAATTTTGTGTTTTCCATGAACTTAACCAGCAAAAACTGGTGCACGTAGCAGAGAAAAACACGGGTTTTGCCCGGCGAAATTTATACTGTCCAAGAGTTCACCAAAAATATCTAAGAAATCCACGTAGAAAACACGACCTGTGTTGCTTGGTAATGTTAACAAATCATCACGAAAACCCCCTTGACAAGTCCTTTGCGTTTGCCATAACCGAAAGATTGCATTTTCACTCCATTTGTAATACAAATGCTCAATTGAAGATGTCAAATAGAGTCATTTATCTCCAAAGTATGTCCAAAATTTCGTCAAATTCAGGAATTTTATCGGAAAATTCCCTATAATAATATGATGTTATAGGGAATGTAAAGAAGATTACCATAGTTAGAAATGGCAGTTTACATTCAGAAGAGATGTAGCAAAATCAACAAGAAAACGGTTCCATATAAAAAATCAAAGGTGAGGAATAAAAAAATGAAAAAACCGCCTTGTGTCTAATTAATTGCTGAAGAAAAATGATGTTATAGATAAAACATTACTAATTTTAATATTCCTCACTTCTTATTAAAAGTTTTCGAAGTTATCTATTGGAATTTCCTTCATAATTTGTTAATACAAAAAATGTCTATTGTTATACAAAAGAAAATAAAAAAGAAAAATATATATAATATTGTATTTTCACTTTATATTATTTCATTTTAACTTCCTATTATGTTTATCGCGTTTTTCTTTTCACTTTATACAATAAGTAGAAATATGAGATATGAGTAATTCTGACAATAATTTTATGCTGCTTCCGATGAGAGGATTTGACATGGTAAGTAATGGGCATTGATGCTATTAAATTTTGGTCGTGAAAGGTCAAGGGGATGGAGAGATAGAGGGTGGTCACGTGTCGTATGTCACATGGGGTCAGATTTAATGACGATTTTACTTGTTAGCATTTAGTTTTTTTTATAACACTCGTCTCTACCCTCAAAATTGAGTCTTTTGCTATTTTATAATAATTAAAACTGTATAAAGTTCTTATAACAAAATCTCGTAAAAGATGGTGCCACATATAATTTCATTTATTTATTTATTATGATTAATAATACAAAAGTTAATTTTAGAATAAAATCTCATAACAGCCGGGAAAGTTATGTAGCCCGTTGCTAGATTTTCTCTAGTTAGTACGATGTAGAACAGATCACATGTTGGTTGCTTGTGGCTTCAAATGTATGCGTGTAGAGTTGTGCGTGAATAGAATTTTTCGTTTTTTCCCACTCACTTCCTTTTTTATACTTACCGTTTTAGTCGACAGATGGAAGCAGCGTTTCAAATGATATATATATATATATATATATATATATATATATATATAAATAACATCTATCGACCAAAATCATAATTTTAACAATTTATTATTTAAGTAATGAAATTTAATTATAAAGAATTGTTTCGAGAAATAGATTTTTGACGATGAGATGGCGGGTATCAAACCTTCGCTCTTCGGGATCCGGGTTCGAGGACCTCAGAGATTTCTACTAGTAGATCTGTGTCAGTCCAGAATACGACGGGCCTTATTCTTCATCACCCTTTACCGCATTGAGGATTTGAATCTGAGAAAATAAGTGGAGTGATGTGGTAGGGTAACCCAACAAATAGAACTCTTGGGAGAACTTTTTATAAAGAAAATGACTTCCTGTTTAGGTGTTAAACACGTGAAAAAATGCCAGAAAAATCCTGACCAATTCTATTGATGGGTCTTGAAAAAAGGCCTGCTTAGTATCTATTAGATCATTATTATCTTATGATAAAAGTAAGGTTAATTAATTAAAAAGTAAATATATATTTATTATAAAAAATTCTGTAACATAATTTGAATTTAGTTGCAATTTATGTATTTTACTTTTTATAGAAAAAGTTAATTTAGTTATAAATTTGAACTGTTTTCAGGCATCCAATTCTATAATTTTTGTTAATTTCTTGTCATATTATATATAAAAATTTTAATATTTAGAAAAATAAATCAACATTTAAACTACAGTCGAATCGCGATAAGTCGACACCCTCGGTTAAGTAGTTAGTTTTCTGTGGTCCGGCCGACTTACATAGGCATTAATGTAAAAAAACTCCGGTTTACTCGACATCGTTTAACTCGACACCACTAGATAAGTCGACATACTTTTGCTGTCCCACACTCCGATAAGTCGACACCCCCTCCTGAAAAAATGAATTCACTCCGCACGTATGGTGCAAATTCATTTTTTTCAGGAGTGGGGCTAGATTTATTTATGAATATATAATTAATATATTTAATAATATAATAATACATTAATATTATTAATATATATACATATTAATAAAAATGCCTTAACATTTTATGTATTTTTATGTATAAAATAATAACAGATAAACAAAAAGAAAATATACAATCTACATCAACGTCACCCCAGAATCCAATTTTGCATTTTCTCATGCCAGAGGCATTAAGAATCCTTAGACGTTACTTGCCAACAAGTGACAATTGCGGAAGATGATGTTTTCAAGGCGTTCGTGATCGTTGAAAAAGAAAGTCGAGATAGTTAAGTGCTCAAAGCAAACAACACTAAACGAATTTTTCAGTTTATCATCTACAGAATAATTGTAAATGGAGAACACAATGTTTTGTAAGTCTATGTTACAGTATAAAGCACTACTGTATTTTATTAATTGTAGTTTTGTGGTTTTTTTTTCCAACTTCGCTTACACATTTCCACTTCCCCTTGGAGTGTCGACTTATGCGGAGTCGACTGTATTATTTATAATTTACAGCTATATCTCTTTTCGAACAAATGTTCGAAGAGAAATAGCGCGTTGATTACAATGCAATAGCAACATTGATTACATTTAAAACGCGTTAAATGTAATCAATGTTGTTAAGGCCTGAGAGATGAAATGAGGCCCGAGCTAGTGAAAATGTGGGGCATACCCGCTTCGAAAACCATAAAATGTATAAATAAAATCAGATTGTTTTACCATTTATCAAAAGAAAGTTTAATTTATATCACTTTCATGCGCGCGATCTATGTTTGGATCCCCTTTAGGCTTCCTCTACCTGTTTTCGTAGCTTGTAATATAAATAATTTTAAATATTTAATAAAATACCGTGTTTAAACTTATATAAATAAAATATTTCATGTTTTCTCTATTAAATTACAGAGCGAAATCAAAACAAAATGAAAAAATTTATTTATACTAATATTGAAAAATATGAATGGATCACAACTATAAATTCTTACAAATGGATTTATTGCAATGATAATCTAATATTTTTCCTTCACCAAAAATCGGTATAATTTATTTCTCGTGAATACAATGAAAACATGAAACAGTAGAAAAGATTTTCGATGATATCTTTACATATGTCTAGTGTTGCCAAAGTTTAATCCGCTGGCATTAGCTCCTTTGTTTGTGCCATATTGAAGATTTATTATACCTTCGCTGGCTCTTAATTGTTCTTCGGTAAATTCTCTTTTATTTTCTTCAGATGGTTTTGGACCAAGGCACGGACCTTGAAACTCGGGATGCGTGTAGCACTGGAATAATTTTAGTAATTTATTATTAGAATTTTAAATCATTTATTTTATTTGAAAAGTTTTAATGGCATACCGTGCGTCCTAATGCTAATAAGCACTGTGTAACTTGAGGAATGTTTCTCCTTTCCCATAAATCGACTGTTTGGAAGACGTCAATCTCTGGTACACCATATTTCTTGGCCATTTCTTGAAATTTATTAATATTTTCCATCATTTTAAACTGTCCTCCAGATGTATTATATTTTGGTATGCAACCGGGCATCAGTTTATTCATTAATCTATAAAAATAATTTTTAGTTTTGCATCGATAAATCAATTTTCTATTTTGGAAAAGTACTCAAATAGTTACCTGCAAAGTACAGTTCCATCTCTCAGAATTTCTTCGTATGTTCCCTTCGGTAATTTTTCTCCCAAAATTATGCTTATCCATTCTAAAACTTCGGCCTCTAATTCGGGATCTCTTTTACCCGCAATCTATTATTTTATAAAAGTTTAAAATTAATTTTTAAATAAAAGTATACTATAAAATTAAAACTCAAAACAAAAGCTTGAAATTTAAAATTAAATTATAACGCAAACAAAATTTTGGCTTCGTGTCATCGAAAGAGACACGTCTAGAGAGTAAGAAGAAAAGAAAAAAAAGAGTTGAAAATTAAGACTTCTGCCAAATTTAATTGGCAAAAATTTGTACCAGAACAATATCGTGTTAAGTAAGAATTAAATCTTTTAAAGTTAAATAAGAATTAAACTAATAAAATTAAAATTAATTAGTCTTCACTTCACCTCAATACATCTCTGTCGTGCAGAGATGCAACCTTAACAGGGGACACGCTCCCGTTTGCATTAAAAAAAACGACGTTTTAAACACTTTAAATTAAAATTTATGACAACAGAAATTTTCACAAAGTTATATAATTATTATTATGTGAGTAAATAACACGATAATTCTTAAATTTCGAGTAAATATGGAGTAAACGGTGGGTATAGAAGCATTGTTGTAATGATCCCTTACCTTGTTAGCAACTTGGGCGCTGAGACCGTATGACGGACCACGGTTTGCCATATTTTAAAATATCTTCGCGCGACTAGTTTCAAGATGGAATATTCCTTCACTGACTGCCGACTTTCCTTTTCTGCTACTTTTTGAAGGAATCGTGGCGGAAAAATGACATCATCTTCATGCCCATATCTGGTGATCATCCAATCTGAAAGAAGGTTCAGTTTACCAAACTTCCTTCGCACGGGGGCGTCGAATGACGTCATTCGTCTGCACCCCGTTTTTCGTGGGCAAGGAACTCTGTTACAATAATAGTTTTTGGAACACTTTCGTTTAATATTTTGGTTCAAAAGTTTGCTTTTGTGTCTAATTTTAAACTTATACTACGTTACTACGAAGTGTTTTTGTCTTTCCCATTGTAGAATTCTAGAAAATTTCGAGCGATTATATGAAACGATAATTGCAAGAATGGAATTTACAGCGGTCGATTTAACGTCGTCGTTATATCGAGATACGTCGTTCTCATATTTTTTTCGTTATGTTTTATTATTATTTTTACATAAATCGGGTTATGACGCATTTTATTGTCGCTATGTGACGTAAAGGGAGACGATAATAGCAACGTAAAGAGCGATTCCAAAAATTACTTTTGGCTTGATTTCCGCCGTCCCACTTAAAATCCGCAAGTTATCTGGATGGCGTAATAGTAAAAAGGAACAATCGACAGTAAATTTGGGTCGAAATTCATTCTTTTTCGCAAGAAATTCAAAAATGGAAAGTGTCTCATGGGACTTCCTATCCCAGGAAGAATCGTTACTTAAAAAGTCGCTAAAAATTCATTTTCTTACGTAAATATTTTGCAAATTTTACTCCCAAGTAATTCATTTTTATTAATTATATCAACTTTTAATACATTTTTTAAAGTTTAAAAACAAATAATTATAGATTTAATGAAAGAATGTTGTGAAACAAGAACATTAGAACGTGTTTTTAATGGAACATATTCAAAGTATTCGCAATATATATAGACATTTTTTAAAAATATAGATTCAAGTACCTCTTTTGAGCATGTTTTCAATACATTAATATAAATTCACCAGTTTTTTCTAATAAAGCCGACCTTTCACTAACGGACACCTTCCAATAACGGCCATGTGTTTTGGTTTTCGTCAGTGGCCGTTGTTCGGAGATTCGATTGTATTAGAAAAAAAAATTAATAAATTTAAATTCTGTTTAAAAAATAAAAAAAAAAAAAAACTGCAGCTATATTATATAAATATATAAAGTTTATTATTAAATTTAAAATAAAATATAATTTCAAATTTATTTAATGAGCATCCTCCAAAAAAATCATCTAAAAAATAGAATTTTTTAAGGATTTTATTTTATTTTTTTAACATTTTCTTATAAAATCTGTTTACATTTTAAAAATTATTCAAGGATTTGGAATATTTTTACGTAAATCTGACAACCAGAAAATGATTTATGTGTTTAGAGACTTATTTATAACCTTTTAGGATTTGGAAATGCTCGTGTTTTCGAGTAAATTTAACTGTTCTTTTATTTATTTTTCTTATTTTGACGAAAGTTTTGTAAACTACGTGTTTAGAATTAAAGATTTTAGCGTTAGAAAGTATATTTACTTGTAATTTAATTCTATTGTTTGAGCCAGAATTCCTTCTCAAGCAGAGCTTAAAAGTAAGAGACGTTTTCACGCTCGAATTCTCTAGTAATTTAGGAAGAGAAAAATAGCATAGAGATGTAAAGGACACCTGTTACGTCAATATCAAAGGCTTAAAATGCAGTTTTTTCTCTTTAAATCACTCAAGCCCTTTAGTTGGCAACGAAAATGTATTTTTGTTGAGTTTAAATCTAAGAGAAAGTTTAAAGTTTTAAATTTTAAACGCTTCTGCATCCAAATTTTTAAATTAAAGTGAAACAATTTTAAATTTATTTTATTAAAGTCGTTTTCTTTCAACAAATCTTAAATTTTTAGTTAAAAAAAGACCTTATTAAATATATCTTTAACTCGTATTTTATGTGTAAACAAGTCGTAACAGATTATAAATGTAAATATGAGAGCTCGTTTTGCTTCAAATTTGACAGTTAACACACACGTGGATGTCGAATGCTTTGCCAAAATAGTTGATGCATAAATATATGTATGTAATTTTTAATGCCAGTGAGATGTCTGAGAACGTTCCTTTAATTTAAAATTATATTTTTAAATTTGACACGAGAGAAATTACGTAAAAAAAGTAAGATTAACGTGACAGAATTTAAGCTAAGCAGACTGTATCTTAGGGCCTCAAGTTATAAGTCCACAGCTTAAATCCTTACGATATGAGTCTATATTTCAGGGCCTCGCACTATGAGGTTATAGCTTAAGGCCTCAAGTTTTACGTCTTGCTATTTGAGTGGCTTAGGGCCTCACATTTTTACGTGTATTATTATTTGATTGAAAAGAAGGTAATAGTTTAGGGCGATTTCTTATTGCGTGTCAAGCACATCGCAATAAGAAATTTACTGATACACAATATATTTTTAGGTACCTTCCTTAAAGGATTAAGCAAATTGTCTACAAAATAACTGCGTAAAGATGAGATTATATTAATGGTATACTAATGTTCGCTCTTACCAAATTTAGTTGACTATAACGAAACGTATCGTATTTAAAGAAAATAGATAATCAGGTTAAGATAACTGAAGGGAAATATCCTCTAGATTCAACTATGCGTCACTAGACTAGTAGATTGTAATAAACATTCTATATATAAATTTTCTCTGATGCAGCCACCTACTGAGGCAAGAATAGAAAACATTGTAATCTACGTAAGAAGCTCTTCAAGAATTTCAAAAAAAATTGTAGGAGGATTCCTTTTGATGGCGCTATTTTAAGGATTATTAGTGTTTTCAAAAGGGTTCAATGTCTAGAAATTTTAATTTTATATAAATATTATCATTTGTTTATATTCTAAGGCCAAAGAAAACACTCTCAGCTCAAAGAATGTTATTTATAATTTATACATATATATATACATATTTATTGTATATATAAATACGCTTTTTTCTCTTATCCGCATCCCTTTTTCAAATTCTTTTTCCATTTTATCTTACCCTCACTTTACTTCCCCTCATCTTGTCTTCGTTTATTTTCGTCTCCTCTTCATTTTTTTCTCATTCCCTCTTTACTTCTCTTCATCTCATCTTGAGCAGTTTACCTCCTTTTCTAAAAAACTAATTATAATATATGTAAATATGTATTAAAATTAATTGTTTAATAAAGAAGAAAGGATAAATGTTATCTAACAAGCCAAAATTTTAAGGAGAGCTTATAACATAAATGAACTATTAAAAATGAAATTGTATACTGTATTTTAACTAGTTCCACTACATTAATAAAATAAATTTATTTTTATATATTTTTAAATGATTAAAAAAATAATAATTTTGGCAACGATAAATGGGATATTGTTTACTTGCCAGTTTAATAATTATGTGTAGGATTTAAGTACTTATTTTTTAAATTATTTTTAAGTATTTTGTGATCTTATCCCTGAGAGTATTTCAATTCTTCGTTACGCTGGAGAGAACATCAAAAAAGAGGATAATAATAGCGAAGAAAGTATGATAATGAATACCGAAAATAATTTTTGATTAAATTAGTTTGATAAGGAGACCATTTCTATATTTATTCTATAGTTCTGAAGGTCGTCGAAGTTTTAAATTGTTACTTTTTTTGTTAATTATTTCTTTATATTCCTTAAGAATTCGAGAAAAATCTTGTTGGCAGACGGAGCCATATTTTTCTTGGCTTAAAATCGTTTATTCTTTATACAGTTACAAGTTCATTGATAGGCTGCAAGTAACGTTCGGTATTTTAACAATTTACGAAAGTATTGTTTAAAAAATTGTTTTAATTAAAAATTAAACTATTCCTAAAGCTTATTAAATTGTTTTTAATTGTTTAAAATTAACTCCTGAGAAGTATGAGTATTTAAAGTAGTATAAATTACGTATGCACTTTTTCTATGACTTTAATTTGGCTAATCTCATTAATTATATCCTTGCGAATGAGCCAACATTTTAAATTTATAATTTATGTAGGATGTAACTCGTTTAAAGTTCTTTCACGTTACGCATTTACTATGCACGCTTAACTCAAAAGAATTTCAAAGGAATTATGACGTGTTTTGCAACTGATGTCGTAACTCTTCTGTAAATATGAATATTAACAATTTAATTTATATAATTTGATTAATTTTCAATATATTCTTCATAATTAATGAGAATAAATAAACACTTTTGGGCGAGAACGGCCATTAGACAGCCGATCTAGTTTAGATACTATAATAGAGCCATGGAGGTTCCGGGTTCGAACACGAACCCGGAACCTCCATGGCTCTATTATAGTATCTAAACTAACCATGGCTCCACTAACCAAGGTATTTCTAACTTACAAGTTAGAAATGTACCTTGATTAATGGAGATGATAAAGCTATATGAATAAAAAAAAAAATAAATAAAATCGATAAGCTTGTCTCTATACGAGATATTTGGAGAAAAATTTGTTTCAAGTTGTATACACCAGGACAAAATGTTACAAGTGATGAACAATTAGTTGGTTTAGAGGTTGTCGTCCTTTCAAGCAATACATTCCAGCAAAGTAGCAAAATATGGGATAAAAGTATGGAAACTCTACCATATAAATCGTCTTACGTTTATACGGGTGAAGCTCTGGAGTAGTACCTGAGAAAAATCAAGATATGAGGGCGGTATGTGATCTTAATCGTAAGCTCAGAAGATATAATTAACGTGCGATAACTTTTTACTAATAATTTTAACCAATTGCTTCCGAAAAAGAAAGTGGCGATGTTAGAAACTACACGAAAAAACAAACCGGAACTTTCGCAACAAATGACAAAGAAATACGGTACTTAAGTTAGATAGCCGTTTGGCCACGCTGTTAAGTCGGCAGCCAACCGCTCTCGGGAACACAAGATCTAATCCGGACGGGTCTAAGAACTATAGGAATTTTTCAGGTGTGGTCCGTCCAAGTATGTTAGGTCTTGTCCCTTAACACCCGACCACCCCATTGAGGCCGAACCGAAAACATAATGAGTAGGGATTGCAATCCAGCAGTGTTTTGAATCCAGCTGGATTTTTGCTGGATTAAAATCATTTCAGCTGGATCCAGCGCGGATCCAGCGTGGATGTATTTTTGGTGCAATAGTATTATCTGTCTATCTATCTATCCTTATGTTTTTTTAATGAAATAAAACATTTTTTTAAAAATACTTAAGAAGCTTTTATTATTTAGACTGGTCACTATAAATCAGTAAAACTTCTTACACATTTAGGTAGTAAACTTAACTTTGGTTCGGTTTAACACTTGAGATAGAGATAATTAAGTTTAAATGTTTAGTTAGATTATAATTATAATGTAATCTTTAAGTTAAATAATAGCAAAGGTAATTCTACTGATTAATTTATATTAATATATTATAATAATGTAAGCACGGATAATCAATGGCTAAGTGGCTATCAGTCTTACCAGTTTTCATATATCGGCTCTACATATTAGTCTGTAGTTATTTATAAGTATATAAAACTATGTACTGGAAGTAGAATAAGTTAAATAAACTACACCTTTATCAATCCAGCAAAATTTAATAAAATAATAACGTTTTCAATCGTTTTTAACGATCTTCCTCGGTTACAAAAAAATATAGAACATTAAATATAGAACATAAAATGTGTTCGGAATAAATATAAAAATTAACAGAAAACGCCCAAACGGACAAAATATAGATAAATAAACAAAATAAATAGCGGAAAAATATATACAAGGTGTTTTTTTTTTTTTTAAACTGACGGTACTCAGAAACATCTGTAGAGCAATCTAACAGCCGGACTGTCGCCAAATTTGGGAGAGTGACTAAGGATGACATGGAAAAGAGATTCCGCGAAGAAAAAAAGTAGTACCTAAATTCGCCGGTAGAGGAGGACTTGGCGCTGTTGTAGCGAAAAAGCTACCAGCACTTCACAGAAAAAAGGGTCATCAGTCGCTTTTTTCCACTTGCATGGCCGCCTCGCTCCCCGGATCTAACCCCATGTTACTTTTTCCTGTGGGGTTACTTAAAGTCCAAGGTCTATCTTGGTAGCGTCCCAAACTTAATGACTTTGAAGGACAACATTTCTCGAACTGTGATGAACATTCCTGCGGACATGTTACGTTCGGCCATAGAGAACACGGTGTTCAGGATGCAATGAGTTGTCCAGCAGGACGGTGATCACATTGAAGAAGGGAGAAGGTTATTTGCCGATTAATTAAACTTTCGTTGTTACACTGAAACCTCTGTCTGATTATTCATTCGTGTGTTTGTTAATTGCAGCTGGATTTTATGCAGATTCTTAGCTGTTTCGCTACAACAACGCCAAATCCACCCTACCGGCAAATTTGGGTACTACTTTTTTCTTCGCGGAATCTCTTTCCCATGTCGTCCTTAGTCATTCTCCCAAATTTGGCGACAGTCCGGCTGTTAGATTGCTCTACAGATGTCTCTGAGTACCGTCAGTTTAAAAAAAACACCCTGCACAGTAATACCTCGACTTACGCTACCCCGACTTACGCGAACCCGGAGTTACGCGATTTTCAAATCTCGACGATTCGTCTTTTGTTTGAGCGCCACGCAACCCTTGATTACTCACTCCCCCCAAACTATTGTTCAGCTTACAGGTTCAAACGTGTCGCGCGGAATCGACGCATAGCTACAATTTATTTTGCCTTATTTATTTCTGTGTTTGTTATATCTACAGAGACTTGAGACTCTACTGTGTCATCCAAACGAAGTAGAACTGATTCTTCTGCATCAAACAAGAAAAGAAAAACCTCATCTTTAATAATATTAACTTTACATTCCAAAGACTTCGATACAAAAATGAAAATTTGTAAATTGGCAAAACTTGATCCTTTAGACACAGTTCAATCAGATGATCGAATGACGGTTGGAAACTTGACAGAAGGCCTCAGTTTAATTAAAAAGAGGTTACAAATTTTAGAAAATATAGACTCCAACGAAGAGCGCATTTCTTCTACAAAACGAAAAATAAAAAAATTATTAGCATGTTACGAGGAAATTTTGCGGGAAAAAAATCTTTGAGCCGTCAGACGAATTTGTTAGATTTTAGGAAGCCTTCTATAGCAAAATAACTTCGATTTACGATTTTAATAATATAATTTGTTATACATATGTATTATCTAAGATTTTACTAAACATTTTTTTCTAAATTGTTGTTTTCTTTAGTCTCCGGTCCCAATTAAAAATAATTTGTATGTATTTATATGCGAAGTTATACCCCGACTTACGCGAATTCGACTTACGCGGTTATCGCTCGGTTCCACCTATCGCGTAAGTTCGAGGTATTACTGTATATAAGATATAACAACGAAACCAGCATTGTCCGTTAATAACATTAATTAATGTAAAAGGATCTCCACATGGTAGACAATGAGTCCGCATCTCTATGGTTCATACAACCAGTTGTCATGTGCGCCTTGCAGATTTCCAATCTCTCAAGATGTTTGACCGTTTGCCTATTCGTCGTCGTTTTTATAATTGCCGCTTGATCCCATTGGACGTTAACATCCTTCTGTCTTGCGTATGATGCCAGCGCAGTGTTGTCAAGGTTCTTACTGATTATATATTTGTGCTCTTGAGCCTTTGTTTTAAACTGCGCATCGTTGCACCCACATAAACAAGCTTGGAATTGAAACGTTGATTGTGTAAAGGCACCGAGTATATACCCGTTGTTGAATTCCGATCCTCTTTCTTTTTATCGTTTCTTAAAAGTTTGAAAACAGTGGGATTACGTCGGTATACAATACGAAAATTATCAGACCTGGCAGTACATCTATGTATCTTGTTTAAAAAAATGGGATGTAATTAAGCACTATTCTTTTTATATTTATTCAAAACACATTTTATGTTTATAGTTAATGTTGTATTTTTTTGTAACTGAGGAAGATCGTTAAAAGCGATTGAATACGTTATTATTTTATTAAATTTTGCTGGATTGATTAAGGTATAGTTTATTTATAAGTAATTTAATTATTAGTGTTAGTAAAGTAGTGAGTAAATAATTAGTAAGTAATTAGTAGCAGTCTAGTAGTTAGCAAAGCGGCAACGCGACAACGTAGACTTTTGCGCAATTATTTAGAAAGTTAATTGAGTATTTGCGGATCCGCAGCGCTGGATCCAGCACCAAGTGCTGGATCCAGCTGGATTGCTGGATGAGGGATCCAACAATTGCAATCCCTAATAATGAGCTTTGCCTCTTAGTACCCACAAGGTGGGAAGAGTTAAAACAGTACATAATTCAGCTTTTTTTTAAATAAATGATACTAATGTGGTAAATTATGTTTCAAGAAATAGTAAAAATGTTCTCATGAGCAAAGTAAGTGAAAGAAACCGCAAATAATTTGCTTTAATTTTAATTGTTTCTGACCTGTGGGCACTAAAAGAACTTTTATATGCCGATCATAAATTTCGCCAGACTTAAAATAGGGACTATCGAGGAACGGAATTCATTTTTGGGGACAGATTGTCCATAAAAATTCTTGGGAATTCATGCGAGCAACTTGCTCGCATGAATTCCATCCCGGCTTCCCCAGAGCGGTAGCCAGACCTTAACCGCCTCGGGCATTGTAATCCGATGCAAGTAAATTACAATTAAGATTACAATGCAATTAAAAAAAGCTTTAGCAACACCATTTAAAAAGAAAGCCTGTTTATTGTGTTCAATTTAGTGCGTAACATCATTACAAATCGACATACTGAGCCGAATATTTAAACGCGTACCACTCAAAGCTGACTAAATGAGAATGCTTTACTCTTGGTCTTAATCTCAGTCCAAATTTACTTTTTATGAAAATACAAGTTTTGAGCTTAGTCTTAAGAGAACTCCGTTTAAGATAGCAACCTACCGCTCTGGGGGACCCGGGATCGACTCCGGACGGTCGAAAAACCCCGGAAATTTTTCGGGAGTTGTCCTTCACCTCGGTCACCCCATTGTGGGCATGTTCGAATCCATCTCACAGGGCGAAAAAACTTTAAAAAACAGTACTTTAATATTAACATATCTCAATTTTAATACGTTTGTCATTTTCTAATATTAAAATATTTCGATATTCCTTTACATATAAATAACATAATCGTAAATTTTTATTGTATACCAATATGTTACCGGCAAAACCCGATTTTACGCCAAACTAGTTTTGCCTAGGCCAAACTATTCGGCGTAAGCGTGTCAGACAAACTAGTTTATAATTATTATTCAAGTATATTAATGGTTAAAATAAAATTAAAAGGCAATCAATTAGATGAACAATATTTATTCAAACATAGTCTACTTAATTATAAAAAACGGGGTTAATGTTATCCTAGATATCGAAGGTGGCGGCCAGGGGCGGACTGGCCATGTGGAAAATGTGGAAAATTCCACATGGGCCGTAAACAATTTGGGCCGTTTTTCTAAATATGTATGTGTGGGTGTCCCTTATTTTTTGAATATTTTTTTCTAACGCATAGGGCGTAGTTTTGTTTATTTTACCCTTAAATACTCCCACAATAAATTTCAGCTCATTTTGATCATTAAAACCCGTGCCGACTTGCATCGAATTATTTCCATACATATGGTGCTAGAGAAGTGGCACGTATTCGCTTTGTTCGCCATTCTAACACAATTTGTCGGGCTATTAACACTTATAGTTTTTTTTTCGAGGATGTCAGTGGAATTACGAAGCACTAAAAAACATATTTTCTTAGTCGGAGAGATAAACCACCAAATCACGGGTGCAAAATTACCGTCAAATCGTCAAGTACTCTCAGTTTTGTTTTTTAACATTCGCAAAGTTAAATTAACTGTGAGTGAAAGCGTAAATCTTGTAATACGCGAGTGTATCATATTTTGGGTAAAAGCTAGAATACCTAAAAAATCTATATCTAACTGTGTCAAGAAATTGGTGGATCTTTATCACATATGAAGAGTCTCCATACATGATAAATATCCACCAATTTCTTGACACAGTTAGATATAGATTAAAATTTTTCTTACTTAACGAAAAAAATAAATAAATGAAATTTTTTAAAAATAAAATCGAACCAAACAGTATATTATGTACATGCATTTGGGTGTCCCTTATTTTATTTGATTAAATTGTTTAATTAAAAATAGTCTTTTATAGGTTCAGACAACAAATTTTATAGGATTTTACAAATTTGATAATAAATTTTTTAAAAAATTATTTTTTCCTTTCAGGTTAGTAAAAAGTAGGTTATAGGTTATAACATCACAAAATATATTTGGTATATAAATGTTTTGGTTCGATCCCTTATAATTTTTAATTTGCAGAATGGAACTACAGCGTGAGGGGAAAAAATGCGAAGGGAGGTCAAGAAAAGTTGAGACTAAAAAGAAAACGTGATTTGGAGTTAGTAGCTGGACAGTGCTACAGTATACAACGAATGTTTAATAAAACTTAAAATAACAGTCTAAAAATATGTCTAACAAAGACGATGTGAATCAGTGAGGAAATATAAATAAAGATATTAGTATTCAAGAAAGTGAAAATAACATATCTGCAACTTCAACTGGTGTAGATAATGTCGATAATGCTCAAACTGTTCAAAACAAATTTGAGAAAGAGAAAAATAAAGAAATTTTGCAAGCAATGGAAGTCAAGTATCATCTTCAAGTTCCTTCAAGTATCATCCGAAACAACCTACCAAAAAAAACCACCGTTTAATACTAAAATTTATAATAGAAAAATAGATTTTCAAAATCGTAAATAGTTAACATTTTGTGAAAAAAAAAATAACAAGTCGTACTGTTCGATCTGCATAGCATACGGACGAAAATATTTTTATCAAAGGTTTTAGTAATTGGCATTACGTTCATCAATATGTCGAAAGGCGTGAGAAAAGCAAATTTCGTGACGAAAATGCTGTTCGCCATTTCATGCGCACGAAAAACTGTTCAAGCATTACTATACAATTGAAATCCATACAAAATGTAAAAATACTTTTTAATTGTAATGTTGTAAAACGAATAATTGATATTATTAAATTGATTGGCAAAAGAGGGTTAAGTTATAGAAGCAAACGAAATGAAGGTCTTTATACATTGGACGATGACAATGTAGATCACGGAACTTTTTAGAAATGATATTACTTTTGAGCAAATATGACCATATTTTGAAAAAGCATTTGGATAATTGCATTAAGGAGAGTAAAAAAAATCATCAGTTAAATTTAGATAAGGGAATACAAGGACGTGGCAACGTAGTTACATTTTTATCAAAAACTACTGTAAACTACATACTTAAAGCAATATCGAAAGTAACTAAAAACAAAATTTCGAAAGAAATAAATGATGCTGGAATGTTAGTATTCAGATTGACACCATACGAGATATACCGTATTTTACGGAGTATAAGACGCACTTTTTTCTTCGAAAAATTGCTTCCAAAATTTAGGTGTGTCTTATAGTCCGTAAAATACGGTAAGTGTTTAAGATCAATGCGCAATTATAGTGAGATACGTAAATAAATACATAAATGTGGGAAGCGAAGCGCCATCGGACGACGAAAGACGGAGAACGAGAACGAGACGAGACGAGACGAGATTTGAAAGTAGCCAGACGACGTTTGAGAGAAAAGGCGGGAAGAAGTAGCCAGACGACGTTTGAGAGGAAAGGCGGGAAGAAGACGGAAGACGAGTCCAGACGGGACTTCATTTTTCTTTTCCACTAAGACGAGACGATTCAAATTTAATGTTCAATGTTCATGCCGTTAATTGTAATGTCTAGTGTCACAATTAAATGTTAGTTTAGTAACCAATTAAGTGTCTTTATTGGACCAAGCACAGACGAAGTTTCAAAAGTAGGAGACAAGACGAAAAGAAAGTCCTACATAAATGAGAGACTTTTAGCCATCGTCAGTATGGAATCATCAACGGGTGAAGCTTTTTACAATATTATAAAAGAAATACTAGGAAAAAGTAATTTGGATATTACCAAATGTATCGGAAATTCTACTGATGGTGCTAGTAATATGCAGGAGAAATCTCGTGGGTTTTCTGCTCACACGCTAGAAGCTATCCCGGAGGAGCATGTTCATATATGGTGCTACGCTCATGTTTTGTAATTTAGTTATTTCTGACATTACATCATAGATTTTATCAAAGCTCATCGTATGGTTATGAATGCAATCAAATTATTAAAGGATATATCGCGAAAATTTAAAACGTTAACGAATATCCGATGGAACAGTTAAACTCTCGCCTTTCGTAAATAAAAACCGACGCAAAACTTAACGAGTATCCGCCCGACAGTCTCGCGAAGACTATAAAAAATTATTTGTCAGAAAGGTAAACAAAAAGCTGGAATTACAAGGGAGAGTTTCAATCTCCAAAGCTCCAAAAAGTTTCGAATTGTCACCTGGAGACAAGGGAAGACCAATCGGTATTCACTATTTTATGTCGCTTCTTTTTCTGATAACACTTAATTTCATTAACTTTCTTCATTGAAAAATAAACCATCAACGAGTTAGTCAATTTCTCGTCTACATTGAAAATTTTGGTGGCGCCATCTATTATCATATTTTATTAAAATATTTGTTATACAGTATTTTTAAATATTATAAAATGGCATAAAGCTTAATTTTGGGGATATAGACGAGTTTTATTTAAAAAAAAAAAAAAAAAAATTGTAAATGCTAATAACGAGTAAAATCGTCACTAAGTCTGACCGTACCTGAGATTCACACGACCCCCATTATCTTTCCACCCCTCGACCTTTAACCGCCAAAATTTAATATCATCGATTACCCTAATAATCAAACCACCTGCAAAATTTCAGAAATTTTGTTCACCCGCATTGAAGCTTAAGCACTTTTTGTCGAAAATTTCTGAAATTTGTGAATTAAGACATTATCTGGG
The DNA here is from genome assembly GCF_030686945.1 of Centruroides vittatus. Classification (NCBI taxonomy): domain Eukaryota; kingdom Metazoa; phylum Arthropoda; class Arachnida; order Scorpiones; family Buthidae; genus Centruroides; species Centruroides vittatus. Next base: position 2,222,346 of record NW_027122405.1, on the reverse strand, counting down.
GTGCAAAGGGCGACAAATTCCTCTTTGGATTTTTAAAAATACAGATAACGTTACTTTAGAATAAATGAATCATTCGACATTTCTATAATTTTATTTACAGAATTGGAAAAAATAAGCATTATTATAACTTTAAAAACTGAAAGTAATCCTGTTTCCAATGAATATCATTTTAACAAAATGATCTTTTCTGAAATATTTCGAACCGATTAATGTTTTTACGTAACACGTGACGTAAATATATGACGGGATCGTAATACGTCACGCGTTCTAAACAATACGTTCTAACAGTACGTAACGAATTGTCAGAATATATTGTTGGCTTTTTCTATTGTAGGTGCTTATTGTTAGGCGTAAATTTGTTTGAAAGTTCTGCGTTTCTTTGATATTTCGCGAAAAAATTGCGATTAAATAAACTTCAGTAATGTAAGGGAGGCAGAAAGGGCTCTTTGTCTCGCCTTTCTTTTAGGCCCGCCCGAGTAAAGAGATGGAATCTCCCGTCGGCCTATTTACTCGAGTTACTTTTTACTCAAACTAACTAACTCTTTGTGTCCTGCATCTTTAAGGCCCGCTCGGACGAAGACAGGAGATGCCGACGAAAGGCGGAGAAGGATCCCCGTGTCCCGCAACTTTAAGGCCCGCTCGAACGAAGAGAGGTAATTTGACCGGAGAAGGATCGCTCTGTCCCATATCTTTAAGGCCCGCTTGGACGAAGACAGGAAATTTGACCAGAAACGGAGAGGCTCCCTGTGTCCCGCATCTTTAATTAAGGCCCGCTAGGACGAGAACAGAAGAGACGGAGACGGTCCCCTGTGTCACGCATCTTTAAGGCCCGCTCGGACGAAGACGAGATGCCGACGAAAGGCGGAGAAGGTTTCCTGTGTCCCACATCTTTGAGGCTCGTTGGGGTGAAGACAAAAGACGGTGAGGCTTAGAGGGCTCTCTGTGTTTCGTTTTTTTTTTTTTTTTAAGTCCGCTCGAGTGAACAGGCCGATCAGAGATGGAGGGGGCTTTCTGTGTCTCCTTTTATTAAATCCTACGCAGGGCGAGTATTTTTTTTCTTTTTTTTTAGTTAATGAATTTCGATATGAGATTGAACTAAATTTTGTGGCCCTAACGTGCATTTTATTACGACCAGGTGTATATATAGATTTCTGTCTTTCTTTATTACTAGTTATTGTAATATTGCATCCCTTAGTTTAGATAGTAATAATACGGTGAGTTTCGAATAGCTGAATTTGGGGTATTCAGAGGTAATTATAAATATTTTCATCGTGCGAGTTAGAAAGAACTCGACTCGACAAGTGATGTTGGTCACTTGTGGAGTAGGATTCTTTCCAACTCTTGGTGGAACTCTGAAGCAGCCACCTCCACGTGGTGAGTTCTGGGTTGTCGTTCGTCTGGTAATGACGAACGGCAGGCGAAGAGCTGCTTGTTTCATTTTTATCCATTCGGCCGCTGCTGCATTTCTTATGCCGTTTGACGTTGAAAACCCAAAGTTTATTGGTGTTTCGTTGAAAAAGTCGAGTACAAAATTAAATTTAAATTTATTATAAACTGCTGATAAGTAATTCGAATTAATAAATTACTCCCGTGATTTATTAATTCGAAAACTGAAATATTTTGTTAAATACATTCTGTTATATTAACTCCGGCTTTCTTGACGGGGTCGGTATTGATCCTTTAGGGGTCGATGAAAGTTTGCGGGGATAGCTTAGACCAGTGTTTCTCAACGGGGGCGATATCGCCTCCGTGCGGGCGTTTTTCCATGTTTTTGGGGGCGATTAGTAACAATTTATATTTTGGGGGTAAAAACCATTTTTTGGGCGATAGAGTAAAACATTATATTAAGAATAATTAAATATTTTATTCGTTATATCGTACAATAATTAAACAAATAATATTATACTAGTCACTAGTTTATTAAATGCAGTACGAACTTGGCGTTAGCCTTGGCGCTCGGCATCGGAATTTTGAAGTGAAGGGGGCGATACTACGTAACGGTTTTATTGAAGGGGGCGATACTAGTAAGGTTATTAAGGGGAAAAGTTGAAGGGGGTTCGTTAGAGGTTGAGAAACACTGGCTTAGACTTTGCAAATATTTAAAATTTTACACAATTTTCTTGCTCTTAGATAAATGTCTTTTAATAATTATATGTAAGATGTTATATTACATATAATATAATATTGTATAATATATATAGTACATAACATCAAATGGGTGGACAGAAAAATACTTTTTTTTTAAAGGGGACAATACACGAAAAGATTAGGAACCCTTGTATTAATTGGTTTAATTTTTCATTTTTATTGGTTTGTAGGAAACTTGAACCAATCTTCCAATTTACTTTGTCGGCTTCTTGTGTATAAACACGGTAAAATATTGGAACCGTATCAACTTCGACCTTCCGAGATTTTTGCCAATTTCGACCATTTCAACCCATAAAAGCCGAAAGAAATTCCTGCAGTCAGGGGTGTCGGTTCTTTAAAAGTTGAAGTATGGAATTTTGTGAAAGCAAGACCCCCACTCAATGATGAGTTGCTTAGAGTTAGAAAAATTTTGATACTTTGGATTATGTGAGAGTTCGATTGGTCAACATCCAAGGAAAAAATTTGTTTTCATGCAGAGAGCAAGTGCCTTGGCTTGCCTTGCATTAAATTATAAATAATTTTTTCAAAATATGAATTTAAGACTATTTACAAAAATTTTTACATTTTTACATTTAACCATAGTGACTGTTACTTCTGGAGTAGTGTAAAGTATTAAAAGATAGACTCGAAAATGTAAAAATTTTTGTAAATAGTGTTAAATTCATATTTTGAAGAAATAATATCCTGAGTTAACATTGGAAATTGTACTATAATTTTTTCAATATTCTGAGGTATAGAATTCCATACCAGCAAAAATGTGAGGTATGGAATACTCCATACCTTCCATAGTGGAAACGACACCCCTGCCTACAATGAGTTGCGTGTGTTATGCAATGTTATTTTAAAAATAACGTTCGTGTCTAGTGCCATCTTTTATGAGATTTTATTGTGAAAACAATGTTTTTATATTATTAATTATTATAAGATGACGAAAACCTTAATTTTGAGGGTAGTGATTGGTTTCATAAAAATAATCATAAATGCTAATAACGAGTAATCTTTGTTAAGTCATATCGCTCTCGAGGTCGCCCACTATTTTTCCACCTCCTCCATTTTTATCATCACCAATGTCCCTCATAATCAAGTTACTGTGCCAAATTTCGTGGTATCGTCTTTAATTTATCCTGGGATATTAAATGAAATAGACGCCAACATCCGCACTCGCATGCCACATGCATCCACAGATATCTTTCCCGTTAATAGCATTTTCAATTTGTTTCTTTTATAAAATTTATCTTTACTTTCAAAATTAAGGTTGTTGCAATTACGGAAGTATAAAACAAAATTTAAAAAGCTAGGAACAAAGGATCACTGCGTAGCAATGTTTTTCAACCTATTTGGTCATGTGACACTTATAAAACACACTTTGTTGGAAAAATTAAAGGCTTACCTATATTATGAAATAATACACATTTGCTATAATACAATTTTAATGACTACGTGAACGTTTATTTGAGAACAATCTTCCATTTATACTTATACAATACTTATACTATTTATACAACACGATTTTAAAATTGCACGAAACCTCTTTAAGCGATATTGTGGTTGAAAAACATTGCTGTATACATTAGTGCAATTTGATCTCCAAACTTTTTCGATGGCGTACTCCTAAGACGAAAATAATTATAAGTTTTACCTTGTGTAATATAGTATAAATAATTTTGATTAACGTTGTAAAAAACTCTGCTGATGAGTTTGTTAATTATGTAAATAATAAACTGGATGAAATGCAATGTGATGTCGAAGTTAAACATACATTACCGGATATTACAATACGCAAAAGAAAGCGAATGGACGGTGGAGAAACTACGGACGAACCGGTAAGAGATTCATTCAAGAGGTATGAAATAAGTAATTACAATCACATACTAGATACTGCAATTCAAAGCAAGGAAAATCGTTTTACAAAAAACCAATTACTTTATAACGACTCGCATGTTTGGATCCAAAAAATTTTTCTGAAAATATTCCTGAAAATGCATTTCAAAAATTAAGCAGTATTTTAATACAGTTTAATCCAGAAGCAACTCAGCACAATATTATTTCAGAATTGCAACATTTTAAATCGTCATAGAATATTTAGAGGAAAATGTCAGTGAAACTTCCATAAAATTAAACGAAAATAAGCATTCTACTCATGATCAAGTAGAAAACGATAAAGATTCGATTTTTTCTTACTGCAAAGCTTGCAAAAAGTGCCCTATTTGTTGTTATAATATAATATTCAGATATAACATGTTAAGTGGCGCTTATTCTATACTTGGTCAAGCATACAAATACAGTATTTACTATATATGTCTGTAACACAAGTGTCTTGTGAACGGAGCTTTCCTACGTTAAAATTCATTAAGATCAAGTATCTCGCAAGAAAATCTAGAAGCTTTCGTGTTAATGTCAGCGGAGAAGGATATTTTAAATGAAATATATTCTGATGATGTCATTAATATTATTGCTCAACAAAGCAAACTTCTAAATAAAAAATTAATGTTCTAGACTTGTGCTTATTGCAATTTTTGTCAATGTTGTATTTTGAATATATTTAAATATAAATAGAAAAAAAGACATTTTTTTTAATTTATGGGCTGGACCGGTAATAATTTTTTCCACACAAAAATTTTAAGGCCAGTCCGCCCCTGGTGGCGGCTCGTCTCCGATTCCAGCAATCAGAAGACAGGGAACAGTGGGGACGCGCGTTCTAACCTAACCTAACCTGTTCTAATAAATTACCATAATTATTAGCAACCAAATTATTCGAATAGGTTAGGTTAGGTTAGAACGTGCGTCCATACTGTTCCCTGTCTTCTGATTGCTGGAATCGGAGACGAGCCGCCATCTTCGATACCTAGAGTAACATTAACCAAAAACAGTATTGATTAGAAGTGACACAACACTTGTACAAAACTGTAAAATAAAAATCAGCTAATCAGTACTTATCAATTTGTATTTTTTTTTCTTTTATTAAGCCATGCACTTTTAAAGGTAATTAACTTTCGAAAATATTTTCAAAAATTCAAACGAAATAATAAAAATAACTTTTAAAATCAAAGTAAAATTAAAAACTTATTGAACTTATTTGTGTTTTATGATAAACTTAAATTAATCATTAATATATTTAACCATTAATAGACTTGAATAATAATTCTAAACTAGTTTGCCCTGACACGCTTACGCCAAACTAGTTTGGCCTAGGCAAAACTAGTTTGGCGTAAAATCGGGTTTTGCCGGTAACACATATAAAAATACAAATACGTTGTATAATCACGTTACTTTAAAAAGTATTCATTTAAATTTTGATAGCAAATACTTCAAGCAACACAAATAAGGTTGTACTTGCACCGTTATTTATATAAGGCTTCACTTTGATGATGTATACATAACGTGACCAGACGTCCCGTTTTGAACGGGACTGTCCCGTTTTAGAGTTACGAGTCCCGGTGTCCCCGAAATGAACTCTGGGACACAAAATTGTCCCGTTTTCTGAAACCGCGCGAAAATTTGAGTAGTCGAGCCGGCCGGACGGCCGTCGCGCCGGTGGCCGGACGCGATCGGTGTGCGAGAGCAAACCGCGTCGTCGGTTGACGCGACGATAGCCGAGAGTGGCGAAGACGTCATCGCTCGCGCTTTGTTGACTAATTGTTTGGCAGATTTTTCGTTCGCCCACTTCTCGATATTTGTTTTGTTGTTGTTTGATGCTCGTGTACCTAGTAAATAACTTAAACTTCTTTTGTTTTGGAATCATAAGTTAAAATGCCGAAACGTAAGTGTACGTTCAATGTTAACTTACAAGCAAAATATCCGTTTATCAAGCAAATAAATACTCCCTCAGATGTCAGATGTGAAAAGTGTCGTATAGAATTTAGCGTTTTCCATGGTGGTGCCAGTGATATTGAACAGCATTTAAAGTCTGAAAAACATAAAAATGCCGATCGTACCGCCGCTTCGAGTTCTTCGATGTTAATCTTTTTCAAGAAATCGGACGCACCAACTTTAAAGGATTTGGATATCGCCGCGGCAGAAGGCGTCTGGGCTTATCACACGATACAAGAAAACCACAGTTTTCGCTCTAATGATTGTGCGTCGAAATTAATTCAATCATGTTTTGATCTCAAATTTACATGCGCGCGTACGATATCAGAAGCTATTGTAGTAAATGTTTTGACGCCTACAGCAATGAAAGAATCAAAAGATGATCTTGATAAGTCCAATTGTATTACAATACTAAACGACGCTTCAAACCACGGTAACAAGAAAATATACCCTATTCTAGTGCGCTTTTTTCAACCTTACGTAGGTGTGCAAGTAAAAATTTTAGATCTCCAAGACCAACCAGGTGAGACTTCTGACATCATTGTCGATTATTTAAACCAAGTGTTGACAGATAATAATTTGACAGCAAAAGTCGTGGCATTTTGCGGAGACAATGCCAACGTCAATTTCGGAGGTGCGGCTAGGCGAGGAACTAACAATGTGCTAACGAAATTGCAAACATCACTGAAAAAGCCGTTGATAGATATTGGATATTCATTTTTTTATATTTACACGATTCGAGTTGAAGGTCTAAAGAAGTTTTGCGCCGAAACTGAAACGGAATATCAACAAATGCTCGGCTATAGCAAAACTAGATGGCTTGCTCTTATGCCTGCCTTGGAAAGGGTTTTAAAAATGTATCAGCCATTAAAAAACTACTTTTTGAGTATTGAAAAATGTCCCCTGTTACTAAAAAACTTTTTCGAAGATCCCACATCCGAATTGTGGCTTTATTTTTTACACGCTCTGTCAGCAAGTTTTCATCAAGCTGTATTGAAACTGGAAGGTCAGACTGTATCGGCAATTGAAGCTGCAAAAGAAATCAATCAACTAAAAGACAATTTGACTCAGTAACAGACCAATCAGTTTCTTCCATTTATGGTCCGTCAATTAATAGTGAAATCGAAAGATAATGTTACTCAGCAAAACGTACTCAGCAAAAATATGTACTCCAATAACCACCACCTTATAAGTTGTCGAGGGAATTTTTAATTAAGAAAACTAACGTTTTCGATCTATTCCAGTTTAAACCTGAGGATGATCTATGGAATAGATCGAAAACGTTAGTTTTCATAATTAAAAATTCCCTCGACAACTTATAAGGTGGTGGTTATTGGAGTGATAATATTACTGACATAGATAAAGAGTTTGTGGAAAAAGCGGCTACAGAATTTTATCAAACAAGCCGTGAATATCTGGAGCAGTGGACTTGCTTTCTTACCAAAGAAATGGAGATATTTTATTGGGCAGATTTAAAAAAGGTCCCCGCATGGGAAGACGTTCAAAAATCTCTGGATGTATTAATTGAAAAGGAATATATTGACTGTAATAAAGATGCAGAAGTTTTTGACGAAGTTTCGTTATTTTGTAACTACATTACATCGGATAAAGTAACCGAATGGAATAATCTAAATGTTTCCACGGAAACTCGTTGGGTGGAATTATTCAAACACTTTCAAGCCAACAATCTTCAGCATGAAAACTTTTCTATTTTAATTGAATATATTTTATGTTTGCCTGCTACAAATGCTCCAGTACAAAGAGTATTTCCTATGATGAACAAATTGTGGCCATCTGAGAAGACCCAGTTACAAATTTCAGTTCTAAAGGCGATGTTGATAATTAAGGTGAATATAAAAAAAAACGTGCCAAGAGTTTCATTCTTACTTAAAATCATCAGCTATATTAAAGCAAATTTGTTCCTCTGATAAATATAAATACAGTAGAGACTCGTAAATCGGCACCCCGGTAATCAGAATCGCCGGTAATTGGCACGATTTTCAGTCGGACTGTGTCGTGCTGAATCGAACGTTTTTGATACTAAATTTACTTCTAAAGTATAATTTTCATGTTTTTATATTCTTCAATATATTTATTTTGTTTGCACAAAATGCAGAAATAATTTTTAACGATACGATAGCCTCGATTATTATTATAAAAATTTTCGTTAGGCTTAAAATCGACGAAAATTCAACACGAAGCGACACGCAACGGAGAAAAATTTGAACATCGGACAGGTTAATATATTTTTTCGTACATAAACCGTAATGGGAACAAATCCCTAATCTGAACAACCCCAGTCCCCAATTGATTCCGATTTTCGGTTCACTACTGTATAACTAAACGTTTCGGGTATATATATTTTTTAATTCGTAACTTTTAAGCTAACTGACTGTTTCTGAATAAATAACTTTTAAAAAGTGTTTTTTTTTTTTTTATTGACTACCTGTCAATTAACCTAAATAAACCAATGTCCCGTTTTGAGTCAAAAAATAAATGGTCACGTTATGTATACAGTATATACAAACTATTTTTTTTTAAATCCAGCAACGAGTTGCTTAACTTATCCGGCAACATTTAAACTGCGTGTGGTGACATCTGTTATAATATATTATTTAAAAATTTTTATAATATTAATCATCCCTACCCTAAAAATTAAACTTTAATTTTTAGGGTAGTGATGAGTTTTGTTAAAAAATTGTAAATGCTAATAACGAGTAAAATCTTCATTAAAATTGACCTTACTCGAGACACGACACAGGATCCCCACCTATCTACTCACCTCCTCAACCTTTAACTACCAAAATTTAATAGCATAAATCCACCTAATATACAAACCTCTCCGCAAAATTTCAGAAAATGTAGACAAAAAACACGGTTATTAAGCTCTAAAGAAAGTGAACAAAATCTGCCACTTTGAAGAGATGGAAGATTAATTAAGGTCTAGACAACTGATCTTCACCGTCATCCGCCAGACTTACTATTTGAATCATTTTCCGAAAAGTATACAGAAGAAAAATTTTAAATGAAAACAAAGCTAACTTAAAGATGAGAATCAAAAATTATAGATTATCTTGTCTTTCAAAAGTAAAAAAAAAAAAAAATGTTCGTTTATAATTCCAAGTGGAGATTCATTCACTGTAATTAAATTTTCCCGCAGAAATTGAATATAGATATCGACTAAATAATAATACTTTTCTATGGCTGAGAGGTAAGATTTTGAATCGAACATGTTCGCTTGTATATTTAGGCGCTCTGGTGTATATTATTAAGTCAGTTTGATGTTATTTTGCGCTTTCTCATTAAAAAATTCATAAGAACGACGTCAAAATGACGTAAGATGGTGCACTATTCTGACAAAACAAGTGTGCCTCAGAAATATTCAGTAGAAATCCTTTCTTTCCATGGACGGTATCTTTTTTTTTGCTTTGAAAAGTGTTTGATCATAAAAATATTCGTTACGAAGTAAATTAATGATGAAGATATAAAGCAAAATGTGTAAAGATTCAATATATTTAGTCCATTATCAGAGAAAATTAATTAATTAATATACGACGTGTCGCTTTGAAGGATCAGATTCGTGTTCGGATAGGATGTCTCAAAATTTTTCATTATTTAACTCATAAATGCCGTACTCCGTTTCTCTTCGCACGTTTTTATGTCCTACAATACACATAATGGGCTTCAAAAGCAGTTTCTTTTAATGCCCGTGACATTAAAAGGACTTTTCTGGGACTCGAGCTTTAAATTATATCTTATATAACATTTGTATTGTCAATTCACAAAGACAGGAAAACTTTATTGTTGCTCTATATTAAATTAAATTTATAAATATATATTTTATTAGTTTTGAATTTACGAATTTTGAATAATATATTCTAAATATGAAAATTGTTAAGGATATAATAGATTTTTGAAATTATCTTCAACTTTATTTCATTGTTTCATTTGTTGTTTCGGGGATATTTTCATTATCTGTAATTCTTTTCTTTCCTTCGAATTTAAACGGAAGAATATCAACAAAGGACTTATCTTCGTTAGTCTTTTTGTCGAGAACCTTTTTTCTTTTGATGACGCTGAGGAACTTTATGTTTGAGTCCTCCAATCAGCCGGACACTAAACGCTTTATTAAGAAGATAAAGAGATTTCTTTCCCGACCGATATTGAGTATAATCGAAGACCATCGAGTATTTAATTATCTCGGGAATATCAATTTTATGTATAAATTCACTTCTGATAGGCACAGAATTAAAAATCAATGCAATTGCTACATAATATTCCATCTCTAATTCTCTTATCAGTTGTAGTATTATCTGAGGAGAGATCGTAGGAAACAATGTTATCAAACGGAAGAAAATGTCTTTGAATTCCTCATTTACATATAATCTTTCGTTAAAAACAATTTCGCTATTCTTACATTCTTTGCGAAATTGTCTAATTAAGTATTTTCTATAAATTTTTATATATAAAATAGCCAAGATTATGCTACACGTCGTTAAAATCAGAAAAACCAGAACTAAAACAAACTGAAAGTCTGATTTTGAATAAAAATAGCTTGACCATGAAATCATCTCGCATTCCGCAAAACTAGAAAAGAATTAAGCAAATTATAAACACGTAAAATGTATCTTTATAACAACAATTTTAGATATTCGAGAACTTACTCATTGCATACTCCTTTATAGGAAAGGCACGGTTCATACCAACGTCTTTTAATTTCTTTTCTTGGTTTTATAGAAACACCAGGGATGAGATGAATGGGTTTACAAGAAGCAGTTGGACTGCTTTCGTTAATACAGCATAAATGGCAAGCGTATTCTTTTTTCTCACATAAGCAATCCTAAGTTATATATAAAATATATATTATTCGTCTCCTATGTACAATACACTCCAAATTTATTTTAATTTATAGTTCTTTAACAGGGCACTATTTACAGGGAAGACAAAACAAGGTTTGTATAGGGTACTAGCAGACCCGGCCACGCGTTGTTGTGGCTCAAAATGTATCTATTATAAATGTATAACACTTCCCCCGTGGGGGAAATTTCAAAAAATCCCTTCTTAGTGTACATTCTCTTGACGTACCCTATTAAAACGCAATCAAACACGCATCTAAAATAGTATAATAAAAGTCGAGTTCTTCACAGTAACCCTTAATCCTGTCCCTCTCCCCCGCAAGGGAATATCGAAAAATCCCTTTTTAGTGTATATTCTGTTGACGTAACCTATTAAAACGCAATTAAAAACGCAAAAAACCGCATGTAAAATAGTATAATAAAAGCCGAGTTCTTCACGGTAAGCCTTAATCCTGTCCCTCTCCCCCGCAAGGGAATATCGAAAAATCCCTTTTTAGTGTATATTCTGTTGACGTAACCTATTAAAACGCAATTAAAAACGCAAAAAACCGCATGTAAAATAGTATAATAAAAGCCGAGTTCTTCACGGTAAGCCTTAATCCTGTCCATCTCCCCCCCCAGTGGGAGGAATTTCGACATGTATATTATATAAAAACACGTGCGTATTCGAATGCAACGTTGTGTCAAAATTTCAAAGGAATCGGTAGGAACAAACAAACGTTATATTTTATTTATATAGATAGATAGAAAATGATCTGCTTTAGTCCATTCTCACAGAAAAGCAAACTTAGGTCGTCGGAGTTAGCGCCATCTGTTGGACATAAAAGCCTTAATCCATATATAAAGATATTTTTGGAAGGGGGGAAATGGTGGTCTTCACATATGCCAGAAACCTTCGCGGGAGTGTATTAAACAACTTCCCGCAGTTTCATGGCAATCGGATAAATGGTGTGGTAATGCATGAAGGACAAACAGACAACAGACAGACATTCATTCGTTTTTATATATGTAGATATGTAAATTGAAAAAGCTATAATGTTAATGGATTATGCTTTAGAAAAAAATTCGATGTGAATAATACTTAAAAACAGTATTTGAATTACAGAATTGACCAATAATTATACGTACAATTAAATCTCAAAATAGCGTGCTTTTAAATAGTTCATCCTCTTAAAGCGCCAGCGAATACTTTCGAATAGATCGTCTCCATAAATATTAGAGAGCCCTTCTATGACGTCACAAGAATAATGGTATATACGCCTATTCTCGAACGTGTACTTCACTCAGTATGTGACGAAGCACAAGCACGGGACAGTCATCGATGATCATTAACCCGCTGTAATGTTCACACGGATAGTAAAATGTATGAATAGTGATAAATATGTACTGTAAATTACACTGAATAAAGTGGCTTGTACAAACGTAACGTCTTCACTACCTCTGAATTACTAAATTTACAATTCTGCATTGCAAAACGACATTGTATCAATAAATCAAGCGACTTTCAAACTCAAACTTGTATCTAGATGCCATCATTTATATATAATTATTGTTTGAATGAATTCAAATTAGCGACAAAGTCGATTCAATACCCATTCCAAAGGCGAACAAATGCTGATGCTAAATCGAAGTTAAGGCTTGACACTAACGCTCTGGAGAACCTAGGATCAAATCTGGACGAGCTACTTCAGGAACTTTTCTCTGATGGTTTATCTCGGATATGTATGACCATATCCACAATAGGTATGGAAAATGGGTATTTTTGCCCTATAGGCACGAAGTGTATAAAAAAACAAATTTATTATATTTGATTTATTATTATATATAATTTATTAAATTTATTATCATGTTATCATGTGTGCTTTTATGCAAATTTTTATATTTAAAAAGTTGTTTTATATTGTAATAAGTTTTAGATTTTGAATTATTTTCCCTAGAATCGAATGAGTTTCAATGAACGTTTCGCTCTATTTAAACTCAATAAATCGACGAGCGGTCAAGATAGCAGTCTACATCTGGGGGGGACTGGGGATCGAATATGAATGGGTCAAAAAATCCCTAGGAGTTTTTCGGGGTGGTCCGACCAGATATGTCGGCTCCATTCTTCACCACCCGGCCGCCCCATTATGGACCTTGCCGAACCCATAATGAGCTTGCTAAAAGAGGCCCTCTTAGTGCCTATTAGGCGGAGTTAAAAAAACTCATTAAATCGAGGAGTTAATGTATTCACATATTTTTCATTCTGGCTTATTACAAAATATAATATTTTAAGCAAGATTTTATATTAAATATTTATTTTCATATATTTAGAAATAATGACGGACCCACCATTGCTCGAGTGGACAAAACTACTGAAAACTGGTAGTTGATAGAAGGTTTGCGCTTGATCAACGGGCTGACCACGTGAAGTTTCCCGGGTTTTCTTCACTTATCTAACACCTAATTAGGGAGTGTCATTTTCCCATTGAAAATCCTCCCGGCATCCCGTTGGCAGATCGCCCATGAACAGTTCATTGTCCTCAACGCAACAGTTTATGGAGATGCGTATAAATTAAAACAAAAAAGACAAGTGACGGTATGATATAGTAAAGGGCTGCCCAGAAGGTAATAGGGCCTGGGAAAAATACATATCGGCGTCGTACAACAAATTAATTATATTGATATTAAAGGAAGTAAACGAAAGAAATGTTGTATAGAGGTTTCTTTCGTTTAACGAGGAATTAGAGGCCTTATACGGGGTGATTTGTTCCTTTTGTTCCTCTTCTGGGCGTCCCTGATAAACCACCTTTACCTTTGCAACTTACCTGTAATCGATTTTCAACACAGGGCGTATTGAGACAATTCCCATCCCTACACGCACGTGTGTTATAAGCGCAAGGAAAACCGCGAGGTTCGGAAATTAACGGACCGCAATCTGCAGATTCACCACTACAAACTCTCACTTTTTGGCATTCATTATTTGTAAATCCGCAAATACTTTTCTCGGATGCTGGAACAATTTGTCCATCTTCGGTACAACAATAATTGTCTCTAGCACTACAGTTTTTACCCTCGCTTTTTCGAACTGTGCAAGGTTTATCGAGTAAAGAACCCGGAGGAGCGCAATTAGGATCGATGCTATCGCATTCCTCGTCACTTCCACAATCGCAATCTTCCTCATCTTCTCGTATGCCATTTCCACATACGAGTTCCATCATCTTGGTCATAAAGACACCAATTACCTGTTCTTTTAACTTATATTAAAATAATTCAAAATCAATCCGGCATGTAGGCTCTAAATACGATATAATAATTTACCTCTTCTGTGTAAAACTCCTTGTATCGAATTCAGGAAACATATGGAATTCATTTCCTTTATATTTTATATTTGAAAGGGGTAATATTGGGTGTATTTTCTTGACAGGTTTATAACTACATTCATCATCGTGATCATAATTATAAGGAACCCCAAATCCTCGCAATAATTCGCGCACAAAATGAAATATGAGATCATTGTGTACCAATCTATAAGACCCGAGCCATGTTGACGTTACACCGACATTCCTCGATAATTTTTGCCTTTCAGAATTCACACATATTCCTTGATCCGGATGAATTCCGAAATAAGAACTTCCCGTACGCTTTCCTTTGAAAGGAACACCGAATATAAAATGCACCCAACAGTAATTATTTTTGTATTTTGATGCCTCTTTCAATGCCACTTGTGGAGTAATTCCTATTTCTTCTTTAAAGGGATAAAATTTCGAACTTTTATCTTTAAAAATAGTGACTTTTCTTAAGTCGAACATCAAATCAAAATCTTTAAATCTTTGTTCTGATTCCATAATCAACCACTCAAATAGTTCTCCGATATCCGCCATGTTCTGATGAAATTCTTGATAAAAGGTCACCGTGGACACCAATTCTAAGGAACATACTTTGGTGAAAGATGTTTTTGGTAAATTTACTTGTCTTCGATCTTTATTCGATCGCAAAAATCTATTCTTTTTGATGCTATTCTGATATTTGGAAACGATGGTATGAACACCATCCGAATCCGGCTTTATTTTATATACTGTATCAGAAGCGACGATGATTCCTTTGAACTTGTTTCCCATTAACTTGCCAAATACTTTTGAATTTGGAACTCCAATCAAGTGTCCACTGTATGGAAGCAAATCAGTTTCAGATAGCGTCTTCGTTACAGTCGTATTTCGATCGTGAATCTGGACTATAACATCATTCCGCGTGTTGTCTATTTTTCTCTCCTTTATTCGAAAATGTTTGCCGAATGCCCAAAAATTAATTTCGGAATTATTTAATACTTTGAAATCATTTATTCTAATCTGTTCTGAATTATCAAACATTATTTCCTCCAACGATATTTTTACGTTTACGCAGTAAGTGACGATGAAGAAAAAATAAAATTTACCTTCGTAAAATTTCATCATCATCTCTCAATTACTCAAGAAACTTTCCTAATATAATTAAATCAGTTCAACTAACTCATGAAAGACTGAAAACAATACCCACAAATTGCTAACAACTTATTTAACAACGTTTTCGTCAAGTTTATTGTTTCGAATTGTTATTGTTTTCTCAAATTATCTTTTAATACGAATTTAAATGATAAATCTTCAAACATTAATCTAGATTATCGAATTAAATTAATATAAGAAAACATCAAGAAAATCTTACATAGCTTTAGAATTTACAAATCATCAAACTTGTCACCAACATAAATAAAATTAAATATCTTTTGATTTCTTAAATGTACTTTAATAATATATTTATCATTTGATTTTGTCTTCAATATATTTGACAATGGAATTTTTAAAGGTAAATTAAGTAATTTAACTAAGTTACTACAGTGGCTAGTACATCATCTTGATTTGTTTATTCTTTTACAGTGAAGCATGGCACTGAGTAAGAAAAAATAATTCAAGTTATTTTCATAATGAATACCCTCAGTCAGCATGAAGTTGCTGGAAAGCTTCATGCTTTTTACCCTCGCTTTTTCGAACTGTGCAAGGTTTATCGAGTAAAGAACCCGGAGGAGCGCAATTAGGATCGATGCTATCGCATTCCTCGTCACTTCCACAATCGCAATCTTCCTCATCTTCTCATATGCCATTTCGCATACGAGCAACACCAAGACTATTGGTGGGAAGTCTGGATAGAGCCTGTTAAACTTTTCAACTTCACATTGATAGACTCCTCATTATCAATTTCAAATCATCTTAAATTCATTTCTTCTTACTCAGCACCATGTTTCACTTGGAAAATTATAAAGAAACCAACATAACTACTATGATACCAGACTTATGGGACATTCTGTATATTGTCATTATCTATTATAGAGATAATATATTTTAGAGTAACAAATTAAATCATTTACAATATATCTACAATTGTGAATGCATTTTTATTTACTTTTGCTTGCTTTAAGCAAGAGTAAATGAAATGGTTTCAGGCAGCATAATATTTGACTAATCTGTCTCAAGGGGATCTTTGGGAAACTGGCTTCTATTTAAATGTTAGGCAAATAAAGAAAATCTGGAAAACTCCACATAGCCAGCCAGCCCATTGATCAGGTGCAAACCCACAACCAACTAGTGTTTAGAGGTTTGATCCAATCCACTTGGTCATTGGTAAGCATTAAATCTTGGGAGAAGACATGGCATCATTAAAATAAATCATGAGGTTGTATTTTCATGTGCTCATATTTTAGTCTTCTCAATAAACAAAGTGTTTGTTTCTTACTGTGTCACTTTTCATTCATTTACATACCATGTCATTTTATATTTTTTATTAAAGAATAACGTGTTTTATGTTAAAGTACTTTTTAATGTTAATTTTTATTCTATATGATTTTTATGCAGAAAAACTAATATATTTGAGATTTTCATTTTCATTAAATATTAAAATAATATGAAGGACAAATATTTTGCAATTGGGTTTAGAACAAAATAAATTAACCTACAATATCTAGGGTAACTGTTAAGTAATATAAAACTGACAACAAGATGTAATTACATTAAACATTTAAAATAAAGAATTTTTATTTTAAGAATTTTTTCATAAAACTGCTTTCCATATAAAAGCCAATAAAATATTTTTTGAACATTAACATTTTTCATCTTTCTTTGACAAAATAATCTCTCTTGAACAGTAGAAAACTATACTTTTTGTATACTTTTCTTTGTAAATATGGTAGGCTAAAAACTATCTTTCTTCATAAGTAGAAAACATCTTTAAACCTACAAACAAAAATACAAGTATTAACAAAAATGCCTTTCTAAAATAAATTTTTTTATGTATATTACATTTTAATTTCCTAATATTCTGTATTTTCTCAATCATAAAAAGTGCTATTTCTATGATTCTAAGATGAACATTAAAAATCAATTTTAAGATATTTTTTGTTTCAAATAGAGAAAAAATTTTTTAAGTAATCTATTTTATGTTAAGTAATGAGTTAGAAAAACAATAAAAATACTAAGAAATGAATAATACTTCATGGTCAACAGAAGCAGATGAAATTTGACAATTTGATCAGTGGGTATAAAAATAATGATAACCAAACACTTGAAGAATTTGAATGAAGAAAAAAAAATCAATGTAGCTGAGGGTTGGGTTAAAATATTTAATGAAATGCTGAAATAGGATCTTGAATTCTAAGATATAATAATTTGATAAAATTATTCCTTTGTTTTTCAGAAACTACAACTTCTATTTTCACTCATAAATTCCCTGTAGTGGAATAAAAGTCAAAATGAAGTATTGAAGTCATGAAAGAAAAGCTAATTATAAAAGCAAAACTGTGACTTGCAATTAGTTTTATGATAAAATTGCAAGTGATCAGAACTTAAACAAATTAACACAAACAAAATAAGTTTATCTGAAAAATATGCTTGGTTTGACTTTTTGAGGAAACCTTCTCCATCAATAGAGTTGAATGGTACTATAAATATAATTATTAGTGCCATGTATAGATTGCTCCTTATGAGAATCAAAGAACTCCAGGAATCCATCACAAAAAAGATGACTACTATCGCATTGTTACCTTTGCATCAGAAACGATTGCCAGATATCGCTATTTATTTAATAAATAACAATATTTACCTATTTAATAATAACAAAATACTTAAAGGTATATATTTTGTATTTACCTTTCTTTTATCTAAATTAATTTGTGTTTAATAATTTATTTATTTATTCAAGCCTACACATGTGATGTGATGACATATACCTATCCAATTACATTTGAATTTGTTTTCTATTCAAATTTATGTTCCATCTTTAGAATATTTAAAAAAGGTTAAAAATGTTAGTTTTCCATTAAATTTTTGTTCTTTACTGGATTAAGATGTATTATGGAGTTTTTAATTTAAAACTGAATTTTTCTAAAGTATATAATGATAAATGTAATAAAAAAAGTCAATTATTTCAGCTGACTTAATTTTGTAATCTGTTCAAAATTAATTATAAAGAATACTTAGAACATTAAATACTTTCAAAAAAATATGGAAATCATTTTTCTTTCAACATAATATATTGAGGTTACTGAATTTTAATAAGATTTTCTAATAAAATTTTAGGTTTAAGAAATTACTAACATTTAATTTATTAGAGAGATGACAAAAAGCACAATTATAAATTTCATGCATTTTAATCCTGAGGCAAAAAAATATCTATTCTACTTTTGGACTACACAGATGTGAAAATGTCAGCAACTAAATATAATACTCATTGTATATTTTATCAGTATCTGCCAGGAGTATCTTGACATTTGAAAACATCAGATGCTTTTTTTTATTTGTGATTATTTTTATTTAGCTTCATATTCTAAAGCTAGAGTAATATCATGTTGTTTTATTTCCAGACGCAATATGATTTTCTAAAAATGACTTTATATACAGTTAAGAACTAATCTAACATTACTCCAATGTCAGAATATTAAGCTTATTGAAATTAGCAGCTATTTTATTTATGCAATTAAATATTAATTTTAAGAATGTTTCAATAAAATGTAAAATTGTCAGCTCATTAATTGTGTCTAAATCACACTGAAATCACACTGTATCATATGAATATACTGGTATAATTATTATTATATTCTGTTTTGCTTATAATGTTATTGTAGTTGATGTAATTCAGAAAAAAATGGGGTTTTTTCCTTCTCGTTATTAAAATATGGAAGACATCATTTTTATATAAGTCTAACATTATTCTATAATTTTTAAAATTGGATTTATGTTTTATCTTTAACAGAAATTGTGCACAGTAATTAAAATTTAGAACTTTCAATATAGTGGAGAAAAATTTCATGTTTTCTTAGTTCTTAGTAATGAGGCTCTATATACACTATACGCAACCACATCTGTAAATTTCACTATGTTCCTATAAATTTCTTACATTAGGAAAGATTAAAATTATGACAGTCAATATTTAAAAGAATAAATTTGTAGGATATTATTCTAATTTAATTCAAAAATGATATATCAAATTAGTTTTTCATCATTTGTGAGTTAAATATACCTATATTGTTTAGTAAAGTTTTATCTTATTTATTATCTTTTTTTATTGTTGATGATGATAATAAAAAGTTAATTGATTAGTACTGCATATTTGTTAAAAAAATAAATTAAATAAGCCAGTAATATGCCAACTAAATCTTATCTAAACTATAAAGCTTAAAAGCTTAATTGACTTATATATTAAATTATAGTTAAACTTCCATACAATTGTCTCCAGAAAATGCAGAGAATTTATTTTACAGAAAATACACCAGCAGTGAAAATAAACAGTATATCTTATTAAGTTTTACTTTCCATGAAAATATCTTTGTACTTCTATTCATAACAAAGTATGCATTTTATATGAAAAAAAATCAAACAGAAGGCACTCTTATGTATTTATGCTGAAAATAGTCAGTAATCAACTATTTTTTAGCAAAAGTTATTTTACTTTCAGTGACTGATTCTAACATTTTAAATTTAAAATGATCAAAAATTTCATCTCAAAAGACATTTCTTATACTTTCCAAAGGGATTGCTTTTTGAAACTATTCAAACAGAAATGTCACGAGACTAGTATAATACTAGTATTTCATTGTTGCAGCAATGAGTTAGCTTTTACCTAATTTGAACTTTTAGCAAGAGAAATATTTCTTAAATTACTTACAAGCTTACAAAAATTCATTACAAAGAAATTAAATTTTGCTAAATAGGAATATTTTACAATGCAAAAAAAATATTTTTTCAACATTCCACTGAAAAAATTCATTGTAAAGAGAAATTCGTAATAAAGATTACTAAGAGAGCAGTGTCTCAAATAATGTTGAAAATAAAAGCTATATCTACTATGTGAGATATCTAATAAAGAATTTCTTAATATGGAAGTCTATCACACTATGTTTTACAGGGCAGAATCATAAAAGCTTTCTAATTAGTTGCCATATTTCATCAGCTTCATGTTTTAAGAAAAAAATTAAAAAATAAAGGATTCAAAAATAATCTAATTTCTAAAAATTAATTCATTGACAGATTTCACAATAAATTAAAAATTTCAGTTAATCAATAATGATGGAATAAATGATGATAACAGAATAATTGAAACAGAATATGTATTTTATTTTTACTTTAATTATTTAAACAATTTTGATATTTTAGAATTATTTATATTTTTATAATTAATTTCAATGCATAATATTACTTACAGATGATTTTTTCTTCTTTCCAACACAGTTGTTTTTTTAAGTCACCGACAAATATTCACTGTATAATTTTTTCCTAGTATAAAAAAAAAATGAAATAATTTTAAAGCTACAATGAATGATTATAATAAACTATAAAATAAATTTCAACAATTTTGTAATACTATTATTAAAATTTGTTATATCACTAAATATTTTATTTCAGTTTGAAAATAATACAGTTCAGTTTTAATTTAAAAAATTTTATACATTCTTTTAATATAATACACTTAACCCTTGATTTACACAGTAGATTGTTCAATATAGAATTGAAACTGTGTGAATAGAGACTTAATATTTATATGGAAAATGGAGGGTTAGATTCCAAGGTATCATTTATTATATTAACTAATTGAAATGAACAAAAACAAATTTTTTCTGTATCTTCTTTTTCATTTTGAAAAGGAAACAATTTTCTTCTTTTTCCAATTGTAAATCTTATGTCACATCTGTTATGAACTTCTTCAATTCCAGTTTTTTTTTTTTTCTAATTAATTTACTGTATGCATTGAGGGTCTTGTCTCAATAAAATCCATTATTAAAGCTTATTTCTTATTTTTATTTATTTATTTTTAATAAATTTCCAGATACATAAACAAATTAATTAAATGTAATTGTGGAAAAGTAGCCCAATGTTGTTTGGCTTTACAAATTTCCAGATAATAAGCTAATTTTAGTACATATAGTGTGAATTCAAGACATAGTACAAAATGGAAAAGCATCTCTCTTTTTGAATAAGTTGAAAGTAGAGGTGACATGATTGCAATGTCATAATAGTAAGCATAGGCCTAAACAAATTTTATCAATAAAACTACTACATCTTAAAATATCATGTTAAACTGAAATTATGCAATTCAAGTACTGTGTACATTAAGGATTACGTATATAATTTTCTTTATAATTATATAGATTTGTTTTATAAAAATTAAATATATTACATATATTTAATGTATATGTATATAAAAAGCATAAAAAACTTTTATAATATTTATTTAACCTAAATATTATATAGTTTTTATGTAAAATTAATTATAAAAAATCTGAAGGCTTTTAGATATAAAGTCCATAAAATAAAGACATAAAATTTTCAAATAGGTTACTGATTTATTAATTATCATATTCTTTATATAAAACTCTTAAATACACAGATTATAAAGTAAAAAAAATATGAAAATTATTTTGAAAACATAATCTGTCCAAACAGCTGGAGTCAAAGTTGACACATTTTTCTTGACTCTCGAATCCAGCATTTCTCCCTTTTCATGTTTAGTAGTTAAATTATTTTGACCCAATTGAATTTGAATATTTTTGAATCATTCCTTTATCATCTCTACTCTAAATAAGTATTCTATTTTTCTGAATGAGCAAGACTAATTGATCAGAGTATATATTTTTATTTTCTGAACAAGGAGCTGAAGTAGCTAGATTACATACTTTTTAGTTGGACTAACTTTTCTGGAAGGGTGAAATTGAAGCGTAAATGCTATAGAATAAAGATATGTAAATGTAGAATTTTATCATCCCCTCTTTTACCTCTTATTATATATTTGTTAAAAATTAACTTTTTTATACAAATAAATATTAATGTAAGTTAAATAATAAAAATACTAACTATAAAAGTATTTGGGTAAATTCCCCATTCTCCTTTCAGAGTTCAGAGTGGGGAGCACTTCTGTCCCCCCCATAAAATGACTTGGTACAGTAAGACCCCACTTAATTCTGATTCGATAAAACATGGTCTGCTCAAAGCCTAAAAAAAAAAGCTCAAAATTTACGCTGATTCAAATTATTGCAAATTCATATATAATACGATGATTTACAAACATGAACCAGTCAGCAAAAGGTGGAAAAAGATGTACTTTCTTTAAATCTATGTTTGTTCGGTGCAATTTAGGAAGAAACAGAACATCATGGATGCCATAAGAAATATTGACTTCGCTTGGCAAGAATTAATTGATAAATGCATGAACAAAATGTGGAAGAAGTTATAGCTGAAGGTAGCCAAGAATTCTCAATGAGAATAGCTTATTGCTGTATAGTTAGGTTGACTTTGGTCAACCTAATCGATACAGCGGAATTAGTAGATGTAGACGAGCAGGATATTGAGGAGATACAGCAGGTTTCTTACCAACAACAACCTTCAAGAACTGGCAGAACAAGGAATTCATGTAGAAGTGGAAAATAGTCATTCTGAAAACGAAGAACCCAAAAAATTTCTCTACAGATTTCCTTAGTAAAAGTTTGGTAACAATAACCAAAATCGTTGATCAAATTGTAGCGAATGATCCAGATTTTGAAAGAACTGCAAAAGCAAGATGAGGTATTTTGGATTTGATCTCTTGATATAGACATTTGCTTACCAAAAAAAAAAAGTGACAAATGAAACTAGTGACTTTATCACAAAACACAAGAATTTCAAAAGAGCCAGGACCTTCATCACAAAAAATGAACTTTACATTTCTGTGTGCATATGTTTGTGTTATTTATCACATATTATTATACAAATTAATATAAAAATAACTTAAAATTAAAGTAAAATTTATTTATTTTTGGTTGCGTGTTTCCCTTTCCCTATTTACTCTGTTAAAATGACCTCATTTAACGCCGTTTCATTTAGCGCTTTGTCGTCTAGGAACTCATCCTCCACGTTAAGTGGGATCTTACTGTATTTAATTTTGCCAGAGTTGGGAGTCAGCCTACTAAAATTATCAGGAGTCGAAGTTGGAGCTGAGTGCTTTTTTACTGACTCCGCAGCCTTGCTTATTACTAATGGAAATATGCTGCTGCAGAAAATAATTTTTATTCCAAAAATACGTAATTGTAAAAAAATTGTACATTACATTAGCAACCCAATTTATACCGTAGAGGGCATACAGAAACCAAACTCTGTGTAACTAGAAATTACTACACCATCTGTTGATTGCAGTGTCCTAAAACTAAGTCTTAGACATAACATTATGTCAGATTTTGAGTTAATCAAATATAGTAATTACATTAGAGTATTTATAGTTAATGAAACTTTAAATTACAGTAATTGATGTACTGAAAACACAAATGAGTTTCTGGATTATCCCACAGATTCCTGGTTTCATCAAGTTTAGTTTGGATAATTGCATTTCCATGATTGTACTGTAAAAATTTATATACACATATAAGATGCCAAATATAGTGTAAGGAAGTCTTCTATCATTAAATTTATTTACTTCATGAATTAAATACAAGCAAGTACTTTTGATATTTTGAAATGTCAAAAGTACTTGCATCTATTTAATTTCCACTGTATATAAGAAGTTTTGTACAAAAATTTGCATTCTCAACTGATTTTATATGAATTTTTCTAAGAATTCAACAATAATTTTGTTTGAAACATAAAAACATGTATATAAAGCAATTTTTTGTTGTTAATAATTTCTGCTTTCATAAAATTTTGAATTATATCAAAAAATTATATTTCATCAAAGAAATTTCTCACATAAAATTCTAATTTATATTATTTATGAAACTACAACATTGATAAAACTTAAAAGTACAGTCAAACTTCTATATAATGAAGTCACTAAATCCTGAAAAAAATTTGCTATAGGGAAATTTCATTATACAGAAACTACATTTTTTGATAAATAAAGTATTATTTTAATGTAATTTTTTTGTTATTTTATGTAATTTAAATTAATATAAACTATACAGTAAATATACAGTAATAATGTAATATAAACATAGTTTTAATTTTAAGTAAGTTTACATTTTTGTGTTAAAATACTCACTAACCTAAAAATTATCACCTTTCTAGCATTTTTGACATTTGTTAATTATAAATCATTTATCTATCAACAACTGCATTTGGACCTAATCTTCTCCTCCTCTTTTACTATGTGGGGGGCAGATTACATGATGTTCTAAAAGGTAATGATGATTGTTTCTCACATCTGAGATGTGGTTTTACAAATGGTTTAAAGATTACACCTGAAATTGAACCAAAATTTGAACTCAAAACAGATGGGCATAATTGACTTTTAATGATCGATAGTCCTTACAAATTCGTTTGTTATACAGAAATTTAACTTTGTTATTTAGATGCAATTTTACATATATTTTTTGGCTGAAAGAGCAGTGTACAATGCAAAAATTTGTCATACAAAGAAATTTGCTATATAGAAGTTCATAATATGAAAGTTTGACTGTATTTAAATTGTTTGTAAAATATCATTTTTTAAGACTGTAAAATATTGTAGATTTAAAAAAATATTTTGAGTTATTTACCTCTTCCTTTCTTTAATTTTCCTTCAAATCTGAAATAAATAAAAAAAATTATTAACAATTATTAGAGCAACTATAAAATAGAAATTCTAATTTTCCAAATTTTTTTTTTAAACAATGTTTTATCAAATCAATTAAATGTTTTAATAATCAAACAATACAGCCAGATTTTAACTGAGCTGTAATGTGAACAATTATCTATAAAGTTATTGTGTAGTTTGGAGTAAAGTTAGGTGGTTAAGCTGCCATCTTGTATTAAATTTAATAATTAAAAATAACTGAATTAATTTAGAATATTCTGAAAGAAAAGATCAATCTGGAGTGAGATGCACTTCTGCTTACTGTGAGATGCATTACAATTATGTATACATTAGGTAAACAAAAGTTGTGAGCCAGCTATACTTTATTTGTAGTTAATAATCGAGTATAATTTTGACAAATTTAAGTTTAGTTTTGTTTAATAAATATTATGATTATATTTATAAAAACATATATAGTCATTAATAAATAAAGGCAAAATAAACCAATATCCAGCACAAAAACGTAAGGCACAATCTTACCATCATGACCAATTTTGCTTACATTTTTGTGCTGGATATTGGTTTATTTTGTCTTTAAGTATAACCAGTTTTGATTGGTAGTTTATGTACAGCCATTAACACAAAAATCAAATTCTTTTCAAAAATGTTGGTATTTATAAAATTTTAGCACAAATAAATTATTATTTTTCTTAAATTTATAAACTTTCAACATATGTATAAATTAATACACAGGAAATCTGGAATCAATTTAAGTCTTCTTACTTGTATGTAATAATCAGATTTTTTTCATGTAACAGAGAAATGAAATACTATTAAATCAATACTTTATCCATCAAAATCCTGACATTTTGTTAATATCATAAAAATGTAAACAAAAATGTTAGATTTAGAATCACATCAAGATTTTCATCTTTCAGTGCTTTTGACAGTGATTGGCATTTATTATAAAATACAATTCTCAATACCTAATTTTAAAAATATTTAATATGAATAATTTTTAAATCTTTATGCAAAGCAGCTGTACAGAAAAGATTTTGACAGATTTAACAATTATTAATTCTAATTAATTAAATAGTAAATTCTGCTTCTACTGTGCTGTCTTCAAGATCTAAGCCTTCTTGTATGTTTGGAACTTCCTCTCTCTTCTAACTTTTTTTCTTCCTCCTCAACTTATCCTCTTGCCCCTCCTTATTAGCCTTCTCTAGAAAACATAGTAAATCTGGAAGAAGAAGATCAAAGAAAAGGTTTATAGGGAGCAAGAGGACAAGTCAAGCTTCTTTCTTTCTAAAGAACACCATAGATAGTACATTCTAAATCTTTGTTTTTTTTTTAATGAAAATTTAGAATGTGTTGAAAAATATAGATTGTAAATTCTAATGTAATGAATAAAAAAAATAACAAAACTTTATCAATGATGTTGGAATGGCTTCTTGCAAACAAGAAAAGCTTTAAGGCTGGTTCATACTTCATGAGAATGGAAAATGGAAGAAAAAATGGCACCAATAGTGTATGATACTTTGTGCATTACTGATGAAATACTTCTGTTCCGTTAGTAAGAGAGAAGTCAACAAAAGTTCTACTTTTCTCTTTGTTTCTAGCTGACAATCCTTTGCATCTTTTAACAAGGAGACTGATAAAATTGAAATGATTAGAATTAGAGCAGAATTATTTTTGATGAATTATAATTTATCGTTTTTTATATTTTAAGATAAAACATATTTAAATAGATATTACATATAGATATATAGGCCTATATATTTAAAACTTACTTAAAATACTAAAAATTAGGATCATTTCTCTTAATTTCTTTTATAAGGCTATAATAGTTTCTGTTCTATCTTCTTGAAATAATTAACCACATTTACTCTAATGTTTAAAAAATTTTGTGACTCAGCTATATTTTCAAAGCTTTATTTTAAACTGCAAGTACCAAGAGAACATGCAGAATTCTCTTTCATTCTTTTAAAGTATGAATGTTCATGGGAAGAGATTAATAGAAAAGAGAGGAGATATGTTCTCTTCTCTTTTCCATTCTCAGTATGAACTGATCTTTATTTAGTATTAAAAGAAGTTTCACTAATCTAAGCTTAAAGTAGTTTTTAGTAAAGTTTGTTAGTTGGAAATAGAGAAATGTTTGTTTATTTTTAAATTCTTTGCTAGACATTAATGACACTATGACAATATTTAGATTTTATTTAAGAATCTTATGCCCTGAAGATGAACCAATAGTACTTTTATTATTAATCAATACATTTCACCTCAAAGATAGTGTGCTTTTTATTGTAACTATTAATGCAGATAATAAAATTACATTGGCATTAATAACTCATTCACAATTAAGTGAATAAGTTCTTACAGAAAAGTAAAATAACAGTCAAAAAGAAGATATTAAATGTTATCTAAAAATCTATAATGCCAAAAATTTAGTTTATTCATTATGCAGTTTAAAGATCAATTTTTGATGCTTCCTAGAACACTAAGGTCAACTACCTTTTTTTTTTTTTTTGAAGTTGCTCATTATTATTAATTTGGATTGCATTATTTTAACTACATTCTTTTGTCTTATCATTATTTGTTCTTTATTACACTTTTCTTATTTACAACTGTTCGTATAAAACAAGTGTCACCAAACTACAGCGTGTGGGCTGGATCTGATCCGTGAAGTCAGCTCATCCAGCCTGCCACTACACTGTGCCACAAAGGAGCTAAAATATATTTATTTATATGGAAATATCGTAGATTGTAGATAAACTAACTATGTATAAAAAATTTAAATAAGTGTAAGTAAAAATGCCAAAATTGGTTCAATCTCTTTTTGCATCTGACAGTAATATAATTTTTAGGAAAAACAGTGAAGTAAAAAATTCAGCTACTTTTTGAGACTTTGGTTATCAGAGCACTTTTTGTGTAATTACCTACAATGAAGTTTCTAAGAAAAGCAATTACAAGCTTGCTGCAGCAATTGTGTTTGTGTATTGGTAAATAAATATGCTGTCTTTATTTTTTTGTGTATTCAGTGTACTGTATTGAACAAAATGGTTATGCTGCCCATGCTTGTCATTTTGTCAGTTATCTGGCCCACTATGAAAAAGTTTGGTGACCCCTGATATAAAGTATAATTAGAAATTGGAAGACAGATAGAGACATCACAAAGTGAAATGATGTGGGACCAGAGTCCCTACCATATGTAATAAAAATTTTAACTATTTCAAGGACCTGCCAATACAATAATTAATATAATTAATGAAAACGTATTAAATTTTAGTAAATTAGCAGCAATAAGATGTTTTGTATTTCTTAAGCATTACCCTTTTTTATATAAAAATATTTACTAAACTTAATTATTATATAAATATTAATTTTATAAACTATAAGTGTAAAATAATGTTGTTTTTATTTGGGTAAATATGGCCTACACAAAGAGATACCTGTGTCTTAGTTTTTTTGTATTCTTCTTCATTCTTGGTGCTGTTTTAGCAATTTTTGCTGGGGGACTACCTAAAAAACTTTGTGGTGAGTGACTCTCAGCTATTGATGATGACGATGATGAACTACTGCTACTACTTGAAGTTGATGACATTCCAGTTCTATCCACAGAGTTAACCATTGATTCAGTGAGTGGAATATTTTCTTCACTTCCACTATTATTAACCTGAATTTCTGATTCACTGCAAATTTCTCCTATTAAAAAAACAGTTAAAAATGATAAGTTTATAGAATATAATATATAAATCTCAATATAAAACAACAGCTTGAATTTTTAATATAAAATTAAGAATTAAAAACATTTCCAAAAACTTCTGAAATAATTATTTCAAAGAGAATCAATTAAAACAAACTAATAAGATAGAAGTATCTTTTTTTCTTCGAAATTTTTACATAGTTACAATTAAGAATACCAAATAAAATAAATTTAATTCAAAAACTATATTAAAATTATAACAATTGTAATATCAATACCACAAATATGCATGTATAATGTATATCAAATGTCAATATGAAGTGATATTACAATAAGTTAAGAGTAGGGGTATGCAACTTGTAAAGTTTGCTTATACTAGCAAGTATATATAAACTCCCTAAATGCGTGTGCACTAATGACACTACACTTTATGCTACGTTTACTAGATAGCCAGACCTGAATCTTTAATTTGGTGTCAATACTTAATGACCACTATGACTATCAGTAAAGATCAATAATAATACAATTTTTAGAAAGTTATATAACTTGACAAATGGTGGTTATTATTATTAAAGGCCATAGCAAGATAATCATGATATGGCATTTTTCAAACCCATACAGATAATGCATTGAAAATTGTAGGTATCAATGAATGATTAATTACAGCCTAATATTGAACCAAACTTTTTCATGAATTTTCAGGTTATACATGAAAACTGTGATTTTTGATTTTTCAAACTATCACACTGTTTCTTTGCATGAAATTGCAAAATAAAAAAAATATGTCATTACCTGAAAAATAAA
Organism: Centruroides vittatus; assembly: GCF_030686945.1. NCBI lineage: Eukaryota > Metazoa > Arthropoda > Arachnida > Scorpiones > Buthidae > Centruroides > Centruroides vittatus. The sequence goes on along the minus strand of NW_027122405.1, from coordinate 2,193,012 downwards.
GCACACAAGATGATGTATATTAGAAAAGTTTTTGACACAAAATTCTAATGTAAAAAAAAAATTTATTGGTTTAGGACAGAGCATTTTATTTTATTTTTTTTTTGTGCTTTTGGAGCTACATTTTTTATTTATGTATTAATTGTATTTATATCATTTATTTTTATTTTGTATTTTATTATTTTCTGTTTTAATTAAACATGGTTCAGCATTCTTATATTTTCTGTTCTATATTATTTCTGTTGTATTTCTAAACGGTTTGATTTAAAGTTTGTAACCTGAAGATGGAATGAGAGTTAATACCTACTAAAGCAGTTATTATTGGTTATTCATATGGACATTAAATAAATATTTATGCATAAATCTAGCAGTACAGAACTATATTATATTCAAAATATACCATTTAGATTAAAATAAAAATAATGAATTTACTAATATTTGGGTAGACCTATTAAAAAAATTTTTTAACCAAAATATGCCAAAATATTTAGTTGGCACATTATGTTCATCAGTGGTTAAGAGAATCAGGGAGGATAATAGATCGGCTATTACTATGTACTGTACTGTATATACTTTTTTCATTATTTTAATTAATGAATAATAATAAATATAGAAATGATATTACCTTTATCATCTTTATCTGATAATCCAGTGACTGCCTGAAATGTAAAAAATACTTATTCACTTATTATCATTTAAAATAGAATTAATAAATTTAAAATAAGTTCAACATACTGCTATTGATGTGATTGACGATTTAGAAAAGAGTCGTTCAGCTTCTTTAAATTTTCTATTTCTTTTATCAGCTTTACTATTAGTAGTTCTATACAAAAAAATGTACATAAGGTTAATTATATAAACAGTATTTTTTATTACTGAGATTATTTATAATGGAAAGATTTTTATAAAAAATTGCTAAAGTAACAAAAAAATAATAATAAAATGACAATTTTAATTTAAAAATTTTTTATACACTTCTTTAAACATTCAACAAATTTATTAAATATATCTGATTTGTCTAATAATTACCGAACTTTATGTTAAAAAAAATATCTATCCTAGAACAGTGGTGGACAAACTGTGGCCCGCTGAGAAATTCTATCTGGTCTGCCGCAGATTTTAAAACAGTATTACAGAAATTTTCAATTTCAATGTTTTAAAAAAATTCATTTAAGGGTGTCTTCCATTTTTGCATATTTGAACTTTCTGAAATGCAGTCACAGCTTTATTCATCACATTAGTATTAAAGAATTTTCAAAATATACTATTTTTTGAGTCTATTGCATTTTATAATAAATTATATTGGCCCACCAAAATTTTTTCTTTTGTTATCTGGCTCACTCCTAAAAAAGTCTGCCCATCACTGTCCTAGAACAACAGTGCCTTGGTACCCATCAAAGTACTCTCTCTCCTTGGGAAGAAAGGAGAATGCCTCCATTCTTATTCCAACATTCCTTCCACTTCCTAAAGCAATTTTCGAATTCAGCTTTCAGATTAGCCATTAGTTGCTTTGTCACATTCTCCTTGATCTTGTAGTGCCTAAGCACTATTATATCGGTATTCTTGAAACCGTGTTTTCTTATATGTTGAGCATCAAACACAAGACCGTGTTATTTATTAAACACTTGGCACTTTTCCACTTCTATTAGTTGATCAACTAATAGAAGTGGAAAAGTGCCAAGTGTTTAATAAATAACACGGTCTTGTGTTTGATGCTCACTATTATATCGTTATTTTTGTATATATATATATGTATACATTTGTATCGGGTTTTCTTTGTTTGTGTTTTTTTTTTTAACGTTTCGTTTTGTACCCTATATCGGTTTTTGGATGGGTAAAAACCGATCTCCATTGCGGATTGGTTAGCAACGGACATGACGTCACGCGCAATGGCGGGGATTATAAAGGTTGGACTCCCGTCCACCACACATTTTTGGTTTCTCCCTTCGGTCCCAACCAGTTGTGCGACAAAATTAGACTGTGGTGAAAGAACAAAGGAGAAGGAAGACTACACATGCGGACATTCAATTGAACAGTGAAAAAAATCCGGACCCATCGAGGAGAACATTTCTATGGTATAAAAAAATATCACGCCAGATATATAAAGGAGACTTCAAGGAACGTCCGAAGAATATTATTGTCGGTATGTGAATTGCTGTATCTTACTTTTTAAGTAATTTCTTCGATCCTTTGTCTTTAAAACCCAAAATTGTAATTACGTTATTTTTCATGTCATTTAGAATATATTAATTTTGTATTATGTGTTCATTATTAAACCTTATTGTAAAAAAATGTACAAAACTGTAAAGTCCTTGATTAATGTGCCTTTACCCGAACATTTCGTCCAATAGACTTAGGTCCATTGGGGACTGAACATTGGCGTCCGCGACAGGATTTTGTAAAAGGATTCTTATTAATACTGAAAAAAAAAAAAAAAGGGTAAGGCCTGTTGTGTAAAAGGACTAGTAATTCGGGAACTTTCTGCAAGATCGAAATTGGTAAATCATGGACGAACAAGTTTCAAGCGGATCACTTGGTGAAAGAATGGGAGAGATAGGAAATGCACCAGTGGTGACAGGCTTTATGGGGATGATCCCCTACTTTTCTAATCTACCTAGTGACAGTCTGGATGTCCGGAGATTTTTCGAAACTGTTGAAGAAGTAGCTTCATTGGCGAGTTGGAATGAAAAGGTCAAAGTTAGCGTCGTCAAAGCCCGCTTGAAAGGTGAGCCTTTATCAGTCTTTTGCGATCTTAAGGATCAGGGAGTTAGCAATTACGAAGAACTAAAACAGGAGCTTATAAAATGTTTTATTCATAAAGATAAGGGGCGTAATCCATTAGGCCAGTTGTTAAATATAGCCCAGCGAAAGGAGGAGAGAGTGTGTGAGTATAGCAGTAGGTTAAAGTCATTATTCTCTAAGGCTGTAACACACAATCCTCATGTTAAAATCTTACGGGATAATACCGTCAAGGAGAGCTTCATAAAGGGTTTGTTAGTTGAGACCCGTAGGCAAGTAATGCAATCCAAACCTAGTACGTTAGATGAAGCAATATTGAAGGCAGAGGAAGAGGAAGAAGTGGAATCCGCTTGTAACACACGCGGTAGGTTTAGTGAAGCATATGCAAATTTAGGACATTCGGGGAATGCAAGTGAAAAGGAAGATAAGTTGGCAGATCGTGTGGCTGAATTAGAAGTACAACTGAAGAAGTTGAACGAGTCCATGACGCACATGCTAGATACAATGAAATTGGATAAAAACCCTAAAACTAAATGGGAGGACACGCGAAGATGCTACTCGTGTGGCGAAATAGGGCATGTCTCAAAAAAATGTAATAGGCGAGTGTGTTTAAACTAAGATCTGGTCAATTGGGGGGTCAGACAATTGACCAGAGAAAAAACAATTTGAACTTAACCAATTGTATTTTTTTATCTGACCATATGCTGCCAATCATGTCGGCGGATCTGGAAGGAAAAAGGGTAGGAGGACTAATCGATACCGGTGCTGAACGCACCTTGGTAAATAATGAATTTGTAAGGGAACTTAGGAGAAAAAAATTGATAAGTGATACTATCACAAGTGAGGCATGCATTAGAGGCATGTCAGGTGTAATTATTACGAGTAATGAGGCATTGGCCCTTACAATTAAGTCAATAAGTGGTAATAAAATGGATCTCACAATTCCAATAATCAATTTTCCTAATGGTGTGGATTATGATTTTATATTCGGAATGGACGTTTTGAATCATAAACCCGAGATATTCTCTGAGTTAGGTTCCGTTGTGAGGGCAAGTCCCTCGATTAGAAACCATGACGTTAGTTTAAATGTTAGTAGTAGAGGGGGGCATCAGGATGAGGTATGGAATCTAGATCACTTAGACGATAATATAAAAATTAGTGTTAGAAAAATATTAGATAAATACCCCAAGGCTGTGGCTATGGAGATTGCCGATATATCCGGCATGAAGAATTACATGCACTCCGTAAGCCTGACGACGAACCACCCCATTAGTGTGAAACAATACAGAATCCCTGTCAGTTATCTCCCTGCACTAAAGGAGAAGGTGGGTGAATTGTTGAGGGCTGGGATATTTGAGGAAAGCTCATCAGAATGGAATTCACCAATCCACGTGGTGCCAAAGGAGTCGGGGGAGATCCGAATAACTTTGGACTTACGAAAAATAAACGAGGTCACTGAAGCCCAAGTGTATCCAATGGCGAGAATCGACGATATTTTATCTCAACTCAATGGTAATAAGTTCTTTTCCGTTTTAGATTTAAAAGCCGGGTATTTCCAGATTCCCCTGGACCCGAGAGTTAGGCATATATTTGCGTTTTCTACTCCTTGGGGAAAGTTCCAGTTATGCAGGATGCCCCAAGGAGCTAAGAATAGTGGCCGTTACTTCCAACACGTTATGAATAAGGTGTTAGCAAAATTTGTAGGAAATAGTTGCTTCATTTTTCAAGATGATGTGGTTTTATTCTCCCAAAAAATAGACGACCACCTGGAGCTACTTAGTAGGGTCATGAAAGTACTGCAGGATGAGGGGTTAAAGTTGAACCCCAGTAAATGCCAGATCATAGCCAAGGAAGTGAAGTATCTAGGGCACGTGATCAATGATAAGGGAATAAGCCCAGACCCTAGCAACATTGATTCCATAAGAAGAATTAAACCACCAAATAACGTAAAAGGTGTGCGGAGTTTTTTAGGGGTAGTGGGATTTTTTAGAAATTTTATCCCTTCCTTCTCTGTTATCGCAAATCCATTAACCAACCTTACGAAAAAGGGAATTAAATTTGTTTGGAACTCGGAATGTCAAACTAGTTTCGAGAATTTAAAGAAGGCTATCACTCATCCTCCCATACTGGCCCACCCAGATTTCAATGAGCCCTTCTATTTACATACAGATGCATCCGATATAGCAGCTGCTGCTGTGTTGGAACAGCGACGAGATGAAGGTTTAGCTCCTGTAGGGTACTTTAGCAAGAGGTTTCAAGGTGCAGAAGTTAATTATTCTACCATCGAGAAAGAGTGTCTTGCTATCATACTAGCATTAAGACATTTCAAATATTTGGTCTTAGGTCAAAAAATCATAGTTCTATCAGATCACAAACCGTTGGTTTTTTTGAATAACATCAATAACGGCAGCAGGCGTTTAACCCGTTGGGTGATGGAACTATCAGATTACCATATTGAGGTACAGCATGTGAGAGGAATTGACAATAAGGTGGCTGATTTCTTATCAAGGAATGTAAATGGAGTGAGTTGCTTAAATATTGAATCAACGGGGGAAATATTCCCAACAAGAAAGGAAATTATTCATTCCCAGGATAACGATAGTGCCCTGGGTCCTATAAAAAGGGATTTGTTAAGGGGTAATGGTAAGGGGGTTACGAGGCAGCTCTCGAGTGATTATGTTGTTATGAACGACTGCCTATATAAAAAAATTTGGTTAAAATCCCGGGGATATCAAATGAATCAATTATGTGTTGGCGAAGATTTGGCCAAAAAGGTTATTAAGGCTGTACATGAAAACAAACTTTCAGGCCATTGGGGGGTACGTAAAACTATAAAGAACATAGAAAGAAACTACTTCATCAGGAATTTAAAACGAAAGGTCGATCAGATTGTTAAGGAATGCGAAAGGTGCCAGAGATATAACATACATAGGGGGGAGGCACCTTTACAGGAAAATGAAACCGCTATAGCACCGTTTCAGAAGTTCGCCGTGGATATAATAGGGCCCATTCATAAAACTAGTAAGGGAAATCAGTACATTTTAGTGATCATCGACATCTTTACTCGTTTTGTTGAGGCTCACCCACTACCCGACCAAACTGCTTTATCTGTTAGTAACATGATTTTCGAGAAAGTGATTTGTAGATATGGCACCCCTGAGGTGATAATTTCTGACAGAGGGACAAATTTTCTATCATCCCTATTTTCTGATTGTTGCAAATGGCTTAACATTAAAAGAAATATAACGACCGCATACAGACCATGCTCAAACGGCATTTGTGAGAGAGTAAATAAATCTATCATCGACATGATCGCTAAGTCATCGGGTGAGACCAATATTGAGTGGGATGACTTGATTCCTCCCGCATGTTTTGCCTACAATAATGCGCACCACTCAGCCCTTGATGATACACCTGCTTTTCTCCTTTTCGGTGTTGACCCCCACACTCCAAACATCGATCAAAGTTGGGATCCTACCAATACTGATGAACGTAGATCCTTTTTGATAAGTAAGCTCAGGGCCATTAGGTGTATGGCAAGCGATCAAGCTCGTCAGCATAATAAAATTTGTAGGAAATACCGCAATATTAATAAGAAATTAAGGGAGTTTAGTGTAGGACAGAGGGTGTGGGTAAAATGGAAGGGTGGTAAGAAAAGAAAATTTTCTAGTAATTATAAAGGTCCTTTCCGCATAGTGAGAGTAATCAATCCCACCACCTATCAAATTGAGGGATGTAATCTAAGGGATAAAGACACTGTGCATGTAGATCGACTAAAATTATGTTACGGTGATGTTGTTGATAGACCCAAACGTAAAAAAATTGAAAAAAGGGTGCAAATAGAAAACATGTCAGATGATGAGGATGAGACCCCTGATCTGAGAATAATTAGGACAGCATCTAAGACCGTTCCTAATGAGAGAAGCGAAAGTCATTCTAATGGTGACATTATTGAAAGTGAGAAACAAGAAGAACCGTATAATTTACGACATAGAATTATAGACTTCCGTAGACTGCACTACGGCAAGTAATCTTGAATTGAGGGAGGTATGTAGTGCCTAAGCACTATTATATCGTTATTTTTGTATATATATATATGTATACATTTGTATCGGGTTTTCTTTGTTTGTGTTTTTTTTTTTTAACGTTTCGTTTTGTACCCTATATCGGTTTTTGGATGGGTAAAAACCGATCTCCATTGCGGATTGGTTAGCAACGGACATGACGTCACGCGCAATGGCGGGGATTATAAAGGTTGGACTCCCGTCCACCACACATTTTTGGTTTCTTCCTTCGGTCCCAACCAGTTGTGCGACAAAATTAGACTGTGGTGAAAGAACAAAGGAGAAGGAAGACTACACATGCGGACATTCAATTGAACAGTGAAAAAAATCCGGACCCATCGAGGAGAACATTTCTATGGTATAAAAAAATATCACGCCAGATATATAAAGGAGACTTCAAGGAACGTCCGAAGAATATTATTGTCGGTATGTGAATTGCTGTATCTTACTTTTTAAGTAATTTCTTCGATCCTTTGTCTTTAAAACCCAAAATTGTAATTACGTTATTTTTCATGTCATTTAGAATATATTAATTTTGTATTATGTGTTCATTATTAAACCTTATTGTAAAAAAATGTACAAAATTGTAAAGTCCTTGATTAATGTGCCTTTACCCGAACATTTCGTCCAATAGACTTAGGTCCATTGGGGACTGAACATCTGCTCCATATCCTCAAATCTCTTTTCCTTCAAGGGTAATTTCAGTTTTGGAAACAGGCAGAAATTGCAGGGAGTAATGTCTGGACTATATGAAGACTGACAAACTTATGTGATGTGGTGTTTTGCCAAATAATCTGGATGAGGTGAGATGTTGGGTGGGTGGGAACATTGTTGTGATGAAGTTGCCAGTTACCACTTTTTAAGAGATGAAGCCATTTTCTCCTCAATGCATCTCTCAATCTCATCAAAACTCCCAGGTAGTACTCCTTGTTCGTTGTGACTTCACGGTAAACAATATCTTTATGGTCAAAGAAAACAGGAAGCATTGTCTTGACATTGCTCCAACTTTGTCACGCTTTCTTTTATCTTCTTTCTTTGGTGTTTTCACTAAGAAGACTGGGTATTTGTCTCACAAGGGGAGGGCACGACCTGGGAAATTCACTTTGGGATGAGACTTGGTATATAGGTAGTAGTCCTTTAGGATGTTCAATCCTCAAAACAAGAAAGCGCAATGGCCAGCCAATTTTAAGAAAAAGGCCTTTAAAAATTAGAGCTCAGCTTATGTACTAATAAGTTTCGCTAGGTCGGTAGCTGCCGAGCAGCTCAGTTGACATTGTTCTTGGCTACCGCCAAGTCGTTCAGGGTTCAAATCTCGGTCTCAATTAGTATTTTTTTTCTTTCTAAAAATTTTTTAAAATAAGTATTTTGAATATATATAAATATTAAAATTTTATTATAATAAATAATTTCATTTAAAAAAATGTTTAACACATATTACATGTCATTTTAATTATAATAATACAAAATAATTAATAAGTGTATTAATAATCATCATCATCAACTGTTGGTAAACTGATAGTATCTTCATTCACAGACATTTTACTGTAAAATATTGAAACTATTTGTATTATAGTGTGATATATTACGGAACACTATGATCTCTTCGAAATCCAAAAGTAAACTGACACTCCAAATATCAGGTCAGTCCATAAGTCCAGGTGCATTTTTATGACCTTGAGAAAAATCTTATTTTGCTGTTGAAAATGTCAGTCTAATGTGATACTTTTCACACTGAAGAGTTAAATTGGATCTCATTTATATAATGCTGTTGGAATTGGAAACATTTTAGTTGTTTACTTTTGTTAAAATGGAAGTAAAGGATGAATATAAAAGACATGTTTTATACTTTTTATTTTTAAGTGGTGAGAATTAATAAGAGTAGTAACCTTCGAAAAATTTGATACAATAGAATAATAAATTAAAACTGTTGTTCCATAACTAATTATTTATAACTATTATTATTAATTATTTTGTATTATTATAATTAAAATGACATGTAATATGTGTTAAACATTTTTTTAAATGAAATTATTTATTATAATAAAATTTTAATATTTATATATATTCAAAATACTTATTTTAAAAAATTTTTAGAAAGAAAAAAAAAATACTAATTGAGACCGAGATTTGAACCCTGAACGACTTGGCGGTAGCCAAGAACGATGTCAACTGAGCTGCTCGGCAGCTGCTGACCTAGCGAAACTTATTAGTACATAAGCTGAGCTCTAATTTTTAAAGGCCTTTTTCTTAAAATTGGCTGGCCATTGCGCTTTCTTGTTTTGAGGATTGAACATCCTAAAGGACTACTACCTATATACCAAGTCTCACCCCAAAGTGAATTTCCCAGGTCGTGCCCTCCCCTTGTCAGAGTCATAACCAAACCAATGATTCATTACCAGGCATTATGATCTTTTTGAGAAAATCAGAGTCATTGTTAGTCATTTCTATCATGTACTGGGCAATCTCCATCTAGAAATTCTTTTGAGTGAGATCTTGAATTAGAATTTCTGAAACAATAATTTTTTTGGAATGCCAGTCTTCAAACTCTCATACAGTCAAACTACAATCTTCATTGATTGCAGTGCACATAAATTCCACATTTTCAGACATTCTGGTTGATGCAGCTTGTCCAAATGGCAATCAATTTCAACTAAATCATAGTCATCTTTAAATTGTTGAAAACACTCCTGAATTTGTGTTTTGCCCATAGATTCATCCTCAAAAGTTTGTTTCTGCATATAAATGTCCAACTTTTTCACAAAATTTAATGAAAATTAATTGCTCAACATGCTCAGTCATTATAAAGAAACTATAAATGCAATAAACTTAGGCTTAGGTGTCCCACAAAATTGTGGGACACCTAAGCCTATGTTGTCCCGCAAAATTGTGTCCCACAGCTAATTGAATTGTGTATAGAGGACTTGGCATTCATGCACACTAATATCTCTTCTGATATAACCACCAATTTCATTGCAGTGCAAAATCAATTATAGATAAATTTTTATTTATCAGATAAGTAGTAGATAAGCCCAGCATTGCCCAGGCAAAAATAATAAAAAACATTAAAATGAAAATCATATAAAGAGCCTATGATTATCATGTTTATCATGATACTTGGATGGTATGAAATGGCAAAATTTCATTGGTCAAGTAAACAGGAATTGAAAACATGATATCTTAAATTTTTTAAGATATCATATTTTCAATTCTGCCAAGGGGATGCTTCCTGGGAAGACTTTAAACTGAGAAACTGGTCCCTATTTAGGTGTCACTAATGAAAAGAAAAATCAGAAAACTGGACATGGAAATACCTGTTGGTGATGCTCAAACCCACAAACAATTACCAATGTTAAGTGATTCCATCCACTTGGCCAGTAATGGGGACTTGTTAGAATTAAGAAAGTACCATTCAGAAATGAAAAAATTAGAGTTGTTAGATGTGAAAAATTAAATACTTATGTAGTTTTTACATTGTAACACTTTCGACTAAACACACAAGTGCTCTGGGCAACCTGTAAGTAACAATATACTACATCTAATTCCTGCTACATCATTGTACAAGTAATTAAGTAAATATAATTTTTTATATTCTTTTTTGCATGAATTATATTTAGTTTATTATTTTTTAATTTTTTTAACCAATAGATGGTGCTACATGTAAATCCAGCAAATCGAATATGAACAAAAATTAATTGATAATTACAAATCCAATCAATATTTTGGAATGGTATGTAAAATGTATCTAAGTTAAAAGTATGTTAATGTAATTGCTGTGTTTCAAAGCAATTGGTCAAATGGCCTAGAAATGCATAGTGAACAAACTAACAAATAAATAAACATCTTCATTTATAGATATAGGAGATTATTGGACAAATCTTATATGCTATATTCTGAAAATAATTATTATTAAGTAATCATTTATTTATTTCCATCAATCTAAATGCATACTTTTGAAGTGTCTTTTAAGTGCAAGTTATTATTATTTAAATATTGATCGTTATTTCACAAAACAGTTAGGTTCACAAGTTTGGAAAAACATCTACAATTAATTATCCAATAACAAATAAAAGATTTTATTTATCTTAAAACAATGTTTTTATATAAACTAAGTTTAAAAATAATCACAACTCAAATGTTTCCAATTTACATCAGCCATTTTTTTACATGAAACTAAAACTGTTTAAAACAGTGGTTCTTAAATTACTGAGATCTAAGATCCCTTCAAAAGCTTAGTCACTCTGACATAAATTTTGGTAATATAACATAATAGAAAGCAATATTAACTAAATGTAATTATAGTAAATAAATAAACTCTATTTCACGCCTTAATTTGTCCAGCATACTGTTAAAATTTTCATAAAAACGTTTTCAATCACTTTTAGCGATCTTCATCAGTTACAGATTACAAAGAAATTTTAACAGTATGCTGGACAAATTAAGGCGTGAAATAGAGTTTATTCGGATATAGTTCCAGTAAGCATTTCTTATTATACAGTAAATAAATACGGAAAACTGAGAAAAATGCATATATTATTCTTTGTTTATAATATTTGTACCAGTAGCATATATTATTCTTTGTTTATAATATTTGTACCAGTACATTTATAATATATATATATACACATACAGTAAAATCTCATTTTAACAAATTGCCCGCACCAAAAATCATCCATTGTTCTGAAAATCCATTATATCATGAACGACGAATTTCTGGTACTCCTAAGAAAATATCCATTATTTGAAAATATTTTTGTTTTTTAAATCCCCATATAAAAAAACACCTATACTCAAAATTATTCATTCTCTTGAGATTTCTATCCTTTATTATATACAAATATGTATATTACAAGATCATACATTATGCTGTAACTAAGCTGACAGAAACTGTGTATGTTATCAAAAAAGTGACAAAATACATATGATCATTAGCACTTCACAACATGTTAAAAAACTTGTCCATCTTGGTTTGCTTTGATGAAGCTTTAATGATGCAACATCTGGGCTTCTTTTGGTAGCATCATCAGTACAAAATGTCACTGTTACGCGAGCATGATTTTAAGGTGCAATATTCAGGAACACGTGTCTGCAACGAAGGTGTGCCACACCTTTGTTGCACACATGTGCATATCTGGAAGTGTTAAGTCGGAAGTAGTTTCCTGTCACTAATCAACATGCTACAGCAGACATTTATGGGTGGCTGCAACTTTAGCAGTGAAAACTGTGACGATTATGCATTTAGTGAATTAAATAAAATACTGGATACTGAATTTAAAAAAATATATGCACAGCATGCAATATATTTTTTTTAATTCAGTATCCAGAAACATCTAATTATTATTAAAGATTAAAAAAAAATACAATGTCCACCAATGGAGAGAGAAGAAAACCTGTTATTACGAGTTACAGATCCACTATAAAGAGGTAAAATTACTTTGATTTGGCAAAACCTGGATAAAAAAATCTGTTGTTCTATGATTCATTAAAATGAGATTCTACTGTACATGTATAGAAATTATAGCTCTCTCTTGAAATTTTAAAACAGAACATAAATTAATGAACTCACTTATTGGTTGCTAAATATCTATCCCAACCACGGATGATATTCCCATACAACTGTGTATCTTCTAAATAACTTCCTTCAAAGGCATAGATCTGTCTTTCAAGATTGGCTAATGTTTCCTGAAAAAAGACAAATTATGAATAAATAGGATAAATTATAATTTGTAGAATTTAATAATTTCAGAATTAATAATAAAATGTATAAAGCAGACAATTGAAATCTTATATGTTATGCAATTCAGTTCCATAAATAATTATAAATGTAAAAATTTATATTATACTGAATAGAATTCTATCCTTTATTGTTTTTTTATTATTATTATTTTGTAAACATTTAAATAATTTACAAACATTTTTTTAGAATTTTAAATACATATTTCAAATTTTCTTTTGTTTATTATGTCAATAATTATGGGTTAAGCAATTAAGCAGGTTAAGCAGACAGATATTTTTACAGGCCTTAAAATAGATATAAATGACTGGCTAAATAATTTTGTTAAACATAGAAAATTGAAATGTTTTAGATATAAATAAAAAACAAATAACATCTGTTATGTTAGTTAGTTACTTACTTAAATGCAAGTTGTAAATGTAATGTTGATATTTATTCAAAATAATAAGAAAAATGCTAAATTCAAGAAACCAAAACAATTTTTTTTAAATTTGTTTTGTTTTCCTGAATTTAGCATTTTTCTTATTATTTTAAATATGGTACCACATCCAAATGGTATTTTTTTTAGATATTTATTCAAATGTAAAAAGTAAGATGTAATCAGACATTATCTATTACTTTAAGCAGTTACAGTCTGAAAAGTAATTAAGTTTAAATTAATTAAATAAATAATATTAAAAAACTATATTCTACAAAGATTGTATAAAAATTAATTCACTCTCAAATCACTAATAAATCACCAACAACTGCCGTAAATCATCGGACTATAATTTTGGAAATAATAATTATAAATTACAAGTGAATTTGGCACTAGAGGGAGACATTAGGCACCATCTCCTATTAAAATTAATAATTATAATATTTAATTAAATAATTTAGATTAAATTGAAGGAAAAGAATCGGCCCAAAGCGGGACTAAAAACCCACAACTCCCACTTACCATGTAAACACCTTGCCAGTTACATTACTCAGACCTCCAATTCAATCTCCTTCTTCCAGTATATTTAATAATAAGCTATAACCATCATCGCTATGCAATAGCCGACTGAGTGCCTTGTGTGGATGTTTACTGGATGAGGGTGCTGAATGCATCCCCAATTGGCACTGTAGTAACTGACAATGGTTATAGCTTATTGTTAAATATACTGAAAGAAGGAGATTGGGTCGGAGGTCTGGGTAATGTAACTGGCAAGGTGTCCACATGGTAAGTGGGAGTTGTGGGTTTGAGTCCCGCTTTGGGCTGATTCTTTTCTTCCAGTTTAATCTAAATTATTTAATTAAATATTATAATTATTAATTTTAATACGAGATGGTGCCTAATGTCTCCCTCTAGTGCCAAATTCACTTGTAATTTATAATTATTATTTCCAAAATTATAGCCTGATGATTTACGGCAGTTGTTGGTGAGTTATTGCAATGCATTGGGTTTTGTAGAGATGTTTTTATGAATCACTAATAAATGTGTAGGAATACTTTAAATTGCTTTTTATGGTCTCTTTACACTCCTCCCCTTTGGCGCACTAACTTTTAAACTATAATAAGTTGGATATCTCTAGCCTCAAAAAGTCTACTTAGATAAATGGTGACTGAATGCATTGTTTATCAGTATACAATCCTAGAATTTCTTGTGAAAGATATTATCCTGGAATCTGAGATTTATAATCATCAATCAAAATGACCTGTATGTTCATGAGCCTACAGGTCATCAAGTTTGAATGTGACTAGGATCAGAAGATGGCTCACACTTTAAAGCTATAAATATAGACACTGACAATCAACCATGCAGCAACCACTCATGAGCCTCCTTGTATTGACAAACTCAATGAGGAGAATCAAGGGATGATCTCTACCATGGACGTTGATCCATGAGGAACAGAGATGACATATTCCCCCAAATATTTTTAATACCAAATATATTAGTGGTAAATTTTGTCTCACTTCCCACCATATTCTTTTAATACTATACTACAAAAATTTGAAGTAGAAACAAGTACTATACACAACAAGTATACCTTATTTTTTATATCCAATATTCAAAACCTAACAATGAAAAATTTTTCTTATTTATTGTCATTTGCTGACCCCCAAATATATACAGATTGTTACAAATAGTCAAATATATACAGATATATACAGATTGTTACAAATAGAAGCAGTCCTATAACTTGGAAATAACTAAATGTAGAAGCATCGAACTAATTATGGCTAAGCAAGGTGCAAGGGAATTATTCTCCAAATTTTGGACATGTATGGTTATATATGTCCAAAATGTGGTGTTGGACATGTATTGGAGATCCTGGAATTATGGGGTCCTATAGGTCTCACCAAAGTCCAATGATATGTAGGATCAAAAATGGTGTTATCACAAAGCATGTGAAAATATAAACAATGTTTACTCTGGGTAATTTTTGATAACTTTACTTGAAAATAGCATGCATTAACATAAAAATGTAAGTCAGAAAAGGCAAGCAAGAATGTAAACAGGTGTATCTGTTGTTGGTATGCTTGTTTACAATGCTATGGTAGGTATGTGCTGACATCACTCTCCAGGAATTACAATGTGTGAAAGTTTCATTGCTTCATTACAAGGTTTCTTCAGGAGGGTGGACAGTACATTTTAAACATCTATCAAATTAGATGATTTTTATGTACTTTCTGTCTGATAACACCATTTTTTACTTCATATACCACTGACCTTTGGTGAGAAACCTCCATAGGACCCTGTATCCTGAGAATCTCTAAATCATGCATTTACGAACTTTTGGACATGTATATTTTCCTTACAACTTTCTTAGCTCTAATTAGTTTGATCTTTCCCACCTTTAGTAATTCCTAAGTTATGGGTCAGGTTCACTTTTTAGTAACACATTATATACAGATTAACGCTGATCATCCCTGTCACTGCAATAAAAAGCAGCTGGTCACAGATGGTCGCAAAACATGGTAGCAACAAGATTGCAAATGATTGCTCGAGCATTATGATACTGAAAGTAAAAATCACAGGAGTATCACAAGAGATTTGTGATTTTGCCATTATGATCTCAAAACAAATGGTATGGCTTCTCCCAGGTTTGTCAAAGAAAAAGAAACCAAAGTTTGGGCTGTAAGAAGTGAAAATTATAACAACAGTCTTCTGGGATATGGGTAGATTTTCTAGAATTTGGAGAAAAGCTCAATGCTGATCAATAACAGAAGAATAAAAAAAAATTTTATCAAGCACTATGCAATGAGACAGTAGCTATTTTCTTGCATGATAATATGCAACTCCCATCATGTTTCAGCATTCAATGGATTAAGACAAATGACTAGGAAATTCTTCTTCATCCTCCTACAGTTCCAATCTAGCACTCTTTTGTAAAGAATTACTTGAAAAGAGAACTTATTCAAGTGATACACCCATCCAAAAAGCTATATATTGTTGCTTATATACCACTGAAACAGAACAATACTAAACAGATATCCTGAATTGACAAAATGATTGCAAAAATGCATTGATAAAGGTGGAAATTTCATTGATAAATTAAAGAATTTATAGGTTTTAAGTATACTCATTTTTCCTCTGCATACCTGGAGTTTCATATAAAAAATTGACAATCATTACTTTTGGTACATCTTAGTACAGTGATTAATTAAATAAAATACACATCAAAATGAGTGAAATAATCAAAACTTAATAATAATAAACAAAAAGTGGCAGTAATGAAAATAAAAATTACAATAGCACAATTGAAAAAGAAATTTGTTGTAAACTTTATTGCTGTGCTGCAAATCTTAAGAGAGAATCATTATACTTATTTCATTTAAAAATTTCATTAATTTTCACTGAATGATGTATTGTTTCAAATGTTTCTATTTCTCAATTTTTTTTCCTTAAAAAATAAATTATCAAAATCACATATTATCTTTACACCAAAAAACTAAATGCCATTAGCTGAAAGTGTAGCATATGTAAGATATGTTTTTACTTACAAATCTTTAGGCTCTTTTAACTTTGATTTCTATGCTATGGAGGGTATAATTCTACTCCATGACAATGTCCAACCACATTCTACTGTCTTTACCACATTGCAGAAATTCAAATGGCAAGTGCTCATGCAACTCCTTACAGTCCTGACATGTCCTTGTGTGATTTTCACATATTCAGGGAGTTGAAATGTGCCCTCAAAAACCATCAATTCAAATCAGACAATAACACGAAGGCTAGAGTTCCAGCAGCAACCCAAAGTATTCTTCCAGAGGTATTTTTCATCTCCTTTCACACGGATAAGAGTTGCAACAGGTGTGGTGACTATGTATACCTGACTCAAGCTTAGTGTGATTTTCCACCATGTGTTTCATTTTGAAATGACTGTTCCTGATATCAACACAAACACTTTTGACACTTTATCAATGTCATCTTCAAGCAAAGAACATAACTTTGGAACATTATGATAAAATTTAAAAAAAAAAAAAGGGAACATTAGAAATTCAAAACTGGAATAAAGATAAATTAGTATGAAATAACAATAAAATTAGATAAAATAATAACATAAACATTTACATGTCATTAGTAAATTTAGAATTACGGCAAATAGGTAATAGCGTAGAGACATAAATGTAAAATGCCCAAATTTTTAAAAAGTGATACCCAAATTCTTGGAAGATCCAACATAGATCTATTACAGAGTTCCAATCTTTCAATAAATAATGCTTCCCAGATGAAAGTAACTTTGTCAACACATTACATTAGCAGCAATGTTGTATTCCATTTTGGCACACCATTTCTTTCTACCACACTCCTAGAAAGTTCTGTAGTGCACTAGTTGTTCTGGTGTTCAGTAAGATGGATTTGTAATTTTCTTTTTGTGGCCTTGATGTAAAGAATGCCCTGTGTCTCTGGTCTTTTTTTATATTTGCATTGCAATCTGATTGTTGTAATGGAACTAAATAAATTCCTGATTTTTCTAGTGTAGAAAATACATCTCTGTCATTGCAGAGAAGCCTGCACAAGGTTATTTGTAGTTTAATCAAAAGAATAAGCCCATATTTCTTTAAAATTTTGGTGATGCGTAATAAATTGGGCCCTAGGTATGGAATGGAAGGAGTTATAAAGGTAAAGTTCTCTCTTTCTGCAATCAATGCTGTGGGCGGGAAGAGTGACATACTTATCCAGTTATTGATATGTTTAAATTTTGCATTTATCCTGCTTTACTGGTTGCTGTTGCTATAATCTGTAATTCCTTATACAGGGTATTTCAAAATGAATATCGGGGTTTTAAGGCTTTGTAGTATTTATTACATTTAAGTTACAATTATAAATAATATATCAAATGAAAGAGCAATTCAAACAGTTTTGTTGGGTACACATGCGATGCACTGTTTCCTCTGTCTTCCGTTAGAAAGCTTTTTGTGTTTTACAGTTTGCACAGACTGAATCTGTAGTTACAGTGCAACGTGCATTCCATATTAAGCTCCAAGTGATAACAACATCTGTAGATGGTATCATCAGTTTGAAGACACCAGCTATCTTTGTAAAGGGAAGAATATGGAATGACCAAGAGTAACTGAAGAACATGTTGAACGAGTAAGAGAGCCATGCAACTGACGCCATGCGACTTTCACCTTTGGGGGTTTATAAAGGATCATGTGTATGTGCCTCCACTATGAGCTGACCTACCTGACTTAAGAAACAGGATTGAAGCTGTTGTTGCAATGCTTACTCCAGACACACTGATCAAGGTTTGGGAAGAACTCACCTTTCGACTTGGTATGTGCTGTGTGACGAATGGAGCTCACGTTGAACACTTGTAGAAAAAACTATTTGAGTTGCTCTTTCATTTGATATATTATTTATAATTGTAACTTAAATGTAATAAATACTACAAAGCCTTAAAACCCCAATATTCATTTTGAAACACCCTGTATATTAGTGAGAGGAGTAAGTAGTGAGAGGATGGAAGTAGATAAGCATTTTGAATAAGTGCAGCAATGACATTGTCACTAACCCTGGCGGTTAGATGTGGCAGATATTATGTAAGGGTATAAATTAAGTTATTTTTTGTTGTAATGTTCCTTACATTATTACCATCCCAAAGAATGGTTCAAACATCTATCATCCTATATATTTATCTCAGATTATGTTAAAAAATCTTTGCATATTATGTCTTTGGTCTTTTTTATTCATCTATAACCCTGGCTATAAACACTGGCCCACAACATTGTTTCATGTGCACTAACCCTTTGCATTTTCATTCCTTCATTAAAAATAATTTTGAAACAAAAATTTTGTTATTTATATCAACATTAAACACTGATTAAACAAGAGGGGTCCTGTTTAATCAATGTTTTAAGGAACCACTATGATATTTACTATGAAGCTTTTAATTGGTTAAATAACTATTATTCAGAACATTCACTTGGCAACTGTACATTTTATCCATTCTCTCCCATCTGTGGTATATCTCAGGGCATTGTTCCTAGCAGTTAGTAACCATTTTATCGCATACATGAATTTTATGATATCTAATTTTAACTTATCTTCTCATCTTATTTTATAAACTGATGATGTCAATGTCATTAACTCTGATCTCACAATTTTAGACTCTTGCATTTTAAGTAAAGTTCTTGAGTCCTATAATCTTTGCTTTAACTTTGATAAACCATAATGTGCTTTGCACTAATCAGTAATTCAACCCTAAATTTAATTTATATTAAAGGGTACCAAATCAAATATGTTGAAGCAGTCTCTAATCTAGGCATTCTTCTTGACAAGTGGTTAACATTCTCTAAACATATATAGAGAAAATTATTAAAAATTTGAAAGAGGCACAGTTTGGTGGTACTATTGATTTCTTTACGAGCTGTTCTATTTTTATTCTTGTCAATTTTCAATCAATTATAGACTGTTGTTTACCTTTTTGTGCTCTGTTGTTCCTACTCTTATACAAAAAATATCAAATTCTTTAGAGAAACATCTATCTTCTCTTTAATAAATTATCAAATTTGCCTCTTACTACTTCTGGTAAAGTTGCCAGATCTAAATTCAGTGCATCCTTCCTGTCTCCTTGGATTTCTTACTTTGATTGTATTTTACTTCATAAGTCTTTCAACAGCTACCTCTCCACATAACTGGAATTTAAGGGTTCCTGCTTATATTACTCAAAATAACACTTGTCTGACAATTCCTAATTTCAGACAGTATTTTCAGGAAGTACTTTTTCTGCAGAGGGATTCTGAATTCCCATCAAATAGAAATTCTTTTTCATGATTTTAAGTTTTTAAAAATAAATGTTTGTCATATGGTTTTTAAGACCACTAATTGTAAATTTTAATTACCATCTTTTTAGAATTACTTTTAGAATTTGGCTTTTTAATATTATTTTACTTTTGTTTACTGCTTTTTACATAAACTTTTATATATTTAATAGTTCAGTCATTGTAATATTTTTAAATTTTTATTTTGTTATATTTTTACATTGTATATGATTTTTGTACTGCTATCTACTTTTGTCTGTTTTTAATACTTATTTGTTTTTTCTATTTTTTCTGTGTTATATTTTTAATAGGCTCTGTTATTGTTAATTTTGGGGGGCAGTTAACTCCAGTCTTATAAACTTTTACTTGTAAAAGAGAATAAAGAATAGGGTTCTGGTAGAAAATTCCACTGAGTTTGGCATTAAACTAGTTCCTTTTTTAACACTAGCACTTTCGACGAGTTTATAATTGTCGTCTTCAGGTGAAAAGAAAATGATTTTAAAAACAAATGTGCAGAATGTTCTAAAGAGAACAAAATTTTTGAATTCAAAACAGGCATCCGGTAATTCCATTAAGAACGTGCAAAAAGATGTTGACATGTTCGAATTCTTAAATCTATGATGCGAGTGGCGCATGCGTGGAATTGACACTGCGATGGCGATATGATGTTAGGCACGTTTCATTGTTTAAACACCAATACAATGCTACCCACATCCCGGGTAGATCTCCCGTATGCTTCTGTAATAGCTGTGAGTAGTGCTTCCCAGATGAACACAAGCCTTCAATTGTTGCAACATTTTATTATTTCCGTTCTGGACCACAGGGGGTTGTAGCCTTGCTCGAGCACTTTTTTAGCATTCGGTGGAATTTTCTACCAGAACCCAGTTAAACTTGGCGTGAGCTCTTAATTTTATTTTGAATAAAGAATAAATTTAAAATGTCATATACTATATAATTTGGTACAAGTTAACTATCACTAATTCTGGCTAGTAGTTTCAAATTTCCGTCATCACCATGCCGATCTGCCACTACTATTTAGTGGTACTAATTGCTGCATCAACACTTGGCATCACTTGCAAACACAGGCAAACCATTCCTATTTGTTTTTTTTTTCATTTATTGTTATTACTTGTTACATTTAGCTTTGGCCCTGGTTCCAGTGAATAAAGAAAGTGCTTCTTGTGGTGTAAAGTGCAAACACCATATGTTGTCCATAAAAGGTAAGGGTAAACTGAAAAATTTAACAGTGATGTTTGTGAAAAGTTTGTGTGAATTATATGATAAAATATATACTGTGTCCATTAAGTGATCTGATAATAATCACTAATATGGCAGATTCAGATCCCAATTATGTCAGATATGTGATGATCAACCTGTATAAATATATCACACAATGTTAATATCATACAAAGACTATACATAGAATATCTCATAAAACGTTAAAAAAAAAAATTTTATTTCTTTGTACCACCATTGTACCATTGTAGACATGTCTGTGTTTAAGTTTTGTCTTCTTGTCTCAACTTTTCTTCATTACTTTCAAGCATATATTCATTTGCCAATTATTCATATGCATGAATAATTAGTATCAATTTTGAAACAAATTTAGTATAAATTTATATATATATTAATTAAATTTATAAAATGTCAAACGTCTTGATTCAAATATTTATTAGACTTCGTGTAATATATACTTCTAAATGCATTTAAAGTATACAATAAATGAAAATTAAAGTTTTTAAACGGGCAAAATTCTCCTTATGTCCGTTTATATAATGCTTAATTAATAAATTAATTAAATCAGAATTCTAAAATATGATGATATATGTATAACGTCGAAAGATGCCTTCTGTTTGTATACACGTGACAATTGTCTACAAATATAAATAATGGCGTCATTCCCGGCAAAGCAATGAACTGTACCGTCGAAAGCGCCACCACTTCCTGTAAAACATACAACATACGTTGAAGAAACAATTAAGATACTTGTTATTAATTACCTCATCTTCATTTTAATTACACACCACTTAAAATGCCATTTTTTAAATAAAGCATTTGCATATAAGAAGATTGTTTTATTTTTTAATCGAAAACGAATTTTATTTTTGGCGCTAAAAATGATGCATTTATTTATACACGTGTATTGCAAAATCTACGAAAGTCCACTGTGACGTAAGAATAATAATTGTAATTTGTAATGATGATGTACTTACTGCGATTTCGCTTCTTCTTTTAACAAGTTCTGCAAGCTCTGATCTGGTATCCAATACCTGGCAAGGTGTTTTGGAAGCCATCTTTCTATATTGCTTTCGTTTTGTTTCTGCATTGTACCATGTTTACCGCCCAAAACTCAATACGCTTTTTTAAATTATATATTTTTAAAGCGAAACGACGATTATAATATCGAAATATATTATTTTATTTTTAAAAATAATTTCGAATCAATTATTCGGAAAGCATTTCATATTTTTATTTGGGAATATGATACTTGAGTACTAATTTAAATGCTCTATTAACGTTAAATTTATTAATTTCATTTATATTTTAAAATATTGGGGGATAATAACCATGTTCTAAAATATATGATTGATAACATCGTTACATTTTTAATGAAAATAATTTAAAATGACAACGACATGCAACGTGGTAAATTCGATGGTCGTTCGTTTGTTGAGACGTGCAGAGTTTCTATCTGAACAAGCCAATTACAATTTTTAATTGAGATTACCTTCATTGTTTTTGGCTCTTTTTATTTAATCTATTTTCTTTCTTTGAGCGATAATAGAGCCATTTTCATGGCTCTATTATCGCTCGAGCGTTCCGCCAGATCAATGCCGGGTGATGAATGTGGAGGACCGACATATCGTGATCAGATTATACAGACGGTCGAGCGGTCTAGGCGCTCTGAGGGACCCGGGTTCGAATCCCCGAAAAATTTCCAGGAAGTTTTCGGGGATGGTCCGTCCAGATATGTCGGGCCCCGTCCCTCACTACCCGGCCGCCCCACTGTGGGCCTGGGCCTGGTTGAACACATAGTGAGCTTGCTTAGTGCCCACAGGTCGGAAAGAGTTAAAAAAAAGAAAGAGATCAAATTATACATGAACACTTATTTAGGATCTGATCTGGACTCGAATTTCGGTCTCCAGAAAAAGCGTACACGCGCTTTAGCTGCCTCTATCCAAGGTCCTAGAATATAAGGGCTTCTTGAATTTTTTTTATTTACGACCCCATTTATGATTGTGATTTTTTTTATTTATGATTGTGATTGTGACCCCTCAAAATATAAAATAAAGATATATAAATATTTTGCAATATACATATGAAATACAATGAAAATATACATATATATTGAAGATATATATAAATTTGCAAAAACAATAATGGTGTACTACCACAGTTCACTCTTGTGTTCCAATAGAACAGAGACAACTGAATACACTAAAAAGCAATAACACTACACTAGTTCACACTACAATCAGTGTCGCTGAATCGTTGTCTCGCTGCACCAGAAGTGACACAAAGTGCAACTCACGAAACCTACGACACAAAGCATGACATTTTTAAACTCTCACAAATTATTTTCAATATTTTGCATTAAAATCTCGTGACCCAAAGGTTTCGTAAGCGACCCCAAACGGGATCGCGACCCATAGTTTAAGAAGCCCTGCAGTAGCCTATTATTTTGGAACTATTAGACAAAAATTAACTAAGTAATACATTCATTGACAAAAAGTTACACATCTAGATAAAATTGTCCGATTACTACAAAACTTGGTTTATTTTGATGGTATTCTTGTACGTCGCAAAGACATTAAGCACAACTGACAGAATTTGAGAATTACCATATCATCGGGCTGAAGGAAGCAGGATGGCCGTTTCGACCGAACCATGAGATGTTGAGGATAGTATTCCTACTTGTCGTGTAAGGTGGACATAGTGGGCAGACGCCTAGACGCCTAGACAGACAACCAGAAAACACGATCACCTGAATGGGCAACAAGCATGAGCAGCTGCAACGGCATCTTTGTCCACAGGTGAAAGACTCGCTACAGAATCTTGTCTCTTCCCGTATTTCTGACATGCAACTAATAGAGGTAAATTTTCATACATAATGACCACGACGTGTCCTGTCATTAGCAATCCAACATAGTTGGCTTTGCCCGCAGTGATGTCGTGACAGAGAAGCATGGATTACTACGGACTAGCAATGCATCGCTATTAGCGACGAATTCCGACTCCATTTGGGAAAGGACAACCATCATGTTTGAGTGTGGTGGACAGGGCCGGATTATCGAATAGACAAAGTAGACAAATGTCTAGGGCCCGTAATTCGGAGGGTCCCGGCTTCAGTGCAGAAGATTTCTTTGTTTGAAAACGAGTTAAAAATTATTTAAGAAATTCGATAGGACAGAAAAGGCTGTATTTAACAATTCTTTTCTTACTAAGCTCCGCTCGACTAGCCATTACCTAAAAGAAAAAAATAAAAATAAAAGTCAACAGCCACCCGTGCGTCAGAAGTAATGTATAGTACGCCACGGGATCTCTCGCGCCATCTAGAAATATTCCTAGGGCCGCGTGTCGTGGTAGTACTGATGTATGGATGGTTATGATTTATTTTCTAAATCTACACTTATACGTCGCGACATCGCATATTCGATATAGCGTTCAAGTTACTCGAGTGCGAAGATATTAAAATTCAATAGTGTTTTATAAAAGTGTTGAAAAAGGTGACACTACGGTGTGACCTGGGGTGACACCACGATATCCCCACCGGGTGTCATCCATGCTAGCTACGCTAATGTCACATTATATAAGATTTGTTTAGAAGCAACTTATTTAAATGGGGCCCCAATTTAAATTTTGTCTAGGGCCCGCTAGAGGCTTAATCCGGAGCTGGTGGTGGACCACAATTTTTTTAAACTCTTTCCGTCCTGTGTTTATGTAAAAAATCGACAAATCCTTTATCAGTCCCCAAAATCTAAAACCTACACAATTAGGCTTATTTGTATTTACAGAAAAATTTATCTTTATAAAATTAAAAGTAAATTTATAGCTGCTAATATTAGTCATTTTGAACATTTTGAGTAATAAAAAATTTAATATTTAATATTTGAATCCAATTCTAAAAAGTTGGAAAGTACAGAAATTAAGAAGGAATTATATTGATAATTGTTACTAATATGATGAATTAGACGGCCGGATGGCCGAGCGGTCAAGAAAGTAGCCTACAACGTTGGAGGACTCGGGATCAAATTCAGACTGGTCAAAAAACTTAAGGAATTTTTCGGGGGTGGTTCGACCGGATATGTCGCGTCCCGTCCCTCACCACCCGGCCACCGCATTGTGGGCCTGGCCGAACCCATAACGGGCCTGGTAAAAAATGGCCTTCTTAGTATCCACGGGGAGAAAAGAGTTATATATATATGATGAATTAACGTGCTCTCTACATTTAGACGTGAATTATATATTTCTTTCATAATGAACAGTGAAACTTATAATTCTAAATTACAGTAACAACAACAACGCTAAAAGGCGCCCCAAGATTAAATCTTAAGTGCACCACTGGTCTAGACCATCCAAATTAAACTTTTTTTTTAAATTCCTAAACTCAACCTGTTTCCATTTGATAGCCTAAGACCTGTCAAACTGGCGGTCCACGATGTGATTTTTTGTGGCCCGCGGCCACAATGCTCTAAAATTAAATAAAACGGCTTACAGATCAAGAGTAACTGATAAACATCTATCTGCCATAATGAAGATTGTTCTCAGTCTTTGAATCCAGATTTTGGAAAACTATTGGGTTGTTCGGAAAGTAATTTCGTTTTTTTATTACTAGAGGAATTAGATGTATTTTTATCAGCCAATTTGATTTTAAACCACATTTTCATTATAAAATTGGACAGCTGACATTTTAAGGCTTATCTGTAAAAAGTTTTGTTTGATTCTGTACAATTGTTTTTTTTCGGTGACCCATCAAATTTGGAAAATCGAAAGCATCATTTTCGACATATTTTGCTTTTTTATAACTAAAAAATCAAAATGCTGTTCAAACAAGAAAAAACTTGTGGTATATGTTTGAAGAAGATGTGTTGAGAGAAAGACTGGTTTACAAAATTGCGTTCTGGCAATTTTAATATCGAAGATACACCACATTCTGGATGGCCATTTGAAGCCAATGAAAACAAAATAAAGGTACTGATTGAAGCAATCTGCCGTATAACAACACGTGAAATCACTAAGAGATTAAATCTGTTAAATTGAACCGTTTATTATTACTTAAAACGAATTAGTTTCGTTTCAAAGCTCGATATATGGGTTCCACATGTTATTAAAGGGAGATGCTCTCTATGGTGGAATTTTAAAGAAATTTTTTTTTGAGCTTTTACCAGACAATTTAACAATTGATTCGAGAGTGTACTGCCATCGAGTAAACAAATTAAGTAATATCATCAAACAGAAAAGGCCAGAATTGATCAACAAACGAAGTGTAGTGTTTTACCATGATAATGCCAAATTTCACACAAGTTTGGTAACTCTTCAGAAACTGTTATAGCTTAGATGAGATGTGTTATCACACCAACCATATTCGCCAGATCGGGCACACTCAGATTATTATTTGTTCCAGTCAATACAATCTTTTTTTATAACTGTAAGACATTTACTTGAAATGACAATATCAAAAATCACTTGGATCAGTTTTTTGTGAACAACAATCAAAATTTTTATGAATGTGAAATCATGCTACTACCAGAAACAATGACAAGAGGTATTTGACCAAAATGGTCAATATATAATTCAATAAAATAGTTATGTATTATAAGAATATTGCGTTTATTTTTCTATGAAAAAAAAAAAACGAAATTACTTTCCGAACAACCCAATAGGAGGAGGAAGATAGTGCTGGCAAGTTTCCGATGAAAACAATTAATTTTAGTTTTATAAATATATACATGAAATAAAACAAATGTTTAAATAAAAGCAATACTATAGCAATTATATATTGTTGAGTTGAATTTACTGAACTACATAATGTGTTTTAATTGCCCTATCTATATTCCCGTATTCTCACTTCAAACTATAATTTTAAGTAAATTCGTAAATGTGATGTGGCCCGCGTGAATCTTACCAGACGCATTAATGGCCCATTGTTTAAATGAGTTTGACATACCTGGTCAGGGCCGGATTATCGAATAGGCAAAGTAGGCAAATGTCTAGGCCTTTTAAGTCGGAGGGGCCCGGCTTCAGTGCAGAAGATTTCTTTGTTTGAAAATGAGTTAAATTTAAGAAATTCGATAGGACAGAAAATGCTGTACTTAACAATTCTTTTCTTACTAAGCTCCTCTCGACTAGCCATTGCCTAAAAAGAAGAAAAAATAAAAAAGGTCAACAGCCTCCCGTGGTCAGAAGTAACGCCACGGGATCTCGCGCCATCTAGATATATTCCTAGGTCCGCGTCTCGTGGTAGTACCGATGTATGGATGGTTATGATTTATTTTCTAAATCTACACCTATACATCGCGACATCGCATATTCGATATAGCGTTCAAGTCGAGTGCGAAGATATTACAATTCAATAGTGTTTTATAAAAGAGTTAAAAAGGGTGACACTACAGTGTGACTTGGGGTGACACCACGTTATCCGCACCGGGTGTCACCGGGTGCGGATATCGCGTATTAATCTTATATAATGTGACATTAGCGTAGCTAGCTACGCTAATGTCATATTATATAAGATTTGTTTAGAAGCAACTTATTTAAATAGAGCCCCAATTTAAATTTTGTCTAGGGCCCGCTAGAGGCTTAATCCGGCGCTGCACCTGGTCTAAGACATTAATTCTCTGACCAACTCAGTCTGACAATCAGAAGGATGGCTCTTTCTTTTCTTATACTATAGTCGTTTGAAAGTCTTTAAAATCCATGAAAGATTTTATTTGCTTACAAAAATATCTGGACACGATGACAAAGGTCTAATACTTGTACCGTTGTTAGAAATTTCCTTAATACTTGTAAAGCTTATTGATGACTTTGATAGTCTTGCTATTAATTTTTGGTGTTATATTTATCACTTTTTGACTCAAACTTGTCAACTACAGTTAGAGATCTGCCTAAATGTTTGGCAATCTTTTGATCTGACTTTCTTTAGTTTTCAAAATGGTTATTTTATCTTTTTCAAAAACGGACATCTTTTGGTCATAATGTAGAATAAATACTTAAGAGTAAATTGTTCACTGGACCCATGCCAATAACTATGCGTCTCAACTAGTAATTTGTTTATTTAGATAGAAATTATATAATAAACTGTCTTTATACTTTTAGAACACAAAATCCATTGGATATAGATAAATATATACCTATTTTTTTTTTTATTTTCAGGAACCTATTTTATTGAATGTCAGTTTTCTCATCATTTTTACAGACCTTACGAAATTAAAATGTAAACGTGTTTCATTGATCAAATATGCAATTAAAATGATCGCCTTTATAATTTGGCCTACGAACCGCATCTTATCTGATGAGGGTGAGGTGATTTCCAACATCGTATCCTGTTATGAATCTTAAGACAGAGATAAATCGTCGTCTTAAAATGCGGCTATTGGATGGAGATGGGGCTTCATGGAGATGGGTGACTTTTATAAATGTAAGGCTCATACTTCTCCGGAAACTATAAAAATGCGTGAATAAAATCAGATTTTCATCATTTATCAAAGAAGCGTATTATTTTTCTAAATTATTAAGTTGACTAAATAACATTTATTTATATTTTGTTAATCATCATTTAAAAAAGATATAAAATCATTAGTAATTCGATATTATCGACATTAAACTGTCAATGATTAAACATTGATGTTTTGATAACTGTCAATGATTATCCTCAATTTACAGCAACTGATTAAATTATTTTCCTACTTTCTTTTATATACTGGTCAAAAGTCCAGTTTTTATTTTATTTTTATTCTTAACTCTCGCTTATAAGCGCCTTATAAGCGAGAGTTAAGAATAAAAATAAAGGCCTCTTAGTGCTTATAAAGCACGAAGAGGCCTTTCTTCTCACCCATCGTGGATTCAATTGCGTCCACTATGGGGGGTGGCGGAGTATTCGTGGATGGGGCCCGACTTATCCTAATGTAGAATAATATTGAATAACTTGACGTTAATATTAAAGTTACTAATAAAAAATTTTAAAATATATTTTTGCTACATTGAATTAAAAAGTTGTTTGCTTACATAAAGTGATCAAAGAAGGGAAATTATTTATTTAAAATTTTTAAAAACTTGAATTATTTTCATAAGAGACGAAAATACTCAAAGATTAATTTTACCATTTCTTTATAATAATCTGATAACAAGTAGTGATTTTAACCGTAATTTTTTATGATAATATAGACGACTTGATTTTGTTCTACCGGAAATATTTGTAAGATTTTTTATGCAGTTTTTATAAAAACATGTGATTTTATCGGGAACTTTTTAAACTAATAAAGATTGGGTCGTCTTTACAGGTCACTTCACTATCGCTCATCCGCATCTGATGTACTGATACTTGATGTACGGATGTGTTTCGAATCTACCAATCTCAGCAACCACTCATGATAGCGATAGAACAAAGTTCTTTTGAAAATATTTTTTTAAATATCTAATTAAATATTTGCATTTGAAATATACAAATAAAGTACTAAGAGGGCGTAATTTAGTGATTTAAATTGATTAATAGCAAACATAGTAAGACAAATCCTAAAGCAATAATATATTAGCCTAACAAAATACAATAAATTCAAATAAAATTTTAAATAAATGTGGCCATATATTATTCGATTTATACTGTAAATTTTAAAAATTCAAGAATGAAATATACATTTAAAAATAATACAAATTAAATTTGTTTTCTTCTCTTATCTTTACAACAACAGGAACACAATTCAGACTGGCCTTGGTAGGGAAAAGCCTTTTTTTTTTCTTTTCTTCAACGATTACGTAAATTAATTTAAAATCATTGCGGAACTGGAAATTATAACTTATAAGAGGCCTTTCTTCTTCACAAAAGAATAAATTTAAAAGCGCGAGGCCCTAAATCAGCGACGTCGAACTTTTTTCGAAGGTGGATTAAAATTGAATTTAGTTACTAAATCGCGGGTCAAATATTTAATTTGAGTAATTAAAAATCGAACAAAAATGATTACAACTTTTATTTTATTTAAATCTTGTTAATCTATATTAGAAAATAACAATAAAGCCTATATAAGTGAGAAAAATAATGGTGTGATTATGACGGAACTAAATATTTTGTTTAATGTGAAATCTGCTGTATATTTGATATAATTTTTCTATTTAGGATTCTTAATTAGTAACCTTCGAGACTTTTCACGACGGCTTTAGGACCTTGCTTTCACACTACATATAAAAACATATTTGATAGATAATAATTTACGAAACCCTTATACTTTCTAACATAGTTAAGCTTTGCGTAGGCCCTAGGAACTTTTTAATTTTTAAATATAATCTTTTTCTTTTATCTTTTTAAATTATTTCCGGATTACAAAATAGTACAAGAATTATTGTTGGTCCAAAAGAGCAGAATTTAGCATCTAGCTTTCCTAATGCGAACATTGCTCTTAGAATGTACTGTATAGTACATGTCAATCTTAGGCTCAAATTCTGAAGGAGAACGATCTTTTCCAACATTAAATCGCATTAAAAAATCATTTAAGATCTAATTTATCTCAAACAAATTATCGTATTTATCTGTACTTTCCATATAAAGTGAAATATTAAAACAGTTGCTGGTTGAGGAAATTATTAAAGATTTTGCACGCAAAAAGTGTAGAAACGTCTACATAAAATAAACTAACTGAGCAAAAATTTAGTGTTTTATTCTAATTCCCATAACTTCTATTTTCTCAATTTTTAATTTCGTAGGCTCTAAGCATTGTGCCTAAAATGTCTAATGGATACGACAGCACTGCTTTCTAAACATTCATTGCGGTTCCCTGAAATCGTCGAGCGGTTCAAGGGTTTGCAGTCACTACGCTAAATTATAGCTTCGTACCGAAGGCCCTAAACTAGTTTGTTTAGTTTATGTGTAAATCCGGTCCTAAGCAGTGGCGTATCTAGGTGCAGTGGTGCAGGGCACCAGAACTCAGTTGACTTTGTAAGGCCTTATAAATAATTTTTACGCAAGGCCTTGGTGATCTTGTTTCGTCTCTTGGTCCTAAGTATCCAGTCTTATTATATATTCAATTTCTAGGCTTTATTTTCTCATCATAAAGTTGACAATATAATTAATTTAAGAGTTTATATCGAATTACCATTAGAACTGTCTATTTACTTAATAACCTATATTCTTATCGATGCTGAAAACTTATATATTGTATAAAAAGTTGGCCTAAAACCACACCAACTTTTGATTTGCTCTGATTATAAATTCTCATCGAAAAATTCGATGAGAATTTATCATCCTAAAATCACTAAAACACGAGACTATTCATTGTATTTTCATATTCTTTAACTACAAATAGGCCTGTGAGTCAGGGCCACTTTCCTTTTTAAAGCCTCCATTATATTAAAAAACAAACCATCATTAAAAACTGCATTATATTTTTTAAATAATAAAATTTTACAACAAATAAAAAGTTTTCTTAATAAAAAAAATTACAATAAGATGAATAATTTGTAACAAATATTTTTGAGGCTGTTGTAAATGTCTGGCCTGGACAAAATGGCGCCTTATTATTCCTTCATAAGGCCAGATTACAAATAATGGAGTGTGTAATATATAGTGCCTTTCGCAATATAAAAATGATATAACTCGAAAATAAATAATCTATAGAGAAAATGATCTCGATTGAAACTATGTCATTTCAAAATATGTAAATATAACAAAATATATTATCGTAATATTGCGTTATATGGTAAAAATTTCCAGCATTTTATTGTTTCACAAGATACATAAAAAAATTTCAAAATCATTTTTTAAAATTTAGAAAATTATTTTAATGAAGCATGGACTAAAATAAGTGCCATAGGATCCAGGTCAGTCACAAATGTAAATCCGCACTCCTCTCTAAAGCCTAAAAAAATCTATGAATAAAATAAATTAGAGCCTTTCTGTGTCTAGAGCCTCAACCTCCGCTGGCTTCTCCTCTAATTCTCGTTTAAGGCATTATTATTTTTATAGTAATTTGAATTTAAAATAATTTCATAATGAAAAATGTAAATATTAGAGAAATATATTTTAGGAAAATATAAGGTAATGAAATATAATTAGTTTTGTAAATATTGAATCGATTCGAAAGGCAACTGCAGATTATTTTTTATTTTATTTATTTATTTAATGTTTTTAAAGTTTATTTTAATATTATTTAAAACATTTCATGCGAATAACTAATTTTACAATATGACATCATCTATCGATCCATCTGTTAGAGATTTTTAAATATTTTCAATTAAAATAATTTTAATAAAATATTTTCTTTTAAAAAGAAAATAACTAATAAGAATAATAGAAATAAAATTTTAAATAATAATATTTTGTTTTAATTTTTGTACAATGTCACGAGTAACCGACCAACAAAACTATAAAATTCTGTAGGATATAACATTTGAACACTCCAAGTTACCTGTCAACTATGATAATTTTGATAAAGTATTGGTTAGACCTCCCGAATACAAGTTTTCCTGCTATAACGTGAAGACAGAATAAAATTGGGTCATTATCTGTGTCTGTTACTCAATGAACAATTATAATATTTATGTAAAAGCATATTTGGAAGTTCTTATACATTTTATATATAGAGTGTCCATAAATAATTATCCCGATTACAATTTATTACAAAATTTTAATCAGTAACTTATTGGTAGGTTAACAAATAAGGATCTTTTATCAAAGTTTAACACGTGTAATCTTTGCACTTCAAGCATAGTCATCGATCCAAATGGAAGTACCAATATTTTTGTACTAGCAAATTATTGCCTTTTCAACGTATTTTTATTTTATACCATACTATAAAAAATTAGTAACATGTACTGTACACAACAAATACACATTATTTTGTATATCCACACATAACCTAACAATGAGAAATTTTTCTTACTCATTGTCGTTGGCTCGTTTCCCAATATTTACACATATCGACCCCCTTCACCTCAAGGAAATATTTAATTTCTATACATTTCTAATATTTGTGGGCTGCTGCATTCGACTTCATGTGTTTGCATCCGCTCTCGTAATGTTTCCATACCAGAAACAGCTGCCGAATATACCAAGTCTCTAACATATTCTCGAAGAAAATCTAATGAGGTTTTGTCTATTGATTACATTACGGCTGACTTCTACAAAAACACGATATGTGCAAATGTCTCCCAATTGGAACAGAAACAACCAACTGTTATCTTCCAGATGGATGGAGCACACGCTCATTGAGCTTGAGTAGTAATAAAAATTTGGACACCCTATATTCTGTAATTTTCAGTCTGTTAGAATTTTCTCGTATCTTAAAAAATAAATGGATTTACATTATATTACTGATAATTTTACTTTTGTGTATAACATTACAGATAATTTTAGTAGTAGAACTTTTAATACGAAAGGGTATGGCAGAAATTTACCTTTACAGATAGAGACACCGTTGAAATATATACAGTACTAGTATATAATATATTAACTCTAGTCTAGGAGTCACTTATTACAATGTCATCAGACTTTTCTGTCTGTGTTTAGTGTCTTGCCCCTGTATATCATACTTTCCCTTTAACAATAGAGTCGTGCCAATCATCTATTTAACTCCTTTCAGGTGAAAATTTTCGAATTGAAATAACATGATTTCTGGTTCTTAATGGAAGTTCTTATATAGTTAATCGGAGCCTTCTGCCCCTAAGCTTTTCATATCTGTCTCGTCTTTTATTTATCTAGCTTCCTTCTCGAGATTAAGGAAAGACAGATGGACGGACGACAGTGGGAATTTATAGGTCTACAATTTTTTCAAATTGCAGCCCGATTAACCTCGCCTTGGCAGGAAATATGGATAAATGTGACATCAGCACTGGAATGTCTAAAAATTGGTGAAAAAAATGTGATATGAAGGGCGTAGATAGTCTAAAAGGACTAGAATTGGTTACATCATAATTGAGTGACCCCTAATAGCGTGATATACATATTGGAAGATTTCTGTTAAGTTGCTATAATGGAGTTTCGGATTTAATTATTTACTCTTTCGTTTTAGGATAAACAACATCAATACAAATATTTTAAATTATACGTAATTAATTAATAAGCTCTGTATATATTTTTCAAGTAATAAGCCAGGCAATAAATCTTTTTTTGAGAATTTCAAAAATTTCAAAAATTATTTTTACAGTTTCCTCATTATATTCTTGTAAAAAGGCTTCACCATATTTTAATTTTAAAACAGATAATAGTTCTACAAATGATAAAGTCGACTGCAAGGAGGACGAAACTCCGACTCCAGCAAGTAAATATCTGTTGCGAGGTGTGTGATTCGTCATCTATGGAACTGTTTCATCAATACTGAACGTTTTTATAGTATTTTAAAATATTTAGTCTTTATTATTTATTGAAAACATATAACTGAAATGCTAAAATAAAAGAATTCGTGATAGCATCTCTCTTTAACTCCGTTACTTTCTCTGAATGTTCCTAGATGGCACTGTCCGAGTGCAAATTAAAATTATGCCAAGGATAATGCTGTACATTTTAACGATGGGTTCGATAGATCGAAACATTAACTTATTGCTATATTTTAGGACGGTTTTATCAATTTATTATTTAAAAACAACACTGCCAAGATAAAAAATTATGTTTTCGTAACCTTGATTGGCTATAGGCCTGCTAGATCTTGTATTATTTCATTGCCTTTAGAACTGCCTCAGTGTTGCCTCGTGTCACATTAGGTTACATTATTATTAAACGGGCAGCAGTAATTTAGCTAAAATGTATTCATTTGAACATTAAGCAAATATTTGCGTGCAAATTTAACAATACGAAACGATATTAAACTCGAATATATTATATGCGTTTAAATTAAAATAATGTTAATGCAGGAATCTCAAACGCAGCAAAGGGCCAGTCAAATAGATTTTAAATTAAATTAAGAGACATACAGCGTATTCTGTGCCTTTTGCTTTAAAGGATTTCGTAGGATATTCCATCTTGATTTTTTGAGATTTTGGTATAAATGGGAAGAACACGTAGAAAAAATTGGTAATGCTTTATATAATGGTTGCTGACATATTGTATATTCTATTATTGGAATATGAGATATCTCAGCAATATCACTTATTATAAGAACCAGTCCCGTAGCCAGGAATAAATCATTGAGTGGCTAGAGAGGAAAACTGGAAAACTTTCTTTTTTTTTCCAACTAGCAGTAGGCCTATTAGCTACGGTTTAAGTGTAAAAATACGTAACAGTAGCCTAAGTTTTCGTGATAAAGGCGAAAGCATATATATATATATATATATATATATATATACTACTGACTAAGCTGTGCGGGCTTAACTATTTTATAACCCCCGCAGATAAGAACATATAATATTTATCATTAGAATCTTCTTTCTTATTATCTATTAAAATTTTGAGATATGATAGAATATGTTTATTGGTGGTGTAACGTTAACAAATGGACCCGAATTCGTTAATGTGGATCTTTCCTTCTTAGACGCCTCATCACAATGCTCATTACAAATATTTTTGCTATGGGACCTGTATAATACCTCCGAAGAAATTAGACAGAAGGCCTCAAAAGTGCTTAAAAACAACGCTGTTTATAGATGAAAATTCAACAAATCTATTAGATTTTTAAATAAATTTTTAAATAAAAATTTGCAATTTTTCTAATTAGAACAATTAAAAATTATATTTTTTAAATTTAATATTTATATAGAGATAAATGTTATTTTCAGAATATGATTGAAAAATGAACGTAAATGTTTAACAGTGATTAATTTTAACTTCTATTTTTCAGTTTGAATAATTATCGAATATTTTTCGAAGGGTATTTACAACTATCTCGATATCAAACTTCTTGCTTCTTTTAATTTATTTAAAATAAATACTAATATAAAATGAATGATTTGAAAGTATTTCAAAACATTGTTACATTCAGAATTAGGTAAAGAGAATCAGCATTACCATTTACCATTAAAAAAATATGATAAAAAAGTGATGTAAATTAAAATTTCGTGTGATGAATAATGAAAAACATGCAATTATTTGTTCTATTGCTTTTCGGGGAGGGTTTCGGAGAGGGTTAAAGCTCCATATTTGTGGCCCTCGCCTCATCTCCTTCAAAGCAGAAAATTGAGATTTTGAAAGGAATAAAATCATAAGCAAAATCTGAGATAAAACATGAATATCTATTAATGTTCATTTAATATTTGAGGTAATTTCATTATTTATACCATATTTCTGATGAATAATACAATATCGCGATATTTTTTAATCTTTTAAACTTAATTATGGAATGATAAAAATAAAAATGCTACACTTTAGTTAAATAAATTATGCATTTTTTAAAATTTTTTAAAGCAATTTATTTTAAAATAATGCAATTAAACATTTTATTTTTTAATTTATATAACAAAATAAATATAATTTATATAACAAAATAAATATAATTTATATAATAATTATTTTTATTTTAATTGTAAAACTCCAGTTTTCAAGACAGTTATTAGTTCTATTGACTACATGAGCAATCAAGCAGTTTCATTTTAGTTTTCATTTTATTCTTTCTTTTTTTCTATTAAATTCATGGTCCTGAAATGTAAAAAATAACAATAGCCTATATATGACTCTCCAGTCGAAAAAAGTTAATTCTTTTTAAATAAAGAATCAAATTTAAAAAAAAAATAGATTTAACGTTTATAATATTTGAGTTTAGAGATATTTGGACATTTATTACTGGTTAATCTCTAATTTTTTCCCACTGTTTCCTCCTACGTTAACGAGTCTAAGTAAGGTGAGGTGAGGCCCAGACCAGTTTCAAATACGGGGGATGCACTACTCTCTCCCATAAAAAATACTAACTTAATAATCCATAAATCTATATGGATTAAATTGATAATAATTTTAATATATTTTTTAAAAAATTAAAAAAAAACTTTTTATTAGACGTTTTTACAGATTGAATTGGGAATGGCGGTGTCCATTCCACAATGTATTAATACATCACTGCAGTGTATTTACACACACTCACATCACGATTAAATTTTATATTAGTTTATATTTATTGGGTTTCGATGGTGAGATTGGGACCATGACTTTAAAACATTATTAAAATACATTGTCATCGGACTTAGTCTTCAAAATTTCGGCCTTCTATCTTAATTAGAAAATATTTGGATGAAATTTGAGTCGCAAGATTTGAGGATACGATATAAAGTTGAATAAAAGCGTTTAATAATATATAATAATTATTATTAATATGACATTTTAACCACTTATTATAATAAAACTTAACTTATAGCACTTACAACTTTCATATGTTTTTACGCAAAAGACTAAATTTCCAGGTTTCTTTGTGTCTTGGATGTTCTGGATCGGAGCCATATGGAGCCCTTGCAGGCTCTTTAGCCCCTCTATCTGGCTTAATTTTTTATTTTATTTTTAAATTTAAATATCTTAAAATTTAAATTAACATTTTGTACTTGTTAAAATATTATAAATTTATCAAAAAATTATTGTTGACAGCAATGACTTTTAAGCTAATATGAAAATATATTACGAAATAAATATTTATTTTAAAAAAAATCATTTTAATTTAAACAATAAATCACAGATTTATATTTATTATTTTTATAATCCGCTTTAAAATCCTTTAGTGATAAGAAATATAATTATTATCGTTACATAAACATTATTTTAAAATAAATTATTTAATTTACTGACACGAAAATATTACTAACTTTGATATTCATTAATGTATTAAAATACTCTTTCCTTTTAAAATATATTTAAATCTGAATTCCCACTGAGAGTATCCAACAGCGGCAGGTAATTTATAGAATTTTAAACAAGTGGAATTAAGAGCAATTCCCAAACAACACGGAGCATTTATGGATGAACAAATTACTGAAAATTAATTCCACTTTTTCCTATAAATTTTCTAAGATATTAAGTTAAATTTTAATTTTTATTCACGATGGCGTAACCAGGGAGGGGTCCAAGGAATCCGTCTCTCCCTTCGTAATAAAAAAGTTAATAAAAAATTCTAAATATACGAAAAATAATTTAATTGTGAAGTTAATTATTGACTTATAATTTATATATATTTGTTATAACCATTATATATCGAAAATTTATTAAAATGTATAGTGATTCGTATTAAATTTTAACTTGAGCCCCGCTTTTACGTCGAATCTGTTATGCTACTGTGAATACATTTGAGTTTATAGATATTTGGGCATTTTGCATCGGTTAAAACTTAACTAGTAGGGCCTGAATAAGGCGAGATGGGACCCAGACTAAGTTGCAAATGGGATCTTCTCCAAAAACCATAAAAACAAAACAAAACATATATATATAGATAATATAAAATTAAAAGTTTCTTGTGAATAACTGATGGAAATATATTAATATATTTCCATCAGTTATCACAAGAAACTTTAATTTGCATCACTTTTCCAGCATAAAAGACTAAATTTCAGGTTTTTTTTTTGTGTTCGGGTAAATGGGTGAAATGGATAAAACAATTAAACACTGGTAGTTGGTTGGGATTGGAATTTTCTGGGTTATCCTCACGTATAAAACACCTAAATAGGGGCCAGTTTTTCATGGAAAGTCTTCCGGAGAGTCACACCCCCTTGTTCGAACGCCCACGTGTTACGTTGCCTTCTTCTATAAATCGAAATCCAATTCAAAAATCTCTCGCTCTCTGTGGGCCCGTTAACGAGTATCTCAAGTTTCTTTATTGTTAATCCTAAACATTATAAATGTAGAAAAATTCACTGCCTTATTGCGGAATATTTGTAATCGATTATCTAATAAAGGAAACGAGTAAACTATAAACCCCTTTGCTAAACTTTCCCCCACGACATTTGAAAATCGGACAGGCATGCGCATTGGACAGAGGCGAACTCACCTCCGGTTACAGATTTGGGAGAAGTTTATAGAGAGAGGATACCGCCTGGCGGTCAAACAGCGAGATAGAGTAGGTCGAGAGTAAAGCGGGCAGAAACAACAGGTTGGTAGAATGGCGACTACCGCAATTGTTGCCTTGCAGAACGGTGCCGGCGATCAGCAGATGGCCAAAACAACTGATGAAGCTTATTTGAAAACGGTAAGTCATATTCTTTAATCTTAAATACGATGTATTGTCCGATTACAGATGCTTCTGTGTTAGTTGTCACTTTCTTGGGAAAGTTTTCATAAACTGTCAAAACTGTTTACCGTTTCGTCGGCGTGTTTATCTCCTATCTTTGAATCTTTTCCACACTTTTAGGGGGTTTCATCTAGGAAAAATGGCTTATAAACATATAAATTAGTTTTAAAAATACAAATAATTGGAGTAAAAGTGTAAATCGATACTTGATTGTGATATTTGATACTTTACATTTAGATTAGTAAGCTGGGTGAAGGTCTACTTCGACTTTAGCTGAAGTTATCGGTAAATAAACAGTTTCGAAAACTTAAAATACCGAATATGAATGTGATATAAACTGTTATAAATTTCAAAACAAATATATATATATATTTCTTCCTCCTTTGCAACTGGTTTTAATTAGAATGAAATCTAGTAACGGTCCGACAGAGTTTAACTTGTTATTACAAAACTTTATGAAGTTATTATGGTATTTTGACATAATATTACTAAAAATTTAATGTAAGAATATGTGAGGATCGAGTTACAGTTTGATAATGTCAATACAATTAATGTTATTGTGGAGAAGTATCGAACAGTAGGAGCTGTCACCTTCATCATCTCCACCTGTCTACGACACAATGCACTGATTGAATAGTCAACTGACTTGTATGGCGACTATGAATTCTAGTGAACAGGAAACGACACTTCCGTCTATAACTCTTTTGACGTATTCATTTTAATTATAACTGAAGGATAATATATTGCTAAATAAACCGCAGTTAGGCTGAGAAAATAAAACGTCTCGATGATGCGATTTGTCTGAACACGGAACAGGACATCCTTATCGAAATCTTATCAACAGTGTAAGAATCAACACGAATTGTTTCGAAGAAATACGTGTTCATATATAT
Source organism: Centruroides vittatus (assembly GCF_030686945.1). Classification (NCBI taxonomy): domain Eukaryota; kingdom Metazoa; phylum Arthropoda; class Arachnida; order Scorpiones; family Buthidae; genus Centruroides; species Centruroides vittatus. The sequence continues at coordinate 2,153,021 of NW_027122405.1, read as the reverse complement.
ATATAAACACGTATATTTATAATTAAACTAATCTAATTGACTTTGACATCGAAATAATGTAAACAATATTAATAAATGATTATTAATTGCAGAAAATAGCATGAGAATATCACCGGGTGTTAAAATAGTTTATGAACTCTATCAATTTAATTTAATCCTCTCTCTAATTCTTATTTAACGTAGATAAACAAAATGATTAATTTTCTCGAACTTTTCTTTTATTTTTTTTTTTTTTGGCATTGATATAATTTTTAATCGGCTAACAATGAGGTGATTCTTTCTATCAAAAGCATTATTGTTGATTTAACCTATTTCTCCTTACGTGGGAGTATTATAAACAGAAGTGGGTTGCAGAATCAAAGATCAACAATTGACCTTGATTGTCATTTATGTCCAGGAAGTAAAGTGCCGAATTTTTCCATGATTCTTCGCTATCTCAGGTAAGACCTTAGATACGAGACAATCCCTTTTTAAATTTAAAACAATCGTGATGGGGGATGAGCGTATAAGCAATTCATTGTCTGAAGAGTTCGTCGGAAATGCCATAACGATATATTATCATTCGACTGTAATCATATATATTATTCTTAATTACAAAAATTGACTCTTACATCACCTTTATGCCAACAGTTGTAACCTAATTAACCATTTAGGTTATTCAGTCAATTTAGGCTATTTTGTTTTATCCCAATCTAGACAGGTCAGTGTAGGGTTAATTAAATATAGTGTTACGTAACAGTCCCAAATCTTTGATAAATTCTCCCGTAGAAAATATCAAATAATAACCTGATAAAAGCACACACGTGACGTCTATACCGGAAAAGCAAGATAGTGAGATGGAAAATGTCACGAACTGCAGTCTTCCAGTCTTTTAATAGCCGTTCTCTAATAATTTATCCGGTTATTATTAGAAATATATGGCTACCGTATATTGTAAAGAAATCTTTTGTTATCATAATGTTAAAGTGGCGTGCATCTGGCGCGGGCGTTATGCCAATATGAGGTTGGAAACGAACGATTTAGTTGATATGTATCATTCGTGAACAAGTCGTTGTGTGGTAAACGAGATTTAAATGCCCTTCGTGGTGGGATGAGACATTTGTAGACGCGTCAATGTCAATGTTGGTAATTTGCAATTAGAAGTCACGCTTGAGTGATACGTTCGTCTGTGACTTCTAACTTGACCTTTTAGTCACTCAACGCTGTATGATTTTGGACATATAAATCTAGGTCTAAATTTTTAACAATAAATTGTTGCGGTTTTTATTCACTCCTTCGAATTTTATGCTACTTTTAACAAGCGTGAATTATCTTTGTATGGAGTAACAGCATTATAAAGGAAACTGGGTTTGTGTCTACCAGATAAAAAAAAAAAAGGTGGCCTACTCGAGTTGTCTTGTTTGATTCCCGTATTTGGAAGATTTTTAAAGTATGTATTACCAGTTGTACTTTATGATAGATTTTAGCCACCGTGTTTGACAAATTACGTAATTCTATAATTGAGTTACGCAAACATCATGTCAGAAGTATGTTCCCGTTTCGCAATTTAACATCTGATTTCAACTTATATCATTTTACAAAGTATTAACTAAAATTTACTTTACTTTCTTTTAAAGTTACGCTCCTTAAACTCGATAAAAAGAAATTTACTGAATTATCTTTAACTCCATTTGTAATTTTACCATTTGTTCTTTTTTTTTTTATTGGTAAAACATAGATATCGTATATATTTAGGTTAGTTGGAGAAGAGTTGCCATTCTGACTCGTTAAACCAGAAATTTGTGGCACAAATAAGACTTGACCTTCGATCCTAAAGGAGGCCGGGATGCTTGAACGTACTTCTTAAAATCCGAAATTTCAGTAAAGTAGCTCAAAATTGATCTGTAACTTTGTTTGAATCTCGAAGTATTTGATGAATGACTACTAAGTTATTTCTTCGCTAAAGGGGAGCGAAGTCTGAATGGATTTCGTTGTTTTCCGAGCGAACTTGATTTTATAAATATCTCAAGCCTGCTGTTACTTATGAAATATATGTATTGTTTCATCAGAACTATGGTCTATTATATAAAGAACGTTATACAGGCCGCTTTTCTATTTATGATGAACCTCCTGTAAATTCTGATTACATTTTATATTATATATACATTAGACCAAATGATGTTAAAATTATATCTTACAATCTTTTTTGTTATTTTAATTTTTAATACAGGCGATGACAATAATAACCACCCCAATACAACGAACAATAAACAATTTACTGATTTAATTATCTAAATCGTACAAAAAATAATGAGAAATGAAGTAATCTTGATCTAAAAATATATAAACAGTCAAACCTCGTTGTAGCGCCACATTGGTAAAGTAAGTGGGAATTGATCTTCCTCATAAATACTAAATATAGAACCTTCAATATCTGTGAATCACTAAATTTACGATTTTCTACTGCAATCACCGCCATACTCGATTTAGTGCCAGTTTTATAGGCGAACAAATGGTGACACTAAATCGAAGTTTGTCTCATCAATTCGGAATGAATGTCGTTAAATCATAATTTTAAGTTATGTAATTTCTCTCCCGAATTATTTTTATAACCGATCGTATTAAAAGCCACAGTTATTTTAAGTATTTCTAGTATTTTATATTTAATATCTTATTTCGTATTCTCATCTCGTAGTCGAATTTTTAGTCTGCGTGGGATGTTGACCTATGCAAAGTCATGTAAATGGCGTCAGAGGCCTGAAAGTCTGTCACGAATAAAAAGTAGAACTTGAATCGTCCCAGTCAGTTTTTACTCATAACTAAAAAGAGAAACAAATAAATAAGAAATAAAAACACTTTCTACTTTCTTTAAAAAAATATTTAATTGTGATGCGGGGGGGTGCAAAAGTTGTCATAATCAAATCGCCTACGTACAATCTTATATTTTCCGGGTTTCAAAAATGTCACAGATAATCAACTTTAGTATTTATTTTGAAGAGAAATCTGTTGATGAGTTTATCTTATCTTCTACGATCATAAATTGTGAGAAAATACAGCAGAGAAGGTGTGAAAACATGAGTAGTGCAATGCATGCATTGCACTACTTAGATAAGAGGCTACTAACTAAACAGTTTATGAAAGTTAAAATTTTGTCACCCACTTAAAAAAAAAGTTATGAAATTAGACGGTAGTAGGATATTTTTTATAATTTTGTTTGTTACAAGTTAAAATTATTAAAGTAAAGCATTTGACGGAAAAAATGCCAGTTTTCAAATAAACACAATTAAAATGCTTAGTTATGTTTTAACGTTTATACAGTCAAACCTGTTAATGACGGCCACTGACGGAAACATAAAAAATGGCCGTTGTTTAGAGATTAATTTGTATGAGTTTTATGAAAAAACGTCCCTGGGGAAATGGAATCTTTTTAGAGATGACCGTTATTACAGGTTTATTTAGCCGTAATAAAACTTTGAAAATATTAAAATGTAACTTTAAAAATTTTTAAAACTGAAGTTTTCTGACTAAAACATTTTATATTTGATAATATGAATCTCGAACACATTCCATTTTAACTAAAACAATACACAACAAAATAGGCGTTTACTTATAAAATAGCTCGTAAACCCTTTTTAAAATGGACTTATTGCGAAAACACTAGTTTTTATTTTGTCAATTGCATATTTACTTTTTGTTTGTTAGAATTTATGAATAATTTATTAATTATAATTGCTATTTAAACGATATAATTTGTTACTCGCTGTTCAATTCTAGCGCAGTTTGATATGGGCGTCGCCATTTTGTAAATCGCGTAAGGAACGCAAATACCACCTGGCAGGAACGACTTTTGATGTAAGGCTGCATTACTGTATAATCTTTCAATATTATTAGTCTCAACCTTGCACACTACCTTATTTTTCCTTAACAGCACTATTAATCTTGTTATTCAATTTGCCTCGTGTGTAGAGACAGAGAGAAGAGGGAGGGAAACTATGCTGTCGAACCTTCGATAAGGAACAGTGTCCATTTTTTCAGGAACATTTTTTAACAAATATGCATAAAAATAACCTCCTAACTACGGTTATTTTTTACGTTTTCATCAGTGGCCGTTGTTCAGAGGTTTGACTGTACAGCTTATATGTATATATGGATTCTTTTTTTAACAAAAAAAAAGATCTTTTTATTCACATCATCTGTTATTCAAGTCTTGTAAAAGCATTCTTAAAGTTTAGATTTTAAAAAAAATAATGAAATAAAATTATAATCTGTAGCATACTATACTTATAGTCTCAGTGTTTATGATTAATTTACTCGATATATAACTGCTCGGAAACAAAAGATATAATTTCTTTCTTTCTCTATAAACAGAAGAAAGATGCACATTGATCTTCGATGCGCATCTCTGCTGATAAGAAATTAGCATAAGAGAACCATCATTTGTAGAAAAAGCTATTATAGGGTATGCATTATCAGGCACGATTATCTTTTTTTTTTCGACAGGATTTACCGGATTCTCTCTACAAGATGCAATTAATTCCGTGTTGTGATTAACCAGTTTCTAACAAGACTAACGAGTTTTATTTCGAAATCAAATTTTAAAAATTCCCTATTTTCATTTTCATCTATGAAAACAAAAATAGACTCTTAAAGATATAGATGTTTATAAAATTTATTATCGTTTCATTTGTTAAAAAACAGGCTAAAAGGGCCTGCAAAAGGCAGGAGTCTGTTCTATACCCTGGTCCCATACAAGCTCTCGACGGCTCCGAATGTGAGGCCCTAAGTTACAGATTCATAACGCCAGGCCCTAAAGCTGTAGCTTGCTTACTCTATGCTCAAATCAGGTCCTGAACATAATACAGTACTTGTAAACATTAGTTTTGTAAGTTCTACTCGTATATTCAGGTCTTGATTAATATAGAATCTCTATTTTATTCCAAGTTTTAGCTGTAATACGCCAATTTTCTTCATTTCTGATGATGGAATTTAGGAAAAAAGTTATTTTCACCATCATTTTGAGCTGGCACACTTAAAAATACTTCGTCCATTTTTATTTTTAATGATTTTCCTTAAAGATTTCATATAAAAGCGATCAAACACAAAGGTTACTTATTAGAAGAACAAAAGCCCAAGAGCTTAATGTATGCTTGATTACCTCTTATTAATAGAGTAAACAAATGAAACAAGTAATAGAAAGTAGAATTTCGAGAAAATTATTAACATATGGATAACTTTAATTGTAAAATTAAAATTTGATAGTCATTTCTAATTTGTTTTATATATATATATATATATATAGGCTATACTTATTAAAAAATGATTGGCCTATTTTTATGTAGGTTCTATGATGATAAATTTTTAAAAAACTTGTTATATACGAAACTTGTATTTTATTCAGGTTAAAGGCTTGAATATTTACAGTTTTATATATCTCATTTACATGCCAATTCTTCAGTTTCTTCCCGAAATCTATCAAAAAAGTATAAAAGATCTAAATTTCACTGTATATTAATGAAAATTAATATGGAGGAAGTACAGTACAATATCAAATATAAAATAAATAAACATCCGTTATGTAGTGATTAAAAACGTTTCCTTTTGTATTTTTCTGGAATAAAATTTATAAAAGTTTCTTCATTAAAATTGCTGATACTCGCCATTTATTTATTTATTTTATCCGTCAAATTAAGATTAATTTAAAAATAAGCCGAGAGAGAACGAATTGAGTTTTGGCAATTGCTTATCTTCATATCATTTTTATTTTTTTTTTTTTTTAATTTTATTTTGTAAGCACAATCGACGAAATTAAGACAGAGGTCAACTCTCTTCCCACATCAATCATATCTGCATAACTCGTACTCGCAAACAAACCTACGCAAAGGGAATGTTTTCGACAATAAAATAGCAAAAACTTAAAAAAAAAGAAAGTTTTGATTGTTTCTCTCTCGCGCCTACTTTATTCTCGTGACGTCACGAAGGCTGTCACGAACTCGTTTCAAGGCCGAGCAGATGCGATCGATGAGAATCGAATGATCGATTTCAACTCTCCTCCTATTGTTTCTTTTTGTATCATTGACAGTGGAGCCAAATTCTCGTTTTTTAATTTGTTTGCGGTGTGGAATTATATGAAGTTTCACTTAGCACGAGACGGTTTTCGTGGAGGTGGATGTTCTTCGAAGAAAGTGGCAACAAGTGATAAAGTAACAGGTGGGCGTGTTACGTCGTCACGCCGTTGCTCGCCATTTATGGAAGTGATCTGATAGAAAGGAATGACGTCAAAAAAATGCTGCCCTTTTTTTTAATATTCCATATTTACTTTCTATTTAATTTTATCTCTAATTAGAATCAGATTAAATATACTTAATTATTTTAATTATCTCAATTGGGGTATGTAAAAAACAAATATAATACCCTTCAAATGTATTATATACAAATGTTATAAATGATTATTAAATATCTTATAACAGGTTTAACGCTTCGAAATTACAGGCCTATCGCGATAATGCATCCGTAATTTTATTTTTAAATTAAACAAGTGTATTAAATTTCCTATTAGAGACTACAGACGAAAAATATCAATATAATTTGATATCAATTAACGTTACGGATGATTTGACTATCTAATAACCGAAAAAAATGTATATCTCCGCGTATAATTTATTGTAGAAATCTATTTTGTAAGTTGCATCATAGTTACTTGATATCTTATTCACTACAGGAATCCAGGATTTATGAATATATATACTTTTTTCCCAATGACCTTTGTTCTATAAACAATTGTTCTAGAATCATAAAAATTAGAGTAAAAATTCTGTCCTTAATATCAATAATTTAAAACTAGAAATGTCACTCAAATTGATACAGCTTTAATGGATATTGTGAAGATGTACTAGTAAACTAATTTATTGTTTTAACAAAGAGTTTGGTGAGATACGGCAAAGCCACACATTGACGACCTGCCAAGAGGAGACACTTTCCGGGAGAACTTTTTGACCCTTATTTAGGTGTTAGACACGAAGAAAATCCGGAAAACTCCACGTGGCCAGCCTTTTGGAAGGAGCGAACTTTCTGTTCCGTTTTGTGTCGTTCACTTCCAAAGTTTTTATCATTTCATTTTAATGAATAAATACATGAATATCAACATGACAAGATACAATTTCTTGACTTGATGGATACAGAAACGTAGAAGGAAAGTTACAATTTACTTACAACAAATTGCATTCAATACAGCGAAAATTCGTTGCATAAATTGAAAATATACATAAAATTGTTTTTAATTATATTAACATGAAAGCATATGTTCGTATTAATTAGAAATTTTATTCGATGAATTGTAATTTACAAAATGTTAGATTGATTGGATAAGGCAACACAACACGTGGAAGATCTGCCAAAGGGTGAGAGAACTTTCTATGAGAAACTGATCTCTGTTTAGGTATTACACACGTGAAGAAAACCTGGAAAATTCCACGTGGCCATCCCGTTGTCATGTGCAAACTCGCGACTGATGTTGGTAATTTTATCCATTGGACCATTGGCAGGCTTCATTTACAACGGATATAAGTGTACTCGCATACATTTACAGTATTAACATTATGATAAAGTTTTTGGATAAAAATTACTTTGACTACTCCTTCTTCATTAATTACAGATTATATTTTTAAAGTAAAATGTTTATTTGATTTTTAAGAATTTAATGTAATTATGATTCAAGACGCGTATTGTGAAAATAATGTTTCTAAGATTTCTCCGAATTAATGCCCTGGGCATTAGGTCAACAAATTCTTGTTGCGCCGATAGCAATGACAAATTTCAACATTGATTGTCTACAAATACTACACTCTCAATTCAAAAATTCCTTGTAATATTTGATATTAATATTTAAATGCGCAACTTTGTAAAACTTAAGAACATTTTGCAAGTAGATTCAAAGCTTGTTGTAGTGCTTTTTTTTTTTTTTTTAGGTTTAAACTAATTTATATGCGCTATCCTTTTATTTGTTTAGAAAATAATCAGTTTTTCCGGTAATGGACTCGAAGATGACATTACGTAAATGTGTGTAGACCTATTAATATTCTTATTGCAGCAAGAACAAGAGACACGTCTAGAGAATGTTAATATTCTGAACTAAATATTTTCTTTGTTTTTCTCTCAATTCTTATCACGAAATATAATTTCTTTTGAATTTTTTCGGAACGAAACTGTCTTTTATGTCGTATTATGTAATTTGTTAAATTAAGAACAATTACATGTTTTTAAATAATGACTTACTTGCCTTATAAAAAATGTATTTATTCCTATTTGCTATGATTGAAACGTGAATATCGAAACGTCATGCCGACAATTATGCAATTTTCTTGTTATATAAACAATATATTAATGATAACGTGTAATTCTTTAAATATTTAATGCAAATCATTAATAATTTGGGATTTTTCTTGATGTGCTTAAACTTCGAAACAAATTCTCGCATATTTTTAAAATGTAAAATTAATTTTTATTATTTTTGTTGTGAAAGATTCATTTTGGCATCCTTGAATCATATCTCATATGTTTTTATGGGATAAGGCAACACAACACTTGTGCGATCTGTCAGAAGCGTGCCTCACGAGAGGAGTTTCTATGGAAAACTGGTCCTTATTTAGGTGGTAGATACGCAAAACTCCGCGCTGTCGGCTCGTCGGTCAGGTGCGAACCCACGACTACTAGCGTTCAGTGGTTTTATCCATTTATCCACTGTTCATTTATCTGTAATTTGGGAATTGTGCTAGTTTCTTATTAGTCTTCGTCTCTATTGTATACCGAGCTTCTTTAATGTTCTTGTCTTTCTTGGGAGAATAAAGGAAGGTCTAAAACTTGTTTCATGTCTGTTTTATGTGAACAAATATCCGATTTTCTAATAAAAGATACAAGAATTATACTTGAAGAAAATTTCAAGATAATTCAATAAGCCATTTTTTCTATAATTTTTGACTTATAAAAAATTTTAAAGGACTTTATTTTTCTTCTTAGTAAACTTATATGATGAATAGTTATGTAGTTGTTTAAGAGTGGCTACAATGTTATAATTTCAAACATTTTCATTTATTTACTGAAATTTCTTCTAAATTTTCCTAAAAAGTTGTTTCTTATTACACGTCTAATGCAAAAATAAAAACATGTCGTGACTGAGTTACAAACCCAAAACGTAACGCCTATTTTTCTCATATTATTCTTGATTTAATTTTTAAACAAGTGAATGAAGGATAGTCAAAAATTATTCGAGAAAACGTCTAATTATCTTATATATATTTGTATTATAATACACAATAGGAACATACATATTATATTTCTGTTTTCACGGGGATTAAGAATAATTCACGAAAATGGTTTTTGTTAACTGACATCTTTTTTTACGCAAATAAGAAAAAGGTACATTAAATGTGTAAAATTAAACATCTGTTTTAGTTAAAAGACTTAGAAATTCTGATTTCTTTAATGTTAAAAATTAATTCACTTAATATCGCCTGAGGGATAAGAAATCGTACTTCACTGTGAAAAATCCAGGTTCGAATTCGATCTGAATCTTCAAAATTGTTCGTGGGTAACAGCTCGATGCAATGAACCTCATTCTTCTTTCGTGTTGACAGATGCTATTGTGATTATGCCTATTAGTAAAGGGCAGAGTTGAAGTAGAACCCTCATATTCCATCATATATCTGATAAATTTATATCTAATAACTTTTTATTGTATTAGCTTTATTCTAAAAGATAACTTTTCTTTAAAATATTGTGCCTACCAGTGGCAGATATCACTACTGAACAGTATTAGTCGGTCGTGAGTTGTGCCTGACCAAAGGGATAGCTGCGATATTTTTAAAAATTATATAGGCCTACTTGTATCTTAAGGATTAGATTATTTTGATGAGGTAAGGCTATTCAACACGTGGACGATCTGACAAAGGAGTAGTGCCTCTCGGATGGACTTTCTGTGGAAAACTGGCTCCTATTTGGCGAATAAAACCCAGAAAATTCCACGCCGTTGGTGGGGTGCAAACCCACGACCAGCTACCACTGTTTAGTATTTTATCCACGCGGCTACTGTTGGGCTCTAAGTTACTTGGACTAGAATCAATTGAGGGACCGAATCCGGACGAGCAACTCCAGAAAATTTTTATTTGCGGTCTGTCCCGGATATATCGGATTCCATTCCTCACAACGGGCCTAGAAAAAAAAAAGCCTTTTTATTACTCGTAGGGTGGAAAGACTCCCAAAAAATGACTGAAATTAACTAATTAGCAATATTAAGGGTATATTAAATAAACCTCATTAATATAACTAATATGGACATGGATATACAACTAAAAAACCTATATATTGTTCATATTTGAATAGGATAAGCATTACTTAACTTCCGGTTATCTTATCGAAAATTGTCTTAGCAAATTATATTTAGTCATCGTTTTCGAACTTCCATATAAAGATGCTGCTTACGGTAGAAGGAAAAATGTTGCGAGAAGTCGTTTCTTATGAAAGTTTATAGACGAAAACAGTGTTTTATAGTTACACAATTAATGATATTTTTTTATTACTTTACGCAAGACCTGAGATTTGATGTCAGACCGATTCGCTTTTAATTGCAAAAAAAAAAAAAAAAAAAAAAAAAATTAAATGGTGCTGAACTTCATGATATAGGATATACACCCGATGACCTCGTTTATAAATATTCCAGTAGCATATGTTATAAATTTTATTTTTATAAATTTATTTTTTATTTTATGAATCGAGTTTGTTATGCCTAAAAATCTCAACTATCGCTTATTAATCTTTAATGGCTGAAGTATATATGACACGAACATTTATCTTATTCAATTATTGCCTTGTCGTGATTTCCATATGATTCACGGAGCAAAGATAATTTTTTATATTTAATGAATGTGCAAATTAATAATAATAAAAAATTACCTTCACGATTGCTTTTAATGATTGTTTTCCGGATTTTATAATGGATTTTCGTGCTGTTCCGTTACGTAAGAGGTTGTAACAAATACAAATATTGTGTAAAATAATTGAAATTGGCTTCTCCAGATGGCAGCATCCGTTTAAAAAAATAAGAGGAAAAAATTGCAGAGTGAAGCATCTTTTTGAGGAAATGAAAAGACGTGGAGAAAAAGTGACAAAATTTATAGAAAGTAAAAATAATCATGAGACGGGTTACTTTAGGTCATTGGATAAATTTGCTGACGTTGGAAAGAAGTGGCTCCGTTTTGTACATAACATCTTATGTGGTATATAGATTCCTGAGAAACTATTCAAGATGATAACTGTGATAATTGGTAGATGAATATGTGCTGTTTAAAACCCGTTCAAGTTTTGTTAAGTCGTTTAGTGAGTACAATATTTTATCTGTTTTCTCTTCTTTCATCTGAAAAAAATATATATACATATATATACTCCTTTTCACTTGCCTAAATCGAGTTTAAACGCGCGGCATATAACTGATTTCACTTATTTTGATCTTAAAATATAAATAAAAAAATTAAATATATTATTTATGTAAGTATTCGAAAATATGGAGTTTGATTTTGTGAACAATAGTTACTAAATCGCTCGTAATCATTTACGAAATATATAAATAATTTTGACTTACGATGTGTTAGAGATTGGAAAAAGTACTTGATGTCGCTTGACAACTGCATGAATTATGTTGAAAACTTTATTAAAATCTTTTCTTCGCATTCTTTTTTTTTCTTGTGATACTAACTTTAACTGTGTACGTTACTCTTTAGTAACAGGAATTTTTTCCGAAAGAAAAATAAGCAAAAAATCGATCATTATATTTGGAAAAAAATTGTTATTTTTAGATTTTTCTAAATAAAATTTCAAGAAATAAATCGTTCAGAGATCAAAAGTTATTTTTGAGTCATTTATTTTAGACTATTGGACAATAGAATAACGTACCAATATCATGCAATTTTAACAAATTTAACGAATAGAGATTTAAAATTTTATTTGCTAAACTTCGCAAAGTGCTCCGTTTATGCTCCGTTGTCTTTAGAATTAATTGAGAATTTTTAGTAAAAATATATAATTTATTTTAGCTTTTGTTTTCTAGATTTTACCCTAAAAATTTGACAGTAGACAATAAAGTGGAGTTTACTTCTACTGTATCTTTGCCTGTTCTTACCGGTGAAGCATCTTAGTTACATTCAAATTCTTGAAATTAATCTTGATGAAATTTAAATACCAATTAAATAAAACTGTTACCAGATTGAATTAAAGAATAATGATTTAGTTAAAATATAATTTGAAAGCATTAGAATAAAATATGCATTTATATAGCCTATATATAGTAATTTGGATAATGGAATTTTTGAAAAACATAAATTCATTTTATTGTCACAAATAATACAAGAATAATTTATTAATATAAAAGAATAATTAAAAATTTTATAATAAATAAAGTTTATAATCTGTTTTAATGGAAAATTGGTGTATTATATTGAAATCAATTTGAATATTCTATGAAAATCTTTCTCAGGGAGTATCAGTGAATGAAGTAGACGAAGGTCGTCCATGTTTGAATTGTCGAGATAATTGTCCAGGTTTTACTCCTCATGTTTGGAGGTAAGCCTTTTTTTAAATCTTCATACAATATATTGTAATGTTGGAGAGAAAAAAAAATTATATATTTTATTATTGTTATTATTATTTTAAAAAGAACTATATGCAATAACTGTAAATGTCCTCGCGAAACGCACGATCTTTACCACGAAGAATTTGTCATCGTAAGAAACAGGATTGGTTTAAAAAATCCTCAGGATCCGAACAAAGTGGTTTCTAAACGAAGAACATTAGAAGAGGGATATTCTTGGATTCCTCCCGGGCTAAACAGTGAGAAGGTTGGAAAGCAAATCACAACTACGGTAATATTTTTGAGGTCTTCATGTATGAGTATGTTTTTAATCATTTCAGGTGGAAGAATATTTCTTACAACTCCCAAAAGATAAGATTCCTCGACTGGGTAGTTCGGGCGAAAAATATAGAGACAAACAACTCATCGTTCAGTTACCTAAACAAGATTTAGCATTGGCTTACTGTAAGTTCCTGGATAAAGAGTATCAGAACAATTATGAAGATTTTGTGAACAACAGAAATGAAACTGCTTTGGATATTGGTTATGTAAAGACTATTTTAGAACAGAACATTGTAAGAATTTTGATACACATAATTTTGTAGCATTTGCATATAAAAGCTTTATTTTTAATTAATTAATTTTTTTATCTAGGAATGTCACAAGTGTCAAGGATCTATGGGTCTTGGAGATATTGTAGTACAAGCTCCAAAATTGGGTGAAAACTATTCGTGGCATCCTGGATGTTTTGTTTGTTGTGTTTGTGAAGAATTATTAGTCGACCTTACTTATTGTGTAAAGGAAAATAAACTATATTGCGAACGTCATTTTGCTGAACAAATCAGGCCTCGATGTGCAGCTTGCGATGAGGTAAGATGTTTCATAAAATTTTCATCAATGCATAATTCTCAACACATTAATCATTGATAAAGATAATTATTGACCTTTTACAAGAGATTTTTCCAAATAATTTCACTGAAATGTACAGTACAACATATATTGGCAAAAGCATATTATTGAATAAGGCTACATCCAAGAGCCATTTTTTGTAATTTTAAAAGAAATTAACTTTTAAAATAATTTTTATATTGAAATATTCGAATATATTAGAACATTTGAAACCACAACCATTATTGTTTCATTTCCTTCCTATAAATCCTAAATTTTAAATTGATTTGAATGAAATTCAAAAATATTTAGATATAAAGCATTTGTCAGAAATTCAAATATTCTTGAATTTTATTCAAATCAGTTTAAAATTCTAAGATTTATGGTAACATAAAGAATTGAAATAGCCAATAAGTTCTTATAAATAATCATTATTGTAACAACATAAATGCAAATTTATACATAACTTATGATTTATATAGTTTATAGAATCTTATAAATAAAAGACATTAAAACTTTAGCATGTTACACTTTTATAAATTGGGAATGATTAGCAGAAGAGACAAAGATAAACATAGACCATATACATTTTTAACATTCCCTGTAAATATTTACCCCAGCGTTTTTCAACCTTTTTCTAATAGTGGTACCTCCATCTTGGTAATTTTTTCTTGTAGCATTCCTATTTCTTTACCAATAAAAAAATCCTCAGGATCCAAACAAAGTGGTTTCTAAGAATAGAGTTGTTAAGATTTTTCTACATTTACTAATGCACTTAATAAATATTATGGCATTGCTCAGCACTGTATTTTGCAACACCCCTGAAGTATTGTTGATACCCTGGTTGAAAACCATTGATTTACTCAGTAGAATCATCCCTGTAAAATAGATTTTTAATGTTTTGAAAATGATAATAATAAATATCATCATTTTCAAAACATTAAAAATCTATTTGTATATTTTATGGGGGTTTAATCAGTGGGTTTCAACCAGGGTGCCAAGTATTTTGGTGCCCTGTGCTAAATAATTATTAAGTTCATTGTAAATTATTACATATTTTCACTTTTATTTTTGACAGTTGTTAAAACTCTAAATTCGACATCAATTTTAGAATTTTCAATTCTTAAAACTAAAGGTTTTGATTTAAAATAACTTATTTATTTAGGATATCAAAAGAAAAGTAAACTTATAGAAATTTACATTATTCTATTTATTTATAGTAATTGAAGGATTTGGGTGTAAAAGATGGTAACTCACATAAATTTAGTTCTAGGAAAAATGCAAATAAAAATTTTTTTATTGTTTGTACTTGTACCATAAAAGGCAAAAATTATAGAGATGTCTGACTGACATCACTTTTCCTCTATGAGTGTAAATTGAAACTTCTGATCATTTCTCAAGAGAAATATTAAGTATAGCAACCTATCAGTAAAGATAACTTGAAAATGAATTATCACTTTTTACACCCTTCAATTATATAATTATCAAATTTCCTTTCTCGGTTAAAAATTCCTGTTTTACTTCCATGGACTTTAATGTAGGTTAATGATAACTGAAATTCTTAAAAAATTTTCATATTAAACTATCTTATTTTGATATGAGATTCACTGTTAATTAGAAATAGTTTATAAAATCTTATTTTATCATGACCATACCTAAGAATATACAGTAATTTTATCATGGAACTGGTAACAGTAAAGACATAAGGCATCTAACAAAATACAGGATGTATCAGAATGATGTTTTAAAAATTTTGGGGATTGTAGAGGATGAAATTTTGAACGTTTTGATATAAGGAACCCATAGCTGAAATGTGATATAAAGTTTCTACTGCGGTAGGAAGTGCTTGACCACCCTTCACTTTGGTAGCTACCCTTCTGTCCATTGATGTCATGTTATTGTTCTTGACTTCTTCTGGGGTTATGTAAAGTCCCTTGTGTACGCAACGCCTGTAGGAACAGTTCATGAGCTTACGGAGTGCATCTTTACAGCATTTAATATCATCAGAGGGGAGCGTGGCATCTTACAGAGAGTCAGACAAAACATGCTTCGTCGTTGCACACGATGTAACGAAATTGGTGGTTGTCACATTGAACATCTACTCTAAAGTAGTGCAGCCACTGATTTAATGTACAGTTTAATTGTACTCTACTGTTTTGCCAATAAAACTTGTCATAAATACTGTATTATGCTGTTTCATTCAGCATACCGACCGCAAAGTGCAAAGTGCTGTAGAAACTTTATTTCACATTTCTGTCTATGGGTTCCTTATATCAAAACATTCAAAATTTCATCCTCTACAATCCCCCAAATTTTTAAAATACACCCTGTATAACGTTGTTTCCCCAAATTCTGATACACCCTGTATAACATTGTTTAATAATAAATGAATTTTTAAATTTCATACAATTACAAATTCATTAAACAATTGTATTTACATAATTAAATGCTCAAGATGATAGCTTATATTATGTAAAGAAATCATTTACTTGTTTATACATGAAATATACTGTTTTAACAAAATTTTCATAAACTTTCAATGTTCTTTCTACTTTTTGAAACTATTTAACTCTAATTATTGCAAAAAATTATTTTGTTTTTTTTTTCCATTTTAATCTATACCAATGACAAAAGAAAATTTTAAAAATTAATTGATTAAGTAATATAATCTTATCAAAACTATTATTTATTTCAAAATTTAAATTTTGTATTACTTTCATCTAATGATAATTTTTTATCACAATAATAGAATTGAATGTACTTGATTCTATATAAAATTATATTCTCTTTAGAATTCTTTGATAGCTGGTGATGATTCTATAGTACTTAAAATACTTGAACCTTTTTATATTTTTCTGCACAATTAAAGCATTTATGTAGCTTTTTAATTTAACTATGATACATAAGAACTTTACTTTTTAATGTTTTCTATGTGTGAATGTGTTTAAATATTGGAACATTAAATTTCTTATAATGTAATAAGAATATTCTTTAACTCCAAATTTATTTTGATAACTTTATTGGAGATGGAGTAATATTCTTAGTTTAAAACACTTTTATGAAATTAGTATATAAATATCCCATATTTAAATTTTTTAAAATTTGAATCATCTATATTAGCTACTTTTTGTAGTAAAAATACACTTGCTTAAAAATCACTATTTGGAAACACACATTTCCTAACTAAAGTCAATTTTTTGTTTAAAGTTTAAAAAATATTTGCGTTTTTATTGAAAAACTAAAATCTACAAATTGTAACTTGTAAAAAGAAACAAATGAAATTTAGCTGTAGAAATATAGAATATTTATTTTATAAAAATTCTGTTTCTATATATAGTAAATATAAATTTGTATGTAGAGAAAGGTGTAGTTATGTCCAAAAATAGTTTTGTGTGGGATAATAAGATTACACATTCTTCTGTAAGTGCATATAATAAATTTTAATTATCGTCACATTAACATCATTTTAGAAAAATAGAATATACAGTATTATAATTTAATTTATGTTTATCAGTGGGTGAAATAATAATATGTTATGTTAGAGGAGAAAAAATGTTACTGTAAATTTTATTGCAATTATACAAGATTAAAACTTAAAAAGAGAAAATTTTCTTCCAAGCATTATGAATTTTATATTTTTTAATTAATATTTTGATGAAATACATTAAAATATTTAAGTTTTATGACTTGTTTTATTATAAAACATATTATTTTTATGCATTTTTAAGTTAATGAGAATTTTATTGCTTAAATCTAGACCTATTTTAAAAGTTGCTCAACGTTCAGATACATTTTAGTGAACACATTCTCTTGTAATTTATGTTAAAAGAAAGTATCTTAAAAATGGGAACATTAATTAGTCATATTTAGCTTGGCAATAGAGTAAGATTTTATGACTGATTTACAGTCTCTTAAAGAATTAGTTTCATGAGTTTTATAATGGGACCATTGACCAGATGTACTCTAAATGTGCAACTTATATGACTTCTAATTTATATATTTTATTGGCATAAATTTATTTTTAATTTTATGATTATTATTATTATGCAATAGAATTATTTCAGTCATGATCTAAATTTACATTAGATCAAAATTTGATAAATGTTAATTCAAAACAGAAGACAATTCCTGATGTAGTTACAGGAATTTTTAGAATTGAATAGTTATTTAGCCTTCTATTTCTTTTTAGTAAATGAGTAAATAAACTTTAAAAATAATACAAAATGAAGACTAAATACAAATAATTTTAACAATAAGGCATTTGGAAATTAAAATTTTAAATATTTCATGAAGAAATTTTTTAAATGACTACTTAAATTATGAAATTTTGTTAATTAATTATTTTTTTAACAGATTACAATATTAAAATATTTTTAGAAAACATATCATATAAAAATGGTATTTATAACTAATTTACAATATTAAAAAAACAATGTAGCAAGATGAATATTTATGTAATTCATATTAAATTACTGTAATATCTACAAGTTATAAAGTTTTATTTTATTTTAATTTTTTGTTCTGTTTTATTTTCAATATTTTTCATGAATGGAATTGCATGTATTTAATATTTACTACACATTTTTCTTAAATGATGACATCTGTAAGGATGAAATTATTTAAAATATTTATATAAACTTGTTGGTTTTACCGTAGAAACTTTTATCACAAAATAATATCCAAATTTAATTTTTTTTTAATTTTCTCTCACTTTAAAGGAAATATTTTTCTTTAGATATATATTAAAATAAATGATACAATTATTTCACAGGATTTCATTAAAAAAAAAAATTGCAACAGTTTTCTTCAATTTGAAGAATCAATGATATTTTCTAAAATATTGACTGAAATAACTTTAACTAAAATGATTTAACAATTGAAATTCTATTACAATTTATTCAGTTTTCTTTCTGGGGAGATTATAATTTGTTAATCAGTACTTTAAAAGATAATTTAATTAGTGATTTGTCTTTTAAGATGCTTAGTTATGAAACATTGAAGTAATATATGATGATATTTATTACTCCACAAGGTAATATGATTACTGTATTTGTAAAATTAACCAATATATATTTTGATTTGATTGAATTATTATTATTGTTTAAATCTTTATTTTTCTTGAATTTATGACTTTATTTGTTTTTATTAAACTTTGTGTTACATATTTAGTAATTTAATCTGTTATGATGCTGCATTGTTATTGTTTTGAGAATTTTGTTGATCTGTTTTGCTTAATATTTACAATAACACAATTTTTAGTTCTCCATCATTAAATACTTTAAAATTTTGAAATCTATGCATTAATGTTAAAAATATAGAATTGTTCTTAAAGAAATGAGTTTCGCACACATGCTTATAATAAAAGAATCATTATGTAGTTCTTATTCTAAAAAAAATTACAAAATTTAGTTAAAGACTTTACAAATAAATAATATTTATTCGCAGAATTACTGAAATAGATAATACTTACTTTAAAAACCGAGAAAAACACATCAATTATCCAGCAAAATTTGCTGATGCGGAGTACATCCGAAATATGTTTCTTGCACTTCAAAATTCGTTACTCTATATTTTTGTTCATTTCCATCTTTAGATACTGATAATCAAACTGTTGTATGAGATAGAAAAAAAAGATAATTTTTTAAGTGTCACAGAAAACTAAAATGAATTCTAAAGTTCGTTTTTAAGGCTAGTCTTTCGAAGAGATAGTGCCGTGTTTGTTTCCTCTATCGATTTCCTTGGAGATTGTAGATTTGAGAAGAGTTTAATTGTTCATTCTAAACTTGTCTTATTTTTATCCCCTTGTCTTGTCATCAGTTTTATTCCTTCTCAGTTGATGTTAAATTTAGCAAGAAGACGTCAGGGTCTGTGCTTATCAAATCGTTGGTCGGTGGGTGGAAGCTAAATGTTTGGCAAGGCAAAGATCACCCAGGCCAGTCGTCCTCCTAGACTCCAAACGGGTAACTTGTTCCCATTACTGCCAGAAGGTAAGCAACGAAGATTATCTCGACATATGCTAAATCTTTCTTATATTTTAAAATATATAGGCTATTAGTCTTTTCACTCTTCTTTCGAGGAAAGTCTTCTTTATTTATGGCATTCTTAATATTAAAAGTCGTTAACAGGTGGAATTTGTTGGCCTAAATTCCGTTCTTTCTTTATTGAAATCGTGTGTGCTGGCTTAGTTTTCGGCATTAAAAATATAATTCCAATTTCCTCAATTAAATTAAAGTAAATTTTTAAGTTTATCTGATAATTTTCTGGTTTTTGGGATGGGGATAAAGGATAAATTCCAATAAAAGATTAATATGATTCAACGTTATAATTGATCTCCATTCAACCTGTATATAAATATTTGAATATTCACAGATAAAATACGATGACTAACACCTCGATACCGTCCCATCTCCTTTGCCCTTCTGTTTTTAGTCACCCACTGTCTATTTTTAGGGTTGTCATCGAAAAAATGCTATCCAAGCTATCATATAGAGAGCACACATCATCACAACTTTTTTCTAGTTTGGCATATCAAAAAAGCATGTTTGAGATCAGCTTTAACGCTTAACGAGAATGAAAATAAGTCTATTAAGAAAATCCTTCGAAAAAATAAGAATTTCTTGAGAACAAAAAAAATGTTTTTGTAATTTTTTTTAAAGTTAGTTATCAATAGTTTCTTTGAAAGATCTCGCAGAAAATTACCAAGAAAAGTTATTCTTTATGTTGGAAACAGAATTACCAGAAAAAATAAAACAAAAAGTAATCACGCTCTCCGGAAATCTGCAACTCTTCAAAACTTTGTACTTTTTAACCTTGAACTATGGACACGAATAGAGATCTTTGTTGCTTTTGTTTTCGTATCGAGTATAAAAAAAGAAAACAAAGAAATACAAAATGTCAAGTACACGAGGAAGAAATGTGACACCTGTCATTACTTTCCCATCAGATTGGCACCATTTAGTTCTTTTGACTAAAGAATTATATTAATAAAATAATTCGAATCGAATCATTTACGTCGGCTGCCACCCTGGCATCGTTACTTCATTAAACAGAGGGATGCTAACTAACTTCATGCCAAATGATACAACAATTAGGAATCCTATTAAATAGTTCTCATTCCTTTTCCAAGTTAGCACATTTTATATCAATTACAATGGTTCAAATACAAAATCGAAAAGAATAAATAATCTATAATATTAATTTAGATACGATTAATTAAGTAATTAGTTTAGTGCAATGGAGTAGCAAATTACCTCCTATTTAATGAAATATTTATTTTATTTTGTCTTTAGTACGTAATACATTATTTTTAGATTAATATTTATATTAATTAATTTAAAAAATAAATAAAAATTTTAAGTTTAATTAATTAATTACAAACATTGAATTGTTCTTGTTATATATGGAGAATTTATGCATATTCCTGGTAATATAGGAAAGAAAAGTTAGGGAATGCTAATGAAATTTCAAAAAAAAATTAAATTTTATTTACTTTATTATTGAGAACTTCAATACTTTTTTAATACTAAAGTTATTGGAACCTTTAACAGATAAAATACATTTTTTAAAAAAACTGAAAGAGAAGTATTTATTTATAATATAACTGGGATTATCCAAGACTAAGTCGAAAGGCGTAATAATGGAATTTTTTTTAACATTTATGAACATCTGATTGAAACTTAATCCGATTTTTCACCATAAATTCTGGATAGTATTTCATTTTTTATTTCTCGTTCATTTTGTTCGACTCTATTGTGGTCAGTTCTACTCGCAATGGTAAAAATTAAGACGTGGCTATTTATGCATACAGTATTTATACGCAATTGGCTATTTATACATATATTTCTACCATACATATTCTACTATATATTTCTACTATACATTCTATACGTCAAACGATTGCACAGGCTCCATTTTTGTCGGCTGTTACTAGAAATTTAGTTCAAAAGAAAACTGTTTTTAATTTTCATTAACCACAAATAGCAAACAGTTCATTGTAAACACGAAAGACGATCCAGATTTCAACATACAATTTGCTGGATTAATTGACATTTTCTCGCCAACGAGGATGAACCCAAAAATACGTTTTTGGGTGCGGCATCACAACTAGTATAATTAATTAATATTCAATAAGTCCAAAGGGTTAATTAATTGCTACTAGATTATTCTGGTAGAAAACATATTTATATGCATACATACTATACATACATACATACATACATACCTACATATATACTATACTATATATACATATTTATACATACATTATTATATATTTCTTTGTTTCAAAAAAGTGTTTGAGTTTGTTTTGATCAAAATGTACAGAACAAAATGGCCGTTCATGCAGAGTTACTCACGGAAATGAATTATATAATCGAATATAATTAGGATATCGATAATCGAAATTTAGTATATCCTAAATTATAAATAACATTAAAACTGTCATCTTTACGTCATGGCTTTAAAAGAGTTAATTAATTAATATTCTAAATAGATAGCTCAGACACCACGCAAATAGACTTATCATATTTCACAACACCTGTGACTATTTGTTATAATGTTTCAGTAAATGACTCTATTTCTTCCTCATTAAAGCAAAAAATAATTCAAACTTAACTATATTTTTCCTCTTTTATTCCGGTCATTTAAATAATTTTAATCACAAAGGGGGAAAAATACTAATTATTACCATTTTTAACTCCTAAAAATCAAAGATAAAATAAACTTTTCAGAGATTTCTACATTTTCAGTGATTTAAATATTTATCCAATTGAGTGTTTTCTTTGTAAACTTCCTGCTTTTTCTAAAAAAATCTAAATGCATCCCAGGTAGTTATATTTAGTATGGTGATTAATATTTATACTGTGTATGAAGTTCTTCCTGTTTCGTGGTCAGAAAGCACAGTTTATAATCAGAAACATGCATTGCTACTGATTAGAATGTAAATACGTCTCGTGGTTAATGTAACTTACTTATAAGAAGTCTTGGTTATCTGATCATTGAGCAATCTGATGAGTCACTTAAGTTCTTGCAGTGAGTCACGGTAAATTCCCCATCTTTTAAAATAGTAAAAACGAAAAATCTACAATTTAGTGGAAGTGAAATTTTTTGGACTTGAACCCGTGATTAACGAGCTGAGAAATACAACATCTTGACAACGTTTCTGCATGAATTAACTTTGCTTCTCCAGTGCCAATTTTTTAAAAATTTCATGTCATTTACAAGTTTATCGTAAAAATTTAAAAAAATAATTCGAAATCTTTTTGCATACATTATCCAATTTTTTTTTTGTAAATAGTTATTATTATTTAACACAATTATTAGAAATCCCAATGCTATATATCAATAGTTATGAACTAATTCAATCCAAATATTTTCAATGAGTATAGTATCCTAGAAGGTTTTTTCTTAAGATATATATTTGTTTATTTTCAATAATATTAGAAATAATTTGATAAAAATCATTATTTTCAATCTGTTTTTAAAATATTGCCCAGAAATGTCTGTTTAGATTGTAGGTAAATAAGCAAAGATAAAGAAAAGATAGGTTTTAATTCGGAAATTATTAACTTTAATGTGATATAACCGAATAGAATCCAAGTTATGCCTGAGATTATTCGAGTTAAACTCGATATTTCCCAAATTTTGATGCAAAATTCTTTTTGTTTTCATTCAATGCATCAACTTCAGAGGCGCCTACGGTCCAGTTTCGCTGCTTAACATATACAGTAAATTAGCTTTCTTATTCTTTGAATTGTGTATATTAAAAATCCATTACAAAGACACAGATATAATAATTTTATTAATACACGATAAGGGAGAAGAAAAATTATATCAATTCTTAAAAAAATGTAGCAGTTAGCTGAGATAAAAAAAACTCCCCTTCATCATTGCAACTTTGTTTTGAGTATATTTATTTATTATATATTTATCTTTTGTAATTTTCTATATTTTAATATAAGAACAGGCATCAAATGAAATAGAAAAAAGCAATTCTACTTAAGGAGCTGTAAATAGAACCGTTAAGTATACATACCATCGCATTAGAAGAAAACATGGGTCATGTCTCGCAACACTTATAAAGCTTATCCCCGTTTTAAAGATCGCCTCTTTAATCCTTACATCTGTTAAAATTGAGATTCATATATCTATAAATACACGCATTCTTAACTTTTATGTGTAATTCCTTATAAGTATTATAAGCTCAGCATATGGTTGTGTCTATGTAACTTAAACAGATGCGGTTTATCTGTAGGCAAAATTTTTTACCCATAGATTTTAACTTTCGTCATTTTATAAATTAAATAATATAATATAATTATTTGTTTAACGAACAGATAGTAAACTTTGCGATGTTCTAAACACATTAAACTGTTAACATCCGTCGTTAAATAAACAAATGAATGTTAGATCATCGAATTACTGTTTACACGTCGTTTCTAATTCGTTCGCTAGATGGCGAGAGTGACGAAAAAAATAACTAATGAAGGAAAAAAAATACTTTTTTTTCAGTTCAGTTCGTAGACGTCTCTAGTCTACTGAAGTATTATTTAAAGATTTAATTATAAAATGGCTGGAAACAATGAATTAACAGCTCTGAAAGGCGTCTTTTATTGTATCCCACAAGAACTATACATTAAACGGCTCCTTATGTGATGTATTGAAGTCTCTAGAATATAAGATTGACGTAAGTTAAGAGGATTATATTAAAGAAAATACTAAGTATCTTTATTATCGATAAAACAAACAACTCAGTTTGAAGCTGAAACTGATAGTTCTAGTAGCTTCTGGCAAACTTCAAATGTTATGTTTGGCTGTATAACTAAACGAAACGTCAGGTGGATGAGTTCTGCACTTTATAAATTATGAGGGATATCAATCGTAATGAATGAAGACTATAATTCCGCTGTCATCTGTTTACTGGCTTTATGAAAGAGGAAGGAATAAAAAAAGAGGAAAAGAAAAAGGAAACCAAACACTCCGGGAAGATGTGTAAAAATGGATCATGTATCTGTCTTACGTCAGCATTTTGGAATTAGCCGTTGTTACATAACGGATTTATGAGTTCTTGTTTGACAATTGGATTCGACAGGCGTCAAACAAAAGAAGAATAACGAAGTTACTAAGGTTTGTCAACCTGAGTAATTATTTAAGTATCGAAGTTTGTTCCAAATATAGTGTAGTTTGTTTTCTCATCGAACGACTATTAAATGGCGGAGCGAGAGTGGAGGAGTGCCTTTTATCAACAACATTCTTCGTTCTCCTTTTAAGGGATCTTTGGTGTGAAAGTCTAAACCTCGGAAGTTTTGCACACGGCACCTATTGGGTTATTCGCGTGCGCTACAGGCACGTGACCGAAAGTGGGGTGTCGAGGGTCACCTGTTTCACCTCCCACTCTGAGTGTACCTGGAAGACGAATTGTTGCAAACGACAGCCATGGAAGAATATACCGAAATCAAGAAAGTGAAAAAGACGAAGAAGAAGACTAAATTGCAAGTTGAAGTAGAAGTCGATGAAAGTCGAGTTCCCGAAGAACGAAATGAGGTAAGAATACGAAATATTAAGGAAAATTACCAGCATCGAAAATCATTTTGATAATTTCTAGAGTTATTTGCTATCAAAGGCCTTCCACAGAAACACGAGAACATCCACACTCTAACAATACGATTCTTGATAATTACAACGAATTTTGTATATAACGATAAGAAATTCTTATTTAATTTTAGATCTAATAATAATCTGTAAAGGCAGAATAACAAATTATCCTACACATTCCTTAACTGTAATGGATTATTCTGTGAAAAGAATTAATACTTAGATTTAAACGATTTAAAAAAGAATTAAACCTGAAATGGAAAACAAATTATTTCAGATAAAACAAAATAATTTGAATAATATATTTATATATTTTTAGTAATAACAAGAACGGTGTTGCAATGATGTTTACGGTGATAATTTAAAACGTTTTCTAAATATAAAATTAGTAGTTTTCTTAGAAATGTAAGCTGATATACGGCAATATGACTTTTATTTTATTTTTAGCTGAAATTATTTAAATAAATTTCATAGAAACAATTAAACAAAGCTACAGTTCATATACTCTTTTTATGATTAAATCATTTTTGTCTTTGATATTAATTAGTTATTTGACAATTAGCTAGGGATCTGATAATCCGAGCATCTTAAAGAGCCATTCGTTTTCTGAATGGCAATCATTGAAAGGACTAAAATAGAATATTGCACTCTATCTGATAGTTTGAGTTTTAATTAAGTACTGTTTAGAGCCGTCATCTGATGTGCCGATAAAGCTCATTGAGGAACCGTTTAATTTTCTGAATTAATCTTTCCAAGTTGTGTAATTTATTAAAGTTTTAAATTTAGATCCATAAACCTGATTTTGAAGATTATATAACACCCAGTGGGCTCTGATTCACGTTTTTAGACACTCCTGCCTACATTTTCTGGAAAGTAACAGGTGCAGATTTTTATGGCTTACTCGAGATCCATTTGTTCCATCTCATTGGATTTTCATTTAATTCCCTTCCATCCCCTCTGCCAACAGTTTGCACACGTTCCTATTATAATCATACCTTTTCCTGACAGTTCTTACACGGATAAGAAACAGTTTTTTCTATGTTTCATCACGGCCATTGCCAAATATTTCGTTGGCAAGGTTATCTCATGGATTCATTATCTACGACCACTTCCTGCTCCCAGACGCATCTTTCACTATCTGATGGCCTTTCTGCAATCGATATTCTTATTATTAATTTCCTTCGCTTCTATCGTATTTATTGTTTACCACAAAACTGCTTTTTACGATTTCATCGGCCTTCAGGATAGAGAAAGCTTACGTAAAAATAAAAAGCGCCATTCGATCGGTCCTTGTCGTACCTCTGACGCCTTTCTCGTCTCTTCTCTTCCTTCTGACAACATCGCTAAACACACTTGCGATGGAAAGGATAACGCTTCTGATACGGTATGGCGAGTCATATTTCTAAAATTATCCCCCCTCCTACTCCTGGCACAGTTTTTTAACGCCTACTTGTTTCGCCGTTACAGAAATCCTAGTTCAGCACAATTAAAAATATGCAGACGTTGTTAATTATAATTTTTTGTTACCTTTCCAGCTCATATTCGCCGGAGAATATACTAAAGCCATGTCCAAAGATTGGCATAGTACTCATTTCTGCTGTTGGCAATGCGACGAAACGTTGACTGGTCAGAGATACGTTCTGAGAGACGAACACCCCTATTGCGTCCGATGTTACGAACAGGTGTTTTCCAACACCTGCGACGAATGTGGGAAACCCATTGGTATCGACTCCAAGGTAAGAATTATAGATATTTTAATACCGTATATAGATAGGCTCGCTTATCACCGACCAATACGAAAAGTAGGCTATATGTGTTGGTGCAATACAGATATAGCTAAATACTTTTCTTCCACTAATACTTATGTGTTAAGTTTTTCTCATTTACACATTTTATCCCTTTTATTTTCCAAAACACGTTCCGTTTTGGGAACACACTACGTTCTCAAGCATCTTCTCATTGGTTGATTTTTGCCTTGGTTATAAAAGGAAACAGGAATATAATCTGGGATGGCATTCCTTTGCAGTTGTGTTTGTTTCTTCACTCAAGCATACAAATTCAATCTTATTTTGCAAATGTATTGCTCGCATCAATTACAGACGGGTAGTAGTAACTTATATCTAATTAATGCACATAATTCCATATATATATATTCAAACTTTAATATGCACGTATTATGATTGAGTTCTTTTACAGCTGTTTTAAGTTATAAATTATTATTTTGTAGTTATAATAATCGTTATTTCTTAGACAATTTTATTATAAATAATAAAGATTATGGGAAAAGAGCCAGAGGAGCTATTAGTACTGTTGCACTCTTTGATTTAAATAGAGTACTACATTCCAAGTGTGTGACTGTACCTCTAGTAACATCGCTATAATTATTGTAAAATCTATTTTGAATTAAACAGTGGTAAATATAGCCGTAAAAATAGCTTTTTTCTGAAATGCCGGCAGTCATAAAATTCTAGTTTAATTACCGAAAAGAACAAGTGTCGTCCTTTACGTTTCATTTTAAGAAGACGTTTTCAATACTTCTAAACACAAATAATGTAATTCGATAGGTTTAAACAGAGAAAGTTTTCGGTTCTTATTCGATAAAATTATTTCGATAATTCTGGAGAATTTTCATATAGAAATCTATGAAAATAATAAATAATTTTATAGATTTATATCTTTAATTTAATTGTTGATATTACTCAAAAATACATAATGAAGTCCAAGATTTTTAATTAAAAAAATAATAACTGTAACGAAATAGATCGAATAAATAAATTAATAATTAATTATATTTTTAATAAAAATAACAATGATAAAATTATACAAAATTAATAATAATAATAATGCCACACATTTTGGAGCAACTAAATTAGAATCTGCTGTAAATAGATAGATTTTGGCAGATTGAAACAAAGCTTCGTGCAATAAATATTCAACAGGAAATACTGGATTTCAGTTTTGGAACTTGTAGAGATACAAAATGCCAGCTGCCACACATTTTGTAAAAAGAAAAAATAAAAATAAAATGTTGCGCTTTTGTTTCCCCTAACACAATTTAGTGACAAGTTTTCAAGAAAATGAAACTTATATAGATAAATATTTCTATGATGCACTTCATATTTTTAGATTTAAAACAATTTTTTTTTTAATATAATAAATCAGAAATAATTGAACATGATAACTTTAATTATATAAGGTACAAGACTTAATAATTTATTACAGAATTAATTCCATTAAAAAGCAATTTTCATACATTTATTAATTATTATGTAGTAATTAAGGGAGGGGGAAATTTCCAATTTCAGTTTATTTCACAATTACGTTGACAGTTGTCTGAAGTTTAATATATGAACATCCAATCAGCACTTCATTGTTCTCTAAACTCTATTTTTGATGTTGCGTTGGAAGAGGTTGGAAGGACATTAAAGGACGTTAAAAGTGGATATGATAAGACTTCTATAAATACTTATCAGAGAAAACCAAAAAATTTTTATTTTCTATTGATTCTTCTTCATTGCTTTTACCAGTTAATTACAATCGCAAATTGAGTAATTACGTGAGAAGAAAAGAAATTTATTAACTTAATTACAATTAATAATATCTTAAGTAATAAATATCGATATTCTTTTAGATATGCATCAATTTTATTTTGATACTTCTATACACTTCATTGATTATACACACATTTTATGTAACCGTATTGCCCCATACATACATCTTACTTTAATACAATCATTAAAAAATAATTGAAAACAGTAGAATTTCTTTATAATAATAAATTAATTTATTTGAAAAATAACGAGATTTTGTGCATTCCCGAATACAATATGCATAATGTGAATATTTGAAATTTTTAAATAATAATTTTTAATAAAACATTTATACGTGAATTACTTAATTTTTTAAAAATATAATTCATTTATATTTTTATTTATAGGACCTTTCCTACAAAGAGAAGCATTGGCACGAATCGTGCTTCTTGTGCAACAAATGTCAAATGTCATTAGTTGACAAGCCTTTCGGTTCAAAGTCCGAAAAAGTATATTGTGCCAATTGTTACGATAATTCATTTGCTAGTAGATGTGATGCTTGTAATGAGGTCTTTCGAGCAGGTATACATTTTATAAGGACCATATTATAATGTTATTTATAACTTTTACTCATATTTGCGATTTTAATCTTTAGGAACCAAAAAGATGGAATATAAAGGAAAACAATGGCACGAGAAGTGTTTTTGTTGCATCGAATGCAACAACCCAATTGGCACCAAAAGTTTTATTCCTCGCGACAGCGATATTTTCTGTACCACTTGTTACGAGCAAAAATTCTCAACTCGGTGTGTTAAATGCAATCAGGTAAGTATCGGGATCATTCGAAACTGTTATTAGATAATTTATACGTTGGTTAATAAAATATTTAATATTTCTAGATTATCACAACTGGTGGTGTAACGTACCGAAACGAACCATGGCACAGAGAATGTTTCTGTTGCACAAATTGTGAAATGTGTCTTGCTGGACAGCGGTTTACATCTCGTGATGAAAAACCTTACTGTGCAGAATGTTTTGGTGAATTGTTTGCTAAAAGATGCAATGCATGCAATAGACCTATTACAGGTAATCGATTAAGACCTTTTATGTAATCGTGTGATAGCTTCTTGCATATTTATAAACCGAAATTTTTACTTTGCAGGTATTGGTGGAACCCGTTTTATATCTTTCGAAGATCGCAACTGGCATAACGATTGCTTCCTATGTGCCTCCTGTAATTTATCCCTCGTTGGAAAGGGTTTTATCACGGATGGTTCAGACATATTATGCCCCGATTGCGCCAAACAAAAATTGATGTAAAACGAATCCAAGTATTTTTAGCATTCTGAAACGATAAACCTTGGTGCTATACAAAAAAAAAAGGCTTTTTATATCCAATCGGCCACTTGAAAAATTGAAATAGCAACTTTTTTGCTCAACTTTTAGTGCTCTGGACATATAACGCTTTGATTCTGACTTCATAGTTTATAAATATTTCGAGTTATTTGAAAAATTACTCGAAAATTGTTATATTTTAATCCATAATTTATACTATATTTTGGGAACAAAAGACATACTGCCAATATATATTTGTTAAATTTTTGGTGGAAAATGAGAATACCCCACGGATTAATAATAATGATTACATACAATCATATTCTTGTTCCTGCAGTCTAGACTCTTAGTCAGTTAATGGTGAATCAGTTCTAGGTTTCTGTTGTTAAAGTTATTTTTGCTGGAAATTAAAGAAAAATAATTGTTCTCGAAGTTCTTTTTTTTATTATAGTGTTTTTTAAATTGCGTGTCCGAAAAAATCGTCATCATCATTAATAATAAACATCACAGAATTACAGTTTTTAAAAATTATCAATATTCTCTTTCCCATAGAGGCACCTTTAACACTGATCGCTTCTACATGAGACCACCTGGATCGAATTCATTAACTAATTTGTAAACGCGAGGCATTGATATATTTTGTGATTTAGGTTATATAATAAGCCTTTATGCCCATTACTGATCTACGGGCCAGACCGGCAATTGAATCGATCACTATGTGTGAGAGATAGAAAATGACATGATTACTCGTATTTTTCACGAGAAATCACGAATATCCGGATAAATTTCTAATTTGAACCTTTCACACGGTGTATACCATGCTACGTGGTTATCATGGCTACATTTTATTGATTAATACTCTTCTTGTATCCAGCGTAGAACGATTTAAACTCTTAATTTGTATAAACTTCGGTTTTAAATTTAAACAATTTATTATTAGAAATATTCGGCACTAAAATTTTTGTGACTAATTTTAACGACTAGAATAACTAGGTCATTCAGTTTAGAGTTATTGACTGTTCTAACAATAAAATAATAACTTTGAAAGGAATGAAATCAGATAATGAAAACTCAAATTATTAATTACATTATATTCAAAATATTTAATATTCTTTAAAATAAAACACAAAAACACAAATAAAATATAAATATAAAATAACATGCCCACTTATTAATTTTATCGAAACCAAATACCATATACAAGGATCGATTTTTTTCTTTTTTTGACGCAGCTCACAATGGCGAATTCTTTACATAATTTCGTGCATTTTCAATGAAGACATGAAAACACCTTCTAGAACAGCCCAGAAATGGCCCAGTGGATAAAACCACTAAACTATAGTTGGTCCTATAGTTGGTTGCGGAATCGCACATGACAAACTGCTTGTCACGTGAAGTTTTTCGAGTTTTCTTTACGTGTCTAATGCCTAAACGGGGATCATTTTCGCATAAAAAGTCTTCCTAGGAGGCACACCTTCTTAGAGATCGTTCATGTGTTGCATTGCTTTATTCCATCAAATTTATTTTGTTGTTTTTTCCAATTGTATCTATTTTAATATTGATTGTTATCGTACTTTTTTTAAACCGTAATTTAATGTTTAAAAAAATTCGCCATTCAATTTCATATGAGAAGAAATACATATTATTAACAAATTTTCATGATACTTTTGACGACAAAAATATTATTTAATAAATGTTAGACCTATTTATTTATCTTACTGGTAACAAATGTTTTCATTATAACCCACTATTTAAATTTTTATAATTTTAAAATTTTAGAACTTGAAGTAGGCAATAAAAATGACTGAAAATGTTTGTTCAATATAATAATAATAATAAAAAATATTTTAAACTAGTTTATTAAATCTTCTCCATAAGAAGAACGAAATGGAACCAAAAATTACTAAAATTATTTAAAATAAACATTAAATTTTATTAATTAAAATTGAATTGCAGTTAAAATTCCCATATAATAATTATAAAAAATAAAAGAAAATTAAGTTTACATTCATTATTTCTTTTCACATATTTAAAAATTTTTTATTATATATAATAAAAAATTATATATATTTATAATTATATATATATATATATATATATATGCAATTAAATTAAGGATTGCGTGTAGGGTGTATTTACTATTAGACATGTGAAGAAACCCCGAAAACTCCACGTAGCGAGCCGGATAGTAAGGCACGAACCCGCAACCAATTATTAGTGTTTAATGGTTTTATCCACTCGTCCATTGGTGGGTAATTGTATAAAACTACTAAAAGCACAAGCCAAAAAGTCCATTGTTCCGGGATTGACCGGCTGCTAAACCGACTATCTGGTACCATGCCCATATGATAATATACGGGTAGTTGCAGTCTCCTCGATTGAGTTCAGCAACACAAAATCCCGAGGGAGCAACCGCCTCATCCTCAGTTGACGACCTGGAGATCCATCCAACACTCGTGGAAAATGCAGGCAGTAGTGGCCAGAACTCGGTCCCGGGAACCCCATAGCCACATACCTAAGCTAAATCCGTGGACATATCAAGATAACTTTTAATTTAATTTTTAATGGAAAAAACGAGCAGTTATTTATTTTGACATCATCACAATGCCAAACAGCAATTTTTAATTTATTTAATTTATAATAAATATGCTCTCCACCTCAAATTAATAGTGGATTGCTCCAGTACTGTACATCATACTTTCCCTTTAACAATAGAGTCGTGCCGGTCAACTATCTAACACTTCTCAGGGAAAAATTTTTGAATTAAAATAACGTAACTTGCGGTTTGCATCGGAAGTTCGTATATAGTTAATTGGGGTCTCCTGCCCCTAAGGCTTCCATATCTAGTCTTCTTTCATCTATCTAATTCCGTTCTTGAGATTAAGAAAAGAATGACAGACGGAAAGATGACAATTGGAATTTATATAGTTTAATTATCTAAATTGATACTTAAAGTGTGATAAACTATCTTTGTGCCATCTAGTGATTACAATAACAATTTTTATATGATTTACAGATTAAATTATAAATATAAAAAATTACATTACAATAAATTTAAACTAAAATAAGACATTTTTAGATTAAAAATATAGAATTTATTTTTTAAAAAACATTACAAATCAATCGATTTATTATAAAGTGTAGGGTGGCAATAATTAAACGATCCCTATTCACGCTTTCTAGAGCTGTATCGAACAAGCGGGATGGCAAATTTAGTAATTATACTATTAAAAGACGTGAAGAAAAAAACAGAATAACAGAAAAAATTTCAGCTTCAAAATCCTCCCACTAGGGAAATACGGCGCTGTATAATAAACACATTGAAGGCACAGACAAATTGACAATAAAACTTAATTTTTATGTATTGTACTTACAGCCATGCGTCCGCAGAGAGGGGAAAACACACTTCCCCCTCCCTGGATCGAGTAATTCCACAAATTATAATCATAGAAGTGATTGAGATATGCCAAGTACCTTATACTTTCGATCAGGGAATGCTTTATCTTTTAAAAAAAATTATTGATGTAATTATTTGTTTCCAAGCTTCGCTTCTACCCTAGAAAATCTTCTGCGGACGCCCATACTTAATTATCTTAAAATCTGGAGCAATGAGCTCCAGACTTTAAGATAATTAACACCTTCCTTTTTCAGGACTTTCTGGAGCTCAATACAGCTCCAGAAAGTCCTGAAGAGGAGACATTTAACTATAAAAATGTCCCCTCGATTAAAATAAAAGTATTGAACAGGTATCTGTATCTGCACTTTACTTTCTGCTATAGAAGTTAAAACGTATACACTTTGCTCTAGTATAACTATAATAAATTACCAAACTTTAATATTGGTTGTACTTACAATGTGCCTTGATTCTTGACAACATCCATCAGAATTCAAAGTATAACAGAAAATATAAAGAATTAATCGTTCAAAATAACCATTTTTAAAGACCAGGACAGAATAAAACAAGTTATCTTTTTGATTAGGAGATAATTCGCATGAAGAAAATAAAAAACAGGACGAGAGAATTACATTGTTAGTGCTTGGCACTATTATTATATCCAAATTAAAATCAAATCAAACGATAACAACAGGAAAATTTTTTATTTAATTCTATGTAATGTTTTTCTATTCATGCAATTTTTTTATTATTATTAATAATTATAATTTCTAAGGAGAGAACATAATTAAATATGAACTTTTCTAGAATTTTTTCATTTTCTGAACTCTATTTTTGTGTTATTGTTGACAAGAATTGCAGAAGGAAATTAATCAAAGTGATCGCGTCTTCCGAAGGATGGCACCTCGAGAAGAAGATAGGTCATGTTACGAAACTTAAGGCCTAATTTCTCGTGAAGACTATTGTACTTGAAATCAAACAATACAGTCTAACAAAGAAGAAACTTTTATTCTTAGTATAGATTAAGTTCATTATTTTATCAACAGATAAATATCATTTTATTTATCTTTATTCCTATAAATGGTGGAATGGTGGACTTTTTTTTAACTATCAAGAAATAGTTAGAAACGAGTTCAATATTGGAGCATTACTAGACTTAGCAAGAATTCTGCGATATTGAACAAAACCCCGGATTCGAACCCGGAATCCTCTACAGATATTTGATCACTCGTTTATTAGATGTGTGAAAAATTACGTTTAATTAATATAATTATATTATTATTCTTTCAGCCGTGGGCACCTTTTTAATTAATCAAGATCTTTGTGACCAGGCCCACAATGAGGCAACCGGATGGTGAGGGACGAATTACTCTCCGAAAACTTCCTGCAGTAGCAGGTCTTTTGCGTAAGTGTTTCTCAACTGGAGTCACTGAATATTTCAAGGAAGCCACAGACCAAAAATCAACTTTTGGAGAGTCTGAACATTAGAATAAAATATTAAAATTATATAAAAACAATCAAACTTCAATAAGTAAATTATTAGGGAAATGTATGTAAATTATTAAAACATTACTTTTAAATAAAATACAAAAGTAAATTTGATAAAGAAATTTTGAATACAAAGGACGCGTTTCTATGTCAAGCAGCTAAGTAAACAAACCAATGACGGATCGTTTCATATTAAACGAATTACTTCATTGCTTAATAATTTAGCTGAAACAAGGAAACACAACCAAATTTTAATTATAAGCTTCGTACCTCCAATGAATTTCTTAATTATCTCAAACTTCCAATTAGTAGTGATATAGTAGACTTATCAAATTGTATTGAAGCGACAAAATAATTGAGATCACATCATTAAAAGAATAATTTTATTAACAACATAAAAACACATAAACAGATAAAAATATCTTCTTTACTCGCCATGTCCAATCACCAAGAACAAACTATTCTCCACAGCAGACGACCTTTCTTTAGAGGTTTTGCTAATACTGTATTTCCTCCAGCCTATTTTACAAAGAATAATTTTATTCGTGGAATTCATTTCGGTACTATGTATGCCCGAAATGCATTCCACAAATCCTCTTCAGCCACTTTTATATTGATACCTGCATTATTTTAACTTAATTTACATGGATCAATGATATCAACTTAGGAATTCCGCCTAAATTTCGGGGAAAATATAGAGTTTCGGCGACGAGTAGGAGCTTCCAAAAGTCATTTGTTCTCGCGGCGAGATCCGGAGCAGGTCGTTTCATTACGTTCGTGATGTTTTTGCTCAATTGTGCATATATATGTACTATAGTTCATAAGAAATATGCTACTATTATATCGGCTGAATATTTGGCCAAATTAAGAAATACAAAATACAAGAAATACAGGCGTCCTCAACTTAGGAACACGATTGGTTCCTTTTGTTGTAAATTGAGGAGTGCCTGCATCGGATAATATACAACCGTTTATAGGGGCTGTCCATAAATGACGTCTATACTGAAAGGGAGGAAGGTTAAGATCGTTTGTTTATTAAGTTAAGTTACGGCAACGCAATACTTGGGCGATCTGCCTAGGGGAGAGATGCCTTCCGGGAGGTCTTTTTAAGGGTAACTGGGCCCTATTCATGCGTTACAGACATGAAGAAAACCCGGAAAACTCCACATGGCCAATCCGTCCTGGCCTACGGTCGAACTCCCAGGGTTTAAAGAAAGGAAGGGCGCGTATTTTTATGCAGCGCTCGAGAAGCGCTTTACAGCTAATCCTCTGAAACCCGTTTCTAAATGGCTAACGCTGCTCGTGACGTCATTTCGCTACACTTTCGCTGCATAAAAAAACGCGCCCGAACCGCTTGGCCACTGGTTGGCCCGAACCCATAATAGGCTTGCTTAAAAAAGTACACCACGGGCGGAAAAGGTTTAAAAAATATTTTGCACTATTTTCATTCAATGAAAAACAAACGAATCATTGCATAATTTATTGCATAAGTTATTAATGCATTTTTAAATCTAAATGCTAATGTAAAATACTGAAATATCTTAATAGTTAAAATTCAACTCTTTCGGTTTATAGACACTACGTTATATTATTACTATATTAAGATTGCGTGACAAGAGAAAACTATGCAATGCACTATATTAAATGATTTTGTATAAGAAAAATTTTTTCTTATGCTACTAAAATACAAACGTGCGCCATGATATGCGTATTAAAATAATATTAGTATTAATTACATTCATTATATAGCTTATTCATTATTAATAATAACTTATAAAAATATCACCAATATTTACAAATTTAATAATAATTACCGATATTCAAAAAATATTTTCTAGAAAGTAAAATAACCAAAGCAGGGAAATTGGCTCTTTACAAATGGAATTTCTTCGCTCATCTGGCAATTGGATTGATAGATTTGTATATTGCGTCATTGGTTATCATAAGGTGACGTCATAATCAGGTGCGGTGAAGAAGAGGAACGAAGATGTTTTCGACAGGACCTAATTATGGTAAACTGAAAACGAATTTGCGGTTAACGATAAACCGTTTGAAATTATTAGAGAAAAAGAAAACGGAATTGACACAGAAGGCACGGAGAGAGATTGCGGATTATATAGCAAATGGGAAATTGGAAAGAGCGAAAATACGCGTCGAGCACATCATTAGAGAGGATTATTTAGTAGAAGCTATGGAAATCGTCGAGATGTATTGCGATCTCATTTTGGCCAGATTTGGACTTATTCAACAGATGAAGTAAGTCGACAAATATTTCAAAATGATACAATTACGTTTATCTTGGGATTTTTTAGCAGATAAACTCTTTAATCAATAAAATTCATCTTTTATTAAACTACAAATAATTCGGTTTCGGAAATTTCTATCAAATATACTTCTTTTAAAAAAAACAAAAATTAAACAAATTAAGATTTGTCATGTACAGTATTAACTGTAAATAATTACCCCTTGCACTAATTTGACTATTTTACTGCGTAAACAAGCAGAAAAGTAATTAGTCCATTCATTTACGTTATCAAACCGTTTGAGTCTTCTTCCTTGTAGTCTCTAGGACTGTCCATAATGATGTCTGCTTCGTGGGGTAGGGGAAAGCCCAGAACGTGACAAGGGGAAGGGGGAATGATCCTCGTGCAGTCACGTTTCACATTTACCATTAATCAGTGTCGTACACACTTTTTTAAAACATGTTTCATTTAAATCTTTAAAAGTTTAGTTTTTGCACTTATTTATATAGGAACATTGTACAATATACATTTACTTTTGTTGTTTTTAGTAAAGCTGCTTTATTTAAGCAGCTATGGGGTTGTTGTGGGAAACATTTCTACACCTTGGCTACTTGGCATTGTTGTTTGGCTCGTCATGTATGTTGTTTTGTATGAATAAAAATGTTTAGTTGGAAATGACGTGGAATTGTTGCCGAGAGTAAAATATTGGAGGCAGTCAATGAAAATTTAATATTGCATAAAAATGCAGTTACCTATGTGGTAAACAACAATAATGTGTGCATTTGCTAATAAATCTGAAAACGTTTATGTCTGAGAAGAAGATTGGAAATCTGTTTCCAAAAGTTTTTCAATAACTGGTTTAAAATAGAATTTCGTATGTCACAATCTTCATTTGAGGTATAGTAGATAATGTGTATAATTTATAGTGGCAGCCATCTTAACTTCTGTCTTCAGTACTTGTGAACCTCACTGAACTATGCTGCAGCAGCTAACTTAAAGTGGAAATAGCTTAACTGTCTTTTAACAAAGAGGCTTTACTAGGAAACGAGCCCATAATCTGTTAAGATCACAGTAAAGTGGATTGGTGCAATTTCTGTGATTCTAACAGTATGGAATTTACATCATATTCTCATTATTTGTATGTTACAAAGGACTCGTCAGTTCATATTTTTATGAGTCTAAAGTGAAAGAAATATTACAATAAATAACATTATGAAATTGTATTGTTGCTATGAAGTCATAGATTGTCTTTGTTTCTAAGGTCTTTTGAGTTAAACAAGGTATTTTTTTAAATATACATAGAACTTCAATATCTGTTGGCAATATTTGAGACTGTTAAACTTGTTTAAAATGTTATTGAAGTTTTTGGAAAATTTAAAGTTTGTTTTCAGAATCTTACCAAAGAAAAATACTTGCGAAGCTAATTAAGGTTATCAGAGTGGACTTATTTGGAAAAAGGTAATATAAGGAATGATGATTTTTCTAAATCTATAGACTACAGTGCATCTCATGGACTGGAGGAAAATAACTTTTGAATTTGTTTGGAATGCTTTAGTTGAGAAGGTAATAAAGATGATATTGAGTGGATGAATTAGCCACAAATAATGCTGTTTTCAATCTGTTAATGGGCCATCTTTGGGTATGGACAGTTGAAAATAGAATGCCCCATTTTCAACTGACCATACCTTAAGAAGGCCTGTTAACCAAGTTGAAAACATTAGTGTTATTTAAACTTCACCCACTATTAAAGGTGCATTGATTAATTCAGCTATAGTCTCTTACCTTCCATTTTTTCTCCCAGATGATTTTGTAACGAACTGCACCTTAGTATTAAACAATTTGATTTTTGTTAGCTGGCAGACACAACATAAATTTTTCTGTCAAGATGGTTAAGGTACCATCCTACTGCTCTCCTTAACCTTGGGAATTTTTTTTGTATACACTGTTCATCTTGGATATATCACAATTTGTCCTCATCATCCAATCTTTCCCCATTGTGGACCTAGCTGAACCCATACCCATGGGTATGGGTTCAGCTAGGTCCACAATGGGGAATACCCATGGGTATGGGAAAAGAGCCTTCTTAGTGCACATAGGACAGAAAGAGTTAAAAATGAAAAACAAAATAAAAAATGATTTTTCTGACTGGTTAAATTTGACAAGTTTTTCTCTCTCTTTAATAAAATAAAATTAAAAATTTAAGGTATGTTTTGCTTTTTATAAACTTTTATGAAATAATTGTATCTCCTGATACTATATTTTTCTTATCATCTATGTATTGGTGATTCACAATTGATAATATATTATTATATAAAGTTGGCAGCTAGATAGTTAAGGTAGACTGTTATTCTGGAGATCTATCTGGGTTTGAGTTTGGATTGAAATATCAGAAATTTATATGGTTTAGTCTGGACATAGTTGTCATCATTCCTTACTACAGTGATACCTCAGTTTTTGTCAATAATCCATCTGAAAACAATTGGTGAAATCCGAAATCGACAAAAACCAAGGCAATTATTTCCATATAAATCAATGTAAATCCAATTAATTTGTTCCAGACACTCCAAAATACATACCAAAAATACATTTTATAGAGAATAAATATAGTGTTTAATAGTAAAAACAATAAGAAATTAATATAATGATTTTGATTGATCCAAATTAATAATAACTGTTCAACATCTCCAATTGTTTGCCATCTCTTGTTTTGTTAGCACATTCATGCCTTTCATTACATTAGCCTCTTTTATTGCTTTCTTTTTTACCACAATAGATCTTATCGTGGATGGTGGCTTTCCATACATACAGGCGATTTCGTCAATTTTAATGTCGCTTGTATTTTTCAATGATTTCTTTCTTCAACTCAATCGTGTTCCTGGCCTTCTTCTTCAAAGGGCTGCTGGCTCTGGAAACTTTCTTTGGTCCTATGATGGAGCAAAAGGGAAATGAAAGCAATGAAGTTGTTTGGGTAGAGGCATGGGATAATAAAACTCACACAACAAGAAACAATGCCACACTGAGCAGGAAAATGCATGGGTTACCCTTTGTTTTTGAACAAGGTCATGTGAGCACGCTGATGAAAACTGAGACAAACTTTTCGCAGAAAAAATTGATGAAAACTGAAACCGATGATAACCAAAGTCAACAAAAACCGAAGTACCACTGTACTTAGATGTCCCTTTTGCAGGCTTTGCTAAACCTATGATAGGCATGGAAAAAGACACTCTTAATGTCTGCAGTGTAAAGAGAGTTAAAAAATATATATATATTTCAATAATTTAAATTATAAGCTTTATTTTGTTATATTTTTTAACAATATTACTGTAAGAAGCTGTTTCAGTTTTCTTATTGTTTTGAATTGATATGATTGTAACTATATAATAGAATTTTATCAACCAAATTAATTATTTCAATTTCCTCAAACATGTACTTTCTGAAAGATCAAGAGGAAAATAAATTCTAGTTAAATCCTAGTGCTTCCATACTTTTCAGTCCTGTCATTAAAACAAGGTCTGGTAGGCCATATACTGTACTTGTTTTAATAACAAGGTATGTCAGATACAAGATATGACTGACTGCCATACCTTGTATCTGACAGCTCTGGATGATTATTATATCTGCAATTAATCACTTGTAAAAATAAAAAAAATTCTAACAACAAGAGTTTTCTTTCAAAAACTTTCCTTGTTATGAGTTTTTATTAAAGAAAAACTTTCATATTAAGCAAAAAATAAAATTGTGTGGGGCACCATCTGTTATAGATTTTGTTATAAAAACTTTAAAAAGTTTTAATTATTATAAAATGGCAAAAAGCTTAATTTTGAGGGTAAGGATAAGTTTTGTAAAAAAAAAAGTGTAAATGTTAATAATGAATAAAATCTTCATTAAGTCCTACCCCTCTTAATATACATGACTCCCCTCTATCTCCACTCTCTTGACCTTTCACAATCAAAATTTAATAGCATCAATGCTTCTATACAAGCCACCAATGCCAAATTTTGTATCTCTTCACCCCATCCTGAGATATTAAGTGAAATAGATACCCCCACACATACACAGAATTTTCTTGCTGTTTTTTTTTCTTTTTGCCTTGTTATGTAAGCCGGGAAAGTAAAATGGCATATATTAGTGCATACAACCATATCAGAAGAGATTATAATCTTATATGTATATCTTACACTAGGCATTTCAAAGTAGTGACAATCACAAGAACAAATAAAAATGATGTTGCATGCTTTTTGCATAAGAGCAAATATAAATAGACTTTTCCTCATCAGCCATGTTTTTTTTTTTTTTTTTATATGAATGTAAATTAAAATTTACAGAAAGTTGGCTTTAAAGATCAAAAAAGTTTTCTTCGATAAATTTATATTATACATCATTTCAATAACATATTTAGAATGTTACATTAAGTATTATTTTTAATTATTAGTAGTTAACTTTTATCAAAAAGTAAAGTCTCTTTATCAATTAATTTAACAAACAAATATATATATTTTATGTATTTAAAAACATGTTGCATAATTATGAATATTTTACCTGTAACTTTACATTACTATGAAAAATTAAATCTATTAATGTTGCATTAATAAATTTAAGTTATTAAATTAAGCTATTATTTTAACTTTAAATTGTTTTATAATTGTAGTTAATAATTTAAAATGGAAAAATTACATTGGCTTTTATTAAAAATGACATTAAATCTTATATTTTATTAAGAATTTACTTGTGAGAATAAGTTTGTAATTAAATAAAACATTGCCATTTAATTTATTAAATTTTTTGAATGTTTAACATTGAGTTTTTTAATGAATTAATTCAAAACATCTTATTTTTTACATTTAGAACTTTAGATGAAGGATTAGCTGAAGCAATTTCAAGTATTATATGGGCAACTCCAAGACTTCAAGCAGATGTAGCAGAATTAAAAATGATTGCAGATCAGTTAACATCTAAATATGGAAAACCTTATGCTCAAGCTGCCCGAGAAAATGCTTTGAAGACTGTCAATGATAAACTTATTCATAAACTTAGTGTTCAAGCTCCATCAAAAATATTAGTCGAGAAATATTTGATTGGTAAATTAAAATTTGAAAATGAAATATACTTGGAAATAATTTTGATATAGTTATTAGTAGATAACATTTTAAAACGTTTACATTAATAAAAATTTATTTAGTTAGAAACAAACAAGAAAATTTTTAATTTTTTTTTAATATTATAATAAATAGTATAACATTAAACATCACAATGTTTATTGTAACATATTTGCTTATTTATTATATCAATTTTTATTCTTATATGTAAAATGTTGTTCATATACTGAAGTTAAGGATGTTCAAAGAGTTTTTGAAAAAGTAGTGTGTTTGAGTTGTAAAGCAGTCATATAATTTTTTATCATATATGTGAAACAAATGCAAAAATAATCTGTTCAAAACTGTTGTTTCCCTAAGACAGCATCCACATCATTGCACATTACCTGAATAACTTTACATATTTCTTGGGTACATCCTTGTTTCCATACTGTACTAGATTACATGCCTAGGTACTGTTTTAAGCCATCTCTGTATTAATGAAAGTCAGATGTAGTTTTTGTCATTTTTCCCTAAACTTCTCCATTATCTGTTTTAGACTAAAAATTACATATGTGGATTCCTCTATAGCTATTTTTTCTGAAAAAGCAGGTCTATACACAATGTCTTATTGAACATTTTGTCTTTTCAGTCAAAACATATTAGCTAAAATGGGTCGGCAACTTTTTTTGTTACTAAGAGTGCAATAAAAATTTTAAAAACCATTGAAGGCACATAGTTTAATTTTTGGAAAAAAAAAATTTACAATGGTGTAGTAAATAAACAAAATAATTGTTTTGAAATATGTATATTTATACAAAATAAAGGTTATACATGCATGTAATAACTAAAAAATGAAAATTAAAAGTATGTACATAAAATAACACAAAATAAAATTAAGTAAAATTACAAGTATATATATTTATGCTTGTGTGACCATGGTTCTAGAGGGCACTTTTGAAATGCATCATGTGCACCACATTATCAATCCCTGAGCTAAAACATTGTGTAACATGCAGAATGAAGGGTTTTCCTGAACTGAAAAAAGACAGATGAGACAAAACTACAGATAAGTCATTTTGTGTAGATGCTCATTACACTCTGTGTTGGTGCAGCATGACCCATGAGGCCCTTGACCATAAACTGACAATACACACTCAGTGAAAGTTTCGATCCAGCATTACCAGTAATATGATTTAAACTGTGGTGTTTTTTTTCCAAAATGATTAGATTTTTATCTAAAATTATGTCAAAATTTTTTCTCTTGGGAATGAGAATAAAAAGTACTGTTACATGTTGTAAATAAAAAAATATTTTATTGAAAAATAGAGATATAATAATAATAATTTAAAAAATATATAATGATATAATGTCAGTTTCTTTTAAATAATTACTTTTTATACCACTGTTTATGTATATAAAGAATCTTTTTTTGCTGTTTTCACAAGGCACACTGCAAAAATAGCTAAAAGTAGTGCTTCCTCCATACTGAAGCTTCACAAATGAAAAAAGAAAAACATTCAGAAAAAATGTAATTGTCAATGTGAAGAGTTTGTTTTGACTGACTGTTTTGATTGAACAGGCAAAATGTGTGATAAAACACAAATTGCATTTAAGTCTTCTATCTAAGATTTTTTTTTGTTCAGTGTTGTGATATGAGCTTAATATTTATTGAAACAATATTATTGAGACAATAAAAGATATTTTTGTTCAAACAGTAAGCTACTTGTTATATAAAAGTTTTTTAAAAGTGTCATAAGTAAAACTAATAATTAATAATTGTTATCGTACTTGTATCAACTAAATAAAAACTGAATATCGCCAAGTGTTGAAATAAGTAACAGGACTTGTGTTTGTGAATCCAAATAAAACTAATAAATTAAAAACATTTTTAAAAGTCTAAGGACAGTAATATATTACAAAAATGAAGACTAACAAATAAGATGAAAGTTTTTAGAAGTCTTTGACATGTCATTCCAAAATGTCAGAACACAATCAACACTAATGGAGACAATCTTTCTTTATAGGCTCTTCTCTGCCTATATATTTAAATTGTTTAAATGTCCCTCCAGCATCATATATTTGTAAAAAATTTTCTCTGTACAAATAAATTTAAAAACTGTTGGAATGTATGTGTTGAAGACTTCCAAATGTTTTCATTTTTGTAATTTTTATAAT
Source organism: Centruroides vittatus (assembly GCF_030686945.1). NCBI lineage: Eukaryota > Metazoa > Arthropoda > Arachnida > Scorpiones > Buthidae > Centruroides > Centruroides vittatus. The sequence goes on along the minus strand of NW_027122405.1, from coordinate 2,108,709 downwards.
AAACTAATATTTTATAAATAAAACAATTATCTTGTTGCTGTCTAACTAAATTTATAAATTATGAATTTTGTATAGAATTAAGATTATGAAAGTTAAGTTTTAAGTATGTATTCTTTACATTTCCAGAAATTGCTAAAAGTCATAATGTACAATATGAACCTGATCCAGATGTTATGAAGGAAGATGAGCTTATGAATGCTGAAGTTGAACCAGCTGATACACTTATAGATTTTGAAGATAAAACAAATCAAGTTCCACCGTTACCAGGGTTTATAGGTGCTGGTGGTTTTATCAGACCTCCGATGCCAACTCAACCTCCTTTTAATTATCCTTCTGTAAGTGTTTTCAAAATCATTTAATAATAATCATTTATGAAATTAATTATATAGTGGAATCATTCTGGGTTCTCCTGCCATTCACAAAATCCTGTATTGCACACAGTTTTCTATTATTCAATGCACGTGTGCACATACAGAGTGGTTATAATTAAAGTTGCCCTACTCAGACCTGTCTAGAGCCCATTCCCGTGGACGTATTTTGATGAAACTTGGTATATATGTTATATGGACCATGGGAAAAAGGAATATGCAAAAAAAAATATTTAGTTCAAATTTTTACCACTAGGTGAAAAAATGGCACATGAAGAACAAGAAACACAAAATGGAAACACGCAAAAGGTTTTTATTCACAACATTTGTTCAATGTGCAATCCATTTGCATCAATTACATGTTCAAAATGCCTTACAATGCAATTCATTTGCATCAGTCATGTGTTCAAAATGCCTTACAGCATTGTAAGGCATTTTGATAATTAATGCAAATGGTTGAATTGTAAGGCGTTTTGAACATGTAATTGATGCAAATGGATTGCACATTAAACAAATGTTGTGAATAAAAACCTTTGCGTGTTTCCGTTTTGTGTTTATTATTATTCATGCACCATTTTTTCACCTAGTGGTAAAAATTCGAACTAAATATTTTTTTTGCAATTTCCTTTTCCCTATGGTCTATATAACATATATACCAAGTTTCATCAAAATACGTCCACAAGAATAGGCTCTAGACAGATCTGAGGAGGGCAATTTTAATTATAACCATCCTGTACAACTCCTCGACAAAAAATTAGAATGTTCATTTAACTGAAAGTTTAGTGTACATTTTCTCATGAACAACACAGAGTACAAAACTTTTTTTGACCCTACATAAATAATGTCTATATATATTTATTATACCCATTAATCAGACAAATTAACTCAAACGTTTTTGTGTTACAAATGGAAATGAAATGACAAAAAATAGAATAACAGTTTGACCATGATAAAAAATTAGAATATTAACAAAAACAGCCGAACAAACAGCCATAAAGAACTAAATTTTAATGCAAATTTCCATATTGCTGGGCAGAGCAGTATAATAGTACAACATGGGGCATAAGCGTGACATCAGTGACAGAACTAATGATATTATCATAGCCTTGTACAAAGTAGGAAGAACACAAAAAGAAATTGCAAATTATGTAAAATGATTGCAGCCAACAGTCTCTAGAGTGCTGAAAGAATAAAACAGAGTTCAAAAAGTTTTAACTAATAAACCCCAGAAATATGGATGTAAATGAGCAATGACCTCGAGGGATGAGAGAAACTTAAGAAAGATTGTCATGCAAAACTGCTTAAAAAGCATTAAACACTTGCATGCACAATGGAGATCAACTGGAATGAATGTTAGTAGCCGAACGTTACACTTCAATTTCTATGTTCCCAAGACAAAGCCATCTCTAACGAAAAAGCAATGACAAGTGAGTGTCAGATGGTGCAGAGAGAGGCTCATGGAACAAGATGACTGGAATAATGTTCTCTTCGGTGATGTAATGTAAATACTGTATATTACCTAATTTTCCCACTACCCACTACCCACTACCCACTAGCCCACTACTCACAAGTGGTAGTGGGCTCTGTACACAAATTTTGTATTCCAGTTACCACTCTGTACTCGATATTTCTTTACATTTTGTTGGTTTCAGTAAATAATACAATGCAGACGCCCATGAGCCTTCCTCCTTCATCCCCTTTCCTATTTTTTTTTATACTTCACCTTTGCCTCTTCTCTAAATATTACTTTTCTCTTAATTTCACACCTGGGCAATACCTCTGAGTAGTCCCAGGTCTTCATCCCCTATGTGCTAGAAGTCTAGAAGTCTCTTCAGTGATGAAACCCTGTTTTGTCTCTCTTATGATGACCAAGGGCCACATGTATGGAGAACAACCAAAGAGGTCTTCGAAAAGGACTGTATGAAGAGATCTGTAAAGTTTGAATTATCTGTCATGATCTGGGGATGCATGAGTGCTAACGGCATAGGACAACTTTGGGAATGTGTCAATGCACAGACATATCAAGACATCTTATGATACCATCGGCAGAGGATTTAATTGAGAAAACATTTCTATTTCAACAAGATGGAGCATCCTCTCCTACCGCAAAGTCAATGATAAGTTGGTTACAAGAACAACAGATTGCAATCTGGCCAAGCAATTTCCCAGACTTAAACCCATTGAAATTTTGTGTGGTCATGAAACAACGACATAATGAATGGTGATCAACCTTCTAAAGAGGAACTAATGACATGCATTCGACACATTTGGAATTGCACCACCAGAAACAATTGTGAAGCATTAATCCACACCATGCCCGACAGATTGGGAGCACTAATTATGACAAACAGCAATGCCACAAAATGTTAAGTTTATTTTGTTGTATTTCCTATATTTAATCCACATTTAGCTAATAATCTAATTTTTTGTCATGGTCAAACTGTTGTTCTGTTTTTTTTTTTGTCATTTCATTTCCATTTGTAACAAAAAACGTTTGAGTTAATTTGTCTGATTAATGGGTATAATAAATGTACACAGACATTGTTTATCATTTTTTTTGGCATGGTCAAAAAAATGTTTCATACTCTGTGTTGTTCATGAGAAAACGTATACTAAACTTTCAGTTAGGTGAATATTCTAATTTTTTGTCTAGGACACACGTATGTAAATACTGCAAGGTAATTTAACCAAATATTTTCTTATAATTTTGGATTAAAAAAAACATTAAGACATTATTTATCACTTGAGAGCTGTAGACCTTAAATTGAATCTAATTACAAAAAATAGACCAAACATGATTGTTACAATACAGTAGACCCCCTCCTATAACACGGGTTCATATAAGATGGATTTGTATAACATGGTGGAAAAACTGTGATTGTCTTTGTATAATACACTAAAAGAGGCTTGTATAACATGGTAAAAGAATGAGACAGATTGTCATGGCTGACTTGTGTCTCGACAGGATTGGTCGAATCTGAACCAATAGTGGACGAGCAACAACAGACCTACTTGAGATCTACCAGCATAGCGAGGACGCTGATTGGATGACCACCATCCAGCGGCACACGTATATACAGAGAGTTTAGGTAAGAAAGTTGAGTTTTCTTGTGAGAAAAAACATTTATTATTCAACAGCCATAAAAATTGTTGTTTTGTAGTGCCTTAAGCCTGATTACTAAAGAAAGTTATTTTAAATATAACAAGTAAGTTAATCGCTTTGGGCTGTGAACGGCTCATGTATTTGTAAAATCTAAGTGACTCGTACAACACGGATTCACATAACACAAAACATATCTACCTTGTTATAGGGGGGTCTACTGCATTGTGATTTGTAACTTTTAAATTTGTATATCAAACTTTTTATTTTAATTAGGAAGTTATTCCCTATTAATAACTGCAAAAAATATTAAATTTATCAAAAATAATATCAGAATGAAATTATAAAAAAACACAACTCATTATTTCAATATACCTAAATACTTTGTTTTACTGATTAATAAATGCTTTCATTTTACAGTTAAATGCTGTTATCAAGAATCATGTCAAGGTTATCATTAATACATGGTATTAACATAAAATTACTGTCAATTTTTATATTAGCAGTATTGTTTAAATAATAATTATGACCTTGTAAAATAAACAGGCTATTTTCTTCCATTGCTAGTGCTAACAAACAATAATAAATTAACATTTCAAATACAAATGAATAGCAGGGCTTAAAGTGACTCTCTTTTTTAGCTTTTTCTGAGAAAAATGCACTTTTTTAGCTTTTTTTCACTTCCCATGTGAAATTTTTTTTTTTTTGTAAATGCGCTCAGGAGCAAAATAGCAACCAGCACTTCCCTGTATGCCTTATGGACCGTGCACGACATGTTAAGGCACTGTCGTATACACATGTAGTGTACTACATTTATATAGACTAACAAAACGAGCAGCTTCCCAAAGCTTGATACTTTGCACATGCTGTAGGAATTTGCACGTGGGTTCTCCTTGCTTGTATCCTTGTGAAATACCGATCTCCGCAGCGCTTCGATATAATCACGCTGCATTAAGTCAAGTACACTTCTAGTTCGGCGTTAAGAGTGATTTTTATACAGCATTATTTTTAGCATTTGTATTTATTTAAGCACAGTGGACAAAAGAAAGAAATAGATTTTATTTAATACTAACAGTAGAAACTCATGTTTTAGCAACGGAAAATCGTATAGAACCCAATACTTTCTGAAGTAAGTTGCTAAGCAAACTTCTTCCCAACCGCCTGCTATTCTTTAGCTTAAACGATGACATTTACTCGTTTTTGACTACCGTAGAAAAACCGAAAAAATAATTGTTGAGCAATAATAAATTTGATTTATACTGTTATTATTAAATAAAATGTTGTAGGACACTCGTTTCAAAGCTTGTATCTTTCTAGCACTCTGTAAAATTAAAGATCGAGCAAATCTCGTGCCAGGAAATATAAGATTTTAAGCTAATATCCTAAATATTAATAACTTCTGTAGAGACAATCTTTAGACAAAGACAAAAGTTTGGTTTTAAGTGGGTGCTTATATATTTGGCATGCACCATGGTTTTCTGCATTCTAACGGTGTCCTTCATTTTCCATTTCGACAAACTATAAAACTCTTCATGCACGTGCGCATTCGAACAGCTGCGGTCAATCCGGCACCAAATTAAAAATTAATTTGTAAATATTTAGCGTCGAAAAACCGCTATTTTCACTTTAATCTAGCTTTTCGATATGCTTCTAGTCGAACTCAGTCAAAAAATTAATTTAATTATAATTTATTGAAGATTTTAATATTTTAATATTAGAAAGTAATTAGCATAAATTACATGGTGTCACGTCTCATCTTTGCTGCCGTTCAAGTTTTTAATGTTATTTTAATGTAATTTTATACATAATGTATGTTTATTATAATTTATAAATCTATATAGGAATAATATCTGTGTCTAATAAAACAAAGCGATTATAAAAATGAAAAGCGTGCGTTTCATCTTGATTTTTTGTAAGCAAAATTTTATGATTTTAATTTTTAAAAAATGAGATTTTTATTTATAATTTCTGTAATTTGATCTATAAGAGCAAAAAACTAAACTTATCAAATATCAACTCTCTAAATAATTCATCATTTACTTATTAATGTCAGATTTGTTAAATTTCATGGGATTGTATTATTTTTCAACTTGAGGGTAGTAGAAAGCTTTGTATATTTTCTCCTGTGAAAGTAATAGACTCTGCCGGTTCCCCACTGTGAAGGACAACAAACTGCTAAATGTTTAATTACATTAAAAATTTGCCAGGACAAATTCACAATTAAGAAAAAAATACAATTTCTTGTAAGACTACATTTACTTGAGTCTTTCTCCTTCAGTCCCTTCACATGCTATTTCATTTGTTTAATTACATTGTTTTCATAAACTCTCTTCTCTGTCAGTTGTGGGTCGAATGACTAACAAATTGTTTTATTGTATTCAGGGGAATAGATTTGGAGACTAGTATTACCAGTAATGAATGCTGTAATTTTATTTTTAATCATTTAAAAAATATTGATAAAATTACCAAATAAATGATTGGGTCACAATTACTTAGTGGTATTGCTATATAACAGACATGGGCAAATGAGACTCCGAGAGCTGCATGCGGCTCTTTTTGAATTTTATGTGGCTCTTGCTGAAAGTGTTAATTTCTGCTTTTTATTATTATTTTTACAGTTTTATTTCCACAATTTTGTGAAAATACGTTTATTAAAAAAATTCAATACTTGTTCTATATTATATAATAAAATCCAGGTACAGAACTGCAGTATAGAATAAAAAAGTACAGAACTGTGGCTCCCATGCATTTTGCAAAACCTACATTTTGGCTCCCACTGAACTTTTGCTTGCCCACCCCTGCTATATAATGAACATGCAACCCACTGATTCTGCCAGAAGTTGTTTTTTTTCTTCTTTAATTACATTTTTTTAATGAAGAAATCAAAAAATGCACCTTGAAATAAATGGCATTTGAAATTTGGCATGTTATATGGAAACACATTCTGGTAGTTATGTTACTATTCCATTTGCTCTGCTGTGTAACGGTGGGAATTCTGTACGGGGCACATGAAAACTTAATGCGGGCCTGTTCTGGCTTAATGCAGTCTTACTGGTCACTTTTCTGGAGTATAAACTCAGCCTAACTATTTTCATATTTAATTTTATCAGTCCACTTAATAATCAATCTAATATCATATGCAATGTTATTGATACAAAATATGTGTGCGTTTGTGTGTTTTTTTAATAACGCCTGTTTTCGTTCATTTTAACACTATTAGCTTTTTTAGCTTTTTTTCAGTGTGAACTCTCTTTTCTCACTTTTTTTTTTATTGCCATGACTGCTTTAAGCCCTGGAATAGCAATTTATAGTAATATAAAATTATTACTTATAAGATCACTTTCAATCAAACTTGAATGGTCCGCATGATAAATCAGAAGAAATGAATTCTATAATTTGGTCTAATTCATTACAATAAATGAAACGATGGTTGGTTCTAAATAGATAAGCAATTCTTTAATTTTAAAAAATTGATTTGATTACCATTTTCAACTTCTGAAGTATAGAATATAATTAGATTTAGCTTCTTACCATGTTATGAATTTACAGCTTAAGTTATGTTTTCAAACACTAATTAAAATTCATGTAGGAAAACATGGTTAAATTATCTTCCATAATATACATACTGTTATTTGTAATAATTATTACATACAGATTAGAAATACCCAAAATAATATTTCAAGTAAATTATACAGATTTTTATCATCATTAATAATAATGGAATATTTTCACACAACTTTGCAATTTGTATATTTATCAACATTATATAGAGTTACAGTATATTGTTATACTTATTAAAAAGTTATTATTATATTAAGCTTAGAAGTTATTTGCTACATAAATCTGAAATACTAACAGAAAAATACACACAAAACTGTACAGATGAATGTAATTTGAATTCTGTTGCACATAAATAAGGTATCAAATGGAATTGTAACTACTGTATTAGAGTATACAAAAGGATTAAGATTTGTAAATTTCAGATGTAAAATTCTAATTTATATATTGAAATGAATATCTAATACTTGTTTAAAATATTTCTATGATTTGTAGGAATTTCTTTAGTCTTACAATAATTTTTACAACTTGAATTTATTTTAGTAGTAAACTGATAGAAATTGTAGAGAATCATTACTGGACCATATAAATTTACTGATGGCATACATATGACTTGCAATCATTAAGTACCTTTGGAATAAATGCAATATTAGAATGATGTAAAATTTTAAGTTTTTTATTTTTTAAATTTGCATTAATAAGTATTTTTTAATAATTATTTTCTAAATCGATTTCAAAATAAATTGTTTTACTCTGTTCATAATGGATGGATTAAAATGGTGTTTCTGCTTGATATTTGGCATGCAGTTTAATGAAAATTATGGTTTGGCTTAAATGCTAGAGAGCATTTTTCATTTACATTAGTACTGTTTCCATAATGTTCTCAAGAAAATTTTGATATACTTAAACTTTTTAAGACGGCTGTGGAATAGCACTTCAAATGACTAACAGTCAGCTGAAATAATAAAATGAAAGTTAACTATCTTGAAATGTTAAAATAACCACAAATTAACTTAAGATTATATAGCGCAAACATATAATTATCAGTGCTTACAATAATTAACACATTTTCATCATAAAGTATTCCAACAAAAAAAAATCCAGCAACAGTAGCTTAACTTTCCTGGCAACATTTAAAATTTTGGTCATGCCATCTGTTATATTGTATTATTAAAAACTCCTTATATTTTTAATTACTGTGAAATGGCAAAAAGTTTAATTTTGAGGGTAGGGATGGGTTTTATGATAAATTGTAAATGCTAATGAGAAAAATTATCATTAAGTTCGACCCTACTTGAGATGTCACACAATCCCCTTTAGCTCCCCATCTTCTTGGCCTTTAACCACCAAAATTTAATAACATCAATCCTCCCTAATACACAAACCATCTAACACAAACTAAATAAAACCTTGTTTAATATGAATTCATATAATTTTTTAAACTTTTGTACATATTTTTTTATGATTTTATTTTTGAAGGTTTTTCTGTTCTTGAAAAAATGTTTTTGAAAATATGCTCAGGCAATTGTAATTGATGGACTTTATATAGCTGATGTAAATTATTACAAAATGAGCAGCATATAGTGGATCATTAAAAAAAGCTCCTTAGCAGATGAATCTAAAGTTATGATATTTGTTACATTTTAATCATGTTGAGTTTTGATTTTGTGGACTTATAAGAAAATATTTGCATATTAAATTTTATTTTGTAGTAGGCTTTTCAAATACAGAACTTCAGGACAACTAACAAAATCTGATGTTTGTCTGCTAGTATAAACACACCCAAACAGAGCAAAGATAACAGGAATAAATGAAGATCATACAGGTTTTTGTTTAAGTGGCTTACCATGCCAGGACACTGTCTTCTAACAATTTGTTTTTAAAAAACTTTGAATCCTAATCAATATCTAATCATAATAATTTAACAATGTGGAAATAATTAAATTCAAAAAGTCCTGAAAAATATTTATTTATAATTAGGTTAATTAGTGATTTAATGATTAGAGAATTTGGACTTAAAGTTTGTAGGCATTCATTGGTAATGTTAATTATTAATAAATTTGTATTAATTAAATTTTGATGTGCTGAAAATTAAAAGTGCAGATGATATTTTAAAATAATATGGACTAGGTTTTTTCCTGGACTCTGGATAGAATAACTGATAAAATTCTTGAATATTAAATGAGTTTGATCCTGCCTTAGGCAAAATTTTGATATCTTGAAATTCAGTTAAGTTTAAATTAAATTTTAAACATCCAACCATCATATTTTACTCCTATTATTATAACAAACATATCATGCTCAATTGTGTAATCTGCACATTATTTTCCAAAAAATTATAACCAAAAGTCATAGTGCACAGTTTATTTGAAGCAAATTTGGTGACACAACACACACACACACACACACACACACACACACACACACAGGTCAGGGTGCTTCCAGTTACTAAGTATTTTGCTTACTTTGCTCATGATAAATTTTGCTTGTCAACTGAGTAACTTTGATTAATATAATGACTCTATAGTCAATAGTTACAAGTGATATTATTAAGTGTTTTTGTGTGACTTATTTCATGAAATTGAGGATAGTAAATATGTAACTGAGACTGACAGTAAATAATTTTTATACTTATTTTACCTCTTAGTTTGTTGTTGGTCAATTAGCAGTTTTTACCTTTGATTTAATTAAACACTGTTAGAAGTTTTAATTTCATGTAATTAGTAAATTATAAAATTTACTAATTACATGAAATTAAAACTTCTAACAGTGTTTAATTAATTGCACTACAAATACATTACAAAAAATTGCATCTAACTTATCTTTACCAGATATACAAATAATTTTTTCTCTTTTTATCTTTACCATATTAACTTGAAAACTGAGTACTTCCATACTGAATGCTACAAAAGAACAAGAGTGAAGGATACTATTGTGTTTATAACTATAAATGAGTAAAATTTGTTAAATAGTTTACTCCTGATTATTCAGGCAATCACCAGTAATGGAAGCACAGGAACATGCATAATCTGCAAGTCTGTTTTATTGAAAGCTAATTGATTTTTTTTTTAATTTTTTAAAATTTTATATTAAATTTAACATAATCTATGTATATAAATGAAGATGTTTGTTTGTTTGTTCATTTGTTAAGTACCATTTCTGAATGGTACTTAACAAACAATACAATACAGCTTTACTTAATAGATAATTATTTTTTTAATCAATAAAATTATATTTAATGATAAATCTTTTTTCCTTTTTATCATTGCTTTGGAAACATTGGTTACCAAGATGTTTATTTAGGGATCAAAACAGGTGTGAGTCACTTGATGCCAGATCAGGACTATAGAGTAGGTCCACACTAATTTTGAATAGTAACAAGGGTATTGTATGTAGTATGAGACTTGTCACAAAAACCATTGTTTCTTCTATCAGCTGTCTGGATTGTTTCTTGTGAATTTGTGAATTGTCATGCATATCACATATAGCACTGAAGAGTGGCTGACATTGTTGATATTGTCATCCTTTTTGTTAAACTTTATCAGGAGATTGCCTTAGCAGTTTCAAAAAACAGTCAACATGAGTTTACTGAAAGTTGTGACTTTGAACTTTTTAGTTACAGGAGCTTGGGCTTCCACATCATGGATGCACATTTTGACTTTAGTTGAAAATGGTGTCTCTCTGGGTTGTCACTAGTAACAAATCACTGTAGCATTGTGTCTCCTTATATGTATAATGTGCCAAATTTTTCAGATAAGCAGAACTTCCTTTATTTTCAGATGTAAGCTCTCTTTTAACTCATAATCTATCTTGCACACATCTGATAATGCAAAGGACTGATTTTGGCACAATTTTATGAGCGAGGGTTGACACACAAAATTGCAAGGAAACAACTAATTTCTTCTATTAATACACATATCCTATTGTAAATCATCTATTTCAGTATATCATTTCTTCCACCTTTGACTTGTTCTTGTCTAAATTAAAATGGGACATCCTGACTTTTATTAATGACTGTGAAGTAACCTTTATAAAAATTTCTTAATCCAGTTCCAAGACAAGAAATCATTTTCATAAATCAGAAGCATTTTAGTGTAAATGTCCTTTGCTGTAAGTTTTTTTTAGTCTACAGAAAATGTACCACAACTCATTGTAATGTATTCTGTCAATACACATGCCATATTTGTTTGCAAAATACATGAAAACTGCAAGAATTAACATGACTGTTTTGCAATTATGTGAGAACTAATAACTGAAGTCGTCTTTTTTTTTTTTTCATTTCTTGAAGGACAAAAATACAAGACTTGTTTGTGACATACTTATTGAATCATCCTCATACAGTTGTTGTTGATTATGTAGCATTATAATTGTATATGAAGAAATTTATCTGAGTAAAATTTCATATATTTTTGAAGAATAAACTTTGTTTAGCAGATTGAATTTGAAATCTAATTGTAAAATGGCATTCTTTTATTACTTTTTGTGGTTAGGCTAATCATTTTATGTGACAGATCAAATAACTTTTATCTTAATAATACTGTATTAACTTAAAATGTCAATTTATAAACTGAATTTTAAAGTAAATATATAAAGAAAAGATTTTATTATATAAAATGGTTTTAATATATATATATCTGACATAAAATCAATTTATTTCAAAAGTAAATGAAGTGCAGCAGATTGGATCTTATAAATTTTCATAGAAGAGCTGATGACATTTTAGTGATATAGAGAGAAGAAAATAAACATCAAAATCTTCATTAATAGAGTTTGTTGTAAAATAGTAAATTATCAGCTTTTAATTAGAAAATAGATGAAGACAAAAATAGTTTTAAAAGTTGTATGTACAGTAGATATATTAAAAAGCATGCTATAGAAATGCTAAAAAACAGCAGAATACTTACTTCTAAGTGAAAAAAAGAAATTAAGTCATCTATTGGCTGAAGTTTATGAAGTTATTTGTAAAATTTATAGATTAAATCAAAATTATTTACAATTAATCAAACATTATAGGCTGCAGTTTTTCTCTTTGATAGTTTTCTAATGTATTAAAAACTAATTTTATATTTCAGGTAAGCGACGATTCAGACGACCGTCCACCTTTGCCTTCTGTACCTCCAAGCGGGCCTTACAGATCTGAAAAACCACCAATAGGTTTTAATGTTGGAGTAGAATTTAATGCACCCCCACCAAGTAATGATGTAGGAAATGTACAGCCACTCGAACAACCATCAGAAACAACTACTGAAGAAACCAATCCAATAATTGATACAAATCCAACACCATATCCTAGAACACAATTTCCTAGTGATTTATTACCAGAATTACCTTCTGTACCAACTACCAGTTTGGCTGATCATACGGTAGGAAGTGATGGAAAGTCAGATGAAGTAGATTTTGACGACTTAACTAAGAGGTTTGAAGAACTAAAGAAACGCAAGTAATTAAATGCATCGCTATCTTGAAATGTCACAATAGAATTATGCAGTTTCTACAGCAAGAATCTACACCAAATTATTAGAAATCAAATACTATAAACTGTTAATAGTTAGTTAGTTCTGTAACAGTTTAACTTTAAATAGAACTTTTTAAAATAAAAATATAAATTTACTTATTAGGATTTAAGAAAATGGCTTTTTAAGTTTAGATTTTATAAAATGAAATCTTGATTTAAAAATAAACATTTATATTTTTGTGATAACCATGTATTTGCAACGTTGAAATTAATGTTTGTGCATTTGTCAGTTTTATTAACAGAAATAAATTTGTATTAACTGTGAGATTAATTGGCTGTTTCCAATAGAGTTTTTGTTACAGCTTTATGCTTACTTTATTGGAATGTAAAGTCTGAAGTACTTAAAATTTGATTGCTTTTGAATTCCCAGTTTATAAAATATTTAAAACACTCAAAAGCACTTGGATTTTGAGATTTTTTTCCACTCCAATAAAATAGAAGTTGCATGAGTTTTGAAGTTTGAAAATTTCTAAAAAACTAAACACAAGTTTTCCGATGTTGTTGTTGTTGTTGTATTATATTATACCATTTATGCAAGATGCTATTTTTTTCATAAGTGCCTAATAATTTTACATTTTAAAATTGAAATTTTTAGATACAGAATTCCTATATTTGAAGTTAACACACAACAAATTACAAGAAGTTTAAAACAACTTTATAATTTGTATATTTTGATTTGTCAATACATGTGTTTTTTCCCTCATGTAAATTTTTATTCACATTTAATAAAAATTTAAGGCACCAGTGAATTCTTTCATTCTTTTTATTTCTAAGTTTTCTGCACTGTGGGCGGCACTAAGATGGCTTTTTATCCATATCCATCATGGACTTGGCCAGGGTCGTGATGGAAACTACTGGGTGATAAGGGATGGAACCTGAAATATTTGGGACTGACTGCCCATGAAAAATTCCTGGAGAATTGTTTACCTGATTTGATCCTAGGTCCTCAGAGCAATAAGCTGATGCCCCAACTTCCACAGCCATCTCCGTCAAGTTCTTTCATTCTATAAAATTAGAAATTAGTAGTTCTTTCTTAATTTACTCCTTCCTGAATAATTTGTTGTTGTTATGTGGTTCTAATATAGATGAACCATTTTATGTACAGGATGATGATGATGATGCATTATGTACATAAACAAATGATGATAAAAATATTAAATCTGGTAAAAATTGTTTCATAATATTAACCAAAATCATGTTCAAAAGTAAATTCTTGCATTATATAAAATATGTATGAGAAATTTACTCAAATTTGCTAGTAATATGTATAGAAAAGTTCATATACATCTTTGTAACATTGTCATTTTTCTAGCTAAAGCCTCTTATAAACCTTGTGTTAACTTTTTGAACACAAGAGATAAGGGAACTCCTTTGTTAATTTCTGATGTATATAATGTAAAAATAATATTTTACTCACTTATGATTGATAAGGTATTGGATAATATCCTGATTAAACTTTAAGAGTATATTCAAATTGAATGATGGATGACAAATCTGTTAGTTTCTAATATAAAATGAAACATTTTTTATTTTACTTTTTCACAAAATATAGTAACATTTGGTGTGTAATATGATTTAAAAAATGTATATAACCTATTAATATTTTCAGGATCCTGAAATTTTAATGTTTTCAAATGTATACAATTGGCAACATTATGGAATTTTTTTCTGTCAACTGATTTTTGCAAAACAAAATTTAACTGCTAGATTACTGCATATTATTGTAAAAACTGCTATTATTTCAAATTTCCTGTTTGTTTTTTTTTATTTTACTTTTTATGCTCTAGGCATTTTAAGAGAGCCTTTTTAATTGTATAGATTGTGAGTTTAATCAAGCCACAATGGAGGCAGCTGAATGGTTGGGAATGGGGCCCAACATATCTGGGACAGACCACCACCAAAAATTCCTTATAACTATAAAGTATATAATTCAGTTAAAGATTGTTAATACCAAAATTGTATTTAATAAATATCTGAACTATTAAACTTCATACTACAGTTCCACCTCATTCCTCATATCAGTGATATTTAAAGCATTTAAGTTAAATCTCTTGACAGTAATTTTCATTTCATAATTATGAAATATTTGTCATTTTATAAATGTTAGTATATTATACATTATGAAATATTATTTGATTTGAATTTTAATTAAACTTTTAATATTACAGATAGTTTATAAAATGGTATGTCAATGATTGTTTAACATAGTTAATAATTTTGTAATTTACTATATTTGATCATCTGTACACTTAGATTTTTTTTAACACATTAAAATTGACTATATTATTATTAGTTTATTATATATAATAATTAATTTGTGTGTGTTTTAAACAATTTACATACTACAACATTTATTAATAGTTGATATAATTGAAGTAGAATAAAAGTTCTAACAAAAATCATTGGCAAACAGAAATCATTCTAGGATTAATTCATTAGTTAAATTGTTGGGTTTAATTCATTTATATAATCTAAGTCTGTAATAAATTGTCTTTAACTTTCAAATTGTATTTTGTACAATATTAAAGACAATTTAAATACTGTACTATTAAATTTTTTGCTGTCAGTACTAAGACCTCTTGTCTGTTGTGGTCACTAAGGGTCATAATGGTGAAGACAGGTGATAGACTGGAGCTGACATTTCCAGGTCAAACTAAAGATGAAAACTTCTAAAGATTTGGCTTGGATTTGAACCAAGATCCCTGGGAATATCCAGCTGACATCTTTACTGTCTTTCTGCTGTTGGCATAATTGTTGTCATTATTATTAAATTAAATTCATTAGATTTTATTGAATTATATTGTTAAAACGGAACTGACTGCATTAATTCTTGCTTATTATTGTCAAATTTTGTTATTTGAGGTTTCATTTTACCATTCAAACTATAATTTTGAAAAAAAAATGTCTATGTTTATTTAATCCTTACTGACATGCACATTAATTAAAAAGATGATAATAAAATGGCACTTAAAAAAACTTTAAAAATCTGAAAAATTGATTTGTAAAAATTGAATGATACCAACACATAAGTTAATATGATACACAGGGTGGTCTATTTATGGATTTACAGGGTGGCCTAACCATGCTATTTATGATTTAATTTGCTGCAACATTGTTTTTTTGTAAATTGAATTAGATAGATAAATCTGTGGACTTACAATGGTAAATATAGCCTTTCCATTATAGTACAAAAAAACTCTTCGTGCAAGTAAATCAAGTGTAGGCAGCATTGTTCAAAAGGAAGATGTACTGTACTTAGCCATCCTTATTCGTTACAGATCCAATAAATCTTCTGGTGTCTTCAAGGAGAATCCCATTACACAAAGAAGCTTGCCCCAAAGGCTGAAAACCTGGTCATTTGGAGAAATTTTTCCGTGGATGGGCAAAGCTTAGATACAAATAATTATTCTACATCAAATAAATTTTTAATTATTTAATTTTTGGGAGTTTTTTACAAGTAGGTTATAAAATACAGTATTTTACCAATATAAGAAGACAGATAAAGCGTTTCATAGTCGAGGGTGTAAGATCATATCTCAATCGCTTTACGATTATAATTTGTGGAATTTTTTACTCGATTCCAGGGAGGGGTAAGTGCCCGGTTTTCTCCCCTCTGCGGACTTCCAAGGCTGAGGATATCAAGCTATTCCTGAAAATCTTGGCCTTGAGCATAGGCATAAAGTCAATGAATACTATCTAAAACCGAATCATCTCAAGGAACACACTACCAATGCAAAAAAAGAAAACTGTACAAAGGATATCTGTTAGGCAATAGGTGACACTGGAGGGTCACCCTGGACAATGCTGGATAACAAACAAGCCCCAATCAATTTATTACGGGAAAGAATGGCAACAGGCCGCTTCGATTTTGTCAGGTAATACGGAGAGAGTTTTCTGAAAGACTGATTGTAGCTAGATATTGTGTCCGCGGAAAATTGGATATCATTCACGTCGATAAAACGCGAAAATTAATCATATCCGCCTGCTTTCGGAAAAAATTATGGACTCGCTGTTTACCCAGAAAATTCTGTACCTTTAAGGAATGGAGGCATCAAAGGTGTGGATATATATATATATATTATCTATACTAAGTCTGCAGTAGCTTATTACACTAGGAAAACAGTTGAGACTGGTATCGAGGTGACTCCTTATCTACCCATCTCTGTCAAATTCATTCATGAATTTTTGCAGCTTTGCATGTTAAGAGGGGTCTCGCAGAAAGATGTCCCAAGACTATTGCAGGACTGAAAACTACTACAGTAGAGGTGGAACGAAATTCCCAACAGTAATCCTGCAGTGAAAACTTCGCCGCAGAGCGATAGTTCTGGCTCGAGAGAATCGCATAGACCGTATCCGATAATTGTAGACCGGTATAGGAAATGCCCACAGAGTTTAGAAAACGTCCATAATTAAATGACAATCCTCCGTGTAATGCATCATCGTTAATCCCAGAATATAACATACCGATTTAAATGTCAGGGTTATTAATTACATGCAGCAAATACTTAATTTAGAATAAATATATTTGGAGTTGATAAACTAATCGTCAAAGCCTAGTAAACAACTAAATCATGTAGTAAGAAAAATCTAATATCTAAGATGTCAATGATCTTAATCCGAATCAAATACAGAACAAATGAAAATGAAAATATTGAGCTTCAGATAGATTTATAAAATAAACTTAATACACATTCATACAAACGTTATTTTAGAGATAAATTGCTATTTTGGAATAATGCCGCTCCAGTTTGTTATTAATAGAATAATATGAGAAAATATTGCTTTTTATTGCAAAGAGTGCTTTCAATACTTTTTGCAGTAATCAAGGAGCAGCCCCTTACCTTTATTATTATTATACTTTTTTAATTTATTTATTTACTAACAAATTTGAACATGACAAACGCACTTACACGCATGTATATACAATATCGCTAAGACTTTACTCTTCATCCACAGTGCTAATGGCTACATCCACAATTGTACAAAGCAAATGTAGAATTGCACGTTTTGATTCGGAGCCCCTAATACTATTTGTATTTTTAAAGTATTCTTCAATAAGAACTGCATTCAGTTTTCATAAAATTATTGATTGCAAAGTTCAGTATTATTCAGAATCGTGTTACAGGTATACTGTATTAAGAATTTATATACTATTTTAGAGAGAATCACATATAGTCAGTATTGCGTTAAAGCAACAACTATGCAATTAGTACAACATAATATTGTGTATGCTATGTACCATGGGGTATTTGCTCTATATAGAAAGATGTCATGTTTACTTGTTCACTTTCAATACATATACGGTACAATAATTAAGATAACATATATACATATATGACATATATTTTACTATGGAAAATCGATCAAATGATTATATCACAGATATTAATTCAATAACTATTATATTATTGACAAATATAAATGTTTATCTGCAGACCCTGTAAGAGGCTATTTGGCTTGGATTCGTAATCCCAAAAACTTCTGTGACTGATCTAACTTGTATGGGACCGGTGTATATAGCGGGCCTTTTTTTTTTTTTTTTTTTTTTTTTTTTTTTTTTTTTTTTTTGAACAAATATGTAGAATGTTTCTTTATTAACAAAAAGCAGTCTTAATTTTATTATTTTGGTAGTAAAAATAGCATTGATTTATATGAGGGGAACCATTTCGAGCCCTAAGTTTTCTTCAGGCACGGAGTTTTTCTCTGTGCCCGAAACCTCTCCCATTCGATAGTCGAAAACATTGAATCGTGTATCTAGTGCACAGAAGAAAAATCTGGAATGTGTTTTAATTCCAATTTTAGAATTTAGCTGCTGTTATACCGGAAAATACCACTTTACACCAGTTGTGTTTTGTTAATTGTTACCCCAACATTAACATTAGTCCACATGATAGACAGGTTTCAAGCTTGTAATAGTATTTTACATAGAAAATAGTTCCGTTCTGAGATGTATTTTTCATTTTGTACAAGATTCGTTTTAGACAGATTTTAGTAAATATCTGAAAACGAAATTTGCTCTTCCATACCTAATGTTATCTATATTTGAACTTTTTCGTAAATTAATCTTAATTTCAAATCTTTCTAAAGCAATTACAATATAATGATACTAATTATACTTAAACAATTAAATGATTTTAAGATAATATTATTTATAATATTGATTGAACATTATTAAAATTATAAATACGTTTATTATTCTCAAAAATTTCTAATTATGTCTTATTCTAGCGCATAAAATTGAGTTATTTTTAATTAACAAATTGAGTTTAATTCACTTTTTACAATTAGGGTATTACAACAATTACATGTATTTTAGAGCTTGTAGTGTTATAACGAATCACTACGCGCCCTAAGCTATAACATATAACAGGATACACCAAATAACGATATACATAAAAATGCGATGTTCTACGCTTCGATTTGTTTAGCTTATTTGCAAATTCGGCCCTAAATACAAATGATTAGACAATTTGTGCTTCATTATTATTTTGAAATCAGCGAAAGAGTAGACACGAGTCAGCCTGAGTTGGAGGAGTCCATGTCACATGAAAGGAATGGAAGAAGACATGTGAGAGTTGACACGTGTTATAACAATAAAATTTGTAAAAAAGAAAAACAATAAAATTATTTGTGATAAAGATTACATAAAAACATTTCACATATCTTTCATCCGACGTGGGTCCTTCCAGCTCAGGTTGACTTTTGTCTACTCTTTCGCTGCGCAGACTATAAGAAGTTATCTAGTAACATTTTTTGTATACAACTTGTATCTATATAATTTCCATAATACAAGCATTTAATTTCAATAACAGTATGCAAAATACGCGTCTATCTACAAAAAAAAAAAAATATCCAAAAAGAGTTGCTTAACTTTCCCGGCAACATTTAAAACTGCGTGTGGCACCATCTGTTACGATATTTTAAAAATTGTTTTATATTTTTAATTATTATAAGATGGCAAAACACTTAATTTTGAGGATAGGAATGAGTTTTATAAAAAAAAAAAAAAAAAATTGCAAATGCTATTAACGAGTAAAAGCGTCATTAAGTCTGACCCTACTGAAGAGTTTGAACGAAATCGTGTTCACCACACACACGTACTGTACATATACACTAACATCCATACATACAGAAAAACTTCCCGAATTTTTTTTTCTTTTCTCGACGTTTCAATGTCCCCCGAGCCTAAAAACGTAAAAATCTTGGAGGTCATTTTTTGATTGATCGCCATACTTCCCCACTGTTAGGCTATATTTAACAGAGCCGAGGAAGTAAAAAGCAATGACTCAATTTAAATTTATTTATATAGGCTTGCTTTCATCACAAAATACTTTTTACAGTACTACGGCGCGGTTTAAACTTCGTTGCTTTTGATATATGAAAACGTGGATCGTTTGTCTTTGAATCTGTCTAAACGAACTTCGGTTATTACATTTATCGCGTTTCTCCAGTCAGTGAACCAATGGGACGAAACGAAACCATTGGTTTAGTTTCATTACGTTTAGACCGGAAGTTACGTTATTTCAATTCAAAAGTTTTTTCCTGAAGGGAGTTATATAGATGACCCGCATGACTCTATAGTTAACAGGAGAAATACGACATACGGGGGCAAGACACTACTAAAATTGAAAGCATTGAGAACGAAAAATTGCAGCCCGGCATTGTGATAATGTCACAATTAATAATTGCCCGTTTATTTACTGTTCAATTAACTTATCTTCCGCACTCGGCCGGTTTCGACAAAAAAAGCAATACGAATCACTTACATGCGTTTCTCGGAGTTAATTGTTTAATCATTCTGCAATAAAGGTAAAATTAACATAATTATTTAAAAAAATAATCGTTTTAAAGGTTTCTTTCAAGAAAAAATTCTTTAATTTTAGGTTATTTTAATTTCTTTTTAAATCGTCGAGCAATCCATAACCGTTGTTCCAATCGATCTTTTCTTCTTCCTTTTCTTTGCGGACGACAGAGGAAACAAAATGGAGATTTCCATTTCTGAAAGAGAAATCCGCGGTCTAAACCTGAAGTTTAAGCTTGGTTTAAGTTCTTGTGTGTAGAGTCTAGCATGCAGCAAAATGACGTCAATTTGCTGTCATATTCACGCTGCCCAAAGCTTTGCGTAGCGTGGATATGACATCAAATTGGTGTCATTTTGCTGTATGCTAAACTCTACACCAGCGGCGCCCACAGAGTGTGAAAAAGAGGGTACAAGCTATAAAAAAGGGCATCTGACATCATGCAGGCTTCAAACTCTGATTCGACGTCCGATCAGTGCTCCTACAAGTTGCACCCGGGTCTAATTTTGCCTCGAAAACAAGAAATGTAGGGTTTTGATTAACATACGAAATAACTACGTAAAAATTAATGCACGGAACTAATCTCAAAGCAAAATTTTCTGCGGACACTCACGCATGGGACAATGGACAAATATCATTCATTACTTTCTTTATATTTGCAGAATACGCTAGAAGCCATGCATTTTCTGTTGTTAATAATAAAATTTTGAGCACCCTTGGCGATTAGGAAAAGGGCACCCCGACGAGAGAAGGTAGGCCACGTGCTCCGACGTACTGGCGCCCTTGCGCTACACGCAAAAACTTAAATCGAGCTTTAAACTTCGTCTCTGCAATCAACCCTAAAAATATATTAAAATCTTATTAAAAAATAAAAACAGATATTTTTTATCATATATCAAATTTACATCACGTTTTTTATCGTGTGTCTTACAAAACAGACTAAACTTTGGGAATTCTTTGTGTCTGTGCAGTGTCATTTGGTGGAGCAAACGACCCTGCTGGCTCCTCCTAACTGAACTTTTGTTTCGTCTACTTTTTGCCTACTTGATCGATCATCCGATTTATACCAATCTCCAACTTCCGGTCGCCAACTTCTTGAACCAATCATTGATCTTTTCTAGTTTTAGTGAAAGCTTACCTATCATTATTCTAGCATCAAACGGATCAATCTTTCAAAAGATAAATTCTGTTCCTCAACTCGTTTATTATGTTCTTCTTAAAACGAATTTACTTGTCACTATTGAGTGTATGGGAGACAGAGTGAATCACTTCTTAAAAACACAAGTTAACTTTGGAAATTAAAAAATAAATTAATTAAACAAAAAGCCACTTTGAAAATTTGCTGATTAACTACTCAAAAGGATAACAATCAATAAGCAAATGCTCTACATAAATGTATAAAGTATTGTAAAAATATATGCATATGACGAGTATAAAAAGTGAGTGTACATGCAAAATGATTGTACCTTCGATAAAGGGTTCAGTCACTATGAGGACCTGATTTGCATTCATATATTTGGTGAAGAAAAAAGCCTGTTGTATATTATAGCTTACGGGCACAGTAAGTCTAACGATTAAATCCAGCATTGATCACTTTTACGTGATATTTCCAGTTTATGTAGAATTTAAAGCAAACTCGACGAATTAAAAGAAAAAAACAAATATAGTTTGAAGTGTTTTTATTTAAATTTTTATAATAATACGTGAAAACATTATAGATTTGGAGAAAATTATATTAATTAAATTAAGAATAAACAATAGATTCGAAAGTCTAATTCAAAACTAAGATTTAACATATAATTTTACTTATTATTGATAACATGACTGAGAATTAATTGCCTTATGTTATGTCATATCCTTATTTTAGATTTGTTCCAACCTTTTCTTTATGTAGTATAACACTTTCAATTTTATTTTTAAAGGAATTTTCGAGTTGGAATACGTTCAGAATTCTCATAAAATTCTCATGATTGATTGCGATAAACGCTTATCATCCTTCATCTCTGACTCATGCTGATTGACGCCGATTACTCCAAGAATTCTCTTAATGAGAGAAACTGAGCTCGTATGTTGCGAAAAATTATTTTATTACAGTTTTAATTAACATACATAGAACAAAAAAAAAGAACGTAGAAGTAAAGTAGTTCTGTTTTAATTATAGGCCTACCATGTAATGTAGGTTCCTACATCACTGTATTGTACATATAAGAAGGATGCAGTGGCGTGCAGTTATAATAAAATATTAATTTTAATTAATTCAAAGTACGTTAAAATATGAAAATAATCGCTCAATATGTGTTTATATTTTAGAAAATACAAGGGAAGCGGCGCTTCCACGGCTTCCATGGACGGCACACCACTGCAAGGATGTATATGCATAAACTTGTTAAATCATGTTTCTCTATTTGCACATGTTTAATTCCGTATATTTATATAAATGTAAATATGTAAAAACACTTAAGACCAGATTTGATAAAGTTAACTCTGTAAAATTTTCCTTGTGATGCATACGGCTCAATTACAGAATCGTATCATCCTAGTTACCAAAGGAAAAAAGAGGTCTTTCCAGTATTGCACGAGTGTATGTATTAGTTCCACTACACTCCATGTTTAATGCATATTGCAGTAAACTAAATTAATTCGTTCAAAAAAGGGACGTGTAAATCGTACGGTGTTCTGTGATAACATGAAAGTTTTCTCTATCTCTCCCAAGAACAAAGATAACGAAAAGGAATTTTAAAGCGATTTAGCACAACGTGCGAATAATCTTTGACCGTCGAGGATAAAAAGCAACATCAAAAACAATTCGCTTTATTTTGCCATAGTACGTGTTCAAAACTTTTGGTCTTGGTGCAGCTGGAAAGCGCTACGTGTTTCTCGTGCATTTCGTCTCGTTTCCTCATAAAGTACAGTAGTATATTGTCGCAGCGTTCTGTTAACTGCACAATGTTGGTTCTCTTATAAGGACATCGGCACCACGTATTGTCGAATGATTTGCCAAGATCGCATTTTTTAATTTGCATTTTATTCTTACGTTCAGAAAATTTACCTATTGCCGCGGAACATGTTTCTTTATTGAATGAATTAATTTATTTTACTGTATGGTACATTGAAACTAATGCACCATAGGCTATACGTATTATCGGACAAATCTGGAAAGATCTCTTTTACGCCTAGATAAATGTTTAAGTGAACAAACACTTTATTATATTTTTTCCTTTAGTAGAAAACTAGGATGGTAGGATTTTGTCTTGGTGGGACTTAATAGGCCTTCGCACTGTATAATTCATATGATAAAAGATATCTGTAAATTAAATATATTTCTGAACACAAAATTAGATCGATAATATAATTAATTTCGGATATATTAGTGCTATATTATCATATTTATTAATTTCTTACAAAATAATTTTATATTACAACAGCTAATACGTTGTTCAATCGTCTTAGTTAAAGATTAATGAGTTTCTCTAATTGTCACCTAATTAGAGTCGATACTTAACTTCAAATTAAATTCTTTAGATCTCTAAGGATGTAGTTTTGAGCAGATCTGTGTTGTTTATTTCATTTCTAAATCATTTATTTTTAATATAATTTATTTCAAAGAAGTATATAATTAAACTTAAGATTAGAAATTAAATATTGAATTATGCAGAAAAAATTATTATATTTTTATTTAGTTTATTATTTTAAAAAATGTGTGAAATTTCCTTAACAGTCCACAAGAATAGAATGTTAATTATTTTTCCATTGTGCTTTAAAATAAACTGAGTACTTTTCATTTATTTCGCATTACAAAGAGTAATGTCGGATAAAGAAAAGAAGAGAATATTCAGTTTTTGTTTAGAAATCGAGATGTAACGTCATCTAAAAGATTAAATTCCAGTTAAAATTCGTTTTGTGGTGGACATAATAAAAACGTCGTTAATCTAAGGCCTACATAACATTACATTTCTTTACCCCCGACTTCATCTAATCTAAAAATTATTTTTTTTAAATGCAAAATCCTTTGCATCGCATTTGTAGAATTTGAATTAAAATTGTTTTATTTTATTTTTTATATTCTATTATTTAATAATATATCTAAATAAAATATATAGAGAATTTTCGGCACTCGAACAAGTAATAATTATATATAGCTTACATTTAGAAAAGCATAGAGGAGAATATATAATTGTCTATAATTTAATTTCTTATAAAAGTAATGTTAATATGATAAAAGCGTAACGTGTGATAAGAGGCGTAACGCGAAGAGAGACATGTCTATATGTCCTTTTCTTGTCCCTTTTTCGCTACGCTTCCTTAGATAAATTACATAAGACGTAGCTACGGAGGCTAAGAACGTCGTCTAAGTTTACGTGATAATAGCGAAAGCATTTATTATATATATATATATATATATATATAAGAAGTGGCTAATAGGGCTTAGGCCAGTCGTAGTTTTCAAGTATTTATCCCCTAACGATTTATTTCTGGCTACGGGACTGCAGCTAGACAAAATAGACAAATCAATCTTCGAGTAAATAAATACTAGCGAGGTTGAGGCGGAAGTTTTAAACGCGAAAACGTGTAGGTCCTATACGTCGGACGTTCGGCGCCGCTTTCCTGTAAGCCTGGAAGTTTGACAATGGCGTTTGGAATGTCGTATACGATTCCACTGACGTTCCAAACGCCATTGTCAAACTTCTAGGCTTACAGGAAAGCGGCGCCGAACGTCCGACGTACACGTTTTCGCGTTTAAAACTTCGGCCTTAACCTCGCTACTTTCTCATTTTCGTAGTTTATATAAAACTTTAATCCCAACCGAAGTGATTATTCAGTTGATAGACAAGAGTTAAGTTTCTTGTTTTTTTTTTTTTTTTTTTAAATTAAAATCTATCTCAAATATAAACTATTGAAATCCTCTTTATGTATTATAATAATAATAAATCGAGTCTGTTATTTTAAAGGATGTTTCAATCAACTCCAACGACGAACTCTGTATATTCGGAATGAGTGAAAGGTATCGCATATTCTCATTAAAGATCCTTTCCGTAGCACATTCGTATTTTCTAATTAAACACGGATTCTTTAAATTTATTGATTAAAATACCGGAAAAAAAATATATATATATATATTTAGAAGAAAAATAATTGCTAAATGGATTATATGAACATATAAATATTTAAAGTTTTACTTTTTCAGATTATAAGAGTCTTAAAAGATAATTCTGTGTGAATTGTTTTGTATTGTGTACTTTTTATGTTGCATTAATTGTATTATGTTATACACAGATTACGTCCGAACCTTCACTAACGGCCAATCTAAACGGCGGCCATTTTTTCAGAAACTTTTTTTAAAATAAAAATGCGAATAAAATAACCTCAAAACGACGGTCATTACTTTGTTTTCCCGTCAATGGCCGGTGTTCAGAGGTTATTTTATATATATTTTTGTAAAAAAATATGAGTAAATTGTTGAAAAAATGACCGCTGTTTAGAAGTGGCCATTATTGGCGGTTTGACTGTATAATATTCTAATAAAATTGAGAAAAAATAATATATAATAAAAGTTCTCACGTATTTATTACGAGGATTAAGTCAAATAACTTATTTTATCGCGCTCTCAAATCCTTCGTAAGTACGGTATTAACAACTTCTAGCAGCTTCTAAATTTAGAAATTACAATGATTTTTTCTTTTTCCCGGAATAAAGATTTCAAGTATTCTTCCAGAATTTACAATTACGAAAATGAATTTTAGAATGCTATTTTTATAAAGTTATATACAATTTATTATCCGAAAGATCTATAAACCCTTTAGCGAATCGAACGAAAATCCAAAATCAAATAACGAAAACTTTTCAAATCGTATGTAATGGGTTCGATCCATTTCGATCTCGAGCGATTTTTAACTTTTCGAAACGGCTCCACCCGATCGATCATTTCCCCGGATAAACACGGGGTCATTGTCCGCTACGTCACAAAGGAGTGACCAATAAGAAACGGATTCTTTCAGCGAATTCGGAACTGGGGTTTTGAGTGACTTGCATTTACGGTCCGTCGATCTTATCTGGCACACCCGGCTGCTTCTGTCACTCTTTTGTGACGATCACACATCGAAACAAGCAGCAAAAAAAAAAAAGGAACACAAAGCAATTTTACTACCACATCTTTTATTGACATTATTAAACAGACGTTTATTATATTTACCTTTAAGTTTGGCTTTTATGGCAGATGGGATGACATTTACAACGATCCTTTTATCTAATTTTATATCCGAAACAAGCAAATCTCATTTTATCTGCCCCCAAAATACATTTTCGTTTACGAGAAAATCTGTTGAACTCAATATCGATCCATTGGACAAACATCTGTAACGCGGTCATTTAACACAATATAATTCATTTTTTTAAACAACTTTAGGTAATTTTTTGAAGGGAAAACATTTTTTTTTAAATGTAAGCTTTAAAGAAAATTAATTTATATTTTTTGTTTACAATTTACTATTAATCTTTATTATTAACTACTACAAAGGGCTTCTTTCTTTGCTGAGTGATAGGCAAATAGTGAACATCTGTTTTGTGCATCGTGCTCTTTACCAAGTTAAATCAAAGGAGAACAATTGAGAAAATAATATTAAGAATATAAAGTTTCCTCATAAAAATCTCTTTTCATATTTTGATTAAGTCATATTTAAAATCTGAAAATTCCTTACTTAGCAAAAAAGATATTTGCATATAGATATACTTTGCATAAGAATTCTTTATTTTATTTAATCTCTGCCTTTGCCAATCGATAACCGTAAAGAAAATGTAAATTAAAATTTTCTTTACTTTGACATTTTTCAAACTTCAGTTTCATATTTAAATCGTTGTTAATGAAAGAATAAATTCATATATAAAGGTCAAAGGTTATTAAAATATGTTTTTAAATAAGAAATAACGCTCATTAATTTTCGAATTTTTTACATAAAAAGAGGTAGGAAAAGTTTTTGAATAGCTTAAAATTTAATTTTTGTTTTTCTGTTTCTAAATAACAGAATAAAGAAGCTTTTTTTTAAAATTAATAGTTCATATTTTAAGTCTTTTATATAAATTCTGATAATCTATCCCGTAATTTAGGCTACACCCCATAAGTAGAAGTAGGCTCTATACCGAAATACATTTAGTTCACAACATATTAATTGCTCGTAGATATGTTAAATAGATTGCGCATAAATCTATACAGTTTTTTTTTAAACAATGGCGAGTTAACTGTAAAAATGTCTTTTAAA
Organism: Centruroides vittatus; assembly: GCF_030686945.1. Classification (NCBI taxonomy): domain Eukaryota; kingdom Metazoa; phylum Arthropoda; class Arachnida; order Scorpiones; family Buthidae; genus Centruroides; species Centruroides vittatus. The sequence goes on along the minus strand of NW_027122405.1, from coordinate 2,081,116 downwards.
ATGGCGTCAAGTTTCAGTGTTATTTTTTCCGTTTCAAAAACATTTATAACAATTATAAGCCAATTTTTTTAAAATTTGACGTATAGCTTTATGTTACAGGCGATAGATATTTGAAATTTTTTATAATATCTAATCAAAAATTTTATAATAAAATCCAAATCTGAGTCATGCCTTTACGAAATTCAATTTCTTGATTTCTCTATCTACTACTTTGTGTGTATTGCCGGGTGATGACCAAAAAAGAAATGAAGATTCAACAAATTTTGTTGGATCGAACTGACGTAGAAAGAGTCCAAATATCAAATATTTAAACGAAATTTATTTTAAAAGTTTTTTTTAAATATATTTAAAAATTCATATAAATTAACCATATATAAAATGGGGTTAAAGTATATCCCCGCGTATCCCTAAAAAAGCCATAGATCTGTATAACTTCACTTGCATTATATATTCATATCGTTTTCATAAATATAAACTGTTAATATAACAGATTTATAATTTGCTTTGTATCTAAATTGCCAAAATATAGGAGACTAGAGATTCGCTATAGTTTATCCGAAAGTAAGCATAAATGCCTCATTAAAATATATAATTCCTTTTCAAATTCGTTACAAAAACTCTTATAATGAGCCTGCAAAGATATCCCTTAAACTTTGCTAAAATTCTCTCAGAGCAGAAGGGTATAAGAAAAGAAAAAGAAGAGAAGGAGAACCTGTTAGAAAGTAATCAATCGGTATTTTAAACTGGATTAAATCAATAATTTCTAATAGGTACAGATTGCAGCAGCTCCTTAACCTAGCAAACCTGAATGATATTTCTTAAAATACTTATTTATTTTCAGATATACCGCCAGCTGATTTTTCCCGAAAGATGTTATCTGGTTGAGGTCGTATCCATAAATAGATAATTTGTCCTCCTGCCAAATAATCGTAACACAAATGCACCAAAGTAAAATATTTAAAGCTTCTATAGATAATTTTACAAAGTATTTTTGCATTTGTTTTATAATAAATTATTTAACAGCTGCATTAACTTGGCAAAGTCGAAGTATCGAGCAACTCTTTGTATACCTCCAGTCATAAAGACATCAGCATTGGAATAAAAATGTATAAAAACAATCAAAGATGTAAGCAATTTCTTTTTAATCCTCTTAGAAGTAAATAATGTAAGAGATCCGTAGAAAAAATAAAGATTACATGGTATTGAAGTATCAGATTTTCGACACAAAGTCAGTAACTGGACGAGATAGAGTTTACCTTTTAAATCATCTGTCAATCAAGAGAAGGTTCATTGATCTTCTAAAAAAAACCCAATTCTCCAAAGATTCTTTTGCTCTCTAAGCTAGTTTCTGCCAAAATTAAATAAGGAGAAAGTTATCTATTGGGGTGAAAGAAGAATCGCTTCCATTCAAACTCATTTAAAATAAACTTGTCGTATTTAACGTCGCTACTGACTGTCAATCACTTCGTTTAAATATTTGTCAATGAAACTTCGTTTCGTATTACCTTTCAAACTAAATTATTTATTAAAAAGTAGTTAAATGTGTTCATTTTTTTAATAAAACCGTTTATTTTATAGTGTAAATTACTAAATTATCGAGTACAGAACTATTAATTATTACTGCACAGTAAAGTACTACATTGTAAACTATATAAAATTAGAGGACAAAAATTGTAATTTAACACAATTTTTGTCCTTGATTATGTGATATTTTAAAAGGAAGATAAAAAAATTATATTATTATTTTCTTTTTAAAATAAATCACATAATTTATAGAAAAATGGAGGAAAAATTAGATTTTCTTCTCAATCTGAGGAAAAAATTATGATCTTTTCAATGCTGTAATTTATGTAATTATGCAAAAGTTGATTAATTTATTTTTAAAAAATAATATAACAGTTTGATAGAAAGGTTACGAAAACATTTATATATCGCATTAAAATTAGTAAATAAAACATTACTGAGCTATAATTATGTATTCACTATACTTCATACACGTGTAGAAAGTGATGACTGATACAGAAAAATAATACACATCAAGAATATATAATAATATTTGCTTTTGCTTAAATAATAAATCCAAATCATAACATAAAAATATCGGATAAAAGGCTTATTAAAGAGAGGGTTGTAGTTGTGATTTACGATTTATCGTAGCGAAAAGACATAAAAGACATCATCTTAGAGATTTAGAACTTTTTTAAAGTTCTGAACAAATTTCTGAATATGTAAGAGCCTTATATATCATGACAAAATGATGTTTCTACTTTATAAAATGTATAGGGCCTATATATATATACAAAGTTTTTATTCAGGATGTAAAATTATCGTTTTTGATTCCTTTATATCTAAGAAGCTAATTATTCAAATGATTTGTTAGGTGTTATTATTTTTCTTCACATAACTATGACAAAGTCAGGTATATCTTTTCTAAATATTCAGATATATGCAGGAATATTTTATTTATTTTACAAACTTCTACATAGAGCCAGATTAAGAAATTTTCACTTTATTTTAATTATACGATAGTTTTTTCGTAAGATTTAAATAGATTTAAGGCTTTAATGAAGCCTTTAATAGTAGTAAAAGTTGTCAATATAGCCTAAACAGTTTGGCTATAAAAAGTGATCTAAAGATCACAATTAATTAATTAAAACAACAACGTATGTCGGAGGGTCTGTGCTAAAAACTAAATAATAAATCTATGAGATGTGGCGTAAAGAATAATTTCGGATTTTAAGAATTATAACAGAAATATTTGAATTTCTACACTTACTCATAAAAAGTAATAGTAATGAATTATATGTTAATGAGTGGTAAATGGAAGCAATAAAGTTAGAGTAATTTAATTATTGTAAAGGAACTCTAGAGGCGATAAATACTAAGATATGAACAGATCTTAATTAATTTAATTTTCCCACTGGACGACTCATCTGTTCGTACGGTAATCGTAATAGGATATGCAGGAGGAAGGAAGAGGTAGTCACTCCATCAAAATATGTAGCGTTCGTATTCGCAATGATTATGATATAGAGTAAACTATTCATCCGGCACATAACATATAGAAAGTAGAAAGAAAGCGGTCCACTTTACTACGATTACGCCGCATTTAGTAAACATGGGGATTTAAAGTGCTCACGTGATAGGTTCCGCTTGGCTTCTAATATGACTTTAATGCGATATTGGTCATCTATCGTCCAGCAGAAGCCTGGATGGAGCCGAATGGTTTGTTTCAACTTAATTGCAAAAGGGACGTTGAACTTCTGTTCTAATTGCATTCTTCGATAATTCTTATCTTTATTCCCATATAAGCATCTAATCGAATTCTCTTTTATTATACTTCAATCACAGCGGAGGATGGGAGTAATCTGTTTAGAACGTTACGAGCAAGTCCATTCTTTGTTTGGATTATTATTTAAGGTCTGTAGTAGCATCGGAGCTTTCTCGGAAAGGAATGCCGATGATAGAGAGGCGTTATCTTGTCAGCCATTATCTTCAGTCGATGCCTTGCTTGGCCGAACTCTAACAAACGTTCTTTGTAGTCGGAAGAAAACTTTCCAGGAACAGTTTAAAACCCGATTGGGATGTGTTCGAGATGACATATTTGGCACCAACAAAATGACAGAATGTCCGACTTTACATTTGTCAACCGAACCGAATAAAACACGTCTTTGTAGCATAATAAACACAAAAAAATAGTCATTTCTATTCCGTAAAATCACTAACAACAGTCTGGTGTTTGAGGAACAATGAATTGTTTAACTAAATTTAATTTCCTTTATTCGGTGATAAAAAGATAATTTACTGTACAAATAGATAAACTTCTACATTTTCTGTACAAAAAATGTATATATAAAACCTTCTTTGAAGATGTGTTTGTTTGTAATAAGCTAAAAGATTTCATTGGCCAATCTTCTTGAAATAACACTTTTCTTAACAGAAGCTTCTGCTTCTGTTAAAAAGAGTGTTATTTCAACAGTTAGAAAAACACTTCTCTGTTAAGCTTTCTATTATATAACAGACCACGCACTAATCCGTTAAATCTTTTAGTATTATTATTATAATTAAAACACTATAAAATTTAAAAAATGCAGGAAGAAAGGAAGAGGAAAAACCAAAACAGACGAAACGAACAAAAGTTTTATCACCAATTTGCAAGTTACATTTCTTAGAATAAACGAAAAGAAATGCCAAGAATGACGAAAAGAAACCGTTTGCCCCTCTCGAATTTCTTTATTTTAATTACTTGGCTACCGTACATCCACACCTTACTTCATACATCGACTGTAATAAGCCCCGTGACCCGGATATAAACGGGAAAGTCAAAATTTCACTGCGATTAGTTCTGCAGTTGGCCACTGAGGGCGCTGAGTTCTTGAGGGGGCCAAACCATAATACCGCAGAGAGTCCCTAGCGAGAAAGAGTTTTGCCTCCGAAGGAATAGCAATTGCAATTTCTTCACCCGGAATGACATCAGCTGGTCAACTGATGACATTCATCTTTCCCTCGAGGGAACATTTCCTCTCAAATTAAGGTAAGTTAACCTACATACCTTCTATTTTTCTACCTTTTATCTTTGTTCCTTTGTTTCCACTTTCTTATAAAGTTTTTTAACCTCGATTAAAAGAAAAAAAAATGTATATTTACTAAAAACATTCGCGAAAATATTGGCAAAAAAGCACGAGTTTAGTCATTAAAAAACGCAAATTATTTTCTTGAATGTTATAAAATTACATTGCAACTCCTATAAAATTCTTCATTTCTGCTAATTACCCTTAAGTAAACAAAAAGGCAACGTTCATTTTACACGCGTTTTATTCAAAATCGACAGCAAAAATAATTATTAAATTATTGTAAGACATTTTCGAGGCTGTTAACATCGAAAACAAAACCTAAAAGTAGAAAAATAATGTAACTTCAAGATAAGTTTATGAGCCATTTTTCCTAGAAAAAAATCGAAGTTTTCTTTGTACAAAACTCTCTCTCAATAAAAATATAAATAACATAACTTACCCTCATAAAAAAAGAACGTTTGAGTTCGTGTGAGGTTTCAATTATTAAGCAATTCATCCAAACTTTTGTATATAAAGAATAGTCGTAAAGAATCCATAAGAACCTCTACAGGCTATCGATCTCTAGAATTCAGCTAGTTAGGACTTATTTTATCTTATTTTTTAACATAAAAATAAGCAGGTTTTTTTTGATTTTAAACATATTCAAGTACGGCAAAGTGTTTATCATCACAATACACGCTCTGATTTAGTACAGATTTGGCAACCGTTTAGAAAAGGAAGGGAACGATCGAGTGTTCATTGTCGTGGCATCTATCAACACGACAATGAACACCATTTATTTCTAATTGAATAGAACACAGCGACCGATAAGGGAACGATTACGATGTTCATCGATTCTTACGACACCTCACTCTTTCAATCGGACACATGTTTCATTAATGAAACTGTAAATAAAGCGATTTCTTAGAATATAAGGGAAAAATTTATCACGATCGACCCAAATCCCGAACCGAGGCATTAGAAATCCTTTAGGAGTATTAAATCTCAAAAATAATTTATTTCGACTGTTTCTACGGATACTAATTAACTTTAACTAGATCCTTGTTTAATATTATAGGCTTTATTAACTTAATTAGGCAATTAATTTCCAAACATTCGAGAATTCAAATAGGAATAAAATTAGAATAGTTTCATTGTTCTTAATAAGTAACTTAACAAAGTGTTTATCAATTAATTATACGACTAATAAACGACCAAGTAGCGTAATTAGAATAGAATCATTCAAAATTTTTCCATTATCTTAGACTTAAGCTAAAACTATTTGTTAAGCCGATTTAAAATTCTAGTAAAAACAAAAATTCTGTATTAAAATCTGCGATAAAAGTTTACTTTTAATGTGATTTTATAATAATTGAAACGTTTTTCTTCCCCTTTATTCATTTATTTTGTGATAATCTAAAGATTTACGTTTAAAAAACATTCAGCAGAGTTACCTTTAAAGAAGAAGAAGAAAAATATAGGATTTTTATAAGGTGTGTTTTGATCAGAGTCATCCACCTTCGTATCTGGATTGAATCCAATCAGGGATAAGAACAGAAGGAGACACAAGTATTCATTTCCTCTTCCTCGCAGCTTGAGCTGTTTCCTCTCAGCGGGGATGTTTTATATCTACATTTTCAATTCAAACATTGTCCTCTGGAGAGTTATTCGAGCCATACTTAGACTTCCGTAAAGTTGCCTCACTTATAGTCTACAGTAATTAATCATTATTTACCAAGACTTCCTACGCAGATGAAGTGATCGGTTCATTACTCTACGGAGCATAGCACTTCGAATAATTAGGCTACGTTTGCGATAAAAACGTCGTTAATTGCGGGTATCGTAAGCTGCTCGAGTTTCCCCGTTAAAATAACGTTTATACACAAAATGAACGATTCGTTTCCTTTATATTCTTTGCTATAATTTACATAAAACTCATTATTTAATTATTAAATGAAGAAATAAAATGTGTCAATTTAATCAGCATTTTTATGATTATTCGTAATGTTTTACCCTCATTTTTCTATCTTCCATTTAATAAAATATTCGATATTCTATTACATATAAATTCTAAATATGCTCTTTTATCTGATAATATTGCATTAATCTGTATTATAAATTAACTTCGATCAATAACACGATTTAATTTCACGTATTAATAACGCTATACAAGTTTCATAAATGGGGAAATTATCAATCAAACGTTATTTGAACTACAAAGAGCTATAAAAATCTTGTGTAAAATCACATAAATAAATTAATTAAGCATGATGGAATTTAAATACAGTCAAATCCCCATTGAGGAGAACGTAAAAAATGGCCGTTTCTGGAGGTTAGTTTATTTTGTACGCATTATTATTATTATTAAAAAATCCGAAAGAATGGCCATTGTTTACAGGTAATAGTTGTTAGAGGTTCGACTGTATTTTGTAAATTAAATAAATTACGCCTAATTGAAAATTCAAGTAATTTAAAGTGTGTTAAATTATATCGTTAGCATTATTAATGGATTTAATTTTAATAATTTTCCATTTTATTAAAATCGAATTAAATTGAAATAAGTGAAAATATATTTGTAAATCTGATTATTTGAATATGATACGACGTACTAATTCGTGTGATTGATTAATTATCAAGATATACAGGTAGATCAGATCCCTCGCTTTACGATCGCTCGCTTTACAGATCTCCGCTTTACGATTACGATTGATATAAATTTTTCTTTATGGTTGTATAAAACGCTATATATAAGTGCCGTATTTTTTTCGGCCATTTTATTGAGATGTTGTATAGTTCGAAGCTTATATTAACTTCAATTTTACTACACTATGGGAAACTATAGCTCGAATTTTCTCTTAATGATGACTAGATTAAATCGTAAAAGTGTACTATACATGCAAATTTATAATATTTAATTGTGTTTATATTTTGATTTTAAAATCTTTGTACTATTTATTACCTTAAAAATGGATTAATTCGTACTCTAAGCTTATTTATCTAGTAGCCCATTCACAATTCATTGCTAATAGCTAATTTAACAGCTAGTTCAGCAAATTCTTCTTCTACCATGTAAATTCGTTAATTATTTCTTAAGTTCATTTAAATTTTTCTAGTAGTTTTATATTTCCAACTATTTATTAATTTGTTTTCCCCCTAAATTTTTCTGTTCTACTTCGGGAATCGACCGAAATCAAATTAAGGAAACTAAGGGGGAAAAAATATAAAAGAGTTATATTAATAATTATTTTATAAAATTTCAGTAGTTCCCATGAAGAATTTTATATACGAGTAATATAAACATACATTCGCGGATCCAACCTGGTGCAGTGAACTGGAATAAAAATGCAGTTGGTACTAACACCTTGCCAAGGAAAAAATGACAATTTTCAAATATTCCTTACATAAGTATAGCGTATTTGAATATGTATGTTATTTATATTCATATATATATGTATATATAACTTCATGAAAATATAAACTTTATGAGACTTTATGAATAGTTTACTGTATTTTTACAACGGAACCCGTATTGCTTGTCCACTAAACATTCATCTGTTGCAGTGGCGTAGCTAGGATTCTCCAGGCCCGGTGCGGAACCAGATTTGTGAGCCCCCGAAAAAATTTTTCGGGTCTTTTTTTCGTGATTTTGGGGCCTTCATGGGCCTATCGTTTTCCAGGGGCCCGGGGCGGACCGCACCTACTGCACCCCCTAGCTATGCCACTGATCTGTTGTGAAGATTTTTAAACAATAATAATGCTTTTATAGGAAATTATTCATAAATAACCATAATTTCTTACTTATATAGTAACAATTAATGACAAAGCAGGATTTAAATATTAATATAAACATTTTAACGTATTAAGATTTTTATTTGTTTTTAGTCCTCACAATACAGGGTTATTCAAAAAAAAAAAAAAAAAAAATGGGTGCAAAACTAAAGCTAATTTTTTCGTACCTGAAATAACATACAGTAACAGTAATAACATGTAAAGACAGAGGAACTCACCAAGTTTCGCATACACGTTACAAGTGTTTGGTGTAGGCACCGTCGGTGACACGGCAGATGTCTGGTTCTGTCCAAACGCGTTCAGTATATCCTCTGACATTAATTCCATTGCTTCGGAGATGCGTTGTTCCAGTTCGACTAGGTGCTGTGACATTGGGACTGATATAATGTCCGCCCCTTGGACGATCTGAAACAACGCATTTCTGAAGCAGTGGAATTAATATCAGAGAATATGCTAAACGCGTTTGGACAGAACTAGACATCCGCCGTGTCACTAACGGTGCCTACATCGAACACTTGTAATATGTATGTGAAACTCGCGAATTCTTTTGTCTTTACATGTCATTACTGCTGCCGTTTGTCATTTCAAATATGAATAAATCGGCTTTACTATGGCACCGTCTTTTTTGAATAAACCTGTATTAAATATCGTGACCGTTACAACATGCGTTTTATACACAAGTAACAACCAAAATACAAACTTTAATGTATAAAATAAATTCACCTCCCCAAAAAATTTTGAAAGAATGCCTATTCGTGATAATTGAATCTAATTTCTATATAGCAGGTTTTATTTTCGTTATCCCAAAAATGTGATTCGGTTTCATTTGGAACAGGTCATGTTTTTTTATAGAAGGCATGTTTCCTTCTCTTGTAGACATATGGTTTATACATTAAAGGTTTATATTTTGGGTATTCTTTGTTTAGTAAACTAATCGTTTAGCTAGTTTTTCAGACAATTTTTAACACTGATTAATTGAATCTAATGTTTCTAACTGTTTCCTAAATGTAGATTGTTTATAAGACTTGTGTCAAGACTTCAAGGAAGAAAAATTCACACGTAATTTATTACAGAAGTTAAAAACGCTATGGATTATGAAGGTTCTAGATTTTTATGCAAAACAGAAAAGTTCATTAACTTCTAGTTAGAAATCTTTCTACTTTATATCAATAAAATACCTCAGATATATTTTCATGTAATTATAAATTAAATTTTAATAATTCTATAATTTCAACTTCCGTAATTATAGAGGCCCGAACGTCAGTTCTCCATGTTTTGTTTTGTGTTCCAGATACATTTGTAAATATGAATTGTAAACTGAATTTAGAAATAACGTGTTTTTCTGCTTTCAAGAAGGATATAGAACCGTACCAATTTGGTACAATTGATTTCAAAATAAGAGCAAATCACTGTCTCTTACAACGGTTAACATAACCGTTGTAAGAGAGTGATTTGGGCTTCTTTGTATAAGTTTAATTATTTTATTTACAGTATAACAGACTCTTTTGAGACTAAGAAAAAAAAGAGGTAAATTAAAACAACGCGTAAAAAGGTTAAATAACAGCACTTTCTTTGATCTTACTACGTATTATTCTCTATTAGATTTTTAAAATATTATTACTATTTATTTAATCAATAAATGTATAACTAATATTGTTTATATAAATTACAACACGTGGAAGTTTGATGACTGATGGCTGAAGGCTGACAGCAGCAGAGACTGTAGTGTTTTAATAAGTATATAAATTCATATATTTATATTATCATTTCAAAACTTTCAAGTAGATCTTCTGTTCATTTACATTTTATAGAATATTTACTCACAATTTGTTATACAGTATTAATATATTTGCATTACTAAGGTCCAATTAATATGCATTGTTATTGCAATGGAGCGTTTGGCTAAAATTTGTTAGCAGAACCAAGTAATTTTCGATACAATTTTTCGACTTTACAGCTAAGATTACTATTTCTGTAATAAATAGAAAATTTGATTTATTGATTTTTATATACAATAAACATTGAAGTTCTTATATTTGTCATGACTATTATTATATCAAAGGCGAAAAATAAAATGAAAACTTAAATTTATATAAGCCAACAAATCAGATCTGTAAAACTTTTGACATATTTGACAATTGGTGCGCTTATTATAGAGTTTTTACTGTCTAAAATAAGGAAAAACATATTTTGTAACTTTTATAAAGTAAAAATGAAAATGCTACAATAAAATAAAACTTTTACTTACTTTTCTTGTATATAATAGTTGGGATTTCTAGGCATCTAACTAATCATATGGGCTTAGTGATAAAATATATCGTAAGAAAAAAGGTTTTTCCAACTTTCCAAGTTTTCTACAGGATAGATTATCCTTTTTGTGCACGTGATAAGCATTCAGGGCTGGGCTTATAGATTTATTGTAGCCATATTATGTTATAGTTTAGGGTCACAACAAGTCTACAAGACCAGTCTTAAATGCATTTCAAGTGCACAAGCTCTTCCCTTCTACTAAATAGCTACATACGTATAAAAAAAAAATGAGGTCCTAAGTTATAATCATAACGTGAGAATCTAAACTGTAGCTTGTTTAGCTTACGTGCAAATCCGGCTCTGTATGCATTTATAGTATGTTCGAGTAAGCCTGTATTCCACTTCTGTCTGGCATATTTAGAAGTTAAAATTTTTTACTTTTTAAAAAACTATTCTATCTACAAAAATAGACGTGAACTTAACCATACGGTATATTAATTCTTTCTTAACAACATCTTTAATCTCATCTTGAAAGCCTATTGTCCTACATTGTACGAGATTGAGAGACAATTAACGCCTGTTTAATCGTCTAACAAATAATATATTTTCGATTGTTTATTAATATTCAACTAGTCTAAGTTGGTATATATTTGGCAAATTCTTTTAATTGAGAAAATAAAAACTCAGGCAGATAAAAATGAAAATAATTTGACTATTAATTTTCATTTATTTTAATTTTCTATTAAATAATATATATATTAATATGTGTAAATTTTAAAATATAACTTATCTTATTGCAATTTTTATACAGAAATTTATTAATTTAAATCTTTGAAATTTTCAGATGGGTAGGATAAAAATTTTCCTTTTACTGCCATCTGTTGTTAATGTAAAGAATTACATTAGATTAATTTATTAAAACTAGATTTTATTTTGAAAAGTTTTAAATAATTTTATTTTTCATTTTCAGCATGGACATCACGTTTAATCTATCATCCATTAATGCCACTTGGGAATTGCCAGATAACGAATCTCTAAATGATACAGGCCAATACGTGCCGTACGAAAAGAGACTGGAAACGTATGTGGGTACCTGCAGTTTTTGCGGTCGTATTATTGGTGGGTATCATTGGAAATGGAACTCTGATTTTTATATTTGTTCGAAACAAATCTGTTCGAAGTATTCCAAATACCTACATCATGAGTCTGGCTGTGGGAGACTTCACTGTTATCGTTGGAACAGTGCCATTTATAAGCACTATTTACACGTTCGAAAGTTGGCCTTACGGTGAATTTCTATGTAAACTGAGTGAATTCTTAAAAGACGTGTCAGTAGCGGTTACCGTCCTCACCCTCACCATGCTCAGCGTGGATAGATACATCGCTATTGTATTACCTATGAGGAAGTACACGGGAAGACATGCCAAAACTCTCACGGTATTGTTTGCCCTAGGCATCTGGTGTATAGCCCTAGCTTTAGCCACACCGGGAGCTTATTATTCATTTCTGTGGGAGGTATCCATAAGTCCCGATAAGGTCATATACGTGTGTTACCCTTTCCCGCATAACATGTGGCCTTGGTATCCACAGATGATGGTTCTGATGAAGTTTCTTTTACTTTACGCCATTCCTTTAACGTTTATAGGTTCCTGCTACGTTTTAATGGCTCGACACTTATATGAGAGCACACGGAACGGTCTGGGTATAAACGGTAGACAAATAAAACAATTGCGAACTCGCGCAAAAATAGCAAAAATCGTATTGTCTTTCGTTGTCATATTTGCCATCTGTTTTTTTCCCAGTCAAGTGTTTATGATGTGGTATTATTTTCATTCTACTTCAAACGAAGATTATAATGATTTTTGGCACGTTTGGAAGATAGTAGGATATGTATTAACTTTCGTCAATAGTTGTCTGAATCCGATTGCCCTCTATTTAAACAGTGGAGTTTTTAGAAGCCATTTTAATAGAACTCTTTTCTGCTGTTGCTTTACCGATCATACCGAATATACAAGATCTTTACGAACTGCCCAAAGCACCATAAGAACACAATCGTATTGTAGCCATCTCACTAAAATCCAGTCCGTGCACAGAATCGAACGTTGATTGTTACGAGAAGTCACCAGTTACAATTGCTGTTGCTCTATTTTTACTGAATATCTGTTATATTATGTATTACGGTGTCATATTATATATATATGATTCATATATATATATATATATAATTAAAAATTTCCGAGTTAGATAATATGCATTTTTCTTTGCATAAATGCGATATTTAATCCGTATTAAAATTAGTAAAAAATTTGTATATTAAATAGAATTAATAAACGAAAATATTTTTCGATGCAATTATATGTTATTGACCTCTTCATTTTATTTATCTTGGATAAAATTGTTTAAAAAATTTTATCAAAAATTTGCGTAATTTTAAATGTCAAGCCATTTATCAATAAACCTTTTATATTCAGGTCATGTTAGACTTTTTTTTTTTGTTATTATTAGTACTGTATATTATTTATGAACGGAAACAAGAAAGTACTTTAGCAGCGGAGGGAGGAAAGGAAGAAAGGAAACTTGTTTGACTTCTATTAACAAACCGGTTTTCGCCCACGTTCTCTCTAAACGACCCAGGCAGATCTGCCATTATGTCGACTTTCTGCTACAAAGTTACATCATTGTGCAGCTTTTTGGAATGTTTGAAGCGAATATAAACTTAAAACAAGTTCAGTTTTGTTTGAAATTAACACTTGTTCTACTTAAACATGAACTGGAAGGGTTTAATCAAAGAAATATCGCCTGTTTGGAATTTCAAGGTAATTTTAGTGATATTTCTGTGGGCTGGTGGTGTAGGCAGGGCCGAGCATAGAGACAGATCTCTGTGTCCGGCTAATTTTCACGGCAACTGTAAATGTGATCTTGATAGAGAGACAAACTATTATATCGTTAACTGCACGGATACTAATTTGGATAATGCTAACATATTGGAGTATATGCCCGTTGACACCGAAGTGCTTATATTCACAGGTAACAATGTTCTAGATTTGCCATTATATATTTTTGGAAGAGATGCCAAGTACGATAAATTGAAAATAGTTGATCTTTCTAATAATAAAATTCAAACTATCAAAGACAGGACGTTTCACGGTGTCGATAACGTGGAAAAATTGATACTGAACGATAACGATCTTTATTTAAATGGGAAAGACAATCAACCTAAGATGTTTAGACATTTTTTGAACTTGGAAGAGCTTCATCTTAGAAATACATTCACCAAAAAATTTATATGGAGTGACCACTACATGGAAAATTTAGAAAAAATTTTCATGCAAAGCAGACTTACTAATTTACGGATACTTAATCTGGAAAAGAATGAAATCAATTCTATTCCAAACAGGAACTTCTTTTGTGATCTACCTTCTCTTCGGGAGCTGAGATTGTCGGACAATCATCTCACTGAATTTAATATTAATATAAAATGTTTACCTCATTTGAATATTCTTGATCTTAGTCATAATTATATTTCATATTTAAATAATGAAACTTTAACCGAACTCGAATTATATCCACAATTGAAGATAAACCTGAGTGAAAATCCATTTCGGTGCGATTGTAATATGATCGACTTTTTCCAATGGATATCCACAACAGAAGCAAACCTTATTTCTAAGGATCTTTATTACTGTAAGGATGGTTTTCCACCGCAAAATATCGGTCGTCCTCTATCAAATCTTACAACAAATGATCTGCTTTGTCGCTTTTTCGCACATGATTTTTATACAGATTTGAAAGCCATTTATATCATCTTGACTTTAATCATCATAGCAATGGTGGCTCTGGTAATTACTATTATAGTATATAAGAACAAAAGATTTGTTTACGACGTTGCTCATAGAATGTCAATTAATATTCGCCGTAAATTTCAATATGATTCATTGGATAAAGTGGAAGAAACTGAAATGGAAGTTTGATTTATAAAAACATTAATATCATTTATTCAAATATTATTTACTAAAGTAGTTTAGAATATTTAAAAATGCATATTTATTTATATTCTTTACTGTAAATTTATAATTGCAAAAATATTTCTATAGCTAAAGTAGACTAGAACTAGATCTGATGTTTCATTATATATTAAAAAATATAAACAAATAATTAATATATAATTATTAATTGTTTGTTAAATGCTTTATTTGCCCATTAAAAAAAATAAAATTTTTTGTATTTTTATAAACATTTTATTAAAATTTAAATGGAATTTTTGAAATTTGAACTTTGTTTACATTATTTATATCATATATGTATTATATCTTTTTTAAAAAACTTTTCTAATATAATAATTTTTAAAAATAATATTTTATATTTTAATAAGATAACAGTTTTGATATTATAAAAGATCATTTTCAATCTGTTAATACTCAATAGAAACTAAAAAACTTTAACAATATAAGTTTAAAATAAATTGAACTGTAGATAAATGGTATTTTTGATCCTTAGTAAGTTGAACTTTTTCATTTATATAAAATGATGTAAATTAATGAAAATGCCAGCTATTTAATAATTAAATCATGTAAACAGGTCATGTTGTTCATAATTATTTTAATTAATGTAATAATATTAATTATTAAATAATTTATTAATATCACATGAGAATATTTCTCAATATATTTATCTTATTTATTTATCAATATAATAATATATTGATAAATAAATTACATATTTAATTAGAATAACTTTACAGACTAATCTTTATTATAATTTTCAAAATTAATTAAAAATTCATAGTTAATTTAATATTGTAGTAGATATAATGAAACTATTTCTATAGGCATGTTGATTGGTTTAAGTAAAAATAAATAAATCAGTAATCAGTTTTAATCAATACAAAATGAAAATTTAATAATTTTAATATCTTCAATTAATGATAATGATTTTAAGAAACATTTTTATATATTGCTTAAGTATCAATTTCCCTTGAAAATTTTCTTTTTTTCAATAGATTAATTGATTTAACTTCACAGTTGGTTTAACCGTAGTTATTTCGTCTGTACCGCATTTCATCAGAGACAAAGACTATTGGGTTTTATTCACATTATTCTTTATTTCACTATGCATTTCGGGTGCAATCTTTTCCGTTTATTTTGCACCCCTCATCAGGTGTTACATTTCTACAATTGGTAGAGAATACATTTGTTACATTAATTATTGTAGATGGGTTTCTTAATATATATAAGTTATAAAAGATTATTACAGTTTTTTTGGACTAGTCATAAAGAGTTATTACAATTATTATAATTATTACATTATTTAGATTGATTTAACACAAATTAATGTAAGGGATTATTTCAAATTTTATTATTGTTAGTATTATTCGGTACTAACCTTTTTTAAGACCATACCGTTATGAGGTGTTTATGTCACCGTCCCCCGAGGCATTTCTAACTGTCCTTCGTTTAGTTTATTTGCGTTTCTTAAGCCCCTTCCCTATTTCCTCCCACACTTCGTCTACCTCCATGCCGTTGTTTAGATTTATTGTGTTGCTTTTATTGACTATTGTAAAGTGTTCTTTGAATTTTCGTAAATAGTTGTCCTTCTCTCTGTGGATTATTTTTATACTTTTTTTATCGATTGTGCATCCGAATTTACTGCAGTGATCGGTCCATGGTGATTGGTCCATCTTTTATAACTTATATACATTAAGAAACCCATCTACAATAATTAATGTAACAAATGTATTCTCTACCAATTGTAGAAATGTAACACCTGATGAGGGGTGCAAAATAAACGGAAAAGATTGCACCCGAAATGCATAGTGAAATAAAGAATAATGTGAATAAAACCCAATAGTCTTTGTCTCTGATGAAATGCGGTACAGACGAAATAACTACGGTTAAACCAACTGTGAAGTTAAATCAATTAATCTATTGAAAAAAAGAAAATTTTCAAGGAAAATTGATACTTAAGCAATATATACAAAAAACCGCACCATTAACGTCTAATACTTATAGAAAAACATTTTTATATTAAATTAAATAAATAAAAAAATTAAATTATCTAATAATCTAATTGTACTCAATTCCATGACAATTGAGTGCAATGTTGAGTACACTTGTACTGTACTCAAAATTCAATTTTATTAATTATATAAAACTAAAAAAAAAATAACCAACGTATAACGAAAACATGGAAGTATTTTTGATAAGTCAAACTTATTTAAAATTAAATTGAATCTATTTAAGAAAAAATAGAAAATGATATTTTGCTGAGAATATCTGATATAAAAATAAACAGTGATTTCATAGTTTTCAAATACAAAATAGTGTAAAATACAAAAGTATAGATAAGGTCTGAGAGAGATGATATAGGACCTTAGCCAGTTATAAATGTGGGGCATCATCCTTTACTAAAAACTACAAAAATGTATAAATAAAATCAATAAAACAGATTTGTTTATCACTTATCAAAAGAAACTTTAATTTATATCAATGTCATATCATGTGTTTAATACAAAAAAAAGCTAAATTTTGAGCTCTCTATGTCTACCCCGAGATCAAATCATATTTGTATCATGAAATTAAATCTGGTTCTGCATACGGATATAATTAACCAATCCTGCAAAATATAGGCAATTGATAAATCCAAGAAAAATTTCATGAAAATTGTTACCAATTAAAACTTTATAATATAAGTAAATATATACAGGACTGGATTTATATATTAGCTAAACAAGTTTATAGTGTCATGTTTTTAAATTTATCATTATTTAGTTGAGGGAAGAAAGATTTATAACTTACGATCGTGCAAATCTACATCCAGCCATGACAGCAATAAGTTTATATTAGGCACTATATAAAAAACTCCGAGGAATCTAGAACAACATATGAAGTTAGAGCTTGATAGAATCAACATCCAAATGCTGCAGAAGATTGCACTACTTGGAACAACACATATTTTGCGTAAATACCTCTAAACATCCCAGGTTTCTGTGGAATATGATATTTAGGAGACGAATCCATTAATAGCTGATGGATGATTCGTTATATAATAATAATAAACAAAAAATAAGTACAATTTTAATTTTTCTCTTAATGTTTCTTGCACTAATTGATTCAATGTAATAAACAATATATATAAATATAACAGATTTGATAAAAATTACTCTAAAATTCGCCCCGGAAAGTTACTTAAATTATAACATAACTTTTAAAAAGATTAATTGTATAAAGTTTAAAAAAATTAGTTTTATTCTCAGCAAAAACTATCGACTCATATCTTAATTAAAATACCATATTATTAGGAATTTAAGATGCGCTCGGACTTTTAAATTAAAAATAAACTTTCAATACAAAAGAAACGATAATAATTGGAAATAAATAACCTACAATTTAAAAGTTTATAATAGAATAAAAATTTTAATAATATATAATTAACAGAAATTATAATACGATGTAGACAAACAGAGACAGAAAGTCAAAAGTTCAGATCCATCTTGGGTTCAGCCAAGTCCACAATGACAGGTCGGATGATGAGGGACGAACCCAACATATCCGGGAAAGATTGTTTATGAAAAATTCCTGGTTGCTCCCCGGATCGATCTCGGGTCCCCCAGAGCGGTAGGCTGATACCTTAACAGCCTCGACCATTCTGTGGCAAATCTAAAAACTAAATCTTCAGCCCTCTATAATAAAAATAAAAATAAGACAGTTTCATCGATAGTATCATGATGAGAAATTTTTCTATCTAAAATTGTTTGATATTATTACAAATTAATAATAAAACTGACATATCATTGCTAAATTACCAATTTATTATTATGAATGAAGAAGGAAATTAACTTTAAGTTAATAATAAATAACTTTTTTGTTGCTGAATTTCACAATAAGAAAATGATTTCCTTACCTCATTTGGATAATTCACCAAATTATATCTTTTAAGAAACTAAAATAGTACATAAAGTTACTGGAAACTAAATAGCCTAATAAAATACCATAAGATGTGAAAATTAACTCTCATAAATTAATTTTTAGTTATACACTTTATATTAAATGTAAATCTGATTAATTTTAGGAAAATTTATGTATTAAATTAATTCAAGAATCTAAGTTTTCCAATCAAATTTAATTTACAGAACAAATAGACTACCATTTTGATAACTATAATAATTCACAATCTCTATTCAGATAATATAAATTAAACGTATAGTATTTACAATAATTATGCTAAAAACAAAGTAAAATTATTTAGTATTCCTTCATCAAAATGTAATTTTTATATCAAAAGATAAGTCTACACTTATAAGAAATATAACTATCAACGTGAACCTTATATATATAATTATAATTATACATGTTACTGTATTATGTTTATAATTTAATAATCTTTATAATATACCGGTAATATTAAATTTTAATCATTGAAATTAACTATAATGATCAAATTATAGTAATACACAATAAGCATACTGTGTACTATAATCGGATATGTTGATTAAAATTTATCAAGCAAACTTGGCGGTGATGATGATGAAAAACAAATAATTCGATTAAAAACACGATACTTGCTATTAAATATGTATAAAATCTTAAGTAAATAAATTATGAGGCATTTTAATGAGGGCATAAAGTGTTTCTGAATGGAATTTCAGACAAAACTTTAAAATAATTAATTAAAAAATAGTTTTTATGCTTCCAGAAATGATATTATTTTAATAATTGTAATAAAGTTGTGCTTCATTATTTTATTTGTATGGTTATTTTATGGTGTTGTGATTCCAACAACACCATAAAAACTAGGTAAATAAATAACATTTTCAGAATCTGTTTCAGTTAATAAAATTTTAAATGTCAGTAAAAACTTTAATTTTTTGGAGGTAAAACTCTTCATAGCTTTTAGTCAGTTATTGAAATCTTAAAGATTTAATATTTATCAAGCAAAATCAAGTAAAACAATTAAATAATATAAATGTCAATAAGAATATCTTGACAGTTTCTAATGTAAAAGCGAGGATCACTTTTCTGATAAAAATCGATTTCAATAAACAATCTTGATGGATCATCAATTAATCATAAGATTAATTGGATTAACAAGATTAGCATAAATTGATGGATCACCAGTTAATGGTGATCCATCAATTTATGCTAATCCTGTTTTATAAATTCACTACAATCAGCAACTTTAATTTAGTAATTTTAATGTATTTATAAAACAAGATCATAATAATTTTTAAATACTTAATGTATAAACTATACATTTTCTGACATAGCCAAGGGACTTAAGGAGCTAAACTTTCCCTCAAAAAAAAAAAAATCTCGAAATTATAGATGAAAGAATGCTAAGGAAAACAGTCGAAGATAATGTTTATCGCGCAAATCAGGATAGTTATTAGAAGTGAGTGAAAATTGATCTAAAAATGACTAAACTTAAATTATTATTTAAAAAATTACTTATATATATATTGATCAATGAATTGGTTGTGTTGTGTTAGAACAGGCCTGGCCAACCCAAATTGTTTCGCGGGCCACTTTGATCACGTGTAACTTTATGGTGGGCCACAATTTAGGCAAACATGCTTTTAAAAAGTAAAACAAATATAAAATCAATAAGATTTTATTGTTATACCAAGAGTTCGTTGCGCATTATAACGATGATACATGCAATTTTCATTTATTTAATTGTTTTAGTATACACTACGGAAAACAAAAGTTTTAATAGATATATAATATCGCTTAGCGGGCCACATAATTTAACGTGACGGGCCGCGGGTTGCCAGGCCTGTGTTAGAAGATGTATGAAATGGCTCTACTTAATTTTTTTTTTCTTCTATTTTTGAGAATTAAAAACAGGCAACAAAAAGTAGCACTCTCCTTGAAACCAAACTGCTAAAGAAAAGTAGTCTTATACATATAATGTAATAAAACAACTAGAATAAGCCCTAAATGCAGTTTTAAATGGCCTGCCCATAAAACCACGTGTAACGATCCAGTTTAATAATTGTGGTTCCTCTTCAATAACTGGAGAGAGTTTAAAACCAAAATTTAAACAATTTAAAATTCCTCTTTCAACGATCTAATTTCGGCTGTAGAATGTAGGTTGTAGGAAAACTGGTTTTGAATCCTTTTTACTTAAGTATGATCTTTCAAAGAATAGATGATATAAATTTTTCTTTGAAAAAAGTAACCTGTATTTCCATCACTAGCATTTGCATTTGAGTTAGTCAGATTTGCGATCTATAGTTCAGAAATATCAAGCAATACTAGTACAAAAAACAAAATTAAAAAAAATGGTCTTGATGTTGAATTCTAACTAATTGGTACGTAATTAAACTGGTACGTAATTTTTTAAAACCCATAGTATTTTTATCCTAGACAGTCTATAGGAAAGTCAGTATTTATATCATTTTCCCTAGGTTGTGTAAGATGACAGTGAATATTCTTCAGTATCATATGAATTAGAAGCATAATCTTTTCCTGATTCCGACCTACATAGACCTTAATAGGTCTATGTAGGTTTAAGTCTGTACTGTATATAAATATACTGTACATAGTATGAAAAAGCTAGTTGTTCATACCACTTACATTAAAATGTAAGTGGTGTGAAATTTGAGTTGATATTTATAGTGATTAAAGATTCATTAAAAATCTACATTGATATTTTAAATAAATCAGGCTTTGTATTTTATTTATTCAAATATAAATGTTTCTTTAAAATGCCATGTATATATGATCTTGCTCTCACATTCTTTCTCTTATTCATAAATTGACAAAATAAGAAAATTTAATATTTGTATTTTATTACAAATATTTATTTTTAATAATGATTATTGTCATATTTTTATAATACAGTTTTTCAAAATTATTAAAATTTCGATTAGAATGTCGATTATCCGAAATGGATTTCATAGAGTACTAATTCCAGAAATTACGAAGTTTTACGTAATAGCGATTGCCGGTAATCTTCTGTGGTCTGTTATCTCGTTATTAACTCTAGTATTAGGTTTTATTTATTACAGTACAAATAGAAAAGCATGATTAACGAGTCATAGACTTCTAATGCATCAAATGCTTCACAGTGCCTAAGCGCACGAAGCATTTCAAGCAGCATTGAAATGGTTAATATTAACTTTATTATTGGGTATTTTTTACTTTGAATTCAAAGTTTCATCATTACGTTGTGGATTGTGATGAAAGACTACTGCTTGTTTTTAATAAATTAGACTTTTGTTTTTGCTATTTCTTATTTGTATGTAGTAAATTTCTGTCTCAGCTTTTATTATTATTATTATTAGTAGTAGTAGTAGTAGTAATAGTATACTAAAATTAAAATGCATATTTTAACCTTTTGTTTAAAGTATTTATCTTTTTTATTCATTCCGTACCAAATGTGATCGGTTATTCGAAATTTCCTTGCCCCAATTATTTTGGATAATTGACGCTCTACTGTATATCAATATATATATATAATGTTTATATTCATTTTTGACTCTCCGTTCTCTGAGCACTAACGCGAGTTCTGCCAGTCCCACAATAGGAATGAGCGACGAACCCCTTCATACCACCCACGAAGAATTCTTGGAGTTGCTCGAGTGAATTCGATCCTGGGTCCCCAGAGAGGAAGACTAACCCCTGGCCATCAGATTGTTAAAATATTAAAAAAGGATAGTAATGGAGTTGACTAAATAATTTTTCTGAAAAATGTATAATTTTTACAATGAATTGATCAAAAGTATTTAGGCCATTTTTCTTTTTTAACTAAAGTTAAAGTTGATATTTTGTAATTATTCATCATTTCATAAAGTATATATTCTTTCAGCTTTTTCAGATGAATAGTATTTCCAATTGCGGCAATTATAACACAGAAATAAATTTAATCTACATATGTAAAATATTAAGCTTAAAATCGTCGAGACACTTTTTCCATCACGAAAAAAAAAAGTGGAAATGGTGTGTTGAATGAGAGATAGCATAGAGACAATGGAATGATTGACTCGACTAAATATTAACATTAACAATGAGACTTTATTTTATGTCTTAACCATCCGAGATCAGAAGAACAAGTGAAAGTAGCTTTTACAATAGTTGTGAGTCACGGACACCTGACTAAAATTGACCTAGTTTTATTAAGGGTAGGGTGGCAATAATTCCACGAAACCACAAATATTCGCTACACGGTGGCACAGGGAATAGATGAATCAGAAGTGCAGTATTTTTCACAAATTTTTGAAGAAGTAAGCGAAGCGAGCGGGGATGGGTTGACTATCAATTATTCGCGAACTTATTCTGAATGGGAGAAACTTCACAAACAATTGTCAAAGCAGTTTAACTATTTTTAAGACTCCGGCCAAATTTCTTTAGACATAAGAATATAGGATAAAAATATGACTAATGAACAGTGAGATGAAGCCCGTAAGAAGGGGAGGATCTCCTCTATGGCTAAATATTCCCATGCATTAATGAGGTCCTGGTAATTGTGTGACGCAGTGGTGTCCAAGCTTTTCGATTGGCGGGCTAAATTACGCACAAGTAAGAGAGCCACAAATATTTTGTACATTACATATACCGTATACCAAAAGTGAGTTAATTTACATCATTTATAAGTGATGTCTCTCGTCCCTCACTTCACGATTACTTTATTGCAGATCCGACGTAACTCACGATAGAGAAAGAAAAATTTAACTAAAATAATATCATATTTAATGATTAACTCATTCACGAGCAACTTACGGCCTGCGGGGCGTAAGTGGCCAGTGAGGTCCTAATATACGTATGGCCCCGTAACTTTGGCACTTAATTAATTTTATTTTTCTGTTTTCTGTCTCTTGCCATTATGCAATCCTTATTAAATTAATATCCGTGACGAAGAACATTAAAACTAAACTTCATCAGTGAAAAGATGAGAATAAACTAGTCTATATATTACTATTAATAGATGTCCTAACTTACGAGTTAGTTGAAACGAACTTAGTTGAAGCCATTTTAACAAATATCTATAAGTCTATATTTCTGTCAAGAATGAAATAATTCTGTTTTTCATTGCACGGAGAGAAACAATTTAACTTACATAACAATTCTGAAGGTCATACAGCTTAAGCGTGATACATTCATTAAAAAACTTATTAATATTAAAGACAAACATTAAACAGGATGAGATATCGTATCTTGCTTTTCATTTTGTTCGATTTAAAAATAAATACAAATAAATACAAATAAAAAAAAACATTAAACCATATTGTTAAGATTATTTTGAAGCCGAATAATAATTTCTATTGGTTTCCTTCGTCTGATTTTTTAATATTTAATTTCTAATAGAACTATATATAAAAATTCTAGAATAATCAGAAACTGGAGAAGTTTAATTAATAATTCAATTTTCTAGTAATTGTGTTGAACTTGTTTTTATTCGGAGATTAAAACAAAGCGAAAACTGAAATTAAATTCTTACAGATGACGTTAGAAATTAAAATAAACCGGTAATCCATTAACTTGACTATTCGGGCAAAGGAAAGGTAGGAATGACGTTTTAGACATGAGTCAATTCCGAATAAGTTATTTAAGCAATTTGATAGTGTTAAATCTCAGTATAATCTACTGGCTACATGGAATAATAATGAATAAATAAATATATATATTAACATATGAAAAATAATAACCCGCAAACTTAAAATCGTAAGCAAAATTAAAATTTCATTAAAATTATCACCTCGTATAATGTCATCGAATCCTTCGATAGCTACTTATTTAGAATTAATTCTAAAAAAAGACATTTCTGTCTCTAATTGGTAGAATAAACCACTGTTGTCGGCGAAATTTTTCCGACTTCAGCGATTCCAATCTCGAATGTTATTGATAAAATGTGAAATATGAAAAATAATTTTTAATTAGTGCAGTAGCTCCTCGTTATATCGTGCTTGTCGGGAGACAAAGAAAAAGCGCGATATAACCGAGTACTAAAAATTCTAGGCTTTTACTAAACAGATTATACATGCCATGCATAGGAGTAGCTAGGGCGGTCAACGGCTCGTCTCCCATGACAGTTTCTTCGCTACGAGGAGACGCCACGAGGGCTCACACTAGCTAAAAATCTTACTATGATTTATTTTATAAATCTAAACTCATACGTCGCGACATCGCATATTCAATATAGTGTTCAAGTTGCTCGAGTGCGAAGATATTACAATTTAAAAGTGTTTTATAAAGGAGTTAAGAAGGGTGACACTACGATATCCGCACCGGGTGTCACCCATGCTACGCCACTGATGCTATGGAATCTCTATCCTCCATTCTTTCATCAGCAAGTGTTTCTGATATAAAATAAGCTTAGTTTGGATTTTATTCGTGGTTATACCGTATTAAATGACGTTTACGTAAACACCGATATCACGAACACCCATTTAGCATTATTGTTTCTTTAATACTGTAATGACATTTAAAAACAAATACTGTTGATATAAAAACAAAATATCAGTCGTGATTTTATTATACGGTACTATATTTCATAATAAATCGCTTATTAAAAATTCGTGTAATTTATATTTTTCAATATAAATTATAAATACAGTAATTCAAAATTTAAAAAATAAATATCGAACGTATAATAGAACATCAAAACTTCTAAAATTACAGAGTAAAAATTCTCTAAAACAAAATAAAATTACTACTGTATAAAAATTTTAGAACTTTCCGTTCAGAAATAAATCTTCTTTACACATTACGCAGTGAATTCGAGATTTCGAATTCACAGAAACTTGTAAATGAAGAGACGGTACTTAAAACCAATAAATAAACAACTTTTAATATTTAAAAAAACACAATTGATAATTGATCTGTCCATTTGTTTTGCTTATTTAGATTTTGACGAATTTATTGTTTCACCTGCACTGGTAGTTTCAAAAACAATGGTAGGAATAAAATACAGTATTCGTTGCAAAAAGAAATTCAATGGCAATTGATATTTTAAAATTTATTGACTCCAAGTGCTTTTAAAATTTTTATGCATATCGCACGCGACTGCTCCATGGTTTCAGAAAATAACTTTCATTAATTTAAACGAATATATTCACATTGCCTAAAGAGCCCTACCCCCTCTAATGTATACCGGGGCCGGTTTGTTTTTGCTATTATTACCCAACCAAAAATTACGAAACATCGTGTATTAACCTCTCAAAAAGCCTACGATTTTTTCAATGAGTGAGTTTATTGGTTGATTGATTTTAGATATTGGCAAAGCAACAAGAGAGCAATCTGCCAATCGGGGAATGTATCTTCCAGATCTTTTAAGGAAAACTGGTTCCTATTCCGGCACTATCGACATGAAGAAAACACGGAAAACTTCACGAGGCAGTCCATCAGCCTAAACGCGAACTCGAGCAGACTACCAGTGTTTAGGAATCAAATTCACTTAGTCACTGATGCAGAATAGAGAACGACATACCAGTGATGAGCGACTTTCAATGGGTGAGAAAAATAAAGAACGTTTTTCAAATTGGTACTTGAGAGCTTTACCATGAACTTTGAAGCAAGAACGCAAAGTACAGAGACAATAATAAAAAGCTGGTACCGCTTCGAAGCACTAAGCTTATTTTTATCAAAGAGAAGCTTTCAAGAAAAAATTTGATTTTCATTTCAGGCCATAATCTTTAATTGGCGCAATATATTTTCACGTCTCGGATGTTTTTATTTGGATATCAATTTTTTTGACTAATTTTTTCATGTCTTTCTATTGGTTGAGAGTTATTTATGACGACATATTATTGTTTCTATAACATAAATTAATCTTAAAACAGTCAATAGAAAAACAATAAAAAAATAAGACCAGTGTTAACTGCAACAAACTACTGTAAAAGAAGAGAAAATTACAAAATGTAATTAATAGGCTTGTTCCAGCTTAATATTCACTAGCTTAAGTTCTAGGAGCGTAATTGAAAGATATTTATTTATTAGAGAATCTAAGAAATAAACATTTTTAATAATAAAACTTTAAAAAATTGTAAGAAGAAAAAATTTTTTTGTAAAACTGGCTTTGTTGGTTTTAATTCTAAAAATTTAGTAACTTATAAAACACAAGTTCACTTATTTGACGAAATATTCTCTCCATGATGAAATACAACTGACAACAAACTTTTTCTTGTAGGTTGTTGCTGGATCACAAATTTTTATCCTCCTTGGAATTAAAGTTTTGCCGAAACTGCCGTGATAATCGTGTTTACACAGTAGTAAAAAATAAAAAAAGAAAAATAGTAAATAATCGTAAACTGACTTTGTCATCGGTAATTCAATACTAGAACTCGCATATAAGAAAACGCGTGTTGTAAGTTGGCGTATTTTCGTCAACGAACTACATCGTCATATATGTAAACACGCATTTTATAGTTTATTAAATCCTTAGCGTATTTCATTTTTAAATTCCTTTTTTATTTTTAACTCTCTCCGCCCCGTGAACCTTAAGAGGGCTTTTTTCTCATACCCATTGTGAATTTGGCCAGGCACAATGGGCTCGACATAGCCTATCTGAAGCAGCCCGCCCATTAAAATTCCCGAGTTGCTCGGTCGGATTTGATTCCGGAACCTCCAAAGCGGTAGGCCGACGCTTTAATCATTTCGACTATCTGGCTAACTTCCTGATTGAGAAAAACGGTTTTATCGGAAAGAAATTAACTTTTCGAGTAACCGTAACACCGAATTTCAATTTTTAAATAAAACTTTAATTGGAATACTAAAATAAAACAAATACAGCAAATCAATTAATTTACTTGGTATACGTATATTATATTATTATCAATTAATTCACTTGGTATAAGTATATTATACCAAGTGAATTGTATCAACGCACCCCGAAATTTGAATGAAATACGACATATTCGATGAGGTTTGCACTTTTTAAAAGCCAAATAAAAATTCCTGAATGAAATAAATTTTACTCACGAATTATTTCGTAATTACAGATTACAAATCATAAAAATTACAACTGATGTAGTAATAAAACGTACAAAAAAGATGAATGAATAAATTATTTTTACGATAAATTTTTTTTATTTTAAATAAATTTTAAATATTTATAAAACAAAAATGATCTATATTAAAAAATATATATATTTAAATGTACTAAAATTCTACGCCATATTTTAAAAATCAGTAATTGTAAAATTAAGCAGAGGGCGCTGGTCGAAACAAGATGGAAGTTTAGATAACCGTTGTTGGTTTTGCGGAAGTTTCTCGATTTCAGTCAGGAAAATGAGTTTGTTTATCAGAAGAGGCCAATTGGTTATAATCCAAACGGCGAAACATTTTATCAAAATTCAAAAGAGAACACGTGTAACAACAGAAACTGGAGCATTATTACCGCCGCCGAAGAAGACTCCATTCGGAATTCCTCGAGTCATAATAACAGTTTTGCCAGGATTGTATTTGGGAGCCACCATTAGTAAAGAAGGGGCCGCATTCTTAGAAGAAAACGACATATTCGTCCCCGACGACGACGACGATGACGAAGATTAAATCGCAAACCTTTGGAATTGTTGTTAAATTAATTTATTCATTTACTTTTAAGTTAATAGCTTTACTAATTGCGCTTTCATTTCACTGCTAAATTAGAAGTCTGGTTGTGAATGGATTTGAATTAAATTCAAGAATTGTGTTAACAGGCAAAAAAAAAGTTTTTCTCATTAATTAAAAAAATTGGGAAAAAATTCTTGTTACTTTTTTATTATTGAAGGAGGACAAGAATACATATACTGTAGATAGATTGATTACAAAAGTTTTTGTTGCAATTTGGAACTTTGACAATGGTTGTAATTTGAAAGTGCCAAATAAGTTTTTTTGAATGAAATAATTATTTTTAAATCAAATAAAATTAAAAACAATCTTAAGATTTTAAACAGTATCAAATGAATGCTTCATTTAACTATTATTTATTGCTAGATTATTTTTTTCCTTAATCTAGGATTGTGATTTATGATTGTTGATGTCTTAAAGTTGTTTTTCTAGTAAAAGATTTATTTACATATTTATGTCTATAAATAACTCATCTTAATATATATTGTAAGAAAATTGATATATTTGATACAAAATTATTTAATTCTAAACACTTTCAAAAGCTGGAACAGTTGATTAAAAACACTGCAGAGAACTCTGTGCTGGAGTATGAGTTGTGTGTAGTGTTTTTAAGATCATTTAATTACATTATCTTCAGGAAGTTAATAATTCTAATGTTAATTTATATAAAAGTAGATGTAAGAAGTAAATATATGCATATAGTAAATAAATATTGCAATGTAAAAATGAAATAAATTAGTGAACATAATATATGTATGTCAAATTATCAAAGATTCCTTTAATTAAAATACTTTGTTAGAATAAACATATCAAGCTTTTAATAATAATGTGAACAACTTATACTTTTATTTTTATTTATACATATATATATATATATAATATTTTTGTTTGATATATTGATTCACTAGTTTTAAAATTATTTGTAAAAAATCTATTCATTCAAATTTAGCAATAAATTGTGCTAAAGTTAATGCGACAATGAATTTCCTCTTTTTTTGAAACATCACCAAAACTTCCAACAGGATTTATAAAAATTTAATAAATATCCTGGCATAGATTGAAAATGCAAAAACAATTTTCATTGTATCCTTGAAGGTGTGCCATTGACTATGGGGTGGAAGTTATTCATATTGAAATCTTCCACTAGATGGCACTTTATCACCCTAGAGGTGAAGTTCGGGTGTCGGAGTGGCAGTGGCTGTTGCAGCGATGGGCCGAACGTTGCTGCGGACCTGTCTATCGATATTGCTGCTAGCAGTACTCGTGTTAGCGAAGAAAAAGTCCAGCAGCGGCGATGTAATCGAAGAAGTCGGCGGTAAGAAATTGGAGAAGCTGATCGAGGAAGAAGAATTCTTAGCCGTTTTCTTCTGTAAGTATACCAAGAGTTATGTAAAAGTATCGAATGCCGGTCTATTCTCAGTGTTGTACGCCACTTACCTTTTTTGGTACACCAATCCAATGGGAAATTCAATACTTTTCACTAAAGAAATGTGAAAAATATTGCAAAATGTTATCCGTCCGAAGCATTTCGCATTCGCGCATATATCATTAACGAATGCATATTTTTAATAATTCAAACGTCTGTTCCGCTAGCAGACAGCTTGCTGACGTCACTGCCACTTATATACGAGCCCGAAGCTTTGAAAATGTTAAAAATATGAATGTGTGGTTTACTTAAAGGTTTTTGTTTAGTGTTTAGTTTAAATTTAGAACATTTATAAAGCGTATTTAAATATATATTTTAAGCGCGCAATCCTTATATATATTTTTTAACTTTGAAATTTTATATGGACTGAAGTATATATTATGTAATTATAATATGTACTATAGTTTTTATATAATAAAGATCTATTTGACAAAATTTTAAAAAAATATACTTACATAATAACTTCAAATATGACTTTATTATTATGTATGTATATATGTATAGACACCCTTATTATAGGAAAAGGACAAGCAGCTCCTCAATATTAACATAATTATTTACTTTAATTAAATAAAAGTTTGAGAGTAATTATCACTTTACCTGCACGAGTTTATTATAGGGAAGTTAAAATTGCATGACAATGTATCACATGGTCTTCTACTACCAATTAGCTTCGAAGAAAAGGGAGGTCTGCCTATATGGTATCGGAAGAATTTCGTTCGTGAAATTAGTCAGCTCGACTTTGTAAATGAATCAGAAAAAAGAAATGAAATTGAATAACGAAAAAATATATATTTAAAACATTTTAAAGTTCTTATGATTTATTTTAAACTCTATTTTTTTTTTTTTCCTATTGAATCTATAAGCTGCTGTAAATAAATTATTATCGCACATTTATATATCTAGTCTATAAATAAACTGAATTTATTTTCGTATGCACTATTAATTAGAGATATCTGCATCTTTTCAGAATTGCAGGCATTAATTAAAAAGAATAATTAGTACTATGATTACATTAATTTGCCATAACTAAATAAACAATCGTCCCTGTAATTATCTAATTCGTGTCCTCCAAAAATTACATGACTGACACACTTCAAAAAGCTTTTATTAATCCAAACACATGGATTTTGTTGGCTCAATTTGACCTTGGTGAGACAAAGCTACACGTAGTTTTTAAGATTTAAAACAACTTGAAAATTCTTGAGTACGTAAAAATAGTATTATACTAACTTATCTACAAATCTTCTAAAATATTCATTATAAAGGATAAACAATATAGAAAGATATTTTATTCTTTATTGTAATTAAGAATAAAATATTTATTTTTAAATAAATTGGAATGACGACATTTTTACGCGTTTTAAATGTTATGTAATTGACTTATTGAAAAATAATATTTAATCTTAATTTTAAAAACTTTCAATAATTTTGCCATTCAATGATTTTCCTTCTGTATATTGCTATCTAATTGTTTATCTCTCAGGAAATTATATAATTACGCTTTGTGGGGTTCGGGAGTTTTATCTACTGTAAATGCGGTCTTATAATAGTTTTAAAAACATTTTGATTTATCTGGGTACTTTTTAAGCATCTCTATATATAAGTCATCAGTGCGGTATTGGTTATATGACCTGTCTGTCTTATTCATCATGCAGGAGTCTAACTTGCAATGAATTTGTCAGTATGAATGAGAGATGGAGTTACCCTGTTAAAACTACCACAGCGAAGCTTTGGATTGGATTCAAATCAAAATATATAATGAAATTAAAAGAATTTCTTGCCGCACAACGACGAATATAATATATATATATATATATATATATAATATTTTTTAATTCTTTTTTTAGCCTACTATTTTTGGAAGTAAAATTAATACGGAACTACTGGATTGAGACACGCTAAACTAATTTCCTCAAAATTAATCATAGGTGTTTTCCAGCATTTTTCAAATCTATATTCCATTCTACAACACACTAGTATTGTAGAACGGAATGTAATTTGAAAAATAACAAAAATTCGATCTTAGCTATTGTTGAGCGAAAAATTCTATATTATTCTAATTGACAGCATCGACTTGAAGAAATGATTTTTTTTTAAATATATTATAAAAGTTGATAACGAAATGATTATAATTATTAAATGTTAAGAGATCGAATTATTCGAGTATTCAATCTCAGTGATAAAGGTTTTTTTTTTGTTTTTTATCGTTTCTCTCCAATTTTTATTTTTTAGATTTTTAATTAGATATATCATGTAGTAAATATATCCCTCAACTAAGGAACAAAATGAATTTTGAAAATTTTTAGAAAAATTAATGTTTTCGGTATAAAAATGAGATTAAGCATGTGCACTAATACTCAATGTTCCATCAAAATAAAGCTCCAGCAATTTTAAAAAAGCGATTGCATACATAGTTTCTCGAAACAGCTCCAACAGTATGCATCTCTAATGATGTTTCAAATATGTTCAATATAATTTAAAACAGAGGAACAAACTTGCTACGGACAAGTATGCTGTGCATTCGGAAAGCTGAAATTCCCTTACATAAAGATTCTTTTCAAGTCAATGACATGTAGAGCACGTCGAGTATGCATTGTGTTGAAATAAGTGCACAAGACATTCATTTCACAATGCATAAAGCACA
Organism: Centruroides vittatus; assembly: GCF_030686945.1. Lineage (NCBI taxonomy): Eukaryota > Metazoa > Arthropoda > Arachnida > Scorpiones > Buthidae > Centruroides > Centruroides vittatus. The sequence goes on along the minus strand of NW_027122405.1, from coordinate 2,048,905 downwards.
CAACTGGACAACACCTAGTGTAGCAAAATTCACAATATCTGGTACAAAAATTCACATTCCTGTACCTGGAACTAGCTAAACATTTAACATATATCACCAGCAATCAGTGGCACACTCAAGATTTAATTTTGGAGGAGCTGAGTTAAACGGATAAAAAAAAAGTCGTAGAGAAACCGTGTTGTGCTAGATTGCTTTTTCTAATTGTTGAACACAAGATCGTGTTATTAACTCAAACACTTGGCTTTGACTCCACCTTTATTCAGTTGACTAAATAAAGGTGGAGTCAAAAGCCAAGTGTTTGAGTTAATAACACGATCTTGTGTTTAACAATTAGAATAAGGATAAAAAAAAAGTTAATGCGAATTCAATAAAATTCCCACCTTATGTGATCGCTAATTCATAAGTAATATATATATATATTTTTTTCCACTCTTTCCGCCCTGTGGGCACTAAGAGGGCCTTTTTTAGTAGGCCCATTATGGGTTCGGCCAGGCCCACAATGGGGCGACCGGGTGGTGAGGCACGGGGCCCGACATATCCGAACGGACCACCCCCCGAAAAATTCCTGGGATTATTCGACCCGTTCGGATTCGATCCCGGGTCCCCCAGAGCGGTAGGCTGCCACCTTTACCGCTCGGCCATCCGGCCATTATAAGTAATATATTATAAAAATAGAAGACACGACATAATATAAGTAAAAGAATTAGTTTAATTAGGAAAAGATTTTTGGAAAATTTTACTGGTGTTTTATTTTTTCTTTCTTTGGGAGTGCCAGGGCCCTTTGGCCCCTCTTCTGGGTGTGCCAGTCAACAATCCACAAGATATGACAAATTTTTTCACGCAGGACATCATTTATATGAAAAAAGACGTCAACACCAAAGACCCTGCACAATACAGACTAATTATGACTTCCAACACTTTATAACATTCTTACTTCTTCCACTATAAACAAAATATTGATAAACACGACATTCTTAAAAAAAAAAAAAAAAAAAAAAAAACCACTTCCGTAGAAACAAAGGTTGCAAAGAACACACTGACTTTATTAGCCTACGGAAAGTTTATAAGCAACACAGAAACATACATATGGCATACGTGTTGACTGTAGAAAAGCATTCGAGGGTTCCTCACATTTGGCTGCTGCACACACTTCGCATCTATAAAATTCATCCTCAACTCATTAGTTTCACTATGTTCCACGTTCCACTGGAGAACATTACATCTGAACCTCCACAGCACTCAGATAGAAAACGAATCAAATATACATCAACCGAGGAATTTTTCAAGAAGATTCCTTGAGTCCTCTTTAGTTTTTTTTTTTTTTTACTCTTTTCGCCCTGTGGGCACTAAGAGGACTCTTTAAGCAAGCCCAGTATGGAACGGTTCGGCCAGGCATTGGTTCAGCCTCCCCATTGTGGGCCTGCCACAATGGGGAGGCTGGGTGGTGAGGGACGGAGCCCGACATATCCGGACGGATCACCTCCCGAAAAATTCCTGAGGATTTTTCGACCCGTCCAGATTCGATCCCGTGTCTGCCAGAGCGGTAGGCTGCCACCTTGACCGCTCGGCCATCCAGCTGTCTAAAGTTCTCTTTGGTTATTGCCTTGCACTTAACCTCTTATCTAACATATTGAACAAAACACAATATGGCTACAATATTAGACATAACAAAACAACCCTGTTCACATTATCACACCTCATGTACTTGGACGATATAAAACTTTACGCATCCACACAAAATCAGCCTCACCATCTCTCACAAATTACATACACATTGAAATCATAAAGCTCATTCACATTAGTCAAGTTACTTGAATTCAAGTTTGTGTCCATACTGTAATCAAGTAACTTGAATCAAGTAGATATTTAAAATGGCATTGAGTGAGTGAGTGCAAGCTGGAATTTCAATAAGAACTGAAATTGTGAACGAATTTTTAAAACTCTGGAAAATTTATGGTAAACGAAAACGGTTAATATGACGAGGAAGTGGATTAGCAGAAGTAATCAGCTTGGTACATCTGTGACTCTGTAAAGAGCTGGCTACTTAAGAATGTCTGTAGAGCAGTTTGATGATCTACTCAGTATGATTGACAATAAGATACAGAAAAAAACGATATGAGAGCCAATAACAGCAGGAATGAAACTAGAAATACTATTCAAGTTGTTGTTCAAGGCAAGTGAAAAGTTATAAGAACGTCAACTACACTTGAAACTTGAAACAAACTTGAAAGGATATTTCAAGTCAAGTAAATAACAGGTTCGTAGTCAAGTCAAGTGGTTTCAAGTTACTTGATTTCAAATGGTTTGAATTCAAGTAACTTGACTAATGTGAACGAGTCCATATACAAATGGAGTTTGGTCTAGACAAATACAATACACTCTACATTAAAAAGGAGTTCTGAAGTGGAGATATTACCGAATCCGTGGAAGAGGGCGAGTTTTACAAATATTTAAGATTTCAACAGTCCAAACAGAACATGTACAGATAAAACGTAGATTAACACATGAATACCAGAACATGCAGTACTAAGAATACACCCAAATGCAAAACATACTGTTAAAGCAATTAATACATATGTTGTCCTTGTACTTATTCTTTTGGAGTTATACACTGGACATGCGCAGATCTCTAGCAACTCCAAAGGAAAACAAGAACATTTACTAAACATAAACAATATCACCCGAAATCGTTCAAAGGACATTTAACATCTACTATAAACAAATACTGATACAGAGGGAATTTTCTCACAAGAAACAATAAACATCAAGAAAACATAAAGCTATGACTCTGACAGATAGTAACAACATACAATTGAACTTATACTCTGAGCACTTGAACCTAACTCAGGACTATGATGGCAAAACTGCGTCAAACTGCTGACTGATTAGGGGCTGAATGTTTGGAGAGACTGAGGAGTTTATGATTGCCATTCAAGATCAGGTCATAAGCACTAAAAACCACATTCTGAAGAATACATCACTCACAAATGACTCGTGCAGAAAATGTCATATTCTGCCAGAACAATACAACATATAACCTCTGGTTGCAAGCTCTTAACACAGACTATTTACATAGGCATAATCAAATAGCAAATATAATGTTCCAAGAACTTGCACATAAACAAAGATTATTAAACACCATACTACGTACCATACTATGAATATTCTCCACAGTCAATATTAGAACACATGACATGCATAAAATATACTACGACAGAGCCATAATTACAGACTAAACAATTTATCACAATAGATATGTGAAGAATGGATAATTATTGTTCCTGTTGTCTTCTCTATCATACCACATAAACTACACAAAAATCTGGAAACATTAAGCCTTAATAAAAACATAATCACAACAGAAAGCTGCAATCTTGAATACTTGCCATATTGTTAGGAAGTTTCTAGACATGGACCAGAAGTTTCATGTTCCACTTGTTTGGGTAGCTTTGCTTTGACTTTAGTTCGGCATAGCACTTAGCACCAGTATCTGCTAAGCGTGACATTTATAACATAATAATAATAGCAACAACAGATTGTTCTTAAAATGAAAATATGAAAAAATAACTTTTTTTAACAATCAAATTTTAATTCGAAAATGTTATCAAAATTTGAGGGATAATTTAACATTAGTGAACAAATTGATGAAGCTATTCTTGAAGACTAGGGCTGAAAAAGTCGCTAAAATTATTTCATAAAGGAAAATTAAAATACCTATAATGTATATATATAAACTCGTGCATTATGTAAAATGTAATCAAAATACTTTTATTGAAAATTAATTCATTTGAAATAATTTTGCACCGCAGCAAGTTTACAGAATAATATTTTGAAATAATGGTGTTCCGCTCGAAAGTATCCGATTTGATTTGGCTATAAAAAAAATTAACGGTTAAAGCTCACTAAAGATTTTATACGAGAGAAAAACTCACCAAATTTCATTGAAAAAAAAATCACCTCTCTCTGCGTGCTTCAGCAGTCAGTGACAACATCAAGGCAATTTCCTACTAAGTACGCTGTAGCATGTCTTGTCTCAGTGGCGATGGCTGCGATGATGCACTCCCAAAGATCCTGAAGGTTTCTGACCGAACTCATCTAACCTCACAGAAAGAAATCTAAGGGAATCAGGTCGGAAGATCTTGGCGACCACGCTATCGGACATACACTTAGACATTAGGATCTACACCACTTAGACATTAGACGACCCTAATAGGAATCTAGAGCCCAGCACTGTAGACTAGTATCTTTAATCGCCTTGGTCTGGTTATTAAGTTAAAGTTCCTACTGTTTTTGAAACATTATTATTAACATGTATAATACTGTTAATATAGTTTGATAACAATAGTTTTTAAAAAATTTTCTATGGAAAATGTGAATATTGTAATTTTTAAGACATTTTAAAAGTGGGTATATGATTTAATATGGCTGAAAACATTTGCGAATAGAAAATTTGATATTTAAAGCATTGAATTTTATATCATTAGTACCAGTAAGAAAATCTACTTTTTTGTAGTAATTTTGAATGCAAAATTAATCATTGCATTGTATTCAAAACTATGTTTTGTTTCTCTCTTTGACCTCTAAGTTGAATGAATCAAAACAATTCTGCTATCAAAGGTTTTACTCCCGCAGCCAAGTTACATGCCGATCTACATGACTATGAGACTACTAGTTGACATAAGTCTGGTTTCGATCTGCCAAGATGACATAAATACTCTTATGTCTATAGAAACATTTTCACAAACAATATATTTTTCAAAGTGGATGACTAACGAGAATGTAAAAAATAAATCTATTTTAAAGTACTGTAGTTTTTATATTACTACTGAGGACCGGTTTTGGACTGTTAGCCGCCTGCGTGCTAAAGATATTTGGCTTCCTCCTGTCAATACTGATCACGAGTAAATTAATAACCTACTAGCGTGTTTTATGACAGTTTCATACAGTTGACAGGGGTTTAAAAAGATATAAAAATGTTTGATTTATTTTAATTTTATTTAAATCAAGCCGGCCGTATATTACAGGCGCCCTTGTTCAAGTTATATTTTAGTACCGCCATAAAATAGAATTTGCAAATTATACTGAAATTAATTTCAAACGATTTTTTTGTTTAATATATAAATATTATACAATATATACATATATGTATATAAAAATTAATTAAATATGAATATTTAAATGGTGCGCATCTCTTTATTTAAATCTTTTGGTTCCGTTAAAAATTAAAACAATGGTGTAAGTGTCGCTTTAACATTAATGGTACGGGAATAAAAGCTCATTCACAATGAAAATTAAGCATAAACATAAAACCCTGTACCTATGTTATTTAATACAACCATTCACAAGAGTTACATAAGTGTAACCTTAAACTTAATCATAAGACGTTAACATAAATAGCTTAAAGCTTGAAGTTTATAAACTCCAAGTGTTTATGCTTTTTACGTGATTTAAAACAAGAAGCAATCATAGTGGTTATGGAATTTCCTTTGATGAATTTTTCTCTGGTACAACGGATGAATCCCCCATGACCTGTTTCTTGAACTTTTAGTTTTCTGATGCAAAACACCTAACATATCTGCTTCGGTTTTATTTATACCTAAACTGCACAGCTATATCGTCAGTCGTCATGGAAACATCAATCTATTTTATCGTCGACCATTATATTAAATTATATTTGAATTTTATTTTTTAAAGTGCACTGTTGGTTCTTCAGTATTTTAGGAAAAGAATTGCCTGTACGCATATATATTGTGACAAAAAAACGTTCTGTTTTAGGAAAAAATGTAACAATAAACAAGGTGTTTAATATATATTTCAATACATGTGCAGCGCCGTAACTAGCCTTTTATGCGCCTGGTGCGAGCTTCTGTAACTACGCCCCAAAACTATGACCCAAAACTTGGTCATTTCTGCGCCCCACTAGGGTCTACGCCCTGTGCCTGGTCACCGCTGGCACCGCCCTAGTTACGGCACTGTACATGTGCGTATATACTTTTTCTATTTCTTGTTTAGGATTAGATCAGTTGCTAAGTGATGTTCTTAAGCAACCATATTTTTATCTTTCAAAATATTATCATCATCGCTTCTCCGAATCTCGTTTCTTCACAAGAACGTAGTGGAACAGGGAATACTGTCTGTAATTAGTAATTACCAGTTTTGTATGTTCATGGAAAGATGGCCTCCGATAAAGGAATAGTGTCTCCACCCTACTTGCTTTTTGCGAAGGCTCCATTGGCTCAAGGCATTCGTTGTACTCGGTTTTTATCGTATCAGTCACCAGATTTCTCACTTTAGCATACAGAGATTTTTTTGTGATCTGTTCCTTCGATTTGCAAAAGCTTAAATTAGAACTAATATAATACCATTGAGTTATACAGTTAAATTTAATGATATTGATATTAAATTTAACTATTTATTTAAAATCGCAAGTTATTTAAAATCAATATTTGATTTTAAAACAACGCATTACTGTAACTAAAATATTCAAATTTTCGTTTAGTGTGTATATATATATAATATTTTCATTTTTTGACTCTTCCTGCCCTTTGGCAATAAGAGGGCCTTTCTAATCATACCCACCATGCGTTCGCCCAAGCCACAATGGGAGCGGGCCAGACATCCTGGACGTATCTACGTCCATGAAAAATTCTTAAAGTTGGGGTTGCTCGCTCAGATTTGATTTCGGGTTTCTAGAGCGGTAGACTGACGCCTTTACTGTCTCAGCGGTCCATTTAGAATATTTTAAAATCAACTATATAAATTTTATTCCCAAATTTTCTGAAATATTCTATAGTACTTTTATTATAAAGTTAAGTCTTGGTTTCAGTTTATTTTTCAATCTTAGCAATTTCAAACTTATGATTGATTTTTAATAGTAATTTACCAATCAGATGCTTAAGTTATATTACTATTTTATAATAATAAAATAACTAAAGAAGCACATATATCATGCCCATTGCAGAATGGGTTTAATGAATGCAATGAAATGCATGGCATTTGTCCTAGTTTTCTAGTTACCTTTACAGCACTCACACACTGAATTCAGTGCCAAACAATGATGTGTCTGGAAAATGTAGAATAGACTTACCGAAATGTCTCGATTAATGTCGTGTTATATTATTTATATATCAATTCAAATTTATATTCCTGAAATATCTTTGAGTTGTTATTAAAAGTACATAGCCTACTGATACAGCCATTTATCAGATAACGATAATTATATAATTAAATAATAGAAAAGATTTTATTTATAGAATTAAATCAGATTTTAAAAAGCATGAATATGTAGAAATATCGAAAAGTTACTTATAGAGATTCATATTAAACACGTTAGCGCCATATTTTAATATCCAGGAAACCTTTCGATGAGTCATTAAACTATAAGTAAATTATAAATTTTAAAACATTGGTCTATTTATTGAATATTTGGAACTAGATTTAACTGGAAAGTATCAAAATATTTTTTGACATATAAAAATAATATAACTAATCCATCCAATTAGTGATGACATTAACTCCAATAAATTTTATATGGCTCAGTAAAAGAAAAAAAACATGAAGTTGCTATACAAAATGCAATTCTAAAGATGCTTTACGAAATTATAATAATAATGTAATTATGCAAGGATAAAACTAAGAAGGATGCTGGGAAAGCCGACACTCTAAGAGGATCAGGAAGTTCGATCATTTATAATTATAATTTACTACGATATAAAATTTTAATAATAATAATAATAATAGTTTAAAATGAGTATTTCTCGTAAGTCAACAAAATTATTATTTTATTAAAAAATAAAAAAATTTTAAAATGGACGAGTATAACTAAAAGTTAATTTTAAATTATGTGGCGCCATCTCTATGAGATTTTATTTTAAAATAATTTTTTATAATAATAATTATTAAAAAAGGCAAAAAACTTACTTTTTTTGGGTACGAGTGAGTTTTATTTTTAAAAAATGTAAATAATGAAAATTTTGATCTTTACTGAAAGTTTGACTCCACTCGAGATATGGCCCTTCTCTCCTTGGCTTATAATCTCTAAAATGTAGTCAGTGGCATAGCGAACACAACTGGCGCCCCTCTTCCCCCTCCAGAAACACATATAGTTTGTCTTGGAGACCATTTGGGCGCCCCTCTGCGAGTGGCGCCCGGTGCATGATACACCCCCTTGCACCCTGTCGCTACGCCACTGAATGTAGTAGCATCAGTTCCCCAAATATACGAGTAAAATTATTCTTGACAAATTTCAAAAAGTTTTTTCCACGGGACGTGAGATATAAAGCAAAATACAAGCCAACACACACACACACATATATTTACATAATTTTCTTCCCATATTTTTGTTTTTAGAATAGAACCTTAATTAATTTATCAGAGGAAAAGTATGGCGATCAATCAAAAATTGACCTCCAAGATTTTTACATTTTTAGGCTCGGGGGACCTTGAAACTTCGAAAAATGAAAAAAAAATCTTCGGGATTTTTTTCTATTCGGATGTTTGTTTGTTTGTTTGTTTGTGCGGGGGACACGATTTTGTTCATCCTGTTTGAAGTTTAATAACTCCTGTGCTTTTTGTCGAAAATTTCTCAAATTTTGCAGTGAGGTTTGTGCATTAGGATGATTGATGCTATTAAATTTTGGTTGTTAAAGGTCGACGGGATGGGGAGATAAAGAAGGGTCGTGTGTCATATCTTGAGTAGGGTCGGACTTAATGACGATTTTACTCGTTAATACCATTTACAAAATTTTATAAAACCCATCCCTACTCCCAAAATTAAACTTTTTGCAATTTTATGATAGTTAAAAATACGATATTTTATTTTTAAAATTTTATAACAGATGGTGCTAAACGCAGTTTTAAATGTTACCGGGAAAGTTAAGCAACTCGATGGAAATTTTTTTTAGTTGATTTATATTCAAACTTAAGTAGCATAAGGTTAAGTTTTTATTGTGCTAATTAACAAAATGAATATCAAAATATATTTTCTATTATATACAGTATTTCTTTTTATTGTTATTTCAGATACGCGGACATGCAGGAATTGTGATAAAATACTTACCTCTTTAGAAAATATAGACGACGATGCCGAAAAGTTTGGTGTTGCATTTGTTAAAAGTTGTGAAAAATCTATGGCCAAGAAATTTGGTGCTACTTCCTTTCCAGCCCTTGTTTACTTTAGAAATAAAGAACCTTCTGTATTTGAGGGTAATAATAATTTGAATTTTATTTTTTTAATTAGCTTAATTATTTAGTCAAATATTCAAATTATCAATAGTAGAATTTTTTGAATTTAAATATTTAGTTTTTAATATAATAATTTATAAAATATAAGCTTAGCTTTATAAACTAATTTAATAATTTTTTGCTATCAAGAAAAACTAAAGATAAAAAATTTATTCTTGGTTTTAGTTTTAATGTTTAAATATAATAATTATATTCAGTCAGTAATAAAACTGAATTGACATCAATGTATGTTTTGTCAAATGATTAAATGCATATTAAAACTGTTCTATTCAAAATTTGCAAGTACTGTACTTTTCGTAGTTTACAACTACCCTCTTCACCATGATTCAATTTGAGTGACATTACACTAGACAATTTAGATTGTGTTACCAATTGTGTTGACACTTCTACCCTGTATGGTGTTATAACAAAGGATATTACACTCAAAGCAATAAATAATATATATGTTCAACAATGTATTTTACGTCATCAGTTTTTAACTGATTTTTAAAATAATTAAATTTAGAAGTTAAATGTACCGCTATTTATTTAATACTTTTAGGAAGTATTAATTGTTATCTGAAACTGGAATGCAGAAGTTGGTGTCATTAAAAATTTCAGTTTGCAGGCAAAAAGATTATGTTAATTACTTTTCGAATTTAAGTAGAAAAAGATAGACAATAATCTCTGATATTTATTTTAAAAAGTATTATTGAAGTAAATAAATATATGAAGAATAACTTTAAATTGTTGTTATAAAGCAAAAAGGTACTTAACAGAGAGGCTTTCATCTTCAGAATCTCTATTAAAATGATGAAATATTTACATTAGAAAAATTTCAAAAAGCTACGAATTTTCGTCGTATAAGACTTATAAAGCAATTTATGTAACGAACAGAAAATGTTAGAGTGAAAAATCAAGAGGTAAACTACATTAATCATTTAAGGTGAGAATTGGATTTGACAGAGTTTTTTATTCATGGCAGTTTGAATTTTTCTGTATTTTCCCAAAGCTAGAGTTCTGCTTCTTTTTTAATTTGTTTAACATAAACTGGTACAATGATATCTAATTAATCTGGTACAAATGTAAAGACTAGAAGTACTGTACATTTATAAATTTTAACACTTTTTTCTAAAGCACATTCTATTTAATATTAATATATTTGGGAATCCTTTTATGATATAGATTATGTTGTTATTGTGGCTAAATGCCATTTGTATAATATATAGTTATATTTTATTTTAACTTAGAATATATTTTTCCTTCTCTTTCCTATTCATATTATCTTTACTTCCTGGAACCCTTCCCTGACCGGTGCTTAACGGCTTAACAATAATTGACCCCATTATGGACAATAGGACTGTACGCAGCCCTGAGGGGTAGAACCAAGACAAAGAGTCACTTTTGAGTCAGAGCTGAAGGAGGAAAGACGAGAACGAGAAAGCTCCCGAATACGTCTTCGAGACCACGTGGGTGAAGACAAAGAGAACTTTATGTGTAGTGAAAGTGTTGACTGTTTTTTTTTCTCGTGATTAAGAAGAGATTCGTCATCTACACCGTTATATGTACCGTTATGTGCACCTCATTGCATTAGCACCAAAATAGTTGGGTACCCATTCCTTTTTTTTTCTTCTCCTATCAGTTATTTTATTGTCATAAATTCTTCTATCATTCTTCATTAGTTGTAATTAATTATAAGTTTAGAATTAAGGTCTATATACGTTTGTAATCGCCCTTTGTAAAATAATTATCTATGTATCGGAATAGTCGTCACGAGACCTGAGGCTTATATCATTATATTTTTGTCGGGTTCCGTACTAATACTACCTGTGTTGGAGATAGAGATATTATAGCTGGCATCCCACAACCCTTCCTGTATCTATATACGCGAATAAAAGATCCTGTTGTAAATATTTATACCAGTTTCTTTGTGTACCACATTCGCGATCCTCACAATGGCGTCCGCGACAGGATGCCAGTATTAATGGTCCAATTCGACTGTGAACTTATCTCTATCCTGACGGTGATTTATTCGGTCAGTAGCCCGATCTGTGACTTTGTATTATTTTTTGCTATTGTAAAAAGGTCTGTGGTATTATGGCGACCAACTGTCCTGTCGAGACAACTACATCAAACAATATGACCACATCCAATCCTCCTCTTGTGGTTACTGGGTTTCTGGGGATGATCCCCACGTTCTCGAACTCCCAGAATGACTCCGTTAACATCCAACAATTCTTTCAGACAGTGGAAAACATATCACGTCTGGCCGAGTGGAACGACGACGTTAAGATAGCTGTCCTCCAGGCAAAACTGAAAGGGGAACCCCTAAATACATTTTTTTGCCTCCTCGAACAATACCCAGGTTCATTTAACGATATTAAACGCGATCTTGTAAAATGTTTCGAAAGGAAGGCCCCTAAAGAAAGGAATGTAATCGATCAAATTATGAGCATTAGACAAGGTGTTAACGAGTCAGTTACGGACTATGTAATTCGCGTTAAAACGTTGTTCTCCAGGACAATTAAAGTAAATAACAATATGGCAACTTTGAGGGACAATGTTATCTTGGAAAGATTCGTGAAAGGACTGAGTAATCGAATCAAACCCAATGTTTTGAGGCGCAATCCTAAAACATTAGAGGAAGCGTTTGACTTCGCAGAAAACGAGGAGCAGATCGAGGCTGAGTGTAGTAATTCAGCTGACAAGAGGAACATCAACATCGCTTCCCAACATCCTCCTAACAATCAAGGTAGTGAAGAAGATATACCGGGAGAGGAAAAAGGGCACGAAATAGATCGTATAAGGAACCTGGAAGAGGAAGTTAAGTTGTTAGCTGATTCTGTAAACCGATTAATTCAAACGCAAAAAGGAAATACTAATCGTAGCGAGCGCCGTGCTTGCTTCATATGTGGTGAACATGACCATATCGCCCGGAATTGTCCTACCCGAAATAAGCGTAATTTATTTAAACTGAACAAGGAGTATGGTGAAGGTCAGGACCATACTCTCTATTCCGAAATTAATCTGACCCCTGATGTCATAATTTCCAAAAAGGGTTTACCCATAATTGAGGGCTCCAGTCTCGGAAGGAAGGTAAGGTTCTTAGTCGATACTGGTGCCGAAAATTCTTTATGTGATCTGACTATAGTTGAGGCCATTCCTAGAAGAATATTAGAGGGCCTGAGCATTGAGAGCGCTAATTTCGGGGTTAGGGGTATTAGCGGTGCGGTGAATAGTTGCGAATACCTCCTTCATACTAAAATAAAATTCTTGTGTATTACTTGCCCTATAGATATCGCTTATATAAGGTTTCCTGAGAACTTGGAGTATGAAGGCATATTGGGGGTTGACATTATATCTAAACTCCCTGAACTACTGGAAAGGGTTAACGATGCTTTTAGGAAGGAGTCCTCCCAACGATTAAACACCTCTAGTAACTCACTGAACTGTTCCAACTCTGTATCTGTTAAATTACCAAATTTAGAAGGGCTTACCGAAGATGTTAGAACCAAAATTATTGACATATTTAAGAAACATCCCCACTGCTTCGCTTCCGATATATCTGAGTTAAAAGGCACGAAAGATTTTGAACATCTACCCATTATCGAGACCCCAGTCCCCATAAACGTCCGTCAATATAGGATCCCAGAATGCTATTTAAAGGAGCTCAAAAGGTTAATATCCTCTTATGTCGAAGCAGGGATCATTGAGGAAAGCACTTCAGAATGGAACTCCCCAATCCATGTCGTGGAGAAAGATAACGGGGAATTGCGTATGACTCTAGATTTGAGACGTATCAATGAAGTAACTCGCCCCCAGGAATTTCCCCTGTCCAGAGTGGATGAAATTCTTAGCAAGCTTCATGGCAACCAATACTTCTCTGTCCTCGACCTAAAATCTGGTTACTTTCAGATCCCCCTTCACCCCTCTGCGAGGCCTATATTTGCTTTTTCCACTCCCTGGGGAAAGTATCAAATGTGCCGTTTACCCCAGGGAGCAAAAAACAGCGGCCGGTATTTTCAGTATGTTATGACTAAGCTCCTCGGCCAATTTATTGGAATAAATTGCTTCGTCTTTCAAGATGACGTCGTCCTTTTTTCAAAAACTATTGAAGAACACCTTACCCTTATTGATAAGATATTAAGCATCTTGGACTGCGCTAATTTGAAATTACACCCCAGTAAAAGCAAATTCATATTAGAAGAGGTCTCGTACTTAGGTCACATAATTAGACGTGACGGCATCCTCCCTGACAAAAAAAATGTAAGTGCCATTCTTAATGTCAACCCACCTGTAAATGTAAAGGGAGTTAGGAGTTTCCTGGGGATGGTTGGGTTTTTCCGCGCCTTCATTCCAAATTTCGCAGAGATCGCAACACCCCTTACCAATTTAACTAAGAAGGGTATAAAGTTCAAATGGGATGATCATTGTGACAATAGCTTTCAAAAATTCAAACTTTTATTAACTCAACCCCCTGTTCTTGTTCACCCTGATTTCTCTGAACCCTTCCATATATATACCGACGCCTCGGAGCTATGTGCTGGCGCTGTTCTGGGACAGATGAGAATAAAAAAATTTGCCCCGATCGGTTACTTCGGCAAAAAGTTTCATGGGGCAGAGCTCAGATATTCGACAATTGAAAAGGAGTGTCTGTCCATTATACTAGCCCTACGACATTTTAAACCAATCATCCTAGGCCATGAAGTAAATATTTATTCCGACCACAAGCCGTTAACTTATATCAAAACAATGCAAAATCACAACAAGAGATTGATGCGTTGGTCAATCGAATTATCTGATTATAGTTATAATATATGTCATATCAAGGGAAATTTAAACCCGGTTGCTGACTGGCTTTCGCGCCCTGAGATTCCCATTGGAGAGTTTGGATATACACAAGATTGTAATGTGAGCGCTAAGGATCGTAGTTTCTGGGAGAGGGTCGTCGAGTCTCAGGATCAGGATAAGTTTTTCTCTAAAATGAAGGAGAATCTAAAAAAAATTTGTACACTCGAACCCGTGGATTCTTTCGATGGCATCCAACCTGAATTTCAGTTAGAAGGCAACGTATTGGTTCACGTTAAGCCTGATCAATACAGGTTACGTCATTGGAGGCGACCTTGTGTCGGCCCTAATATGGTTAGCGAAGTTATTAAGGCCTTTCATAACTCGGATGTCGCAGGTCATTTTGGTGTAGAGCGAACTGCCAACCTAATTGATCGCCATTATTATATCCGTAATGTTCGCACTTTAGTCCGCCATTTTATTCAAGAGTGTATAACCTGTCAAAAATTTAATTTGCATCGGCATCGTGCCCCTTTTCAACAGACTGAAACGGCAGAGTTTCCCTTCCAAAAAGTAGCCATTGATATCGTTGGCCCCCTTCGTGTGACTCCACAGGGGAATAGGTACCTCTTCACTATCATCGACATATTTACTAGGTACGCAGAGGTGGTCCCTATAAAGGATCAATCAGCCCAATCTATTAGTGACGCTATATTCAATCACATTGTGTGCCGTTACGGTTGCCCAGAGGTCATCATATCCGATAGGGGCAGTAATTTCACTTCTAGGATTTTCCGTGAGACTTGTGAGCTTTTGCACACCAAGCATAACATGACGACTGCTTATCGTCCATGCTCAAATTCGGTGTGTGAGAGGTTCAACAAGTCCATTTGTAGCGTCATCTCCCGCATATCGGGCGGCAACAATAAGGATTGGGACTTATTCGTTAACCCTGCGACCTTTGCCTATAATAATACAACTCACGCTTCCACTAGAGAGGCTCCGTCCTTCCTCTTATATGGCTACGACCCCCGGTTACCTTGGACCTTCCCTAGTAATGATACTATGATCAATGGGGATGAAAACCAGAAAAACAAATGGATTGACCGTTTGAATATTATACGTGACAACGCTTTCGCGTATGGCAAGCAAAAGAATTCCCTTAATAGAGAACGCATAAATTATGGCCGTAGTTATAGCACCTGGGCAGCAGGACAGAGGGTATGGTTGTTGAGAAAAAGCACTACAAAGAAACATGGAAAGTTCTCTCCCAAATACTTGGGACCTTTTAGAATTTCTCGTATCTTAGGACCCGTCACAGTTGAACTAGAGGGTAACGCGCGCCGTGAAAAGTTTGCTGTCCATTCGGACAGGTTGAAACCATGTTTTTTTCCTGTAAAGTCACATAATTTGAAAAGAAATGACAAGACAACCCCTCTTGTTAGTGACGTAGAGGATAGTGAGACAGAGGACTACGATGTTCCTTTGGCCTACCTCCGGTATACTCCAACCGCTCCAGTTCAAGATCACCAGCAAAAAGAACAATCTGAAGATACAACTTTGGACGATTATCAACACCTTTGTAAGGGAGGTAGTGACAAGCCTGGCCCCACCCACAGTTACCATCTTCGTAACAAAAAAGTCGATTACCGGAGGTTACACTACGGTAACTGACTGTTTCGTGGGGGGCATATGTGGCTAAATGCCATTTGTATAATATATAGTTATATTTTATTTTAACTTAGAATATATTTTTCCTTCTCTTTCCTATTCATATTATCTTTACTTCCTGGAACCCTTCCCTGACCGGTGCTTAACGGCTTAACAATAATTGACCCCATTATGGACAATAGGACTGTACGCAGCCCTGAGGGGTAGAACCAAGACAAAGAGTCACTTTTGAGTCAGAGCTGAAGGAGGAAAGACGAGAACGAGAAAGCTCCCGAATACGTCTTCGAGACCACGTGGGTGAAGACAAAGAGAACTTTATGTGTAGTGAAAGTGTTGACTGTTTTTTTTTCTCGTGATTAAGAAGAGATTCGTCATCTACACCGTTATATGTACCGTTATGTGCACCTCATTGCATTAGCACCAAAATAGTTGGGTACCCATTCTTTTTTTTTTCTTCTCCTATCAGTTATTTTATTGTCATAAATTCTTCTATCATTCTTCATTAGTTGTAATTAATTATAAGTTTAGAATTAAGGTCTATATACGTTTGTAATCGCCCTTTGTAAAATAATTATCTATGTATCGGAATAGTCGTCACGAGACCTGAGGCTTATATCATTATATTTTTGTCGGGTTTCGTACTAATACTACTTGTGTTGGAGATAGAGATATTATAGCTGGCATCCCACAACCCTTCCTGTATCTATATACGCGAATAAAAGATCCTGTTGTAAATATTTATACCAGTTTCTTTGTGTACCACATTCGCGATCCTCACATATGATCCCACAGGTTTGTTTAAGACTTTTTTTCTCCACCATCTATACATTGTAGTCTCTTTTTAATTGTATGCGAGGATAATCTAAACACTTTTTTTATTTTTGTCTCTTTTCACGTTGTGGGCACTGAGAGAGCCTTTTTTCCATGCCCATAGTGGGTTTTTCCAGGCAAACAACGAGGGTGATGAGGGACAGGATTAAACATATCTGTCACAGATTGTCCATGAGAAATTCCTGTGGTTGCTCCCAGGGTAAGACACTACAAAAATTGAGAGATTGTGATGAAAAATTGCAGCCCGGCATTGTGACAATATCACAATAAATAATAGCTTGTTTGTATTTTTCTTCTTGCTTGGATGTATGTGGATAGGATTTCTTTTTCCTTTAAGTTTTTGTATAGATCTTATTTTTTTCTGTAAATAGTAGTTTGTGGTAATTTTTTGCTAGCTTCACTAGCTTTAAGTTTAACTCTTCTCTGATTGGATTTTTCTTAATTTTGTCCATAAATCTATGATATTTTTCAGTGATGTTCTAGACCAGATGTCACCAAACTACGGCTTGTGGGCCAGATCTGGCCCGAGAGGTCAATTCATCCGGCCTGCTGCCACACCGTTCCACAAATGAGCTAAAATATAATTATTTATATGGAAATGTGATAGATTGTAGATAAACTTACTATGTAAAAAAAAAATAAAATAAGTGCAAGTAAAAGTGTGCAAATTTGTCCAATCTAATTTTTGCATCTGACAGTAACACAATTTTTAAGAAAATCAGTGAAATAAAAAATTTGGCTACTTTTTGCCTCTTTGGATATCAGAGCGCTTTTTTGTGTAAGTATCTGCAATAAAGTCTCTAAGAAAAATGATTACAAGCTTGCTGCAGCCATCATGTTTGTGTATTGGTAAATAAATATGTTGATTGTCTTTATTTTTTGTGTGTTCAGTGTATTGTATTGAACAAAATGGTTATGCGGCCCATGCTTGTCATTCTCTGTTATCTGGCCCACTGTGAAAAAGTTTGGTGACCTGTTCTAGACTGTTAGGTCATCTACAGTATGTTTCTCTATATTCCTAGGATTGATCTCCTGATAGTTTCTCTATTAAGTTAATATTAAGTTAACAGCTATTTCTATCATGTTACCTGCTATTGGGAACCTAATGTTTTTATTGGGATCAATATTGCCCTTGGAAATTAAACTAGAAACTATATATAACAAGATTAGAATGTGTAACAAAATTTTTTGAGTTTCCAGGTTTCTTTGCTAGATGCTAGCTACAATGTTAACGAGAGTAATATTCAGTGAAGAATAAAAGACTTTATTTCCGTAAGAATAACCAGAATTTAAACTTAAGTTTTACTTTCCTGGCTGTTATGTATACATAACATGGAAAAGTATTGGAATCATGTTAAATTCAATTCGCTGAGTTTTTTGAAAATCTCCATGTTTTGAGAGCTCCTGAATCTAAAAAAAAGTCCAAATACAGAGAAAAAAATTCCATGGATGTGTGTCTGTTGATGTTTATACCATTTAATATCTCAGGATGGGGTATCATTAAGAAACAAAATTTGGCATGGTAGCCTGTGTATAAGGGGCATTGATGCTGACAAATTCTAGTGGTTAAAGGGATGTCATGTGTTGTATCTCAAGGGGCTGGATTTAATGAATATGTTATTCATTACTAGCATTTACAACTCTAAAGGAGCACATGTACACTGTCACCAATCCAGAACAAGTACTTCAAAAATTATGAGATCTTAATGAGTCATCGGTGATGCATTTTACAGTATGTGACCATCAAACATTGTTCCTGTCTATAAACTGGAACCTTGTTTCTGCAAACTGAGAGATTTTCTTTTGACGAAGATGGAGGGTGCTTATAAGTATCTACCTGATGTGTTAGATCTAATGCACTTGATGTACACTCGTCCTTCTTCGAATATGAAGGCGTCATCTACCTACAGACAAGGGGTGTACCTATGGGTAGCTCAATATTAGGAAGGCTCTGTGAAGTACATTGATGACATTCTCATAATATAGAACAAAGTATCTAACCTTGACTCGGTACTTAAGTATTTTAACAATAACTCCCATGGCCTGTCGTTGAAAGTTGAACAAGAGAGTCATACGACTGTACATTTTTTGGATATCAACATCACTATGGACCATGGTCATCTATCCACCAGTGTTTTCCATAAGGAGTCATATACACCTCTATTTATACCTAACCATTCACGTGACCCTTATGGTTACAAAGTCGCCGCTTTTTGAACTTTGATAAAAAGGGCCCACACACATTGTTCAGAGCAAAGGGAAAAGAAAAATGAGTTGTCGTGGATGCTTTGTAGATGGTGCTAAGATCCATCTACAAAGAAATTGCTATCTGTATGAACACAAAGATTGCCTATAGGAGATCCAACACTGTATATGGGCTATTGCTTTACAGCAAGGACAGGATTGACAAAAGTTGGGCATCAGGGGTATACATGGTTCTTTTCAGAGACAACAGATTTCAAAGGAATTTAGTATACATTGGGTCCACAAAATGTTCTCTAAGTAAAAGATTACAGGAGCACAGATATGATATCACTAACAAAAGGCACACCACTGCCCTATCCACCTATGCCACAGACTCTGACATACGGGCTGACCTCCATAAAGCCAAACTTGTCAGATTGTCATATCGAATTGAACATCTTTGAAACTTTGAGGCATTAGAAATTTACAAAGCCGGCTTACATGGCAACTGCATTAACACAAATGTTTCCTACGTATGGAGGTACTGTTATGAAAAAACGAGCAACACCAGCAGTTAGCAACCTTTTTCTGTATCTTTATTTACATCGCATTATTTACTGTTTATGGTATTGATACAGTTCTATTGCCATGGTAATATGCATGGATAAAAGTTTTATACATGTGCTTAGATTGTTCCACAGATTTAAAAATAATTTTTGAACATGTTCCATATATTCCACAGGTTTTAAAAATAATTTGTGAATATTGTTCTTTGCATTCTAATTTCGAATCTTACTGGTTTAAAACCCGAGGAAGACCAGAGTACGGTCGAAAACGTTAGTTTTCTATTAAAGTGTTATTACTGGACTTTTAAGGTTCTCGAGTGTAAAGTAACTTGAAGAACAGTTTAAATAGTTTGAACATTTTTTTAAATCTTTCAAAATATAAAACTGCATGCATTTGTATGTAGATATGTATTCCTATATATGAATGCACTTTATTCATGCAACTGAATATTTCAAAAGATCTAAAAAAAGTTAAAAACAAAAGCATGTTTTTCAATTCAGGTTCAGAAGTAGTTCATTTCAGTTCTTTGAAGAAATTCTAAAAGGATTTATTTTCAATTATTATAAAAGAAAGTTTGAGAACTTATCTAATGATGGAATACAAGATATTGTAATAATATTTATAAAATTTTTTTGAACATGATTTCTCTAAAGATATGATGACTGTTGTTGTTTAAAGTTATTCAGATAAAGAAATTAGAATATTTTTTTTCGTAAAAGATAGTAGATTATTCATATATTAATGTAATTGTTTAAACTGTAAATATTAATTATTTAATTTTTATTATATAAATAATTTAGGTGACTTGATGGATGAAAAAAAAGTATTAGATTGGCTAACTGATCTTGATTCTATGGAATTACCTGATAGAATTGAAGAAGTGAATGCAAAAATTTTAGAAAATCTCATTGAAGATACTGATTTTGTAGCTGTCTTGTTTTGTAAGTAGAATAAACTTAATAATAAAACCAATTCTATTTATCATTTCAACTAATTAAGCAGGAGAGATGGTATTTTCAAAATAAAGCTGTTTTGATGTAAAGAATTTTTAAATTTATTTTTGAATATTTTATAAATAACATTTTCAGAATTTATTTTTTAAAATTATTTTTGCATTTATCAGTTTATAGAATAGCTGGGCTATTTCCAAAGTTTTGGAAATGTAAAAAACGCAGAACTGTTTCTGTAAATGCGGATGTGATTCATCAGTTTTAACATAAATCAATTTTTTTTTCCCACTTGTAACGTAATTGAGAGAGCAGCATTAATACTTAAAATCTTCTATTTGTATTTTATTTATGTGAATGGTTATACAGATTAGTAAATAAAAGTCTAGATAAAATGGATTTCTCTTAAATAAAATTTGAGATAAGCTCATTTTACTTATATTTATTTTTTAGTTAAGAAAGAATTAAAAACAAGTGACTCATTTTTATTATTAAAAGTTGTAGTTAACTCCTTAGCTGAAGAAGTCTTAGAGGAACATTTCTGAGATAAATTTCTCAAAAACATTTATCTAAATGTTCTTATCCTTTTCTTTTGAATTGAAAAGACTAAATATAAAATTTCTTTAATCAAGGAGTGAATTATAATGTTTAATTCATTTTAAAATATTTATTTTTGATGAAAAATATGTTTTAAAATTGTTATATTTAATTGTTTGTCAAATTATATTAAATCATAAATTTTTGTTTTGAATTTTAATGATTTTTATAATTTTTAGATTATTTTTCATCCTTGAAATTTAGGTTTAGTTTGTTATTAAAGTGTTTTTTGAAGATAATTTAAAACTAGCACAATATACTACATTTTAAATAATTTTTTAATTTTTAGAAGCATTCATTTTTTGTGTTATTTGAGATGAATATAGTTTAACTTTGTGTTGAGGATGATCACTATGGTTTTAAAATATTATGTAAAATGTAAAATATAAAATATTCTTGAAATAAAATTGATTTTATTCCAATTATATATTTCGTTACTACATAAAAGTATTTTTTAAATTGTAAATAAAGTATATTTATAACAAAAAAGCACAGTTTTTAGATAATTACAAAAGTATTTGAATAAGAATGATAACTTTTTAGTCTTTAAATGGTACCAGCTAAACCCTAAATTATTATTGATATTAAATAGTGTAGAAAATTTTCAATTTTCTTAGATAACAGCCTGTATTCTGCTATAGTATGTGATGAAATAGTTTTTTAAATAATTTTATTTTTAATAATCAACACCATATGAAGATCAATTAATAAATAAACACACCTGATTTATATTCGCTGAGCTTATTGTTTTATTCCGAACGTTTTCAGCCTACTATAATAGGCCATCTTCAGGCTTTACATTTTTAATTTCGAACAAAAAATGTAAAGCCTGAAGATGGCCTATTATAGTAAGCTGAAAATGTTCGGAATAAAACAATAAGCTCAGCGAATATAAATCAGGTGTGTTTATTTATTAATTGATCTAAACAGTGCTGAGAAGGAGATAGATAGATAGATAACCATATAAAGGTTTTTATTTTTCTTGAAATTAATATAAAAATATTTTCAGAATATACTTTCTTAACTGCTGTAAGAACTTTTTGTGATTTACATCATTCATAAAATCAAAAAAATGCTTTAAACAATTTGTATTTATCTATATACTGTATATTAATGTAGTTATTTAAACATTTAAATGAAATTTATTTGATTTAATAAAACTTTTATTTAAAGTTATGCAGAATAATCATAATGAAAAAGATGTTTTATTTTATCAAAATTTCAGTACCTTCCTTTCTATTATAATGATCAAAATTTAATATATGATTGATAAATTATTTAATATCATTTCATCATTAAATCATTAGGAATCTGAAATATGGAGACTGCATGATGTATTTTACTTCAGAACAAGTTGTAACTAGTTCATATATTGGGAATGAAAACTTTGGATTAAGAGGTGTGTATAACAAATTACTAATATACTATATATGCCTGAAATATCCTTATGCTTTAAAACATTAATTCTGTATTAATAACAATAATGATATAATAGCATGGACTTTATTAATAGAAATTTTTTTAGCATGAGAAAAGCTTAACATAAATAAATTTATTTTTTTAATCCAGAATAAATTATTTTTTTTTTAGTTTCATCATCATTTGTATTTGTAATTTTGTCTTATAACTGATATGACAAAATTATGAATTGTGAATAATTACATTTATCCAACTTCAGTAATATATGAAAATCTTGAATGAATATGAAAAATTATTACTATTATTATAAATAGGATGAAAGTTTGTGTTTGGTATGAAAACAAGAGGGTTAAATGAAATTTTTTGAAATTTTTATATCAGTTTTGTGTGATTATCAAAATTTAAAATTAATTGGATGAGACATTTCCTATCATGTATAATTTTATTTTTCTGTAATATTATTTACAATTTTATTGATTAATTAAACGTTATACTTCATGTTTATAGAAGAGTAGATTTGTAAGATAGATATGGTCTTTTATAATTCTAAAATAAGTTTTAAAAATGATGATCAGTCTATAGTGTCTTCACTGAAGTTGTCATTATTCAGGTTTTGGAAGAGAACATAACAAGTTCTCTTCCAAAACCCACACCGAATTGTCCCTTGACCTAGTTAGGTGACCCCTCTGACTTTTGTTGTGTTCCTTTGTCTTCAGTTAGTTGTGCATTAGCTGTAGTAGCACTTAGACCTGGAGGCACAACGTTACGTTGTATTATCACATAGTTACATTTCTACTATAATAAAGTTAATTATATATGTTTACAAGTAATCGTTTATTTTACGGACACAACAGAACTTTAAATGATCATTTCTTAGGTCTTTTTTATTTATAAAAGATTGTGTTATTTATAAATTTGATTTACATAAAATGTGGAATTTTATGTGAGATCGATAACTTTGGTTGAATGAAAAATATTGTTTTGTTCAAAAACTTTCTGGTAATTTGGAAAGAAAATGCAAATAAGAGAATACATCTATTAGCTCACTTGGATTTTCAATTCATTCATCACATTACAGAAACTGTAACTGATATCTTTCTATTCTCTTCAGACATCTATCAATCTATTCAGTTTGTAGGTTTTTCTATATAAGTATGTAGGAAAATCTTCACAGATTTATTAAACTATATGTCAAAAGTAACTGAATTACTTTTGATATTGATATTGTTATTTAAGTAAATAGATGAAAACGTAACAAAATAAAATAAATATTCTGGATGTTTTAACTAATGCAACTTTTAGAAATGATTATTATTTTGTTTTGTTATTTGCATATATGATTATTATTTAGCTATTATTTGTTAACATTAAATGAAAAGCTAAAGAAACTTATCAGTTAATTTTTAGCAAGACTTGAAAATACTAATTTTGAATCTATTTCTATGCATTCACGTTAGTATTTTTTAATTGCATGTTTAATATGTGCATGTTTTTGATACATGTTTAAAAATTATTGTTGTTAATAAGTTTTACATGGTTTTACTACATGCATTATAAATTTTTGTTCAATGTTTTAAGTTAGTAATAAAAACTATAAATATTTAGCTTGATGCTTAAAATTAGTAATCATTCAAGTAACTAAATGTTTATTTTTTTATTTTAAAAATTAAATTTATTAATAAAAATACAGAATAATGAATTAAAATTCTTTCTGTGGTATTTTTTCCATTCTTTAAAAATTTTTCTAATTTAACTTTTTCTTACAGTATTTGTGAATAGAAAACTCTCAATTAATATAATTTATAAAACACTACACTCATGACACCTTATAAATTTGCAGCCGTGTTTATTCGGTACAAACGAACGTTTTCGGTCGTGTTTAACGACCTTCTTCAGGAAATATCCAAAAAGATTCGAACACAACGAAAATCTGCAAAAACGAACAAACTTCGGAACGTTTTGTTCGTTTTAGTTCGCAACGTAAAGCACCTCCGTTATACAGAAGCTTGGCATATCTGCAAAGCAAGCCAGAAAGGACAATCTATCAACTTCAGAGAGGCTAGTAAAATATCTGCAGCCTGGCGCTCAGGCGACATGTAAACCTCAGAAAAGCGGATATGCGGAAGCCTACACAAGGACAGAAACCGTAGTTTTTTGTCTCTGCACAGCTCCTCTCCTTCCCTATGTTCTGTGCGCCGTTCGGCTTGCACCATAGTTTATGTTTGTATTTTATTTTTTATGTCTCCAAGGAGCATATTACTTTTTATTGTCTGTTATTTATTTTTATTTTATTCTCATGTAATGTGTTATTTAATACGCATCGATGTAGAGATGGCGCACGCAATTCTCTTTAGAATATTTTTAAAAACGTTCCGAAGTTTGTTCGTTTTTGCAGATTTTCGTTGTGTTCGAATCTTTTTGGATATTTCCTGAAGAAGGTCGTTAAACACGACCGAAAACGTTCGTTTGTACCGAATAAACACGGCTGCAAATTTATAAGGTGTCATGAGTGTAGTGTTTTAATAAGACATGCAGTCTACGATGAGTTATAAATTTATAAATATTAAGACTAATATCAACATACTTAAAAATATTATTTTTACCAGTACTAATAAAAAAGTTTAATTATAATTAATAATTTGAGACAATTCCAAGTATGTATGTTTAAATTTTATAAAAAATTAAAATATTAAATTTAATTTTTATATTTTTTTATATCACTTATAAATAAGAAAAAAAAGAAATTAATTGAAGCATAGATCCAGAAGATTACTATTATTTATTAAATAGATATCAAGATTTATTAGGTGGAATATCCTCTAGTAAAGTTTTAAAATCTGTTTTCAAATTTACAAAGACTATAGGAATATAATCAACAACTTAATTTGAATTTTTTAATTTTTAAATTACAGTTTTGTTTTTTTGAAATTTAGTATGAAAAGATGATAAGTTAATAACTGATTGACTTTTATTTATGATTATCCTCTACATCAATAACAGTACTATTGTTTTAATATTTGTTTGAAGATGAAAAAGAGAATTTCACTTACAAACTTTACTATAAAGTTCCTTAGTAGAAAAATTTAATTAAAAATTTTTTTATTTTATTGCAGCATTGGAAGACATACATGGTAACTGCATTGTAAATTTATAATTAATAATTCATTGTTCATTTACAATTTTCATAATATCAGTTATGTAAAATATCAGTTAATATCACATCTAGAACAATGAAGGATTTAAGGTATTGGGACTTTTATCACTGCTCATTAGTGGGGCCCTTTTGTAAAAACAGATAACCTGGATCATAATCTTTTTAAATATTGGTTTTTTAAGCAAATAAAAAACAGAATTGATTTTTTCACAGAAACAAACTTACTCTTTAACTTCTTCAAATGAAATAAAAGTGGAAGTAAATGAGCCTTATTTAAACATTTTAATTATTGAATCATAATGATTTTTTTAAAATTTTAAGAAAAAAGCCAACTTTTGGGATCTCTCTAAAATTGTGGGGCACTTCTTACTTGTGGACCAATAAATTTACTGTCAATGAAGAGTGTAACTTCTTAATATGCAGATTTTTGGAAAGGTAACTGTAATAATGTTGATGAGGAAATTTATTTGAACTTTTTTATTTTAGTATTCATAAAGAAATTAATTACTATAGACATTAATATCATCAATTGATCTGCAAACTTAGTAAATGAAGAGTGGAATTTATTATTTAAATTTATATATTTATTATTTTATGATAGAGATTTTCTAGATCTGTCACTAAAATGAAATAGTTAAAAAAAGATAAAGTGAATTGTGTAAGAGGCTTAGCAGTTGCAATTAATAAATATAAAGAAGAAGGTCATTAAACACGATCGAAAACGTTAGTTAGATTCTTTTAAACAAGGCTGCTTTTATAAGGTGGTACGAGTTGGGTATTGATTAATAAATACATTATCTTTCTATATTAATTTAGTTTAATTCAAACAAGAATAAGCACACAAGTACTTTTGTTCATCACTTAAGCTTAGCAGTGGTATTAAAAACCAATAGACATGTGATATCTGGTGAAATATTCTGTCAATAATTTAACAAACAAGCTGTTTACTTCATAATTATCTTATACAACCATAAGATTTTATTACTTAGAAAATAAAGGGAGCATTGAAATCTTTTTCTGAATTAAGCAATGCACTTTAACAGTGGGTGAAGTTGGAGAAATATTAACTTAAATACTAATCACTACCATTGTAGTTCACTTTCCCTTACTTGTTTATTTTATCCCATCTTTCTCTCCTATCCAACTCTGGCATTTCACTTTTATCTGTTTGTGCCTGAGGATAGCTCATTTAATAAGGTTGAAAACATTAGCATTTTTCCATTTTCACTCATTGTTAAAAGGCATTGCTTAATTCAGTATATTAATTATAGTAGCTAATTAAGTCTTAAAATCTTTTTCATATATTACTTTTTTTTTTTTTGAACTGTACTGCAAAGGTTTTATTGCTTACTTAGACATGAGAATTCCATAGATGTTAAAAGTTTGAAGACTATTGGCTTAAATTAACCTCTTTCAGTAATATTATAAATTAGTATGAAGCTAAAACTAGCAGGATATAATCCTTCACTTTTATAACCATTTAAAAGGGGGTTTTTGAATGAATAAACTGAAATGTTATGTCCTTTGAATCTGACATTCACCCAAGTTCAAGAATTACTTAGAAGACTATTTTATTCTCAGATATCTAAGAATAACAATAATCATCTTCATAATAAAAATCAAAACAATTTTTGAAAAAAAGTACATATAATAATTGTAATTATGTAGATTCATTATTACAGAATTGGATTGGTTTCAATAAGACTAACTTTTCAACATAACTTCAACTTTTTGTTTAATAATTCAAATATATATGTCATCTTTTTTGGTTAATTACACACTTTTATTTTTAATTTTAAAAAATTATTAATTATGAATGATCATATTTTATCATTTAATGAATTGTTATATAACATTAGAAATTAAAGTAGTTAATGCAATTTTTAAGGTATTTTTGGAGTGTATAGGGTAATGATATTTAGAGTGACAGGTAATAAATTTAATTAATATTTCTTACCTTGTCACTGTAAACTATTATTATTAAAAATACCTCTTTAAATTGTCCAGAATTAGCCATCTCTTTCTATTTCAAGGTTTAGGGGAACATGTTTGGAAATAAAATTATAAATATTGTTAGATATTGAACATGAGAATGTCATGTTTGAGTTTATAAGTTGAGAGCTCATCAACCAATAGGTAATCAGGAAAATTTGAATTGGAGATGGTGAGTTTGAATCCAAAGATGGTAGTCAAAATTTTGATTCTGACTATCACATCAAAACAGACATGAATGACAACATAACAATCAAATTGGAAGATGCTAAATCAAATATTATTTTGATATATTATAATACTCTAATGAGTGTTATAATATATTGAAGTCATTGTGATAAGTTTGGAAAAACATCACTAACATGTTGCTGAAAAAATATTTTAGTTCAATATACTAGACATGAAGTAAATGAAGGATGCTTAATCAAAATTAACTATGAAAACATTAATTATTTTAAATTAGCTGTAACCCAGAATACAGTTAATTTATTAACTGTTTTGATAGTTCTGAAAACATACAATATTACAGAATAAAACAAACATAAAATATTTCTTTCAATTTTTATCCACTTGTCTCATGTTGTAAGGTAATAAACCTATTTCAAAAAAACCCTGGAACTTCAAAGAAAGTATAAAAATAAACCCCAGAAGATATGTATATTTTAAAGATAAACCTCCCAAAAGTTTAATTAAGGAAATATAGTATGCATGGTTATTTTAAGTTTGTATATTTTGACAAAAATCTTTACATAATATTAATTTTGTACTTTTATATATAAATTTAAGATAAATTTATTGATTGTAATTTTAAGGTTTCTTTGTTCTGTTCTGAGATTTTAAGTTATGTATTCTATTGCGGATAAAAGTTTTCTTCCAGTAAAATGAATTATAGTGATTTTTTTTTTCTTTAACACAAAGCAACGTATTTTATTGTATTTTAATATTTATTATTTATTAGAAATGATAAAACATATGTAATATTTTATTTGTCAACTTTTAAATTAAACTTTTATAGCTAAATATTTAAAAAAAATGTTTAAAAAATTTAATATTGAATTTTTTTAATTAATCAAGGTCAGTGTTATAAAAAATTAAATAACAAAACAGCAGTTACAGATTTCATTTTGCTTTCAGTGATTCACAAAAAAGAAAACTCCTTTTAAATAAAATTTTAATGAAAATGCTATATAGGAGTTAGTAAAATGGGAACAACAAATATGAAAAAAATTAATAATTTAAAGTTTCTGCCTTTTTTTTATTATTTGCTATTTATATTATGCATTGATTTCAAGATTTTGTAATCTTGAGCAACAATGTTACATTTCTACACAATCATATTTGAGAAAACCATTTTTCTGATGATGAGGTTATACCTAAAAGTACTCAAAGTATGACTTGTTTTTTCATGTTTGTTATTTCAGTTGCATTAATTTTCTTAAAGTATTTTTATTGAAATTTCAATGTTTAATTGTAACGAAAAACCTTTTCAGTGATTTCATAGTAAATAATATTAATGAAAGCCTTGTTATTTCTTTGTCCTTTTGCAAACTCCTAGATTTTTAATTTAATTTCTGTTGTTATTTGTTTCTTATACTCTATCTCTGGATGATGTGTGATATCAATATGGAAAGTATCAAATGATATAGTCAGGTTCTTATTGGGCTATATTAAGACTAATTGATGTCTGATGGCTTATCATAGTTCAAAGTCTGATGATCCAATGGTATATTATAAGAATTTAGCTATATCATTTGATTATTAAATATCTATTAGATTGGTTTTACATGGAAAATTAAGTAAATGTTGAATGGCATTTTAAAAGTAATGATCTATTTATAATTATTTTTAAAAATTTTATATTATTAACAAATAAAAAATACTGTGTAAAACTGCTTTTAAGAACTAAATTTATTTATCCAAGATTTTCAAATACTATTTTACTTTATTCATGGTATAATATTTCTTTTAAACATTGTACCTGGAAGATGGATGCAGAAAAACCTAGAAATATTAACTAGATGAATTTTGTTTCTGAAATCAATTTTATGAAATTTGTTTTTAATCTTTAACTAAAAATATTATAATTACTTTCTTAAAAATTTTAGTGAAAACTTTTAAATTGTTTTACTTAGACCTTTTTACAAATTATCTATTTAAATAATATTTAACATTTTATTATCTATATTTTTTTAAAAATAAAAACTTAAGATGTTATGGAAACTATTTATAGATAAGGATGATTGTGAGAAATGTGTTGCGGTATTGCATGAACTTGAAAACATTGATGATGAAGCTGATGGTCACGATATTGGTTTTGTAAAAATTTCTGATGAAGATCTTGCAGAAGAGTATGGCTTAGATGATTTACCTTCTCTTGTTTATTACAGGAAGAAAATCCCAATACTTTATCAAGGTAAAATAATTTTTTAATATAAAAAAAAAAATTACAATAATTTTTATAAATTGTATTCTTGTTATGTAAGATTGTTTAAATACTTTAAAATAGTTTGTTTTATTCTGTGATGATTGCATTTTTTCAGTGTAATCTTATTAATTATCTTCAACTAATTTTTTAGAAATAATATTACGTAAATAGATTTCAAAGTCATAGAGAAAGTTGAATGAAATTGCTTGTTTTGGAATTATCAACATAAAAAAATTTTTGACACAAAGATCTCATATTCAGAGGCCATTTAACAAAATGATTATACAGGAAATCCTCATTAGTTTGAAATTGAAGAGACGAAATAATCACGATTTTGAATTATCGAATTTTGAATTATCCAAGATTTACGTATTTCTTCACACAATGCAAATACCATTTAACTGTTGTATTAGTAATTTATTAAGCAAATGGAATTTGGCTGTATATACAGAACACTATTTTTGTTAATTAATAATTAATAATTATAATATAAATAAACTGCAGGTAAACAGCACATGTCTGGTGAGAACCTCACAGGTCACCAGATAGGTTTTGTAAAAAATAAAGCAGAATTCCTGGAAATGTAGCCTAAATTATTTTTAAAGTGACCCCAAAAAGTAATAAGCTGCCCAAAAACATAGTAGCCTAGAGCCCTACAAATATCTCAATCTGCTACCCAATCATAGCTTAATCTTGCAATCCGTGTTTTATCAGATAAGAGTAAAAAGGGTAGTCCATGAGAAAGGTGAGACCCGAAAATGTGTTACTGTAAAAGTAAAGTCATATTGACCAGATTAGAGTTGTTCTTAGTTTATTGTTCTCTTATTGTATGGAGGCACTTTGAACTAAACAAATGAGTTAACATACTCATATTATGGTTTAGACAGAATTTTCACTTCGAATTTCAAATAGTCACATTTTGATCTAACTGATTTGCTCAACATCCTGGCTGGGGATATCTCTATATCCCCAGCCAGGACAAAAGTACAGTTAGGAACTTACAAGACTTTGAACTATCTGAGTTCGATTTCCTGTATTTAAAATAAATTTACCGTTGTAACCGTGGGCTACGGCGATGCGTTTGATGTGCTGGATTTCACGAAGCGCGTCATTAGTGTTAGAGCAATGGGTAAAGGCCCTATGGATCAGGGCCCTGTAGGCAGATATTTTATAGGTAAAGGGGTCTTAAATTCTTATAAGAAAATGAAAAAACTTACTAATTTCTTAAAAAGAAAGAAAAGACTTGAATTCTTATTAATATGCGTAATTGGACTCATCAATTTTTTGCAATATAATTATTATATTTTTCTGAAATATTTATTGAAGTACAACTTTTTCTACATGTTTTGTTTTGTTCACTTTAATACAGGAGATCTTATGAATGAAGAAGAGGTTTTGCAGTGGTTATATGAATTTCAAGATATAGGGGATGATGATGATTTAATTGAAGATGTAACAGCAAATGCCTTAGAAGCTTTGGTTCAGAAATCATCACATTTAGCAGTTTTATTTTGTATGTACTAAATATTTCATTTACTTTTTAAAATTAGACTGAAGAATTAAAATTATACTGTATTTTGAATTTTAAATAAATTTTAGCAGATTTTTTAGTAATAGTTATTGTAGATCAAGAAGTATTCTATTGAAGCTTTTTCTATAATTTTAAAATTATGAAATAAATCTTCAACATTTATGAAACAAATCTTCATGAATATAACAAAATTATTTTGTTTTAAAGACAATTATTCTAAAATAATAGTGAAAATTTTGCAAAAATTTATTTTTAAGTTATGTTTTGTTAGGTTACACAAAAAAATATAGATAATTCATATTTTGTATGTTTGAAATTACATTTCTAATATCAGGCTAGAGCTAGCCAGATGGCCAAGGCAGTTAAGGCATCAGCCTACCACTCTGGAGACCCAGAATAGAATCCCAGGCAATCTAGAAACCTTGACATTTTTTTGGGGTGGTCTGTCAGATATGTTAGATTCCATCCCTCACCACCTGGCTGTTTCATTGTGGACCTTGCCAAACTTACAATGGGCTTAAAAAAAGGCCCTCTTGGTACCCAGAGGGTGGAAAGAGTAAAAAAAAATATTAGATTATATACATTTTTAAAAAAATACTTTTCTGGAAAAGAGAATAAACATTGTCAAAAATATTAAAAATTTTTTTTTTGAATTAATAATAGGCTATATTAGAATAATTAGCATAATTTGCTAATTATTTTAATTACTAGATAGACTATATTAAAATAGTTTTTAATATATTTATGAATTCTATATATAAAATTGTAACACAAATAAAAATTTTTATTTATATAAATTTATCATTATTATTTTTGTGTTATAAATACATTGAACTATTTTAAAGATTTGGTAATAACATTCTATTTTTAATTTTATCCAAGTTTATTCTGTATGTTAATAACATAGAAATATATTAAGTTTTGAAAGAAAAAATTTTAAATTATATAATTTATTCAGATGATGGTGATAGTAAAAGAAGTATGAAAGTTTTGGATCAACTAGAAAATATTGATGATGAAGCAAAAAAAGATGGTATCACTTTTGTCAAAACTGACAGTGAAAGGGCTTGTGAAGATTATGGTATAGAAGAAAGACCTGCTTTAGTTTATTTTGAGAAGACACTGCCAAATTTTTATCAAGGTTTCAAATATTTAATTTCATATCTTTTTAAGAAATTTTATAATTACACAATCTATATAATTTTATTTTATTATAATAAAGATAAACAGTATATTTGTTAAGGAAGCTTTGCAAAAATAAATTTAATTCAAACTGTTTTTCTTAGAACAAAAACTTCTTAAAAAATCTGAAGTGCTTTCATGCTAGACATATCAATTAGAGAATAAATATTTTACTTCTCTTATTTATATTTTATTTCTTTAGTTGACTTTTAAGTTTTAATTTATTTAGTTCTCTGAGAAAATCAATTTGAATTTAATAAAGATAAACATTAATAAGGCTTGAGTTTTATAAATAAAAAATTTTTGTTTGTTCTATTTCATTAATTTATATTTTTTTATTTATTACAATTATTACTTTATTGCAGCTATTAATTATTGTTAACTTTGTTTTTAAATTAATAACAGTAATTTGCATTAGTTAATTATTGGTGATAATTTCTTGCAAATATTATCATTTATTTATTTTTATTATATGATCTGTAGCTTACTAAAATTGTTATGAAAGAATTACACTGTAAAATAAAAGTTTTATATGAAATTTTTTTATATTGGTTTCTATAAAACTTAAATAGAATTACACTTATTTATTTATTTATTTATTATTTATTTGTTAACTTTAATTTTTTATAAAAAAACTGGTTAATTTTAAGAATTGTTCTTATTAAATTTAAATTGAGTTTCAATAATCTCTAGATAGAATTGAGTTTTGTAAATATTAATTTTGATAAAAATACTATGTTATTGATACACACATATAAACTTTAAAGCTTTTATATATTGTCTTATAAGCTAGATAATGAAATTATAAAATGTTAGAGAATTTTTGGATAGACATTAAGAGAGAAAATTGAAAATTAATATTATTATATCCATCTTTATTTTCATATTCCTCATATTCAAGTGGAAAAGAATTTAAACTAAAACAACTTTAAAATGTATATCAAAGCAAAATTTGAAAATGTGGAATTCATATTGTAAAATGCTGTTTTAATATTTTAAAACTTTTAATTTTCACTCTATATACTGGAAGATGATGATATAATAAAGATAACAGAATTTCCAATAGGGTGCTTCTGTGCATGTATCATGCTTAACAATTCAGAATTTGGCAACAATTCAGAATGTGCACCCAAATTTTGGTTGTGTGCAACAGGCCTTACCAATTTTGTTTATGGGTAAGTTCCTAAACTCATTGTATTTAAAGTGCTTTAGTTGAACATTTTTAAAGTTAAGTTGCTCTTACAGTGCATTAAATCAGTTTTGCATTGAGCACAATTAAATTTTTCTCCATTGAAAGGTGTTGAAACTGTTGAGTGACATATCAATGACAGACTGATCATCAATATTTTAAATTGGTATGCTATTGACAGAATATAATTAAATTATGTATGAAATTGCTGTATAATGATATAGTTATTTTTTTATATTAAATGTCAAAGATAATTTTAATCTGTCAAATGTAATTGAAGTTTTATTTTATCGGAATGTCATCAATCAGTGGAATTGTGGCAAAGTGTTCCTAAATCTTAGCAACAATGCTTATTTTTAATTAAGGCACTTTAAAAGATTCATTGAGTTTAGGAATTCATGGTATTTTTGTCTTCTCTCCAAAGTACTAAATTCTAAACTGTTTATAATACTAGCAGGTAATAGAGCAATCACACTGATAATATATTTATGATATAACCTGTATGAAATTCCTTTTATGGATTGTATTTGTTTTTATTACAGTTAAATATTTTTAAGAATCAGTACATATTAAAACAAAGAATTATTTTAAATTAATCACATTGATTGACTATGTGTGAGATGGATATTTAGGATAAAAAATATGTAGAATGTAAAAATTTTTTGATTAAAAAATTACTTTAAAAAATTAAAGTAAATTTAAAAAAATAAAATACAACCAGATGCAGCACCATTACTATTGTCCAGAATAGGAATTATTTTCATCTCAAACAACCGTAAACATGAAAGTAATTAGGAAAATATTTAAAAAATATATAATTACTCTCAGAATATATGCAAGTTACAACAATATTTTAAATCAAAATATCATGTAAGTACTTGAAATTTTTAATTAAATCTTTGAAGTGAGAGAAAAACAATAGCAGCATTTTCAGTTTGCTGGAGTGTGAATGGTAGACTTAATATATGTGATTGGCAGAATATAAATCACATCACAAATTCTGATTGGTTGTGTGTGACATTTTTGATAACTTTTTTTTTTATTCAGTATATATAGGATGGTTTAATTTCCATGTCCTTGGCAAATATCTTGTAAAATATGCATCCAATTAAAAAATTGATCAGAATAAAAGTTAAAAAAAAATATCTGTTAAAAAAAAAATCCATATATACAGTCGACTTCGCATAAGTTGACACCCGGATAACTCGACACTCGTCAGTTACGTAGTCAATTTTTTGTGGTCCCGGCCGACTTACATAGGCATTAATGTTATTAACCTTAAAAAACTCGATTTACTTGACAACGTTTAACTCATCACCACTGGATAAATCAACATACTTTTTCTATTTCACACTTTTTATTATAGAATTCTGATAAGTCGACTCCTCCCTGAAAAATGAGTTCACACCACACAGCTTATTGTACGGTGTGAACTCATTTTTTCAAGAGGGGAGTCAACTTATCAGACGTCTAAAAAGTATGAAACAGAAAAAGTATGTTGATTTATCCAGTGGTGATGAGTTAAATGACGTCGAGTGAACCAAGTTTTTTTAACATTAATAACATTATTGCCTATGTAAGTCGGCTGGGACCACAGAAAGCTGACTAATTAACCTATGGTGTCAAGTTATCCAGGTGTCGACTTATGCGGAGTCAACTGTATATGTATATAAAAGTTATTTTCAAGGGGTCTTTCAGTTTCATAAAAGTTAAGCCACCTGTCCCCTGTAAGTAGATGGAACAACTATTGGTTTTTAATTGAGAATTCAAAAATAGAAAAAATACAGGAGTCACATTTGAAATTCTAAAGTTTATTAAGGACATTATAAAAGGACCATTCTAAATACAGGGTGTTGATGTTTGATGTGCCATAAATGTAAGGATGGTATACATAGTAGAGGTTGATGAGATAATTATTTTTTATGAAACAATTTAGGTTCATAAACAGAAATTGACAGAGCTACATCCTTCAGAAA
Source organism: Centruroides vittatus (assembly GCF_030686945.1). Taxonomy (NCBI): domain Eukaryota; kingdom Metazoa; phylum Arthropoda; class Arachnida; order Scorpiones; family Buthidae; genus Centruroides; species Centruroides vittatus. The sequence goes on along the minus strand of NW_027122405.1, from coordinate 2,013,230 downwards.
ATTTGGATTCAATATCTGCTAATTTCTTCCCCTGGAAATACATAATATGAAACACCAGAGGAAACAAAAGAACTATCCGTCTGTATCATTTCAGTGTTTGATACTATCAGAAGAGAACAAGAGAAGTGCTTCTCTTCTGATAGTACAAACACTGAAATGATACAGACAGATAGTTTGAGAGAGTACAACAAAACATAGTTCACCATTGTACTGTGTAATGAAGTTGTCAGTTGCCACTTGAGACACTTGATATTTTTCAGCATATTTTCAATAAATAAGTTTCATATACTGTACTGAATGTATCTAGTACTCATTATTCCAAAACATATATAATAAGACAGAGAAGATAACTTTAGAGACATGATGATGATTGTCATGTTCAAATTTTTTGCAAGCCAGTTTTTTTGTCAGTTTTTGTTTCCAACTTTAGGTTGCTTCATAAAACAATATTTATCTCAACTTCTGTCGTCTTTAAAACCCCAAAATTTCTTACTTGTATTCCAAAGACTGGTGGGTACCCTGTATAAAAGTATTCATATTCATTTTTAATTTTTTTTCTTAAAATTTCTATACGAAATATAAGATTTTTTGTGACTTTATAATTTAGGATACAAAAATTTTATTAAAAAAAAATCAAAATGTATTGATTAATTAATATTTTATGTTAATTTAAATGTAGTTTTAATATACATATTTATATATTTATTTTGGTTTTTTCAGGAGATTTAACAAAAGAGGATGAATTATTAGAATGGCTTATTAAACAAAAAGAAACAGATGAAATAGAAGATGTTACTGAAAAAGCACTGGAACAATTAATAAAATCTTCAAACAATATTGCTGTGTTATTTTGTTAGTAATCTATTAATAAAATAGAAATAATAATAATTTTTTTAAATTAAATTGTTTAATTTTTTCATATTTAGATGAAACTGGTGATACTCTTTGTGAAGAAGTGCTGCAAGAATTAGAAAATATTGATGATGATACAGATCAACATGGAATAACATTTGTAAAAATAGATGACAATGATATGGCAGAAGAATATGATGTACATGAATTTCCAACTTTGATATATTTTGAAAATCAAGTTCCAACTCTATATGAAGGTTATTATTATGAAATATTTAGCTGATAGATAAAAAAATTTATAGAAAATATTAAATTGATTAAATTATTTAATTAAATATTAAATTTTATTTTAATATTTTATTGAATTATTTTATCAATTATTGCTCTTGCTTCTTATTCAGTTTTGTCTATATTATTATTGATCATCATACATCATGTTAACTAATAATAATTGCAGGGAAGTATATGCTATTAGTACAACATACTGATAAAATTTATTTAATATCATTCATAATTTTTTCTTGTTTGGAAGTTTATTATTCCAACATACTTAACATATGTCTATAACAAGAATAGTACTGATTTAGTGTGCTGAATAAACTGATTTTGACTTTGCTAATGACTGACTAATAAATGTTGAAGGGAAAGCTGTACTATTTTTAACATAAATGTTGTGGAATGAATTGTTCATCCAAGAACTGTAAATGCATTAAAATAATTTAATTTTAGTAGAACAAGGTAGCTCTGTTTTTTTATTGATAATTTACTTTAAATTAAGATTTACTGACTATATTACTAAGACTATTAGTTTAATATAAATATCAAAGGCATTTGAATGCAAACTAAGAATTTAAGAATTTTAGAATATCTAATATTTGTATTTTTATTATAGAGAATATATTACTATTGCTTATTCTTTCTGTGCCAGAACAGTTAAAATTGCTTTAACTTTCTAGTATTAAATATCATTAGTTTTACTGAAATTTATTTAACATTCCTATCAAGCATCTATAACTATACTGAAGAGAATGGTTAACAACAAAAATATAATTGTTCTATATAATTTTTATATCATTGAGATTAAAATTTTAACAGAAATTTTGTATTACAGTAGAATCTTGTTTTAATAGATTGCTTGGGTTACTGAAAATCATCTGTTGTTCCAAGAATCCATTATATCGAGAACAACAGATTTCCCACATTTGCAGGAAAATATCCATTATCTAACTCCCTATATATAAGAAATATCTGTACTTGAAATCATTCAGTCTTTTGAGATCTCTATTCTTTATTCTACATAAACATGTATGTTACAAGATGATATATTATGCTTTATATGTGTATGATAAAGCTGACAGAAACTGTATACACTGTAAGCACAAAAAGAAGCAAATTACATAGGATCATTTGCACTTTACTTGATTTAACGATTTGTTAAAAACTCGTCCATTTTGGTTTGTTTTGATGACACTTTTCTGCCTCTTGAATACAACAATTGCTTGATATTAGCAATGTCATGTATAGCCTGTTTGTTTACAATGGAACTCATCAGGAAGGTCTTCACAACTTGGAAAGACTTTGTGGCCTTGCTAAATTTCAGCACTACATTTGGACCTGCATCATAATGTTCACTAGGTGGCTATTCCTCAATCATATTGGCCTTCTGACTCACTTCATACAATTCTTCAATGGTACCGTACTGTACATATCCCAGATGTATGAAGTTCATCATCAAACTGTATAATTTCCTGGAAATACCCAAATATTAACTAAATGTTGGAAAAAATGTGAAGTTTAGAATAGATGGGGCTAGAAAAAAGCTGTTATTTTGAGTTACAGATTTGCTAAAAGGAGGTAAAATTATATTGATTTGTCAGGACATGGGAAAAAATCTGTTATTCTGAGAAAGCCATTGTTATGTGATCCATTAAAACAAGATTCTACTGTATGATGAAACTCTAACAGTTCAAATTTTCAAATAAATAACTTTTATTAATTGTATTATTGGATTGCAATTTTCAAATTGCAGACTTATATATTCCCACTGTTGTCTGTCTGTCCTTCATTAATCTTGAGAATGGAGTTAAATAGATGAAAATCAAGACCAAATCTTGAAAGCTTAGGGGCTAGAGATGCAGTTAACGATACATGAACATCTGGTCTGGACTAGAAGTCGTGATTTCAATTCAAAATTTTTTCCAGAACAGAATTAAGTAGATAGCTCGTATGACTTAATCATTATCAGGAGAAGTATGATGTACAAGGCCAAGACACTAGTAAAACCAAGAGCAAAATATGGAAAGCTTAGGGCTGGAGACCCTGATTAACTATATACAAACTTTGGTTTGGACAATTTATAATCCTTTAATTTAAAGATGATTAAAAATTGCAACCCAGCATTGTGACAATGTCACAATAAATAATTGCTCATAATATATCTAGCCAATGATATGATTGATATTACATAATAATGATAATAGTATATGTTAATGTAAAATAATTCAAACATAATAAAGAAGAAACATAATTTATGGTAAGATATTAAATACAGATGATATTCATTTCTATCACAATTTCAATTTGATTGAAGATAAGTCAACAATCACTTAAATAATAATAAAACTATAAATAAAAAATTTTACTTATATATGTGTAGTTTGCAACAAAATCATTTTTAGCTTAACTTTTGTCATCCAATAATGTATCATCAAAATTTATTGACTACATATATACAGTAGTGCTTTGAATTTAATTTATTCCAGGAGGTTGCTTAAACTCAGAAACATTCAAACTCTGAATCAATTTTTCTATTAAAAATAATGGAAAGTGAATTAATCTGTTTTCAGACCCTAAACAATACCCATTTTGATAAACTTAAACAGCAAATACACATAATTTAAGATAAAATAACAGTTGAATGCCTTAAATAATAAATTAATACTTGAAAACAATAAATAAAATACGTAAATACTGTGTAATAAAATGAAAAATGCATATACTGGTTGTATACATCAACTTTGGCATCTTAAACATGGCCCATAGAGCTTCATATATACTGCTTTCATGCTCTTCAATAAGTTCTTTTTAATCTCAATCAGCAATACTACAGTTTTCTGCTTAGGTTTCTTTGTCTCCACATTCATCTTGGATGCAAGGGTTAATAGGAAGGTGTTATATATATATAATCAAGCACATCAAAAATAAAGCATAAAAAAACATAACGTAATAGATGCTTTCACAGCAAAAGCAAAAAAAAAGTTGAATGTAATGCAAGAGATTTTTTCACATAAAGAGCATAACTTTACAAAGACCAGAAAATCCAGCAAAAAGTAAGCTTTAATTAGATAAATAAACATTTTCAACAATGTTAATTTGTCATCTTCAGGTTCAAGAATAAATATGGAAGATAGAACTAGAAATTATCTTCAAGTTGATAATTTTAAATTGTTAAAAACATTTGTTTAATCTAATAAAAGTTTATTTTTTTGTAGAATTTTCCAGTGTTTGTGAAGGTATACTATCTTATCTAGTTATTATGGGACATTGTACAGTGAGAGTGAGGGATGACTTTGGCACACAACAGATGGAATTTGTACAGCAAGCACATTTTTTTCACAGCACATGTAAGTTTGGACATAGAAGCATTGTTCAAACTTCAGATTGAATTTCTCTCAAATTTAGCATTCAAATTCTGGAATGCTTGAAGTTGAAGTTGTTTGAAGTACAAGATACCACTGTATTGTGTATGATGATGAGGCATCTATTCCAGCTGATACGTGAATGCAACATGTGACATAGGAAAAGTTAATAAAAAAATTATGGAAAATTTGAAAACATCTTATGATAGAATTTATGCATTTGTAATAAGATTATTTGTATGAACATTATTGAAAACAAAGCAGATTTTGTAAAATTTTGGATTATTGTTGTTCATCACAGAATTTTATCTTAAATATTTCAAAAAATTTTTCTAAAATTGTCAATATAATTTTATTAAATTAGATAACTTATAACATCTGGATATATTTTTATACGTTTGTTAGAAATAAACATGTTATCAATATAAAAACTCAGTGTGTGTTTTTTGTCATAAAAGACTTGAAATTGAAATGTAGTAGTTTTGCATTCATATTATATAATTATTTAATTATTTAAATATAATATTAAAATTTATTTCCTTTTTTACATTCTTTGTTTTTTTATGAATAATTAAAATTATATCAAATGTAAACAATAATTTTAATAAGGAGTAATTATCTTTTTTAGGAGACTTAATGATGATAGATGAACTGTTGCAATGGCTAATTGACCAAAGTTCTTCAGAAGAAATAGAGAAAATAAATGAAAGAGTTTTAGAACAAATGATTGAAAAAACTGACTTCTTGGCTGTTTTGTTTTGTACGTTCTATTTTCTTTAATATCAGAATTTCAAATATAATTTCTAATATTGAGTGTAATCCTAAAAACAATTTTTGAATTACATTTTTGTTAGGAATATAGGAATATTTAGGAAAATTTTGTCTCAAGAAATACTGTATTTTGAAATTTTATAAATTTTGATTTTAAATGTATGCATACATATGTATACAAGTATATGTATATATTTGTCTAGTTAATAATTATGATTACGTATTTATTCAAGGTGTTTATAAATGATTTAATCAGCATTTCTTGAATGATTTCAGACTTAAATTTTGTGATAATATTTTTAATTTTATTATTCCAAATTAGAATATAATAACAAATGAGAAAAAAATAATACCAACACCAAAATCCAGCAAAATTAGAAATTTTACTGTAACCCTGTACACATTGAGCATTTCAATCTACATTGTGATAAGATTGGCAACTGTGCCTTGGTGTGACCTCTCTCAACCCTTTTAATTTTGACTGAAATGAGATTCAATCATGATCAACATGAGCATTTTTGAAACTAGATCCAGTCATAAGAGAGTTCCCACAATCCCATGTGCGTGAGAAGAAACAAGATGGCTGTAGAACAAATGCCAGGCTATCAACAGAGAAATAAAAAAGACATTTGGAGAGACAATGTGATCTGGCTATTATTAAATATATGGCAAGAAAAAGTATTTGTTTCTAACAAAAACTTTTATTTTGTTTGTTGGTGTTCATGACTTACTGTGTAGTTATGTCAATTTTATCATCACATGCAATAGCTGGGTTCTTCTCAAGCAGACTGCCTGTGCAAACAGCATGACATTCAACTGGCAACAGTTACAATCAAGCTTGTGAGAGATCAAAGTGAGTCATAGATTGTGTGTGAATGTAGTATAAGCTAACATTTTCATCCATATATAATGGACATCCTTAGGTTTAATTCCATAGAATAGAACAGTAGTTAAATTAAACATTTAGAACTATTAGAATGTTTTTACTTTTCCAGCTGTTATGTATAACAGGGGGGAAATATGGCAATTTGTCAACAAAATGGTCCTTCAGATTTTTACATCTTTGGACTTGGGACCTTGAAATGTTGAGAAATGCAAAAAATTTTAAGGTTTTTTTCCTGTATGTATGAATGTTAATGTGTATGTGGGTTTTAATACACCTTCTTATTAACTCCTGTGCTTTTTGTTGAAAATGTCTGAAATTTTGCAGGCAGGTTTGTCTATTAGGGGAGATTGATGCTATTAAATTTTGATGATTAAAGAGGCGATGGGGAGATAAAGGGAATCGTGTGTATCTTCAGTAGGGCCAGACTCAATGACGATATTACTTGTTATTATCACTTACAATTTTTTATAAAACCTATTGTGGCCGTCGGCCATGATATTGTATATTTTGTATATTTTATATTGAATTAGTCTTAGATTTTCTTTGTTCCTTTGTCTAACTCTTTCTAGAACTTTCTTTGTCTAACTCTTTCTAGAACTCTCTTTGTCTAACTCTTTGCCCTTGGGGAAGGATTATCTTTCCCTCAATAGGTAGAACAAAAGGTGAAGTAAGGCCCTGGGGCCGGTGAACAAAGGGGAGAGAACAGTCTGGGTCGAGCTCTTGACGAGAGAAGGTAGCGCTCCAGATCGAGTGTCCGACGATTGGAGGCTACGAGGAGCCAAGGAATCGATAGGAAGGAATTCCTATAAGAGAACTTTGAAGGAAGTCTGGATTGGAATCCCGAAGAGGTAGGAACTGAAAAGGAGTGCTCCAGAAAGGGAGAAGGGTGATCTAAGGGGATAAAGTGCAGAGAGAGATCATCGAGGAAAGACGACTCAGTCTGAAAGAAAAAGATTATAGATGAAAGATCTATAAGGAAAAGGGCTACAAACGTAACAAAAGAGAGGGATCCGAAGTTGTTCCCCACCAAAAGACACATCGCAAAGAAACCCGGGTATTTCTACTACTTTTCTTATCTTTCCTTATTTCTTCTATTCTTCCAATTTCTTTTAGTTTTAAGTTAGTATAAGTTAGTGTAAGTGAATACGGTCCTCGTCAGATTGTCGCGTGTGTGCAAGATAACTGTTTTTTGAGGACAAACTTTTAATTCCTGTATATATAAAATTCTAGAAGTTGTAAAGTTGGGATCCTATGTAAGAACCTGTTCAGAGAGAATAAAACTACTTTGTATTAAGTTTTATTTCGTACCATTTCGCTCGCGGGATCGTGTACCTCTTGTTACGAACACCACACTATTAATTTTGAGGGTAGTATTCCTATCCTCAAAATTAAGCTTTTTGCCATTTTATAATAGTTAAAAATATAAAAAGTTTTTAATAAAATATGATAACAGATGGCACCACCAAATGTTGCGGGGAACATTAAGCAACTTATTGCTGGATTTTTTAAATGAGTAAATGTCTTTAAGAATATGCGGTCAACTGTGCATGCTTGGTATGGACTAGCAGTCAATTTATCACAAACAGCACTCTCCAAGCTGTAGTAATTGAATGTTTATTTGAAATTAACTGATGTTTTTCATTACAAAAATCTTTAAAAAGATTCCTCAAAGACAATACATACAAATGTGTCTTTATTCCAATCCAGTCCTTTCAAATGCACATTTGAGGAATTAACAATTTCACAGCAGAGTCCACCTACCTTTCTTTATAGGCTTTTATATTAACTGATGTTTCCCTTCTAGATCTCAATTCTTTCTACATGTTTCAATCATTTTAGGCTTGCTTTGCCTAGGTTTACTTTCATGTCTTTATCTGGTGCATAAATGGCAAGTGCTGTGGTGATGAGGTGTTTTTTAATGGTATATTCACGTTCTCTGATTCTTGTGTGGAAGCTTCTAATAATAATTCTTATATATTCAATGCTGTGTTGTTATTGATTGTTGATTAGGATAATATAGATGCCTGAGAGCTATTTTTTTGGTTTGGGGGTCCTTATTATTTCTGAGAAGTGCGAAAAATCATAGTGCTTCTCTTAAATGCAATTTTGAGGATGCTGCATTTGATAATCTGACTATGGACAGAATACAAGATCCTGTCATATGCAACTGCTACATAAGTTTCATTTTCAGGTAGTAGTCAATCCACTGGTTGGTCCTTCATCACACCAATTAACCATCTGCTCAGACATGCAGAGTAATCATGCTATTTAGCTAACTTCTTGATATATGCTAATTCTTTCTTTGTACCTGCTTGGATGGAACAATGTGTATAGGCTTGTCAGATTAGAGAGCTAAACTGCTGGTTTATATACAAACGGATTGTGGGATATGGTCAGAATATAGATTGGGCTATATGTGTCTTTTTGGAATACCTTAGTTATTCTTTTCCCTTGGTGAATTGAGATGTGAATGTCTAAGAAATGTACATCGGTGGGGTTTTTGCTTGGTTCTCTGGAGTAGGCCAAATGGATTGTTGTTATACTTTAGTAGGAAGTTCTTCATGTTTGGTTTTTGTCTCAAAACTATTAAGATGTAATCCATGTATCTTGCATTTAATAAAATCTGATTGTTGTAAGAAGGTAAGATTGAATGTTCCAGTAATTGGATAACCAGCTCACACAAAGTTCCTGACAATTGCCTACTCATAGCTACATCTCTTTTTTGGATGTAGGTAGTGCTCTCCAATGTAAAGAAAGAGGAGTGGCACATTAAATGTGAAAACTCCAGAATGTTTGACATGTGTTTAGTAGAATTATTGAAGTTAGATATGAGAAAATCTTGCAGTTTGTAAAAGCATGGTTTTGTGTGGATAAATGGAAACATAAAGTCAAAGTCACAAACTGTTAGGAAAATGTCATCTGGGAAGTTAAGATTTTTCAATTTGTTTAACACATCTTGTGGGTTGGTGACCATTTGGTTATATTTGACAAATCTGCTTGTTATAAATGTATTAAAATGCTTTTTCAATACAAATGGAGAGAGATGTAGTTTTGTTCACAAGGGGGCACAGATGGTTTCCATCTTCATGGATTACCAAGTTGGAATCTTATCAAACAATCACTTTTGTTGGATTTTGGTGTTGGTGAATGTTATTTTTTGAATATTTAATGTTACTTGAGGATTATTTTAAATGAGAAAAAATAATGTAATTTTAAATTTTTGAAATTTTGCTTAATTTTCTTTCAATTAAAATTATTTCTTACTATACTTCTGATAAATAGCACTGAGTTCAGCGTTAACGTAAATTCTTCTTTTTACTGCAAGCACTTTCGACGAAATTACGTTTGTCGTCTTCAGGCGAATAAGGAAAGAACAAATTTGAAAGTGGCATGTGCCGAACGTTCCAAACCGATAACGGAAAATTTTTGTTGGCGAATTTTTAAAAGTAATATATTATTTTAGCGTTTGGTAACTTCGCCGGTTTGAAGGAGATTTTAAATCGGTGCGACTGATGGCACATGCGCTGAAAAGCACACGCGCTAAATGTGCGACTGTCGGCATGTTTGGGTGTCGGCATGGCTGATGGCGCATGCGCTGAAAAGCACACACGCTAAATGTGCGACTGTCGGGGTGTTTGGGTGTTTAGGTGCTTATAAAGAGTGACCCAAATTTCGGGCAAGTCCAGGGTGGGGACGTTGCATGCATCTGATGTTATTGTGAGGATCGCTTCCCAGATGAATGTAATTTTTCTATTGTTGCAGCTTTTTAGGAGCACTGTTTCTGACCACAGTGGAGTGTAACCTTGTTGTAGAACTTTTCTGGTCAGCTCTGTTGTTTGTCTTCCTTTATTTATATTGTCCTGGTGTTCCGCGGTACGGCAGGCGAGCATTCTTGTTGTTGCCCCTATATATTTCTCTATTGCTCCTGTTGTTGGATTTTCTAGTGGCACCTCGTAGACTCCCGATTTTTCTAATGCACTGATTATGTCTCAGTCGTTGCATATGCTCCTGCGTAGGCTGGGTAGAGGGGTTAAGGGGAGCACAAAGCCGTACCGCCGGAATATACAGCTAATGAGAATGGACCGTGCTCCTAGATACGGTAATGTTGACGGGTTGGGTCACTCTTAAATGGGTTAAATTTGGGTCACTCTTTACAAGCGCCTAAACACCCAAACATGCCGACAGTTGCACATTTAGCGCGTGTGCTTTTCAGCGCATGTGCCATCAGTCGCACCGATTTAAAATCTCCTTCAAACCGGCGAAGTTACCAAACGCTAAAAGAATATATTATTTTTAAAAATTTGCCAACGAAAATTTTCCGTTATCGGTTTGGAACGTTCGGCACGTGCCACTTTCAAATTTGTTCTTTCCTTATTCGCCTGAAGACGACGAACGTAATTTCGTCAAAAGTGCTTGCAGTAAAAAGAAGAATTTACGTTAACGCTGAACTCAGTGCTATTTATCAGAAGTATATACAACTTTGGCGTGAGTTTACTTTTATTATTCCTTACTTTCTATTTAGAGTAAGAGTAGAAATAATTTTATTAATAATTATGTTCTGACAAATTTATAGATCTTCAGTTAAGTTACTCTTGCTTGATAATTACAGGCTATCCTCATTTTATATTTTATGCCAGTAATGCATTCCTGGAGAAGGCAGCATAAACAAAATTGGCTCAAAATAAATCCGTAAATCCATTTATTATGGAATAGATAGTTCTAGGCATATCCTAAAACTAAAAATATATATATATGTATATTTAAGGGTATGCTTAGAACTATTTATTCCATAATAAAATGGATTTATATATATATATTTTCCAATAATAACATATGTAGTATAAAAATTTTTACTAATACAAAGTAATAATAAATTAATAATACAGAAATTATAACTTATTTATTTGTAGCCAAAATCAATGATGCAATTTTTATATCATTGGTGTGAGAAGCCAGGTTCAATAGGGAAAATCTATCAAACGTTTAGTGGCAACAAGTCAGTAAGACTTACTCACTTTGTCAGTGGCTGACTTTACTTTGAAGTTTGGACAAAAAAACGTAAATTCTTGGTCTAGTCAGGATGTCGACACCAGTTAGGATTAAATTATTTAGTATATCGCATTTTAATTTGCAATAATAAATGAAATATTTTCTAAAAATAGGAGGGTGCGATTTCTTCGAGTGGGGAGAAGTTGTGGGTAAGTTCCAATTGTAGCGATTTGAATGTCCATACTTAATCAAAGGATTAGACAGGTTAACAAATAATAAAAGAATTTAATAAGTAAAATATAACAAAGAAATACATAAATCTAGATACATAATACTAAGTATTTTAAATTGAACCTAGGTAACTTATATCTTTAAAACCGAGAGAGAGAGTTTACAATATTATTTAAATATAATACCTCAATATATAACTTGTTCCCTGGCTCATAGAATAGTTTGTTAGACTGGAATTGGGAAACCAAAGGGAGACCAAACACAAAGTAAAAGTTTTGGAGAACTAACAGTATGGTTAATTCACACCAAATCAGGTGCATAAAATGTTTTTATACTGAACTTTTCCTCCAATGAGGAGTTAAGGTTTTGGTCATTTGACAAGGAGTTGTGTGAGGTCTGAGTTTAGTCATCGGATGTGACACTAACTTTCAAAGGAACTAGACACTTTGGAAAGGAAATAGTATTTCCCCATTTTCTCTTAACTTTCTTTCAAATTTAACTATGAAATATTATATCGAATTTTTATAATTTAATAAACTAATAAACTAATCTTATATTCAGATTCTCACATTACTGTGTTGGTCTTGTAAAGCATTGTTGCTGAATACAACTTCAGTTCTGCAATAATGACCCCATTGAGGGTCATCCATTGATAATGGGCTAGGCTGAGAATCATACACTTTTTTAAAATATGAATCTAATGTTATTTGCCACGTTTTTCTTTTCCTCCTTTTGAGAATTTCATAATAAGATGCTACGGTTTCATTTAAGTTTCTCCTTACAAAGTCATTTTGAAACACACTCCAAACAATGAATTGGCATTAGCAAGAAATCATGTAAGGGTATCAACAGTTATTATCTGTATAACATACACTGGTTCATCATTGTTTGTTTCCTCCTGTTTGTGAGTCTAAATGTTCTATCAAATTTGCTAAATCTTCTGTATAAAAATTTTCAATTAGCATTACAAAAATTATTCTGTAAAGTACTATTTTTTTAGTAGCTTAGGAAACCAACTATAATTACGGTCGGTGAAACTTCCATTAACCTAACGGGTACTTTACACGGATTCGAGATTAGTTTGCCAGGCCTGGGCTTTTAAGCGTGCACCGAAAAATTAGTAATAATAACGACAAATATCAAGTCAGATCAAAAGTTCAAATATATTTAATTAGCAACTAGAACGTACTACGTACAAATATCAATAATTCCAAACAAAATTTATTAACGAAAATCAACAAGTCAACCCGACAATAAACTTAGCTACTTAGCTTAACTTAATAGTAATTCCCCTTTGAAATTCGACAAATCAAATACTTAGTAAGAGATTTTGTTCATAGTTTTCTAATTAAACGTCTATCCGTCACCTCACTATACGAAGAAAACTATTTCCTCAATCCTTTCGATATCGTCAAATCGTCAATCGAACTCCTCTTTAACACCTTGGATCATCCAATTATCAATCTGGACTTCTATCAGAAAATACTTCGCTTTCGAATTAACCTCTCTCTCAAAGTCGCCTCAATTTGGAATTCACCTCGGTTTGGAACTCACCTCTCCTTCTTCGAGGTAGAGTTAACGTACGGGTTTTATACTGTGAGGTGACGTCACACTTGAGCTGGGTTACTCCTCTTATTTACATACTTAGTTGCTAACATTAACTTTCTGTTCTGGCAGCTTTAAGTTTCCGACAAAGCTTATAAACCGTTTACAAAATATTTATCATAATTTTCTGGGATGTTTAAGACGGTTTATCAAGTATTTCTCTACTAGTGATTGTGGGGACACCCCTCCATTTTTTTTTCTGCGGACTGTTACTTCCGCCGGGCAGCGCAAGTGTGCAAGATTTTTTCCTACGGCACTTATTTCTCCGTGAGTTGTTTTATCTTCATTTTTCATTACTAACAAGAGAGTGGTGGGGAACCTTCATCCTAAATAAACATAAACCCCAAACAAAAGATAATAAAACGGAAATAATAATAAAATAAAAATAACGTTCGGACTCAGTTCCTTACAATTCTACATGTTGTGGAAAAGTTTTTTTGAGAAAATTTTGCAGAAACTTTGAAACCAGCTTTTCAGCTTTATTATCAATCAGCATAAATCAGACAGGCATAAAATGAGGGCAGCAAACAACAAAATTTATTATAGGTTTGTAACTCTATTATAACATAATGATTAATATGTTTGCTTGGAAAGTTGTCATATGGAATTAAACTTTGATATAAAGATTTGAAGAAGAAATAAAAATTTAAATTTAAATTTTAATATGATACTGATTAAATGATCATATCAAAGCACTGCTTTTAAAAAATTTGAAAAATTATATTTTTATTCTATTTTTTGTAGTTGACGAGCATGATGATGATTGCCGGAATGCTTTGAAAGAACTTGAAAATATTGATGATGATGCTGATGAAAATAAAATTCCATTTGTAAAAATTGATGATAGAAAAGTGGCTGATGAATACGGGATTGAAGATTTACCAATGCTTGTTTATTTTGAAAACCAAATACCCTATTTTTATGAAGGTAAATATTTATATTTACATTTCATTAACATATACAGTATTGAATATAATTTAACATGATTTTATGTTATTAATATAAAATTATAATTGACACATTGCCAACAAAATTTAATAAATGTTATTGGCAACATGTCAATTATAATTCTTTAATGTTTTAATCAGCCATTATTTTTAATAAATATTTAGTAATTAACATTTGCATGTAGTAATGACAATGAATAATTACTATCAATATAATTTACTGTTTATACTGTTTGGGCTACAATTTTCAAATTGCAGACGTATAAATTCTCACTGTTGTCTGTCCTTCCTTAATCTCAAGAACAGTGTTAGATAGATGAAAGTCAAGACCAAATATGGAAAGCTTAGGGGCAGGAGGCCCAATTAACTATGCATGAATTTTTGATCTAGACTGGAAGTGACATGATTTTAATTCAAAAATTGTTCCCCAGTACAGAATTACATAGATGACTGGCATGACTGTGTTGTTATTAGGAAAAGTGTGATGTACAGGGGCAAGACACTACTAATTTGAGGTGGAGAGCATATATTTTAAATAAAATAAATTGAAAATATGATTAAAAATTACAGTCTGGCATTGTGATGATGTCACACTAAATAATTGCTTGTTCTATATTTAGTATGTTCAGAAGTACTGATGATTAGTAAGTCATGGAATTTGTCATTGATGAAAATGTGAAACATTTTTTTAAATCAAAATTTCAATATCTCTTATAGGTGACTTAACAGATGAATATGAAGTTTTGGAATGGCTGATCCATCAGAAAAATGCAGATGAAATAGAAGATATTACAGATAAAGTTTTAGATCAGATGATTGAAAAAACTGAATATTTAGCTGTATTTTTCTGTAAGTTATTTTATTATTATTGTTTTCTTTTAAAAAATATTTAATTTTATTTTTCATACATTCCAATTAATAAACTATTTAAATTTTATATTATTAATTTCATCTAATAATATAGTATCCCATGGAAAGAAATTTGACAATTTATGTTTGTTAAATTTTTGATATTTGATGATTTTTCCAATGTTTGCAAATTATATTTTTATGAGGTTACATTTTCATAAATGTAAATATGTTTAATTTGTAGTAGGTTAATACCGAAAAAGTATTTATGAAAAAGTTATTTTAAATAATTTTCAAATTTGTTTAGAAATTTGATAAATTTTTTACTATATTTAATATTTTATAAATATAATGCTTTATAAATATAAATCTGTAAATAATAATATTTACAATGTTTACTGTTGAAAATATCAATATTGAAGGGAATAATAAGTATAAATGCTTTGTGAATTTTTAATAAGAATAATCAACAAAAAATAAACAAACAGTAAGGCTTCAGAAAACTGCTTTACAGCATTTAGCATTCTATTTTCTTCTCATGCTGTTTGGAGCAGACAGTTCTCTTTAACAGGCTGCAGAGTCAGTAGACTAAGTTCCTGACTCCAATTCCAATTCATAGAATTTAAGAAGGTTTGATTCTCACTCTTGTTTCTAAATAACAATTTAAAATATTTTTTGATTATATTAACTCAGAATTGAATTTCATCACTACCAAGTGAATCAACAAGCTACTTTTAAAGCATTCTTTAAGTGAATCATTAGGCATCCCTATCAAAACCAGAAAGTACTTTTTTCAGTGTTTTTCATCGTCATTATCATCACCCATTCATCTTTAATCGCACATTGACACAAAATGTATTCCATACTGTGGTTATAATAAAGTATTCAAATTCAACCTCAGTTTTCTTAGCCATTTTGTATGGGTCTTTTGACAATAAAAATTTCGCACTAGCTAACACAGAATATATTTGAATATAAATTTCTGAAAAGAAAACAATAATTAGTGATATGCAAAGAAAGATCACAAAATAGGGGAATTATCATAAAATAAGATCTTGCATTAGAAGAGGCTCATATAATGTAAGATAGCTAATGCACCTTTTAGGAGCTTAATATAAAGTACATAAAAAACAGTCTCCACAATCTTGTTCTTTAAGCCAAAATAACTTGCACTCAACCTTTTGGATGATTTTCAGATCATAGTTTATTATGAAAAAACTTTATGAGAAGTGATTTTTTTACAATAAGTCAGTTTACAGTTTTCAATGTTACCATTAGAAAATTTAGTAAATCTTAACCAGCATTTCATTGATAAATGTGACTAGCTGACATGGACAAGTTATAAGCCTGTTAATTAATGGTAGATATGAGTTTGGATCTAAATCGAATATTCAGAAATTTTCATGGATGGTTCTGGTTATCTTCTATGTCTCTGAATAATTCATGATGGGTATGAATAAAAGGAAAGCACTTTTAATGCTCATAGAATTCAAAAACACAGCATTTCCTAAAACATTATTTTTTAATAGCCAATTTTTAATTGCAAGATTCTTGGTCTATAATTAAAGCTAATAATTACTTAGGAATTATTTAATATTTATTTATTAATATTAAATTGAACTGGACTTAGTTGTTTTTGTTTCAAAACACTGTTTAATAGTGAAAATTAAATGTTTATATTTATTAAATATTAAGCTATTTGTTGCTTTCAGGAAAATATTAAAATAAAATATATTGGTTTCAAAATGCAATTTATTTAATTAATTAATTATTTAGATTAAAAACAAGATTTTCCATAAACTTTTTTTTACAAGTTTGGTAAAATAAGCAATTAAAGAATTAATAATCATCAGATTTCTTTGCTATACAGTGATATACAAAAATAAATATGTAGCATCTAAAATAATTGAATATCAAAGTAATAAAATAAAAAGTGTTAGGCTATTATGAACATTTTTTTTCAATAGATCAAGTATTAAATGACAACTGAATCTTTGTTACATCATTACTAAATATTTATAAAATTAGAATAGATCTGAAAATCATATAAAATGAATTTTGGTTTTAAGCTGGAATATATTTTAAATTTATTTTTCAGATGATAAAGATAATCCAACATCACAGGAAATTTTAAAGGAATTAGAAAATATTGATGATGAAGCTGATGATAAAGGCTTATTATTTGTCAGGATTGATGATGAAGAAGTTGCCAGAGAATATGGTATTGATGATGAACTTCCAATTCTTGTATATTTTGAAAACCAAATTCCTTTTATTTACCAAGGTAATTAAAAATTGATTTATTAAATTTTAACTTAAACTTAACATATATACTTCTTTTTTTGTTTTTGAATTTAAAAAAAAACTACGAAAATCTCTCTTAGTTTACCTTTTTTTTGGTCTCTAAGAAAGCTGTGAAGTATACCTATTAAGGTCATTGGAGAGAGAAACTTTTTAATGATTTTTATATCTGACAATAAATTTTTATTAGGTATTATCCATTTGTTAAATAGATATACAATAATTTCTTTCTTTGTTATTAAAAATTATAGAATAATTTAATCAAATATTTTCTTGTTTACCTTTAAACTCGTAAGATATTTCTAAAAGTACTATATTATTTGTTAGTTTAGAGATGTGCAGTTAGAATGTGGTGATAAAAATAAATTGAATGTAATAGTTACAATGTTACAGATTTTAAGTTTTAAAATTTGTCTAATTAAACTGCTTTTATTTTAATTAAAATAATGATCCTCATCACTTTTTTAGTCTATAAATAGAAATAGATTCATTTTGTTAATGAAACTATTTCTAATTTTGTTTTTTAATGATAAACAAATGATGAATAATAACTTTTTAAGTCTCTTATAAGTGAGATAAATATAGGTAATGAAGATCATTGTGAATTTTTAGTTTTTTATAATACATTAAATGGAATTATAAATTTTGAAAATGTAATTTATTGTTCTTGCTTTATACTTTAATTAATTTAAATATCAAGCAAAAATAATGATATGTACAGGTTAATAAATGTTTCTTGGGAAGTTGTTTAGTTCTATAGCATTTCCAAGATTCTTAAATTAATCATAACCAATATCAACAGCTAAAACCCACTAGTTATACATTAAGGCCAAATGATTGCCAGATTATTTTGGGCTATATTACTACTATTATTAATAATTAAATGCTATGTAATTTTGGCAATAGAGAAAGGTGTTAGGTGCCATCACTTGCTAAATTTAATAATTATAATTAAATTAATATTTTAAAAATTAATTTAGAAGGTTCTGGAAGAAAAGAATTTGCCCAAAATGGGACTTGAACCTGCAACTCCCACTTGTAGTTACTTTAATAATAGTAATATTGCCCGATATAATCTAGCAATTGTTTGACTTTAATAATCATAACCAAACTTGTCACAATCATTATCAGATTAAATATATAATGCTATTATTGACCAAAGCAAATAGTAATTAGTGATGAATTGAAAATGCTTATTAAAAACTATTTGTAAAGCAACATTCTAATCAAACACTGAATGATTTCAATAACAAGTGTAAAATGGAGATAATATATTAAATTTTGGATCTGTAACTCTAATTTGATGTCTTGATGTGATTAATAATGGAATTATTTTTGGTATAGCATTATACAGATGATGATAAACAAGTTTTTAATTGAAAGAGTTGTCATGACAACTTTAAAAATAAGAAATTGTAATATTATGTATAATATATTTAGAGTATATTTATGTTCGGCACTAAAAAATTTTTGAGATTTGAATTTATTTATTTATATTTTCTTGAAGTAATTTCCATTTTTTTTCAACACACTTGTTCATCCTTTGATATCATTCACCAAAGATTCTCTCCCAATTCTTTTTCTTCAGCACAGGCTTCATCCCAAGCTGCAAATAAGCCTCATGTTTAGCAAACTTTAGATTAGCAAACTTGCATCTCTCGAGCTTCTCTTTGATGCAAGAGAAAAGCACAAAGTTACATGGTATAAGGCCATGACTATATTAAAAGTGTTCAAGTAATGGCAAATCAATGTTAAGCAAGTAGACCTAAGTAAGCATGGATTGATGACCATATAACTAATAGCATGGTATAATCATCATGTGTCCAACCAGGATTTTGTCCCAAATTTCTTCAGCTCTTGGAAAAGCTGGAGCAAACAGCATTCTATATACCCCTTGGCAATAACAGTCTTTTGCTCCTCTAGCACAATGGTCTTGATCAGTTCACATTTTGAAATAAAAGACAATCATTTTCTTCTTAACCAACCTTGATCGCTTTAAACTAGTAGGAATAGGCTCATTTTTGAAGAGCCACACTTTGTTGTGGAATTTTGAAGGAACATCAAAATAATACAGTTAAGTTTAGTCTCCAGTAATGATTAAAGACACTGCAGAAGATTAGACATTTTTGAATTGTGAAGTATTTGGCAGCACCATTCCATCTGCCAGGCATACTCTTCCTTCGTAAGGTTATGGGGAACCCAGAATACAGACTTTTTATATGTGTAAGTTGTCAGCAGAATGGTATGCAGTGATGATATATTGATATCAATATCTCCTGAATTGTTTCATATGATGCACATTTGTTTTCCTCCAACATTCATTGAAACGCAAAATGTTTTCACAAGTCAGCTGTAGCAGAATGCCCTGTCATCCAAGTCAAACATGCCCCACTTGAACTACTCGAACCACCTATATACCTCATGGATACATCATCAAACACCAATTTATTCTTCTTCTTGCATTGCTCAAGAGTGAGACCATATTTAAAATTGTAAAAAATGACTATATGTAAGTACAAATAACAAAATGACACCAGTGATAGCCAGCAAATAATATACTTTACTAAATAAAAAGAAAACACAAATGTTATCAATTACATGTAATTAATGTTTATGAAATAAATCATGTTGTTGGATCATGCAGGAAAAATGGCTGGAAAGAACAATTGCTATCATAGAAGTATCAAATTTGAATGAGCTTGTTCAACAGGTGCAATTTTGAAGATGATATGGTTTGATGAAAGCTACATAGCAAATTTTTTAAGACTCTCAAAACTTTCTTAGGTTTCTATGTAAATTTGTATTGGAAAAATAATTTCAAGGAAAAGGAAGCTTAAGGAAAAATAAATCATGTCTTTATATTGGAGAAAGTAATCAATTTAAAAATAAAAAAATTTACTTTCCTGTACTTTATCATTACATATTACCTATTTACATCACTCAATTGGAAAAAATTTCAGCAAAATTCAGATTGTTCAAGAATGCTACCATTATATTATAAATTTGTGGGTAATTATTTAATAGTAGTAATAAGCTAACCATAAGGTCTGTTATCATTTGATAATAACTTTAGAAATATTTATTGGAAATAATATTTTTGAATAGTGATTTATATTATTGAGATATATAAGATTGAAATAGTATATTGTTCTTTTAAAATATATTAGGAGATTTAAAAAATGAAGATGAGGTTCTGAAGTGGCTTGTTAAACAAATGACTTCAGATGAAATTGAAGATGTCACAGACAAAATGACTGATACTCTTATTGATACACATGAGCATGTTGCTGTTCTTTTCTGTAAGATAATCTGTTTTTAATTATTGAAATATTGTTTGTTAATTTTAACATTTATATAAAATTATTAAAATAAGCTATTTAATTTTTATATTTAAATTTTAATTATTTATTTATTTCTGTTCATAAAATTAATAAGTTTAATTAATTTTTTTAATACAGTTTTTTTTTAACTGTAAATAAAATATTATACTTATGGAAAATAAACTCAAATGAAATTAAATCTGGAGAAAGATGAAGTAGCAAAATAATCATTAATTGTTTTGCAATTTCCAACAAAAAATTTCAATCACTGTTAAAGGGTAAATGGATTGGAAAATTATCATATAACAACTTTTTATAGTTATAATATTATTCATATATTAAATATTTTTCATTTTTTACTTAATTGTTAATATAAAATTTCTAAATGACTAGTTTTATTTATATTTTTTTAAGAATAAAGGAGCAATGAATAGATTTTAATCATTATTTGTAATGAGAAATGTGATTTAAGAATTCTTGATAATGATGATGGTTCTAACTTTAATTTTATTCAAATAATTGATTTGCTTGATATGATTTTTGACATAAAAACTATGCTATGCCAGTCAAAAGATAGAAAATAATCAAAACAAAATAAATATCTATAAATTAAAAATCTATACATAACTGTAACATGATATACGAAGACAAAACTATAACACATAACATATGTTTTAAATGATGCATACTCTTTTTCTTAAGTCATTTATACCAATTATCTGTTCAGGATCAAATGAATATTTTGCAATTAAGTTTTTATCAAATATTTGAAATAAAAAAAAATTAATATCTGTTTACTATTAAAAACACTAAAATCTATAATCCAGCAATTTTTGCAAGAAGTCGCAGACACTTCACTGTCTGTGATTTCCAATCTCTGTATCCATCCATCTGTATTGAACCATGCTTCTGCTCCCTTCATAATTTCCTCCTCTCATATATTCAGGACTCGGATAAACACCACCATAACATTTTAGAACTGGCTGATCTACTTTGCCATTTTTCTTTCTTTTCCTTCAAAGGCAACACGTTTCTACAAAGTAAGGGTGTCCCTACAGGCAGCACACTGTTAAGCACTTTGCGCAAACTAGTTATTCGGCAGCTTGAGATTGCCGTCCTTCCCACCTTCACCAACTAAATTCTCCTATATGCATGGTATGTCGACAATATTCTCATAATCTGGCAGAACAAATCCTGTATCCAAGAATTCTTGCAAAAAAATCAACAACCTTTATGGCCTTTGGCTCTGCCTTGAACAAGACAATAATCAAACTATTCACTTCCTGGATCTCCAGCTTTCCTCATCCAAAGGACGAATAACTACTCAGGTTTATAGAAAACCTACACACCACTCAACCTTCATTCCTGTTTCTTTCCATGATTTATTCACCTTCAAGATGTCCAGGTTCAGGGCCTTGGTTTGAAGGGCCTTCACCCATTCATTGGACACACGAATGAAATACAGAGCTCCTTACAATCACCCAGTATGCAACTCAGCATGGCTACTCCCCACATACTATTAAAGGTCTTATACGTTGCCTTTCCTCTGCCACTTCCATCTCACCAATAAATCATATTCTGTACACAGTTTAAAGGACCATCACTTACGATAGGAAGCTAGCCTCCCTTTACAGGGAAATATCCAAGAAAAATAAACTTCTGTTTAGCTTTCCATAGAAGTCCTTCAATTTCCTCCCTCCTCCAATGCTAAAGATCATTCAGACATGCACCTCCAACCAGGATCTACACTATTCCTGTCAACGATCATACATAGATCTAGCTGCCACTTAGAATACATAGGTACTGTACATAGGTGCTACAATGTGCCCTTTAAACACCTGCCTCAAGGAACATTAGACATCCATCATGAAAGGACTAGCCAACATGGCATTGGCTATCTACACCTCTAACACCGACATTGATGTGGAATTTGACAAGACATGCCTCTTTCATATCTCTTCCAGGCAACCCTTTCTCAAAGATCTTGAGCAGGTGGAAATATATAAGGCTACCTGCAATAAACTGCTATTAATTTTTGCGATGTTGACTCCTTCCCCACAGCATGGAAGTCTTTCTTTGAACTATAAATCTTACTATCTTTATCCCTCTCCTTTTTCTCATCTTATGTCACCTTCACTCTGCACATGAGTATGGCAATCCCTATTGTTTCCGTAACTGGGAATTATTTAGCTTGATGATGCCTGTTCAACACGGGCAAAAATGTTTATTTGTTATAAAAATTGCTGGATTATAGGTTTTAGTGTTTTTAATTCAAGTATAACCAGTTTTGAGTGGCAGTAATTTGTTCACCATTCAAAAAATTCAGTAACAAGTTGCTTAACTTTTCCATCAACATTTAAAACTGTGTGTAGTGCCATCTGTTGTGATATTATATTATTAAAAACTTTTTATTTTTAATTATTATAAAATGACAAAAAGCTTAATGTTGAGAGTAGAGATGGGTTTTATAAAAAATTGTAAATGCTAATAACAAGTAAAATTTTCATTAAGTCCAACCTTACTCAAGATATGACACAACTTCTCTTTATCTCCTCACCTGTTGACCTTTAACCACCATAATTTAATAGCATCAATCCCTAATACACAAACCTTCCTGTAAAATTTCAAAAAGTTTTATAAAAGTACAGAAGTTATTAAGCTTCAAACAGGGGAAGAAAATCATGCTCCCCAAACACACTAACATCTATGCATACCAATAAAAAATCCCTTAATTTTACACTCTTCTCTAACTTCACTTAATTAAATAACAACCAAACCTTATTCAAATGGCCGAAAACATTTGAAAAGTTAATAAAAAAAGGCTAAATGTTTTTGTCGAGGTTTTGCCCCTGAATTTTTTTGCCTTTTTTGATGTTTCAAGGTTCTCTGAGTCTAAAAATGTAAAAATCTTGAAAGGTCATTTTTTGCCCAATTGCCATACTTTCTCTCTCTTATATATATAACAGATCCAAGAAAGTAAAAGTGATATTTTAGGTGTACAAAATAGATTGGAGAGATCAAATATGCATATATGTTGTCTTGCATTGTGCATATTTCATAAATTTTATTATTTTTAAACAATTTATTGTTTATATTTCTTATTATTGTAAGATGACAAATGTATAGAAAATATTTAGCTGAGTTTTTTCTATAAATTAAAAAAAAATAATAATAATTTAAACAAGTTTTTGACTCTTATAATTAAAAAGAAAAGTGTCCATATTTAAGATAGGCTTTTTGACTTAAATGCTTTTTTTTTTTTATAAATAAACAGTTTATTTTTTAAAAAATAAGCATTTATAGTAGTGTATAAGTATAATAAATACAACCAACCCAATAATTACTTCAAATATCAAATGAATAGACAGATTTCTTTATTAGGCTATAAGGCTAAATAAATAATTTGGCACAAAGTAGGCAGATAGGCTGCCATCTCTTGTTAAATGTAATAATTATAAATAAATAAATTTTATAATAATAACATTGTCTTTATTAAACTGTTTTGGATAACACAAATTTTATTAAATGACATATAGTTATTAATTTTATATTTATGAATATCCCATAATTTAAAATTTAATTATATGGCAAAATTGTATGTGTTTGCATAAATTTATAATAAAATTATTACAATATGTAAACAAATATTTCAGAATAATGATGATTTTAGCCAAATTTAATATTCTTGCAAATTACTTTTAATTAAATCAAAGGTAAAAAATTTTATTTGATGATAAAATGCTTTGTTTTTAGATGATAAATCCAAAAAAAGTGAAAAAGTTTTGAGAGAATTGGAAAATATTGATGATGAAGCAGATCAAAACAATATTATATTTGTGAAAACTGATGACAAGGAAGCCTCAGAGAAATATGGAATCACAAAATTTCCAACTTTGATACTTTTTGATGATGAAATTCCAAATGTTTATGAAGGTAAAATTTATTTTTTGAGATTGTCTTATTTAATTAAACAATGTTTAAAAAATATATTTTTTTAAAGAAACATTTATTACAAAAATATGATGTTAGAAATTTGTTACTAAATTATTCTGTATATTTGAATTATATTCTGTAATTTTCTGTTCGTAATTCAATAATGTCTATTGATGAATGGTTCCAATATTTAAAAAATTTTAAGAAGCATTTTGGATTCTTATTTCATGTCAAAAGTTTAAAGATGAATAGCAATGAAGAATTATGAAATTTTGTATTTGCAATTAATTCGTAACTATGGAAATAAAATTTTTTGAATAATTTAAATAATCAGTTCTGAAGGTGGTAAAATTTTGAGTTTAGAATTTTATCAATTGTTTTATCAATAATAAATATTTTAAATCACAGTCTCAATGATATTAAAAATTTAAAGACAAGAAATTAATATAAGAAAAATTAAAAAGTTAAAGTTTTTAATTACATATCATTATCTATCTTTAAACATTTTGTTTTATTAGTATTTCATTACTTTCAGATGTTTAAAATGTATGCCTAATAATAAATTGGATGCATTACAAGAATTCGATAAAATGTGCTAAATTTTTGTAATACTTAACTATTTTTTAGTTTATCAAATTATTTATCAGATTCTATATTGTTAAATGTTTGAATTAAAAATTTTACTTCATTTTAAAGGTTTGAGTAGTAGTCTATACCATTAAGTTTTTGCAATTCACCTTTTCTTAAGCCCATCAGTGGCCAAGTAGATAAAACCACTGAATACTGCTTGTTTTTTGTGGGTTTGCATCTCACCAGCAGGATGGTCATGTGGAGTTTTCTGGGGTTTTTTCTTATATCTAACACCTAAATAAGGACCTGTTTCCCATGTAAAGTCCTCCCAGGAGGCATCTGTCTTGGTAGATTGCCAATGTGTTCTATGTGATGTCCAGTTTTTTTTTTAAACATTTTAAATCTTTGATCTCTACCTCCAAGTCTTAACTAAGAAATATTTGTGCAAATCTTCATTGCACAAGTAAGATAATATGGTTTATTTTAAAATCAGAGATGTTAGAAGTTGTATAACATTTGTGATTTGTCGATATAATTTGTATATTATTATTAATAAATTAAGTTGTTAATGAAAATAGCAGTGAGTATTGAATATAGAAATTAGAATTATTTTTCAAAAAAGTTATGTCTAGATTTTTTTCAATAAATTATTTCATATCAGAATTTTTTGGAACTTTATGTTAGCATTATCATCTTAACAACTTTCTAAGATTAACTGAATAAAATTTAATTTCATTATACTTAATTGTATAAATAAATATATATAATATTACAACGTTTAACAAAATATTTTGCTTCCATTATTCATCCGTTGTTCACTCCAGTTGACAATCCACACAAGCATGGAGGCAAC
This sequence comes from Centruroides vittatus, assembly GCF_030686945.1. Classification (NCBI taxonomy): domain Eukaryota; kingdom Metazoa; phylum Arthropoda; class Arachnida; order Scorpiones; family Buthidae; genus Centruroides; species Centruroides vittatus. Next base: position 1,987,485 of record NW_027122405.1, on the reverse strand, counting down.
CTTTCTTTAGAGGCTGCTGCCTCCACAATAAAATGCAAATATGGTAAAAAATATCCTCTGGTGCTATTGCCATCTTCACATTTTTACTTGAAATTAATAAAATTTGTTTTGTAGTTTATAACAATCAAGAAAAATTACTGTAGTCTTAAATTATTTTATTTAGAAATGCATCTTTATATTATATTGATGATATAATACAAATATTTTTGCATAGAAAAGTAAAAAAAAAATGTTTATAATAATAAAAATTATTTTATTCTTTTTTAAATAATCTTTTGAAATTTTATGTTGTTAATATGCAATCCAGTGTATTGATAAAACATTTATAATGTTTCTTACTGAATATATATTTTTATAACATGAATGGAAAAATCCAAATTTGATACAATTAATTGATCTGTGAGAATTTTCTTAAGAGCATTTAGTATTTTTAAAAGCTTCTGCAACTATTTTATGACCAAAATGCTAAATTTAGATAAAAATTTAGTATTTTAAGTGAATTTTATATTTAAAATTTAGCTATTTTTGTTGTTTAATTTTCTTTTAATGTTTACTTCTTTTGCAGCTACTTTTAATTTATATATTTATAAGAATAATATATTTTAAATAATATGATTATAATTTTATACATATAGGTGATTTAATGAAAGAAGAAGAAGTTTTAGATTGGTTAATTAGTCAAAAATCAGATGAAGAAATAGAAGATGTGACTGAAAATATGTTAGATCAGTTAATTGAAAATACACCAACATTAGCAGTCTTATTTTGTAAGTATGTTAATAAAAAAATATTACTAAGATGTTATATAATAAATATAATCTATTAATTTATAAGTTTTTTGATGAAATGACAAAAATAATTAGTTTATACAATTGTTATTTTACTATAATGATAAAAAATAAAAATTTTAATAGCTAAAACTATGTTTATAATGGGATATTGCACTGACCTTTTGCAGTTCCAGCTGTAGAGAATATATTTTTTATATGTTTATAACACTTTTTAAATCTGTATATATATTAAAAGCAAAATGTTCTGTCCCCACTGAAACTGAAACCAACACTTTACAAACAAGCAGCATGTAAGTAGGTCCTACTGGGTCGCAGGTAGGGTCTACAATTCATTCCTCGAAAGGGCCATCTGTTAACTTCATCTGTTGACTCGGCATGAATTTGTGGAAAAGTTTAACAAAGGGGAAGGAAGGTTTTTGTGTAGGGATAGGAGGCCCTTTTGACTTAGACTGGAAGTTTAAGAGATGACTATTTGTTTGTTCCCATAGCAACTATTTTTTACGTTTGGTTTTTGAATAATAACCTTTGGTTATATACAGAATATAGATGTAAGGTGCATATACAGTAGAGCATCGTTTATCTGAATCAATTGGGGACTGGGGTTGTTCAGATAACTGATTTTTTCAGATAACTCATTATGTACGAAAAAATATATTAACCTATCTGATGTTGAAATTTTTCTTCGTTGCATGTCGCTTTGTGTTGAATTTTCGTCTATTTTAAGCCTAACAAAAATTTTTATAATAATAATCGAGGCTATCGTATCGTTAAAAATTATTTCTTTATTTTGTACAAACAAAATAAATATATTGAAAAATATAAAAACAAAAAAATTATACTTTAGAAGTTAATTTAGTATCAAAAACGTTGGATTCAGCACGACATAGTCCGACTGGAAAGCTTTTGGTTAACCGGCTTTCAGATAAATGATGCTCTACTGTATTTTTGTTTCAGATGGATTGATCTGTAAGATCAGACCAGTCTCTGTCACGTGATACAGATTGCTTATATCATATGTGTTTGTTGGTGGAAAGTATACAAGTAGATCACAAACAACCAAACACCAAAAACCAAAATTGAAAATATATCTTAAATTTTTTAAGATAACACATTTTCAATTCTGCCAAGGGGATGCCTCCTAGGAGGACTTTTATGGAAACTGGCCCTTATTTAGGTTTTATTAATGAGATGAAAACCCATAAAACTCCACATGACCAGCTGGCCCATTCGTGATGCTCAAATCCACAACCAACTAGGCCTACCAGTGTTAGGTGGTTCTATCCACTCAGCCACTGATGAGCATTTATTAGAATTAAAAAAGTATCATTCAGAAATAAAAAAAAACCAGAGTTGTTAGATGTAGAAAATTAAATGCTTTTATAGTTTTCACATTGTAACACTTTCAACTAAATGCAAAAGTGCTCTGTGCTACCAGTGGCAGTAATAATATAATGTGTGTACTTCCTGCTATATCATTGTCATGGTAATTAAATTAAATCTATATTAATTTTTTTAATTATATACTTTTTTGCATGAATTACATTTAGTTTATTATTTTTTAAAGTTTTTGCCAATAGATGGTGCTAATGTAAAGCCAGCAAATCAAATATGGTCAAAAATTAACTTGCTTACAATTAAAATTATAAACAATTTTTAAAAAGCAACCAAATTTATAAAATAAAATTAATTATGAAATTACTAAAAAAATTAAATTATCTTTTGTGCAAAACAATGCTGCAAAAGAAAAGAGAGTTGCAAATTAATTAACAAAATTGTAATTAAAGATTCAAAAAAATGCAGATAAAATTAAATAAATATTATTAAAAATAATTATAAAAACTAAAACTAAATTAATACTAAATAAATTAAACCTAAAAATTAATTAAAACTAAAAATAATAACGAAATTTAAAAATAATAAAATAATAATTCCAACTCCGGTCTTTACACCAAACCAAAATAAAAAATAAAATTAAAACTTTTTTAAAAACTGTTTAAAAATTTTTTGAAATTTTAAAATTGTACATCAAATTAATTTTTAAATTTATGTTATTTGTGTGCAGAGGTGATGGAACATTTTGCCTTTAATATATATATATACATATTAGGGTGTCCCTTATTTTTCGAATATTTTTTTTTTCTAACGCATAGGGCCTAGTTTTGTTTATTTTACCCTTAAATACTCCCACAATAAATTTCAGCTCATTTTGATCCCTAGAACCCATGCCGACTTGCATCAAATCATTTCCATACATATGATGCTAGAGAAGTGGCACGTATTCGCTTTGTTCGCCATTCTAACACAATTCGTCGAGCTATTAACACATATAGTTTTTTCGAAGATGTCAGTGGAATTACGAAGCACTAAAAAACATATTTTCTTAGTCGGAGAGATAAACCACCAAATCACGGGTGCAAAATTACCGTCGAATCTGCAAGTACTCGCAGTTTTTTTTTGTAACATTTGCAAAGTTAAACTAACTGTGAGTGAAAGCACAAATCTTGTAATACATGAGTGTATCATATTTTGGGAAAAAGCTAGAATACCTAAAAAATCTATATCTAACTGTGTCAAGAAATTGGTGGATCTTTATCACATATGGAGAGTCTCCATACCTGATAAATATCCACCAGTTTCTTGACACAGTTAGGTATAGATTTTTTAGGTATTCTAGCTTTTTCCCAAAATATGATACACTCATGTATTACAAGATTTGTGCTTTCACTCACAGTTAGTTTAACTTTGCAAATGTTACAAAAAAAAAACTGCGAGTACTTGCAGATTCGACGGTAATTTTGCACCCGTGATTTGGTGGTTTATCTCTCCGACTAAGAAAATATGTTTTTTAGTGCTTCGTAATTCCACTGACATCTTCGAAAAAACTATATGTGTTAATAGCTCGACGAATTGTGTTAGAATGGCGAACAAAGCGAATACGTGCCACTTCTCTAGCATCATATGTATGGAAATGATTTGATGCAAGTCGGCATGGGTTCTAGGGATCAAAATGAGCTGAAATTTATTGTGGGAGTATTTAAGGGTAAAATAAACAAAACTAGGCCCTATGCGTTAGAAAAAAAAAATATTCGAAAAATAAGGGACACCCTAATACATATGTAAAAACTAAAACTAAATATCTATGGGTAACTAATCATTCAAATCCCATATACAAATGAACTATAGTGATCTTATCAATCTCTATCCATGTATACAGACACCATCTGGGATCAACTGGATCATGATCAAACTAATCCAAGCAGAGGGTAGGATAATTTGGATTGGATAAAAAAGATTAAAGATGGCAATCTCTATGGTTAAAGTCAAGCTGATAGTTGACAGCAAAGAAATATGTTTAACTGTCAACAATAAAAAGTATTTAAAACTTAATAAATGGTCAAGTGAAGACATTATTAAAATATCCAATAAACTGAGATGAAAAAAATAAGTGTTAAGAAAAAGTGTTGAGAGATTGTGCAGTAAGAATGTATAGCATGCAATCTCCCATTTTACCATTATGGAAGCAGTTTTATTCTTGGAGTAAATACAATTTGATTCTACTTGTATATTGAAGTGAACTCACTCAGCAAAATTAAATCACAAACAACCAAACACCTTAAGTTGCTGAGAAAATTTAATAACTAACAAACGTTTTCAGCCAAATCTGTTGGCCATCATCAGGTTAAACATATTCGAATGCAAACACAAAATGGAACAAAAAATTTAAATACAAATAAATAAAATAATGGATAAAATATACATATAAGAAAGTAAAAATTAAATATAAATAACAAAAATATATAAAAAATATGTATAGGTTAAATAAATAAATATTAATAAACTACACGAAACTCTAATAAATGCAAGAAGTGCATTTATCAATAAATTATACGAAATTCTGACAAATACAAGATATGCAGTGATAACAAAATCAAGGCATTAAATTAAGAGCTATCAAACCTCTTAATTAAATATTTCCATGCCGAAGGCAACCCTTCAGCATCCCTGGCATTAATGCAGGCATTATGTAATCTGCTCTTAAATATTTCAATTTTTTCGGCGCAAAACGCTAAAGTCGGTGAGTGTACAGGTTTAATGATGTCTGCTTCACCCCACTTGACTACAGAGCCTTCAACCTGCGCCATCTGAGATAGAATTGTGGCGTTAGATCTTTTGCTGATGTTGTATTTGTGCTCCCTCAATCTAATCCCTAAGCTTCTATTAGTAACTCCAATGTAGTTTTTATTAATGCCTAGTTCTTGGTTTTCATAAGGAATTTTGTACACTCCAGCCATTCTTTCTTTATCAATACGGTCTTTGTCGTTCGTTAATAATTTGTACAAGTTGGGAGCCCTCTTGAAAATTAACTTGGTATTTTTGCGGGCTGAGATTTCCTTCATGATAGCTTCTTTCTTTCTGTCATACGTGAACTTTGTGAATTTGCGGAAATCCCCTCCTTGAGCTTTTGTTTTGTTATTCTTGTAGTTTTTGATTAGTGCGGTTATCATATCCGCCCTGTACCCTAGAGTTCTAGCGATATGCGATATCCTGTAGATTTCTTTTTGTCTATCAACCACACTACTGCAGTAGAGAAAAGCCCTGCGAACAAGGGCACGGAAAGCAGCCATTTTGTATTGGTAAGGATCATTCGAACGCGATGGAATGTACAAAGGGCTATGCGTTGGTTTTACGTACACTTTAGTGATCAAATGTCCTTCCTTGAATTCGATGTCAATGTCTAAAAAATGTATCCGTGAGGAACACGTCTGTTCAATCTTTAGCATGAGGCCGTCATCGTTGTTGTTGATTCTATTAATAAATTCCTCGAATTTCCGGTCATTTTTCCATATTACAAGGACATCGTCCACGTATCTTTTAAAATACATAATGTCATTCATGAAGCCACAAATAACACTCTTTTCTAACCTTCTCAATACATGTTCACACAACAATCCTGACATAGGACTTCCCATTGGGACTTTCCTTTTTTGTTTGTATTGACGGCCATTAAAAGCGAAAAAAGATTCATAGCAGACAAGGTTAGCTAGCTCTATCAAATCATTACTGTAATTTGCCAAATCTGGGCTTTTGCTGTGCATGAAATCCAAAAGCGCTACCTTGCATGACTCAATTTTTATAGAGGGGTATAAGCTCTCGTAGTCCATTACGGTTCCAACCTCATTATCCATTAAAATTAGATCTTGTATCTCATTAACCACATCCCTGGGATCCTTTGCCACATATACGTTATTCTCGAGCTGAGAGGTGAGAAACTTATGTAATCTCTTTTCAAGAAAAAAGGTTGGTCCCATAGTTGAAAGATGCAGAGGACCAACCTTTTTTCTTGAAAAGAGATTACATAAGTTTCTCACCTCTCAGCTCGAGAATAACGTATATGTGGCAAAGGATCCCAGGGATGTGGTTAATGAGATACAAGATCTAATTTTAATGGATAATGAGGTTGGAACCGTAATGGACTACGAGAGCTTATACCCCTCTATAAAAATTGAGTCATGCAAGGTAGCGCTTTTGGATTTCATGCACAGCAAAAGCCCAGATTTGGCAAATTACAGTAATGATTTGATAGAGCTAGCTAACCTTGTCTGCTATGAATCTTTTTTCGCTTTTAATGGCCGTCAATACAAACAAAAAAGGAAAGTCCCAATGGGAAGTCCTATGTCAGGATTGTTGTGTGAACATGTATTGAGAAGGTTAGAAAAGAGTGTTATTTGTGGCTTCATGAATGACATTATGTATTTTAAAAGATACGTGGACGATGTCCTTGTAATATGGAAAAATGACCGGAAAATCGAGGAATTTATTAATAGAATCAACAACAACGATGACGGCCTCATGCTAAAGATTGAACAGACGTGTTCCTCACGGATACATTTTTTAGACATTGACATCGAATTCAAGGAAGGACATTTGATCACTAAAGTGTACGTAAAACCAACGCATAGCCCTTTGTACATTCCATCGCGTTCGAATGATCCTTACCAATACAAAATGGCTGCTTTCCGTGCCCTTGTTCGCAGGGCTTTTCTCTACTGCAGTAGTGTGGTTGATAGACAAAAAGAAATCTACAGGATATCGCATATCGCTAGAACTCTAGGGTACAGGGCGGATATGATAACCACACTAATCAAAAACTACAAGAATAACAAAACAAAAGCTCAAGGAGGGGATTTCCGCAAATTCACAAAGTTCACGTATGACAGAAAGAAAGAAGCTATCATGAAGGAAATCTCAGCCCGCAAAAATACCAAGTTAATTTTCAAGAGGGCTCCCAACTTGTACAAATTATTAACGAACGACAAAGACCGTATTGATAAAGAAAGAATGGCTGGAGTGTACAAAATTCCTTATGAAAACCAAGAACTAGGCATTAATAAAAACTACATTGGAGTTACTAATAGAAGCTTAGGGATTAGATTGAGGGAGCACAAATACAACATCAGCAAAAGATCTAACGCCACAATTCTATCTCAGATGGCGCAGGTTGAAGGCTCTGTAGTCAAGTGGGGTGAAGCAGACATCATTAAACCTGTACACTCACCGACTTTAGCGTTTTGCGCCGAAAAAATTGAAATATTTAAGAGCAGATTACATAATGCCTGCATTAATGCCAGGGATGCTGAAGGGTTGCCTTCGGCATGGAAATATTTAATTAAGAGGTTTGATAGCTCTTAATTTAATGCCTTGATTTTGTTATCACTGCATATCTTGTATTTGTCAGAATTTCGTATAATTTATTGATAAATGCACTTCTTGCATTTATTAGAGTTTCGTGTAGTTTATTAATATTTATTTATTTAACCTATACATATTTTTTATATATTTTTGTTATTTATATTTAATTTTTACTTTCTTATATGTATATTTTATCCATTATTTTATTTATTTGTATTTAAATTTTTTGTTCCATTTTGTGTTTGCATTCGAATATGTTTAACCTGATGATGGCCAACAGATTTGGCTGAAAACGTTTGTTAGTTATTAAATTTTCTCAGCAACTTAAGGTGTTTGGTTGTTTGTGATTTAATTTTGCTGAGTGAGTTCACTTCAATATACAAGTAGAATCAAATTGTATTTACTCCAAGAATAAAACTGCTTCCATAATGGTAAAATGGGAGATTGCATGCTATACATTCTTACTGCACAATCTCTCAACACTTTTTCTTAACACTTATTTTTTTCATCTCAGTTTATTGGATATTTTAATAATGTCTTCACTTGACCATTTATTAAGTTTTAAATACTTTTTATTGTTGACAGTTAAACATATTTCTTTGCTGTCAACTATCAGCTTGACTTTAACCATAGAGATTGCCATCTTTAATCTTTTTTATCCAATCCAAATTATCCTACCCTCTGCTTGGATTAGTTTGATCATGATCCAGTTGATCCCAGATGGTGTCTGTATACATGGATAGAGATTGATAAGATCACTATAGTTCATTTGTATATGGGATTTGAATGATTAGTTACCCATAGATATTTAGTTTTAGTTTTTACATATGTATTAGGGTGTCCCTTATTTTTCGAATATTTTTTTTTTCTAACGCATAGGGCCTAGTTTTGTTTATTTTACCCTTAAATACTCCCACAATAAATTTCAGCTCATTTTGATCCCTAGAACCCATGCCGACTTGCATCAAATCATTTCCATACATATGATGCTAGAGAAGTGGCACGTATTCGCTTTGTTCGCCATTCTAACACAATTCGTCGAGCTATTAACACATATAGTTTTTTCGAAGATGTCAGTGGAATTACGAAGCACTAAAAAACATATTTTCTTAGTCGGAGAGATAAACCACCAAATCACGGGTGCAAAATTACCGTCGAATCTGCAAGTACTCGCAGTTTTTTTTTTGTAACATTTGCAAAGTTAAACTAACTGTGAGTGAAAGCACAAATCTTGTAATACATGAGTGTATCATATTTTGGGAAAAAGCTAGAATACCTAAAAAATCTATACCTAACTGTGTCAAGAAACTGGTGGATATTTATCAGGTATGGAGACTCTCCATATGTGATAAAGATCCACCAATTTCTTGACACAGTTAGATATAGATTTTTTAGGTATTCTAGCTTTTTCCCAAAATATGATACACTCATGTATTACAAGATTTGTGCTTTCACTCACAGTTAGTTTAACTTTGCAAATGTTACAAAAAAAAACTGCGAGTACTTGCAGATTCGACGGTAATTTTGCACCCGTGATTTGGTGGTTTATCTCTCCGACTAAGAAAATATGTTTTTTAGTGCTTCGTAATTCCACTGACATCTTCGAAAAAACTATATGTGTTAATAGCTCGACGAATTGTGTTAGAATGGCGAACAAAGCGAATACGTGCCACTTCTCTAGCATCATATGTATGGAAATGATTTGATGCAAGTCGGCATGGGTTCTAGGGATCAAAATGAGCTGAAATTTATTGTGGGAGTATTTAAGGGTAAAATAAACAAAACTAGGCCCTATGCGTTAGAAAAAAAAAATATTCGAAAAATAAGGGACACCCTAATATGTATATATATATATTAAAGGCAAAATGTTCCATCACCTCTGCACACAAATAACATAAATTTAAAAATTAATTTGATGTACAATTTTAAAATTTCAAAAAATTTTTAAACAGTTTTTAAAAAAGTTTTAATTTTATTTTTTATTTTGGTTTGGTGTAAAGACCGGAGTTGGAATTATTATTTTATTATTTTTAAATTTCGTTATTATTTTTAGTTTTAATTAATTTTTAGGTTTAATTTATTTAGTATTAATTTAGTTTTAGTTTTTATAATTATTTTTAATAATATTTATTTAATTTTATCTGCATTTTTTTGAATCTTTAATTACAATTTTGTTAATTAATTTGCAACTCTCTTTTCTTTTGCAGCATTGTTTTGCACAAAAGATAATTTAATTTTTTTAGTAATTTCATAATTAATTTTATTTTATAAATTTGGTTGCTTTTTAAAAATTGTTTATAATTTTAATTGTAAGCAAGTTAATTTTTGACCATATTTGATTTGCTGGCTTTACATTAGCACCATCTATTGGCAAAAACTTTAAAAAATAATAAACTAAATGTAATTCATGCAAAAAAGTATATAATTAAAAAAATTAATATAGATTTAATTTAATTACCATGACAATGATATAGCAGGAAGTACACACATTATATTATTACTGCCACTGGTAGCACAGAGCACTTTTGCATTTAGTTGAAAGTGTTACAATGTGAAAACTATAAAAGCATTTAATTTTCTACATCTAACAACTCTGGTTTTTTTTTATTTCTGAATGATACTTTTTTAATTCTAATAAATGCTCATCAGTGGCTGAGTGGATAGAACCACCTAACACTGGTAGGCCTAGTTGGTTGTGGATTTGAGCATCACGAATGGGCCAGCTGGTCATGTGGAGTTTTATGGGTTTTCATCTCATTAATAAAACCTAAATAAGGGCCAGTTTCCATAAAAGTCCTCCTAGGAGGCATCCCCTTGGCAGAATTGAAAATGTGTTATCTTAAAAAATTTAAGATATATTTTCAATTTTTGTCTACTCAATCAATGAAATTGTGCCATTTCATACCATCCAGTATTGTGATAAACATGACAGTCATAGGCTCTTTATATGGTTTTTGTTTTAATGTTTGTTTGTTGTTATTTTTTTGCTCGGGCAACACTGGGCTTATCTGCTAGTATTCATTATAATATGAATATAGTAGGAATTTTATGTTGTTTGGTATTAATTTTTATAACAATTTCTGTCTAGAGTTTTTATTAAATTATTAAATTAGTACTATGTAATGAATATTCTATAAAATTCTAACATTATATTAAAAAATTACGAAAAGTAAATTATTACTAGGATCTCATTTGTTGTTTTTAATGCCTGCAAATTGAACTGAATAAGATTTATGCTTAAATCTAAAGTTTATTTACATTGGATTCATATTAAAATAACTGTTTAAATATAATAAATGGTGACAAAAACACTGCTAGATTTTGTACAATTGAGTCTCACCTATCTTTTGGTGACTATTTAGTGTAATTCAAAATAAAACAATGATATCTGATTTAATGACTGATTTTGGAAACTCAATTCCTTTCAAACTTTGCTTTAGAATGACTTAATTTACTTTGTATGTAATGGCTTTTGAGTTTGTTCAGTGTTGCTGCCAGCAATATTTATGAATATACAAACAAAGTGTAAGCTGGAGTTTAGATTCAGTTGTCATGTTAAATTGTTTAAAACTTTAGGAATGTCAAGCAAAAATTGAGTGATGTGTATTTGTTTATGCTTGTAAACAGAACTGAACTACTGCATGCACTTTATAAGCATACAAAATCCCAGCTAGTCTATGGCAGAGCTTTCTCGTAATATTCCTCAGGATACAATCTGCTCAGCATTCTAAATAGCTTACAATATTCACCAACCTGGACTTGATGTTCATGCTAAGTTTGGTTGAAATTGGTCAAGTGGTTTCAGAGTAGTTTATTTAAATCCAATGATTTTTGAGTGTAAAGAAATGTGCTTTGCTCTAAGTGATCTCATTAGGAAATGAATATAATCTACTCAGAATAGGTATTTTTTTTCTGGATTCAAAATAATAATAAGAAAAACAAATGATGATGAAATTACCACGATAAAATTATGATGAAATTTAGTTCATCATTATGATGTTCAAAAAATGAAAATTATGATGATAAACAATATTTTTAACAAATGTTTCAGTAAATATTTTTTAATATATATGTTGTTCAGTTAGTTCAATTTCAAGATTCAGTTATATCATGTAAAAATATTATCAATATAATGGTTTTCTAAATAGAGCAAACATTCATATTTTTGATTTTATTTTTTAGATGACAAAAAGAATCCTGAAAGTGAAGAAATATTAAAGGAATTAGAAAACATCGATGATGATTTAGATGGTCATGATATTCCATTTGTGAAAATTGATGATGATAGTATGGCAAAGGAATTTGGTGTTAAAGATGAATTGCCTATTCTTTTATACTTTGAAAATCAACTTCCAAGTGTATATGAAGGTATAATTTTTTTTAATAATTATAAGATATTATTATATAGATAAGAATTTAATAATTATAATATTTATAGAAAAATTTTAACCTAAAATTTATTATTAAGGAAATTATTTATTGTTCAAATTATATGTAAGTATAATTCCATAACATATTTTCAGATTTTAATGTATTAAATTAATTGAAAACATTTTTCCTTCTTAAAGCTTATAAGATAGTTTACTTCATAAAACTGTTTTTGGTTAATACTTTGTCCTGTCATTACATGAACCTGAAGATGGCTAGTTAAGTTAAACAGAAATATTTGTTTTTCCAAAAATTAAAATGATTGACTGTAAAAATTTTTGAATTTTTGTTCTTTGCATTCTGTGTTTTCATCACAGATGTTCAATTGATTTTCAATTAACTTTACATAAGCAGTTAAAATTATATGTATATGTATGAATACTAGGTCATCATGCAACTGTAGTATCATGATAGAATTGAGGCAGAGCCAGAAATAAAGACGAAATCCTTGCACTTGCACTATGAAAGAGGCTATCCTTGCACCTACTGGCCATGAGAGAGAGTGCAAAATTCATTGCAACTAATGCAAAATGTCAAAGTTTTATCAAAATTTGCCTACCAGATTTTGTGAACAAACTGAATTTTGTAAGACCATAGACATGCTTGCAACCTTGGATATTGCCTGACAAAGTTGCATGATTTGTGTGATATCACTTTAGCGCATGCACTCATACTACAACCTTGCAATGCGATGTAGTAGTATGAAGTCATGCATAATAAAAAATGAAGTCATGGATCTCCATTTTTTATTACATTTAAGATGCCTCATCACAATTAATGGAAAATGGCAAAGTTGAATCAAAATCAATTGATCAAATTTTGAGATTGAATGCAATTTTGTAAGCATGTGGCTTTGCTAATGCTCTGTCTCAATAGAAAATAATGTAGTGATGCTATATTTAATATTCTTTTTGACTTTACTTCAGAGTAATATTGTGAGAAGATGTAAATTATGACAAATCATATTTTATACTTTAATCAAAGTAATACTGAACTGAACAGTAATTAGTTGTTTTTTTAGTATAAAGTAGAACTGACAATCATTAATGTCATTAAAAAAATATAAAGTATTTAACTATCAAAATACATACCATAAACAATATTATTCTATGCACGGAAAACTAGAACTTATTTAATTAAGTATTATAAAACCTTCTACTCTTTTTCTAGCAATTTTTTTAATCTAACTAACGTTTTTGGCTATATTTAATGGCCTTCTTCATGTTCTACAATATTGGAACGTCAGTTAACATATATTCAAAATTTGTTTTTGTTTTTATGACGTCATTGTTTTTACAAAAAAGTTTTTTCTTTTAACAAAAATTTTTAAAAAATTACAATCATATAAATATACTTAATAAACAATATATAACAAAAAATAACTAAATTCTGTATTTTATTGTGCTGCATTGAAAAATTAATGCTTTTATAAAAATGCAACATGAGAGAAAAGGATCATTTTGATTTGAAATAGAAGCTTTTTATTTAATAAATTAAAAAAAACTTTTTAAAATTTTTATAGCAGCACATACGTGTGAGCTGTGTATCTATGTTTTAAGTATTCATATATTAACATGCATTGTAGATGTTAGATTACAATATTCAAAAATAAATCATTGTTTGCAAAAGATAGCTTTTGATAAACTTGCTAGTACACATTTCTTGTATATCTATCCACCTTATGTTGACTGGCAGATATTTTACAGAACATAATAAATTTCTATTTTCTAGTATTTTATGCAAGATTCTTTATTAACAGTAATGTTGTTTATATTTACATTAATAAATAAAATAAAATCAGAACTGCTTAAATATCTTATTTTATTGTACTATTTTTTTTTATAAGTTTATATTATTTTTTATCAATTGTTATCTGTTTATAAAAATATAAAATAAACTTATAAATAAATATATAATACTAATATACAGGGTGTAGCAATACAGCGGTTACAATTTTTCAGGAGAGATAGAGTACACCTAGATGATGGGAAATCACATAGCAATATATGGTAGGAAATGCTTTCCTGGCATGGTAGTGACAACACAAAACACAAGAAAGGAAGGACACGAACAGGGTGAGAAAACATGTTTATTATTTTTAGTACTGCAAAACTGCTGGGACATCTTTGGCTAGTGTACGCAATACATGTCACTACACCAGCGACATCTTGTGTTTTGTGTTGTCACTACTGCACCAGGAAAGTGTTTCTGACCATATGCATTGCTATGTGATTTCCCATTGTCTAGGTGTACTCTATCTCTCCTGATAGTTTGTAACCACTGTACTGATACACCCTGTATATAAACTTATAAATATTAAAGAGAAAACAACACCTTTCTTAAATTCCAGCAAAAGTTTAACTATATAAAAACGTTTTCAACTGATTTCATCAGTCTTCTTCAGTTACTCGAACAAAAAAACAAAAAGAACTAACCAAATTCAAATTTACAAAATCACGAGAATGGAAAGAATTCTCGTGATTGCGCAGACTATGCAAAAACGATGTACCGAAAAAACGGTAAAAAATGCAAATTCTTGACAAACTATATATAATATCACAACAGCTTGTCAGATTTATTCGGGATAAGATCCAGGATTACCCTTATTGCATCAAAGACTCCTTGCAACTTGTACATAGAATGAATGAAATTATGCTTAAGGACAGGGAACACATGACGGTTATGGACTTTAAGGCCTTGTATCCCTCGATAAAACTCCCTCCGTGCTTCTGCGCCTTAAGGGACTTCTTGTTTAACAACATCATGAATTCATTCAAATACAAAAGGCAAATTTTGGAATTAGCTGATCTCATCTGTCATTCTTCTTTCTTTGAATTTCAAGAGAAAACATACATGCAGGGAAGGGGAGTCCCGATGGGTAGTCCCATATCAGCGATGCTCTGTGAATTGGTCCTACGAAACCTAGAATGCAATATATTACCTTCATTCCAAGAAGACATAGTTTTCTATACCAGATATGTTGATGACATATTCATCATATGGCATAATGATCGCAATACCCGTCGCTTTCTTGATGCAATCAACAGCAACCCCTACGGACTCACTTTGGAGTTGGACCAAGAGAGTGACTTTAGGGTTAACTTCTTGGACTTGACGATCACATGTAAGGATGGGGAGATACAGACGAATATCTTCAGGAAACCAGTATATCAACCTAGCATCATACCCAGAAACTCCGTGGATCCTGAACAGTTTAAATTAGCGGCTTTACGAGCATGGATACAACGAGCTTACACACATTGCTCAAATATTTGCGACACGTACAGGGAGTTGGAGTACGTAAGAAGCGTAGCAACACAGTTTGGGTATCAGAGAAGGGTAGTGAACCGTCTAATTACGGATATACAGAGACGTAAACATCAACAACACAGAACTGAACAGAAAAAAACAGTGGTCATGGACTATATTCCGTTAATTAAAAGTATTGTTAAGAAGGTGTCCAAAGAAAGGAACTTACGCATAATATATAGACGCAACCCGACAGTATACCGTCTGTTAAGGAATGATAAGAGGAAAGAGAAACCAAATGAGCTAACAGGAGTGTACTCAATTCCAATCAGGGACCAACGTTTTAAATCCGATCTAGTGTACATTGGGGCCACCTTGCGTGGTTTACAGCAAAGAATAAAAGAGCATAAGCAATCGGTTAAGAGGACAGTTGACAGCACAGTCCTAGCAGCATTTGCTAAGCAACAGGAGATCACGGTACACTGGGATAGTGCTTCCATCATAAAAGCCACTAGATCTAAACAGGCCGTTAGACACTTGGAGAAATTAGAAATATATAGGGCACAATTAACATCCCATTGCATCAACCACAGGGACGCAGATGGGCTATCGTCTGCTTGGAAATCGTTCATTGGATAACGTAGGATTGTGATATTATATATAGTTTGTCAAGAATCTGCATTTTTTTGTCAAGAATTTGCATTTTTTACCGTTTTTTCGGTACATCGTTTTTGCATAGTCTGCGCAATCACGAGAATTCTTTCCATTCTCGTGATTTTGTAAATTTGAATTTGGTTCGTTCTTTTTGTTTTTTTGTTCGAGTAACTGAAGAAGACTGATGAAATCAGTTGAAAACGTTTTTATATAGTTAAACTTTTGCTGGAATTTAAGAAAGGTGTTGTTTTCTCTTTATTATACCAGTTCCAGTAGGTTCGTTATTCATTTTTACTTATAAATATTAATATATAATAAGAGAAAAATTGTTTATCAATTGATAACAATTAATAAACATTATTTCTCATATTATTTATTAATTTGACAAATCAGATGTTTAAGTCTGAGAATAGAGCTGCTCCATTGATTAAACATTTTCAGGTAAATGTTATGAAATATATTAAGCATTTATTTTTTTTTAACAGGAGATCTTAAAAATGAGGAAGAAGTTATGAGTTGGTTAATATTACAAAAAGAAGAAGATACTATAGAAGAAGTTACAGAAGAAATGTTAGAAGAACTTATTGAAGAAAAACAATATGTACTTGTATTTTTTGGTAAGAAATTATCAAAATATTTAAGAGTTTTAATTACGTTTTATTTCAGTTATTACACTTTAAATTTAATTGTATTTAACATTCCTTAAAATATATTTTAATAAATAAACTTATACTTTATTTTGCAAACTAGTTTTGTATTTTTTGAATTCAGAATTGGAAAATGTAATTTCTGAGAAACCTGATATAGAATACAAAATTATTTTTATTTATGTTGTTATTTACTTTATTTTCATTATTTCATTAAGAAATTTATTACAAATCACTTTACTGATTATATGTAAAATAATTATATAATACAATAACATGTTTTGAGAAACTGATCAGAATTATTTTTTTTAGATTGTATTTTTTTTTTTTTACTTATTCTGAATGATTAACATTTTGTTAAAAGTATAATGCATTCTTGCTCATCTGAACTAATTATTGTAAGGGGTGGTTCAGATTAGTGGTGTTACGTATAAAGAAAATAAAGTCAAACCAAATAAGTCTTAAATCAGAAAGATCTGATGTAGATTTATTAATTTGAATAGAAAATTTTATTGAGCTGCAATTTGAAAAAATTGTAAACCTGTAAATTTCCTTTGTTGTCCATCTATTTGTCTTTCCATAATCTCGAAAACCTACTTAGCTAGATGAAAGATGAGACCAGATATGGAAACCTCAGACAGCAGGCTCCAACCATATACTATAACTATATATGAACTATTAACTATTAAAGATTTCTACTGACTTAAACCAGTTATTTATGTTAGGGCTTATCACATAAACACAAACATTTCTTAAATTAAAATATACCCAAAATGCATTTTGGACTCTCAAATAGTTACCCTTCAGTTGGTGTTTCAATTAAACACAAATAACTCGTTTATATTAGTAGAAACATTTAATGAAATTAAGGGCAAAAGGAAAAACAATACATTGGTATTAAAAGAATAATATGCCTATATCCCAGTTGAATATAATATACATAATTTAAATGAACAAATATGTAGATTGAATGTTGAGTTTAATTGAAACACTAACTGAAGAGGGACTATTGTAGAGTCTGAAATGCATTTTGAGTGTATTTTATATATTTTAATTCAAGAAATTTTTGTGTTCATATTCACTGGTGTGATAAGCCCTAACATAAATAACTGGTTTAAGTTAGCAGAAATGTTTAATGAAATTAAAGGCCAAAAAGCAAAAGAACTATAACTATATATGAACTTTCAATGCAAACTGGAAATCGTGTTATTTCAGTTCAGAAATTTTTCCCTGAAAGGAGTTAAATAGATAACTGGCATGACTCTATTGTTAAAGGAAAAGTATGATGTACAGGAGCAAGTTACTACTAATTTAAGGTGGAGAGCATATATTTTAAATTAAATAAATTAAAAATATGATTAAAAATTACAGTCCAGTATTGTGACGATAAATCAATCGCAATAAACAATTGCTTGTTTTGAATTGAATTTTATTTAAGCAAAATTTAATTTTTACTTTTAAGGTCATGTATGAACTACTAGGAATGGTTTTCATTGATTTTATATATTGTTTTATTAAAGCTAAAACTCTCATTAAAAAATTTATAATGACTTTTTTCTACAACTTATAACTCTGCTTATTTATTCACATTTGTTGTTATTAAATATACTTCAAAATCCTATAAAATTGATCATTAATTTTGGTTCAAATAGTAAAAGTGAACAAAATTGCACAATAAACACAGTGCAGATTAGCACAGGTTCTCAAATTAATGAGTGCATTATATTTCTTATTTTTATATATCTTTTTTCTAAATATTAATTTTAATACTAAAAAATTTTTCAATAGCTCCGAATGACTGTAAAAATTGTGAAGCAATTCTTCAAGAACTTGAGAATATAGATGATGATACTGATAAACATGGAATTTTATTTGTGACAACTGATGATACAAACTTTGCTAAGAAGAAAGCTTCTGTTGCAAAATTTCCAGCTCTTGTATTTTTTAGACAGTCACATCCAATTTTGTATAAAGGTATATAAATTCAATATTTTATAGTTTCAAGGAAGTTTTCAAAAAAAAAGAAAAACTAACTATTTAGCTTTTCTGTTGCTTTTTCCCTTTATGTTTATTTAGTTGCTTAAAATTGCTTTTTAAGTTTTATTTAATCCCATATATTTTCATTTAGATGTAAGAAAAATATCATAAGATTAATTTATTATTTTTAAAGACTTCAGATTCCTTGCAAATATTTTCATGACAATAAAATTTTAGAAATATAATAGATGTAAAATATAAATAATAATAATAATAATGTTCTTAGATTAAATCATATATAAATACAGTTGATTCAAAGCTATAAATTTAAAGAATTTAATGTTTTTACAAATTTTTATTTGATATATTTAACAACGATGATTCTAAGATGGTCATTTCTATGGAATTTTTATTTTGGAGAAATGATTTAAAAATCTGACAGCTATTATGAAGTAAGAGTTATTATCATTGTGAAGTAAGACTTAAGACTTATTATAACAATAACTGAAACATTATAAAATATAAATATCATTATGTTTAACAATTCCTTTAAAATCTTACATTATTTTTATACTTGATGGTAAACATTTGGTAATTTCTGTTTTTTTTTTTATTTTTAATTTAATATATTATTAATTTTTGAAATGATATGCAATAAAGTCTTCATATTCATATATTCTGTTAATGTAGTGTTTGCTTATTGAGTTTTAAAGATGTGCACTCATGTATTGTTTTCATATTCAAAATCACAGTTTTGAATTGACTCAGCATGTTGTAGAAATTATTTTATGAATTAAAATTGACTAAACATTGAGAAATTGAATCAATCTGTGATGTCAGTGATGGTCTGAAAGTGAAAGACTTTTTGGAAAATTTTAAAAATTTTCCAGAAGAATTTTTTTCTAGTTTTTCTTGAGTGTTGATGTTGTCATAGACATCAAGATTCTGAAATTTAATTTGTATAATTTTTAAAATAAAAAGGGAGCAAGAATTTTCTTGTTTAATAATAGAAAATTACAGCTCATTTTATCATAAAAAGTTTCAACTTTTTATGATCTTCAAATGAAATTAGAAGAAATGGGTTTATTATTTCAAAATTAGAAGAAATCAGTTTATATTTCTATAGAAATAATTTTTTATATTATCACGTAAAATATTTTACGTGATAATATTTACGTGATTTAGGTTTTATCACTGGTAGCAAAATTGTTCTCAATCATATATTTCACTTATGCTTTCAAAATCTTAATGTTTCTCAATTTCTTTTCTGATTATGGATCCACAAAGAACGTGTAATAAACAGCTTTTTGGGAATGGCCAATAAACTGTCTTCAGTAGCATTTATGGTCAAGGTATACAGGTATACCTCAAGTTACATCATTTTGAGTTATATTGTTCTCGATTATACATCTTTTGTCAAAAAAGTATATGGAAAAATAAAAATCAAGTTTAAGTCATTTTATTTGACTTTACATCCATCCGCCACAAATATTGAAGTCGTAATATCACTAGAAAAGCATTAAAAGCACATAAAATCATATTAAAATATGTACATTTACAGTAAATGTTAATATAATCATCATAAATTCTAGAGAACGAAACATGAAAACTTCTGTGTTTCTGTGTTGTCATCTTATTTAGCGGTCTTTAAGTGCTCATTATTGGCATTTTCCACAGTAGTTCCAATATCTACCATTTGGCGTCATTGTCAGCACCACTCAATATTGGTAAATTTAACATAAATTAGTTTATTTTCTACTATCACAAAATAATTTTAATAACTGTATTTGTTATTTAACCTTAAAAAATCATCTTATTTTATAATGTCTTTGAGAAACCACATTCACAAATAGAGTCCACAATGTACTGTAAACATCATCAAATTGTAAACATGTACATTTACAAGTATGTACTGTATGTACCAGTACATGTATTTGTAAATTTAGATTACTTTTTTCCTGTACTATATTAAAAACTAAAATTTATTTGTTTGTAAGCTTAAAATAGATTCTTATTAACCATATATTATTAAAAATGCATTTATAAATAAAATACAGAACTGGGAATGGTAATTTGTGGTTTAGCCTAGTGACAAGTAAATTCGACTTACGTCACCTATCCTGGAACCAATTACCAATGTAAGGTGAGGTATACCTGTATTGTGTTTTTTGCAAATTATTTAGTTTCTTAATTTATTTTTATGTTAGTTGTTATGGAAATATTTCATTTTTTGATAACTCTCTGTTTTAATTGATACTATTTAAATTATAAACCAGTTTTTTGTGATCTTAGCTATAGTTTCAAACCAATATAACAAGATGATATTGATATATACATATATCATAGATATATCTTATATTGTATTACCTATTTATGGAGTACTAAACACATTTTTTAAAGCCAAATGATTATTGGATTAAATAGGGTACATTACTGCTACTATTAATAATTATATACTGAGTAATAGAGCTGGGTGTTAGGTGCCACCATCTCTTATTAAATTTAATTTTATAATTAAATTAACATTTATTAAATAATTAAGAAAATTCTGGAAGAAAAGAATTGGCCTAGAGTGGTATTCAAACCCACAACTGCTGCTTATGGGTTTGAAGATGTGTTACCAGTTACGCTATCCAGACCTTTGTCCAATCCTTCACTTCCAAACAAATCTGATATATAACCATACTAGTACCCACAGCCTATTATCACCCATTATGGCACTCAGCCAGCTAATGCTTTACCCCAGGATGATGTATATATATATAAACATCTCAAAGCTCAGATAATTATATTAAAGCAAAATGATTGATGGTCATTTGGCTATAATGTAATTATCATGCTTTGAGATGTTTATATGTATATATTTTTTAATATTTTTAAAAACAAAATTTAAATGAAAGAGTTTGTGTGTATTTATTTATTAACCATAAAAATTTAAATTAGGCAAAAAATAACAATTAGAAATAATTGTAAAAAGTTTAAATCAATATTTCTTTTTAAAAAAAAAATGGCTGATGAATTTACACATAAAAAAAAATATGTAGCAAAGACTAAAATGTCTTGATTTCTGTCATATCAAATCACCAGAAACAAGTTTTCCATTGAAGAGACAACTTTTTATTAGAGACTATGCCTCTGCAAAAATATGCAAAAACAATTTAAAAAGAAACATACAGTAGAGAGTCGTTAATCCGAATCAATTGGGGACTGGGGTTGTTCGGATTAGTGATTTGTTTGGATAACCGATTATGTACGAAAAAATATATTAACCTGTCCGATGTCCAAATTTTTCTCTGTTGAGTGTCGCTTCATGTTGAATTTTTGTCGATTTTAAGCTTAACGAAAACTTTTATAATAATAATCGAGGCTATTGTATTGTTAAAAATTATTTCTTTATTTTATACAAACAAAATAAATACATTGAAGAATATAAAAACATGAAAATTATACTTTAGAAGTAAATCTAGTATCAAAAACGTTCGATTCAGCACGACACAGTCCGACTGAAAATCGTTTGGATAACTGGCGATTCGGATTACCGGGGTTCGGATTTACGACTCTCTACTGTATTTGTATATTTTTGCAGAGGCATAGCCTCTGATAAAAGGTTCTCTCTTCAAAGGAAGACTGTTGTTGCTGGTGATTTGATATGGCAAAAATCAAGACATTTTAGTCTTTTCTACATATTTTTTTAAAACCAATATGTTTGAACTTGAAATTATATTTAGCAATATAACTGTTTTCTTTTTGAATCAACTGAATTTATGATATACTTTGTAGAGACTTAAGTTATGGGGTGCTTCCAGTTTTCAAGCAACTAAGTGATACTAAGCAAATCTAGTTGAACATATGGTTATGGAAATAACATCATTGTTGCCAAGTTTTCTATGTAGCAAAGTTAGTGGTTTGTACTTTTGCTGTTTCAACTCAATTAAACATCATGGTAGTATAAAATGTATAAGGATACTCCTGATAATTTTGAATTTGTTTCATTAATAATAATTTGACAGAATCATTTATCAATTCACCAAAGACTGCTGATATTAATTCTTTATATTTGTTAGCCATTTTTTAAAGCAAAGATTGCCATCCAGCTGAGCAACAAAACATGATTGAAGTTAGTGCAAGCAAAGTTAGCAAAGTGCTTGCTGACTGGATGCATCCACAAAATGATATTAATTTTTTAGTAAATAAAATTTTTATTTTACTGTTTATTATTATTTATTTCTTGAATAAATAAATATATATTTCAATAATAATATAACTATATTATATATTATCATACACTACATTTTATATATATATTAATACATTATATTATATACAGTAAATTTAATTTTTAAATTTTCATTAGGTACAGACAGCTATGAATATGCTAAGAAGATGCTTTATTGCTTTATGCTAAATTGTTTGCTTTAAACAGAATGATACTATTGATTATAACTTTAGCAGTTTACTACATATATAATATTTTGAAATATATTATATCAATATTTTACATATTTTTAATTTTTAATTTTATTTGTAAAATAGTTTATTTATGATTTTATTAATATAAAAACATATAACAACTTTATTCATTGTTACAGAAACATTTTTTAATATATTTAAGAAAGTTTAAAATAGTATCAGTTGAAAATAAAGGTAGCAAATTAATAAAAATATATTCAATAAAAATAAATATTCAAATGAATGTGTTTTATAAGATAACTATTGTATATTGAGTCTTTAATGTATAATGTATAATAAAAAGCATGTTAAAGTGATTGCATTCATTAGAAATGGTTATCTTGTAACATGTGTTTATTTGAACATTTGTTTTATTTTTAATAAATTAATAATGTGAGTAATAAATAGAATTTTTGTGAAACAATTTTTGGATTCTTTCATAATGTTTTATATAAATTTTTCCTAGAACTTATTGTCAAATTTGAATTGAAACGTTAAAAATAAGATAATAAAAACAGCCTAATTAATAATACTTCATGTAATTTTTAGATATTAGCAAGGCTGTGGCCAAAGTTTTCATCTCTAAAATGTGAACGTCGAATGTCAAGTGCTGCTCACAAGATAGCGGAGCTCGACGTTTGACATTCATGTTTTAGAGATGAAAACTTTGGCCACAACCATGCTAATATTAAGTTGGTAAACTTTAATAAAACTGAGGTGATTTCAAAATGATCATTCTTATTTTTAATTAGCGTCATACAGTATATGTTATTTATAAAAGAAAATATAAATAATTTTATGGATTAGGACAATTTATAATGTAGTCTAATAGAATTAAATGATTAAATTCTATATAATAGTTTTGTTTTTTTTATATAAAATTTTATATCAAAACATTTTTTTATCATACAAGGTACAATTTTTGTTTTTTTTATAGAGTTGATTGTACACACACAACTACTCATAATTAAAATAAATAGTATTACAAAATTTATTTTGTTAGATTTTTTGGTTAATGTGAGCCTAGGTATACAAAATGGCGAAGCTTCCGGTTGCTATCTTGTTTGCTCACGCAAATGTGCAAACAAGATGGCGACCATCGACAATAACCTAAACGCACCTATATTTAAACTTTTTCAAAACTAAAACATTTTTAAAACGTAAATTTGCTACTTACTTTTTCCCCTGCTTTTGGTTACTTTTCCTACTCTTGGACCAGAAACGAAAAATAAAAAAGTTGTCATACTACCTATAAATTCAATCGATGCATGGATGAAGTGAATTACGAGATTTTATACATTAGTGGTTCAAACAAAATTTGCCTGTATTGTACATAAATTTTACTCCTCTTAAGAACTGCAGTCTTACGATTCACATCTCTCTCGCCTTTTCATCTACGATAGGCAGAGTCTCCATAGAAGGTGGCACCTGCGATCCACGGCCACCTAGCCTTCCATGTGTTGTTCACGTTGTCTTTCGGGTCAGAAATCACTATTACATATCCCATATCCTTGGTTATGACAAATTTAACACGTTTAACACACATTTACACACTTTTAAACACATTTAACACATTTATTCACTTTAAACGCACATTTGAACCACATATAAACCCTTTACAAAATTTTTACCTCACTTATACAATGTTAACACACCTTTAATACACTTTTATGACATTTAACACACATTAAACACATTAAGGACACGTTTAACATGTTAATTACCATTGACAAACTTTCCTCCTCAACAACTTTAGACTTCGAGTAAATTGTACAAACTTTAAAAAAAACACAGACACTTTTTAAAAAATTAACAATGTGCATAATCTGTCTACATCGTAACCAAAATCTGAAATTCACATTATTCCTTATGTTTCCTGAACGGAATTTTTTGATGGATATTTGCATATGAAGGCATCATTACTATCAGCGCCATCTACATTTCTTTTCTAAAAACACTTGCCATCAAGGTTACCGGAAGCGCCGCCATTTTGTATACCTAGGTTCACATTAACCGATTTTTTTCTTATCAAATATCTTTAAAAATACAGAGCTTTTATATTTTATTTGAAAAATGTAAATATTATATTCTCATCACATAGACATTATAGGAAATATCAAAATTATAGATTTTGTAAATAGTAAAATAATATTGTAAATTAGATATAATAAAAGCAATTCATTTCAAATATTTGATTACCAATAAATGTAAAAATTTTTAAAAATCTAGCTAAATTGTTGACTAATAATTTAGTTGTCAATCAGCAGGTTACTTCAGTTTGGATTCTTAAAATCCAAATTAAACTATTGATGACATGTTTGAAATGAATTTCACTTTATATATATTATTCAATAGTATTAACTATATATTTTATTGTATTTGTTATTTACTTAAAATTTACATCTAATGCTATAATTTATGTTCAAACATATTTGCAGCTCTAAAATATATAATAAATTTTAATATTTTATTTTTGTTCAAAAATTCAAATCTATTTTCTCAACAATACTTGTCAATTTTTAGTTTGTTGAATATACAGGTATACCTCGACTTACGTCCCACTAGAGTTACGTCGTTCCCGATTTTACGTCATTTGTCAAAAAAGTATATGGAAAAATAAAAATCAAGTTTAAGTCAGTTTATTCGACTTTAAATCCGTCTGCCATAAACATTGAAGTCGTAATATCACTAGAAAAGCATTGAAAGCACATAAAATCATATTAAAATATGTACATTTACAGTAAATGTTAATACAATCATCATAAATCGTAGGGAACAAACCATGAAAACATCTGTGTTTCTGTGTTGTTGTCTTATTTAGCGGTCTTTAAGTTCTCATTATTGGCGTTTAGTTACGACATAAGTTGAAACTATGACTTACGTCGTAACTACACAAATAAATTCAACTTACGTCGTTTTTCGACTTACGTCGCCTCTCCTGGAACCAATTACCGACGTAAGTCGAGGTATACCTGTATAAGGTGATTCAAAAGTTAGTTAACAAAGATATATATATTAAAATTATTGTAAAAATAGTTAAAACCAGTTTTAAACAGTTTACACATGCTTGTTTTTTGTGATTCATTTGCCTCCAGTTGTTTGAATCATAAATAATAATATGTGGCTGTTCCAAACCAGTTTTAATTATTGTTAAAATAATATTAAAATATATCTCAGTTAACTGACTCTAATATTTCTATGTATCTCTAATATTTTGAAAATACATTATTAAAGTCATGAAAATCATTGCAAGGAATCTAATGATAATTTTATATTTATTTAATGAATAATATATTTTATTAATAAAGTTGTTAATAAAATATTTTATTGTTTAGTTAATATTATTTATAGATATCAAAATATTATGTAGAACTTTATTTTATTATTAAAATAGGAATTATTAATAAGAAAATATAAGGGAATTTATTTGTTTGCTTAATAACATTGTCTAATTTAGCAAATTATAGTTTTTAGTTTTTCCTGCTTTAAGCCTCTAAAGCATTACTGTATGCCTATTTAAATAAAAAATTTAATCAAATTTTGGCATTTTTAATATTCTAAAAACTGAGTTTATTGTTGAAATGTAAATTAGAAAGATAAATAAGTTTTAACATTCTGGTTAAATAAATTATGAAGTATTAAATATTTTATTATTTAAAATATATGATCAAGATATTTTTTTGTTTGAAATTATTAAATAACTAATTTAAAATTTTTATTTTTATTTTAAAGTTATTTATGACTTCACAAACAACAAAAATTAGAGAACTTTAAACATATTAACACTATGAAAAAATTAAATTTAAAGAAAATAATATATAGTAATGTAAACATCAGCCCGATATGTTGTTAGATATGATTAATTAGATGAATAGAGCTATGATATGATTAATTTAATGATCACAAATAAAGTAATTTGGCTATAGGTAGGTGGTTAAATAACCATCTAATGATGAATTTAATAATTAGAAATAAATTTTAATTTTTAATTTAAATGTAGAATATTATAATATAATTTGACAGTTATAATGCAATTTTTTAACTTATATTATGTAAAATTTTATACTTCACAGCAAGCATCATGATTGTTTTTTATGCAATAGTATTTTTGTTTATAAAATGAAATTTTAGTTTTGGTTTTAATAAAATTTATCCATAAATTAAATATAAATATGTATAATATGAAATAGAATCAAAGGAAATACAGTCAAACCTGTTTTTATGCGGGGGATAGGGACCGCATTAAAAAAAACGCATAAAAAAAATCTCACGAAACTTCACGAATGGCTGTAAATAATAGTTTTCGCAACACAATTAAAAAATATTTTTTTTTATGCGGTCAACAGGGACCGCATAAAAAAAGTCTCACATAGAAAATAACTCAAAACCGTACGAAATAGAATTTATTGACAACAGATGTCAGCACTTGACTGCATCATCTCGTCTATCATCTGTTTTACATATTTTTGTCCAGGTGGTGTTTTGTTGACTTAAAAAGTAAATTATTTCATTTTTCGCATATTCATGCAATAATATTACTATAATAAGTGCATTTATGCTATAATAAGTTTATTTAGCTATAATAAGTCAATGTGAGACATGACGAATCGCACGAGACTAGTCGCCAACTATACCGCACAAATAAAAAATCGCACAAAAAAAACCGCACAAATTAAAAATTTGCATTAAAAAAATCGCACAAATAAAAATCGCACATAAAAAGAGCGCATAAAAACAGGTTTGACTGTATTTAAAAACTTAGATATTATTCTTTTAAACAAATTATTTTAAAAGTAATTGCTTATTTCAGAAAATTAATTTTAATTAGTATAATAAAAAAAAATACAAATACAGTCTTAAATTATACAATGTAAAATTCAAATTTTTGAATGATAACAAATTTCTTCAAGGACCACAAAAATATTTTTACACTGAAATGTTTTCATGACATGACAAAGAACCCAAAATGTATACAATTTTTTTAGCTGAATTAATCAATGTGCTTTATAACAGTGGGTGGAATTGAAGGATTGCTAATGTTATCTTCAGGTATGGATAGATGAAAGTGGAATGCCAGTATTGGTTACAAAGGAAGATAGGATAAAGTGAACAAGAGGTTAGACTAAGATAATGATAGTTGAGCAAAAGACTAAGGAAATACTGTCAGGCAGGGGGAGAGTCTTTTCCTTTGCTGCTTGTGTTAGTAATGGTAAGGTTATAAATTTCACACTTCTCTATAATGCTGGTTTGGGATAGGTGAGAGAATGTTCTGATGATTTTCACTGCCTTCAGTCTACTTTAGCATCAGGAAGTTGTGTAAAGGAAGATAAAACTGTAGCAGATCATCCTCTTTTAATATAATCTTTGTTTGGTGAGCCTCTGGTTGAAAGTTCTTGTGGTATATCCAACATATGCAGTGTTGTTGCCAGTCTTCAGTTTATGTGGATGTTAATGTTCCTTTAACTTCATCCAGTGTTAAAGTTGCATTGTTTAATTCAGCAGATTAACTAAAGTCGCTAGATCATCCTTGACAACTTTTTAATTTCTTGAAGATAATTTGATATTGTTCTGGAATTCAGTATGGAATCCTGCTATTGAAGGTTTCAAATACTATTTTGATTTGATTGTAATATTCTGTACTGTACATATCCAAGTAAAAATATCATTTCATTGTTTTAAAATTATTTTAATTTATATCATTTGAAGTGAATTTTAGACAATTTCAAATGACCAAATGACATGCAATGATTTCAAGTGATTAAATGATATGAAACAATACCAATTGATGTCATTTGATGATAGTTGATATCATATTGAAAACAGTGAAAAACATTTTAAGACTGTTTGATGAGAATTTATATTATTTCTATATTTAACAGTTCTCTTGTACAAAATATAACTGTAGATGATTTGCCTTTGTTGTCATTTAAAATCATTTCCTATCAATTGACATCAGTTCATGTTATTTGATATTATTTACATATTTGCAAATTATTTTTAAATGGTGTTTTTCTAAGATAATTGGGAAAACTTTCCAGTTATTTATTTAATTTATGAATTTGTTACATTATCCCAAAAATGTTAAACAATTAGAGAAACAATGTCAATAATTTAAGTTGCTATTTGTATTTTTATTTAATAATATAATTTAATGAATTAAAGAATAGCTTAATTTTGACCATTAAGTTTAAATTTTTGAATAATTTGTATTTTTTTATTTAAAATTGCAAAATATAAATATTTTGAATTTAATTAGAATATTTATTAAAATATATCTATTATCATTTAACTTTTACTAAATAATAATTGTTTAAAAGTTTTAAATATTTTACTTCTTAATTATAATCATTTTTACTAGTATGAATACTTTTTCAGATTGAAGAGTAAATAATTTTTTATAAAACAAATTGTTACATGAATAATTTGTAAATCAATTTATTTCATAAGAAAATGTTTCTTGAAGAATTGCATGTTTATACACCTATATATATAATCAATTATTTATAAATAATAAAGTACAATAGACTCTACTTTTGTGATCTCATTAATTCCTAGAAAAACTACCATTAAGGAAGCCTTCCTATTTTCCATAAGTTCATTGTCATAAATAAAATTATGCTCAAGAAAACAGTTTTAACCAGGGCTGCGAAGTCGGTAAAAAAACACTCGACTCCGACTCCTGATAATTTTAGTAGGCCGACTTCAATTCCAATTCCCGACTCCGGCAAAATACCAAGTCATTTTATGGGGGCAGAGGCACTCATAGGGGGTTACCATACTCTAAACTCTAAAAGAGCCCCGAACATTTACCCAAATACTTTTATAGTGAGTGTTTTTAATATTTAACTTATTGATACATTAATTATTTGTATAAAAAATTAATTTTTAACAAATATTTAATAGAAGAAGAAAGGGGGTGATAAAATTCTACCTCTACATATATTCAACAGCATTTGCACTTCAATTTCACCTGTCTAGAAGAGTCAGTCCAACTAAAAAGTATGTGATACAGCTATTTCAGCCCCTTGTTCAGAAAAGAAAAATATATACTCTGATCAATTAGTTTGGCTCATTCAGAAAAATAGAGTTCTTATTTAGAGCAGGGATAATAAAGGAATGATTCAAAAATATTCAAATTCAATTGGGTCAAAATAATTTAACTACTAAACACAAATACTATAAAGAATACCAGAGTGTATTGAAGTAAGATGGTAATCGGGGGAAGATGCCTAATTTTTGTTATTTTCAAACGTGACATCAGATACTGTCATGTGTTTGTATGATGGATTGTTGGGCCTATATTGAGTGCGGAAAGCTGTAGTTGGCTACCGTTACCACATTTTCTACATGTAAGAAGAATAAAAGCAAGATGAGAACAAAGTTTCCTGATGTCAAATGTTTCTAGAGTAATTTTAAAACTAAAAGTTTTAAAATAGAATTTATTAAAACTTGCAAAAAACAATGTGTGATGTAGTTAAGGTTCTAAAGTTTCCATTGTCAGCTACTGCCAATCCTGATCGGACATGCTAGAAAGCATGACTCCACTAGGCATCTTACACTGACAAATAGTAAAGATGCCACATTTTTCTTGAGATAACATGCCTATTTTTAATAAATTTTCGTTTTCTCATTTTAATGCTGGATATGCATAGAAATTATATAAGGACTTCTCAAAAAGATTCCTGGACTGAATAAAGCTTTCAGCTAGCTATGGAGCATATTAGAATGGGCAGGATATACTTAACAAATTTTATACTGTGCTGTTACACTTACTATAAAGTACTTTGTACTACCTATGCAATAAATTAAATTTGGTTATTATTGATATTCAAAAATAATTTTATGCAATTATATTTGTTATCTTACTCCAATTCTTTAGGCATCTCTTAGGGGTGAGATGCCTAAAATGCCAGACAGTGTTGCATTTTATCATCATCATTGCATCATTGCAAACACAGTACATGATTATTTTTGATACACTCCAAAGTTTCATTTGAAAACATACTCAAGAATATGATACTTTTGTTAGAGGCCCTCAAAACCCAAATTATCATTATAATTTCTTTAATAAGCAAAATGTTAGGCATCTTCCTCCGATCCACTACACATATTTAATAAATTAAATAGATGCATTTTGTATTTAAAATAAATAAATTATAACAAAATACAAAAAGATTTTAAAAAATTAATAAATATATAATAAATTTTCTTTCATTTAAATAAAAAAAACTAAAGTAAATTTAAAATGCGGGAGTCAGAGTTGGAGTTGACACATTTTTTCCGACTCAGACTCCAACTTCTCTGGCCAGAAATTCCTCCTGACTCCAACTCCACAGCCATGGTTTTAACTACATATTATCCTGTGTTAGTAAAAACAATATGGCACTTACATACTGTGCAATGTTTATATCAGCAAAGAGTTGTAAAAACAAGAGGTTATGAAAAGATTTCTGAAGTAATTTCTTGTTGAGTGCACAAATCTTTTAAGTCAAGGTGCATTTGGCTTGTTAGTCCCTACTTGTATAATAACAATAGGAGGCTATTAAGTAAATGGTCACAAAGTGGAGGATCTGTTATAAATAAAGAGAATTTAATAAAGCAGTAGTTAGTATGAATTTAATATTTTCAAATTTTTGTCTAAAAATATAATAATAAATATCAAATCATTGAAGGTATTCTTATTTCCACACTTAATATATAAAAATTTATTATTAATATATGAAAGAGTTGTATATATTTTTCATAAATATAACATAAAAAATATAGTTTATAATTTTCATGAAATAAATTGATTTTTGGTTCATATTTATTTATTACAGAATGTTAATAATTTAATATTTATTCATGTTTAAACTATTGATACTAATAGTTTAAATGCAGATCTAATGCTGTTATTTTTGTTTTTTATTAAATAACAATACCTACTAAAAGAAAATTATTTCATTTGAAGCAAATCCAAATTTGAGAAAAACTACAGTAATGTGCTTTCCCCATTGTATAATTTTGTCAGTGTTTTTGCTTGTTTACTACTTTGCTTTCAGATAGCTGGCAGAGTCAAGGTGTTCTACAGTGGATACAACAAGAAGCAGTTGTAGGGAGTGAGTTAAATTTTATCCAAGAGCTTTATTGCAGTATAATCATGATTTATTTACTCTGTTTTTAGTGATAAATCTCAATAATTATTGCATTAAATACTGATTACATATATTTTTTCCTTCATAAAATATTTTATGTATTACATGAGAGAAAATGATACAAACATGTAATGTAAATTATTTAAGATTTGTGGTAAATTAATATATATTTTTTTCATCTTAAAGTATAATATTCTAAGAATAATTAATTAATTATTCTTATTAATGCTATTTTATTAATTTCTTAAATTAATTATATAAATACAGTCGACTCTGCATAAGTTGACACCTGGATAACTCGTCATCCTAGGTTAATTAGTCAACTTTTTGTGGTCCCGGCTGACTTACATAGGCAATAATGTTATTAATGTTAAAAAACTCGGTTTACTGGACATCATTTAACTTGTCACCACTGGATGAATCAACATACTTTTCTGTTTCACACTTTTTTGACGTCTGATAAGTTGACTCCTCCTCCTGAAAAAATGAGTTCACACCATATAATAAGCTATTATATGGTGTGAACTCATTTTTTCAGGAGGAGGAGTCAACTTATCAGACGTCAAAAAAGTGTGAAACAGAAAAGTATGTTGATTCATCCAGTGGTGACAAGTTAAACGATGTCGAGTAAACCGACTTTTTTAAGATTAATAACATTAATGCCTATGTAAGTCAGCCGGGACCACAGAAAGTTGACTAATTAACCTATGGTGACGAGTTATCCGGGTGTCGACTTATGTGGAGTTGACTGTATTTATTTCAATTAATTTTAATGTTAACACTGTTAGGAACTTAGCTTATTTTCTTAATTAAAAATTATTTTAATTACATTTATATGCATTGTTTTTCATTTGAAGAAATTTGAACTTAATTACCATTTGACATTTTTGAAATATTCTTTGATTAAATTTCAAAGGTTCAAAATTATTTATATTTGAATAAATAGTTTTGAAATTTCAATGAACTTTTATTAATTATAACATAACATGTTAAACATAAATTCACAATTTGAATGTTATAATTACATTTGTATATATGAAAGCATTGACTGATAAAATTCATTTATCTGCTATCTTTATCTCAAAAATGAATTTAAGCAAATCTGTATTTTTATCAGTGTATTTTATTTAGTGCAGTTTTGAGATATATCACCTTAAACAGAGAATAAAGGATTATGATTATGTTGTTTGTTTTTGTATTTAAAAACAATACAGCTCATAAATATAATTGGATTCAAATACCTATTTGTCCTTGTTAATAACATTGTTAAAATAAATATTAAAATGTTTCTATATATAATAATAAAATCCTTTAATTAATCATCATTCCAAAAAATTTTTTTTTCTAATTTTCAGTTAAATTTTCTTCATTTTTCATTGTTTTTAAGAAAATAATTAATAATAATTATAATTCATATATAATTTGTTTTGTTTAACTTTATATAACTGAACATTAAAATTTTTTTATTGCAATGTATAAGTAATTAAATTAATGAATTGGCTTGAATATAGTGCAGTTTTTTCTGCTTGCCTTTATTAATGTGTAACATTTGTACTATATTCCAGGATCATAAAAAAAACTTAATTTTATTGGGACTTATATACATAAAGCACTGAGTACTGACAAACTTTCTCTGATACGATGATCTAGGGATGAATTACTTTGGGCTTGAAATTCTACTGCAGGCTTACCTCCTTCCAATCTTACCACCACTGCAAAGGATGGAACTTGCAAGCTTGAAAAAAGCTTTTAACTGAAAAAAGAATCAATTTTGACCTGTGATCAAAATAATGAAAAAGCCTGTGATCCACAATCAGAGGCTTTTTTGCTTGAAACATTTGGGACTCCTGTGGGCTCAGATGATGTGAAGTGGTTTAACTCCAGTTCTGTTGAACCACTTTGCACCATTGTAGTTCTGTCTCTGTTATGATCACAAAATCTGTTTAAGAATTTATAAGTGTAACTAATACTAAAAAATATACAGTTCATAAGAATTTAGGCATTTTAATATAAACTTTCATGCAAAAAATGTTTTTGAGGATATAAATTGCCATATTTTTTACTGTATACAAATTTTATGATGACAAATTAATACATTAAGTATCTATATAATTAGGATGAAAAGAACAAAACATAGTAAAATTCATAATTAAGGAGAGTTTACATTAAAACAATATACAATACAACAATTTTTTGTAAATTTTATTTTGTTTTATTCTTTGTATTACATTTAAAAATGTGCAATGTAGTCAGAACAAGCTGGTAATTAATTTTCTTTATTGAATATAGGGTTCAATTACTGAAAAGTTATAGTAAACAAGTCTTGTAATTTCCTGTCCATAATCTGTGGATATGTTAAAAAACTTTGACTTCAGTTGGTTTTTATATAAAATCTGCAACAATTTTTCTGTCAAAAATGGCTCTAAAATCAGTTTGATTTTTGTTACATTAAGAAGTCTTGACATGATAAAATATTACGTCTTCTTGTTTATGTATCAGTTGAACCCATTCACTTTATTTGTGAATGGAATACATTGATTTTACAAGTTCTTCAGCCCTCCAATAAACATTCCCAAGCCAATCAAATACTTAGCTTAAGTTGTTTTAGCATAGATAATAATAGCACATGAACTTAACATCTCAACCAAGTTTAAAAGTTCTCTTGACATGATATGACTTTTTCACTGTTGATATGGAGAAAGTTTGATTCAGCAACAAAGTCAAGAAATTCATATAAAGATGTGATTAAATTATACTATTTTATTAATATAAAAATTCACAAAAACACTAGAAAGAAACAATGTCCAAAAATATTAGTCTAATATTAAAAGAGTTTGCTAGAAAATTAATATTGAGATATTCTGAAGTTGTCAAACTAATATCAACTGAAATGCCTCTTGATTTTAGAGACATTAAAATATGACAAATGCATCTTGAACTAAGGAAAAATGATAAATTGAAAACTAATTCATGAAAAATTTTATACAAAATTTTAATTATATATAACATTAACATGCACTTAATAATAAATTATTACTCCATTTTCAAATTATTAATATTATTATTAAAGCATTTTCATTTTATTTATTTTTTATAATTCACAAAAAAATCATTTTTAATCCCTATTTCAATTAATACATATAAATATAGTTAATTATTTACATTAGTTAATATATAAATATTTATATACTTAATATTAATATCTAAGTTTAAGAAAAAATAGAAGAGAAATAAAGTGTAGATATATT
Source organism: Centruroides vittatus (assembly GCF_030686945.1). Taxonomy (NCBI): domain Eukaryota; kingdom Metazoa; phylum Arthropoda; class Arachnida; order Scorpiones; family Buthidae; genus Centruroides; species Centruroides vittatus. The sequence continues at coordinate 1,952,218 of NW_027122405.1, read as the reverse complement.
GAACAGTTTGTATAATCAAATGTTAGTATCAAATGAAAACAACAGGAAATTCAGTAAATTAGATTATAAAAATGAAACTAATGAACATAAAAACAACATAGTTTGTATTATCCAATTTTATACTAATTCTCCCTCATACAAGTCAACTGTCACTGGATTTAAAGATGCAATAATTTTTTATGATAAATATTACAAGTAGTGTATTAAAAAAAATGCTAAATTTATTAAAATCATATCAATGATGGAAAAAACAAATTATATATTAATAAAATGTTAAAAAAATGCTAATAAAATGTTAAAAATTCTTGTATAATTTGAATAGTTTAATATTATTATTCATTTAACATGAATAAGAACATATTGTATTATTGCAATTTGCTTTTTTGATATTTTTGATTCACTATATTTTTGAATTTTGAAAATAAAGTTCTATTTATGAATTTGTAATATTCATATATGAAACTACTTTTTCATTTAAATAAGAAAATGTAAAAAATATTAATTGTATTTTATGAAATAAATTTATTATTAATTTTTGAGAATATTTTTGTTTATTTTTTGCACATAATTTTGTTTTGTTCAAAACTACATATTTTTGAACCTTATTGAATTGCATTGTATTAATTAAAAATTGTTATTTGAGTTTTAGTTGATATAATTTTTGTATTTATTGTGTTTTTCTTTTTAAAAGTTCTGTTTTTGTAATTATTTAATTTTTAAATAAAATTATTTAAAAATTAAATAAGATTGTTAGAACTATTTTTAATAATTTATGTTTTTGTATATATGTTTTTATTATCTTGAAAATGTTTTAGATTATTTTACCAATAATTTTGAAAAATGTGTGTATTTTGTGAACATTATTAAATTTTTAATTTTCATGTTAATTGAAACTATTTTTAAAATTTATTTTTTTTTAATCTATCAGAAACGTTTAGTCTTCAATCTAATTCTCTATAAATATGGTGACAGTTCTGATATTTATAACCAGGGCTATGGAGAAACAATAGTGGGCTCTTGATTACTATATTTCTATTTTTTTCTTCTATGCATTTGAAATTAAATCAGTTCAATTTCTAGACTTCATAATTAAAACTTTGTTGTATTGATTCCAGTTCAAGCCCCTATATAGATCCAACCCTCAGAGCTACAGTCCCAGTTTCCTCTCCCCAGCCCTGTTTATAATGATATTAGTATGATACAATAGAGCAGGGTTGTTCAACCATTTTGTTTCTCTAGGCCCTATTGGAAGAAATCATGGGGTTTTGGGCCACAAGTATATTACGGCCAAATCTTTAAATATACAAATATATTTAAGGATTAACATGTCTAGATTATAGTAATAAGTATTAAAACTTTATCACAAAAAAGGATGTTTAAAAAATTTACTTCTACAGACACTTTTAATTTTTACTTAGATATGGATAAATTCATTTATTATAAAGGAGACAAACAGAAATTTATTTGAAAAACACAAATATTTGTTTTATTTGAGTCTCTAATTAATAAAAAAACAATGAAACACCATTTTAAAGTGCATTTTTATTCAATTAATATATTTATAAATAATATGTAACCCAAAAAGTAGCCAATGCATCAAATGATATTTTTTATGCCAAACTAAAAAAAGGGTAGCCAAATTTGGCACAAAGTAGCCAAATCTTGCAATGCTGGAAGGAATATTAAATAAAGCTGGAGTTGGGACTCAAAGGATTATAGACTCAAAAGCGGAGAAAAGAGAAAAAGGACAAAAGATAGAGAAGTGAAAAAGGTTGAAAAATTAAGGGCCAATATTTGCATAACAGAAGGTCTATTTAACCTTTCTCACTACTTTTTTATCTTTTGGCCTTTCTCTCCTTTCCTCGAATTTGGGTCTATAATTCTTTGAGTCACAACTCCAGCTTTATTTAGTATTCCTTCCTCATTCACACATTTCCAAGTATTTGAAAATATTTTTTTTTCCACTCAAATAAAATATGTATAAAGGTTTACAGCTTTGTGAAATTTCTTTTTTGAGGTTTATGCTGTTGAAATAAATAAATAAATAAATAAATTGTTGGTTTTGTTTACACGTTTATTGGGCCACGGTTGGACACCCTGCAATAGAGTATTCACTAGCTAACATTTTTATTTTAAAATAAATAATAAATTTTTAGACAAATTATTAATAATGTAATATAAATTGTGACAATTTTCTTACATTAAATTATTTTAAATTCACTTAATTTTCTAAATGCATTAATAATCATAATTAAATCATAAATATACATAAAATATTATTTTAAAAAAATTTTAAATATTTTAAAAATATTTAATTCAAATATAATTCTAATGTTTTTAAGACAAGGTATTATTTAAATGGCATTCCATGAATTTTAATACCATAAACACAATTTTTATAATTTATTTTCTTACAAAATTCGTATTACCCATGGTAAATATAAATTTTTTCCTATTTAAAATAATTTTTCATTAATTTTATAATTTTTACATTTTAATATAAATTAAAAATCAATTAAAATTAATATTTAATAGTTTTTTGAAAATTTGATACAGATGATTTGATGGATGAAGATAAAATTTTGAAATGGGTTACAAGTGAAGATGTCTTAGATAATCCTGATCAGATAGATCTTGTCAATAAACAAATGCTTGAAAATATGATTGATTCATCTGACTATTTAGCAATTCTTTTCTGTAAGTAGTTTAATGATATATTTATTTTCCATACATTATTAAAACTGTACAGTTTTAACAGTTTATAGATGATTTGTAATTGTAGATAGCTATAGCTACAAATGTAATATAGTATTTAAATTTATAAAATTTAATATATTTATTATTTGTATCTAATCTACTCTAATAAGATTTTTTTTATAAAGTTACATATACAGTCAAACCTGGGATTTCAAACTTAATTTGTTCTTAAAAGTTGTTTGAAAACTGATTTGTTCTCAAACCAAAACAAATTTTCCCATAAGAAATGATATAAAATGGATTAATCCATTCCCAACCCCCAAAACAAAGCCTTTTGTTTTTTTTTTCTTTTAACCTTTATAGCAACATTTCATGCATAAAAATACCTACCAAGTGCAATATAATATTATATATAATATAATGTTACTTATATCTATATCTATTTTATATATATTGAAAGCAAAATGTTCCACCACTGACAACTGAAATCAAAACTAACACTTTACAAAAATGTGCTATAAACAAAGACTCAAATCTGCTTGGATGAAATTTAATCAAATCAATCAAGACAGACAACAAGTACTTTACCCACATGTTTGGAAATATGTTTCAGTTGCTTTGATTTAAATTTAAATTTTAATTGAAATTAATTAATTAATTTTGATTTTTTTTTTTAAATTTTAGTTTCACTGTAAAAACCAGAGTTTTAATTATTTCATTATTTTTAGTTTTAATTAACTTTCTACCTAGTATTAATAAATATTAAATTAAATTCTTGTTATTTAATTTGAGTTAAGCACCTTTAAACATGGATTTATGGATGTTGTTTATATTATGCAAATGTTAATTAACGTGGTTTTTGTTAAATAATTTGATTCAAATTCAACTGCAGTGCATACCAAGGAAGTAGTATCTTACCCATGTGCACATTGAAATCTAATTTGAATAACGTCATCAATGGTTTGTGTCATGATGTCTAATGATGCCTGGAGATTTCAGTGCCACTAACTTCTGAATTGATGGTCCTGTCATTGTTGGTCAAGCCATCAATTTTCTTTAATACATGAAGTATATAAAATGATAAAATTATTTAACAGGAAGTATATGAAGTTGAGTGTCTGTGTCTTACTAATCTGTGGCTGGCTCTTGCCGAGTAGCTTGTATGGCAACTGAGTTATCACATGACAACCAGAGCAAATATGATTGACGTTCAAAATTTTTTCATAAACCAAATTGTTCAAAAAGCAAGGTATTTGAAACCTGAGGTTTGACTGTAGTTTAATTGTTAATATTATCTGATTTCTTTTTCTAGTTCATTTATAGAGTTTAAGTTTTTTTTTTTCTTTTGATAATAAAAGAGTGATAAAGATTAGAGAGGAGAACAAAGTGATCCTTGATTACTTTATGAATTTTGAAGCTTATAATTGAGAGTTATTTTATGCATATTAATAAAATAATGGTTATAACTACTTCGATATACAGGGTGTACTGCTTAAAGATATGACAGAATTATATGATAAGGTAGGCTACAGTATAATGCTTGAACAAAGTACATAGAAATTGGCAAGGTAATGAGCAATTATTTATTGACATCGTCACAATATTGGGCTGCAATTTTTAATTTATTGAATTTAAAATATATGCTCTCCATCTCAAATTAGTAGTGTCTTGCCCCTGTACATCATACTTTCCTTTAACAATAGTCATGCCAGTCGTCTATCTGACTCCTTTCAGGGGAAAGTTTTATTTTGAATTAAAATAACATGACTTCTGGTTTTCATCAGAAGTTCATATATAGTTAATCGGAGCCTCCTGACTCTAAGCTTTCCATATCTGTTCTCAGATTTTGTCTATCTAACTCTATTCTCAAGATTAAGGAAGGACAGACAGATGGATGGCAATGGAAATTTATAGGTGTACATTTTTTTTCAAATTGAAGCCCAATGAAGGAATTCAAATGCCAATCATAAAAGGGAAAAATACCTTTACTTGTTATCTCTAAACATACACTGGCACAGCATATAGCAAACAAATATATCACAGCATACAGTGGTAGTGTATCTGTAGAGCACAACTTTGCATTGGAGCAGCTACAGGACATATTGAAAACTTGTTATGGTGCTGTTGTATTGTTCTGTATTTGTTTAGAGATACAAAGTGAAGGTAATTTATTTCCTTTTATGATTGTCATTTGAATTTCTTAATTGTTACCTTAACACCTTCTCTGTCTTTAGACAAGGAGGACTTTGTTTTGCTAAGTTATGGCAACATAACACTTGGGGTGATGCATTGGCATAATTTAACAAAACAAAAAACTTCTTGTCTGCATGCTAGATACAAACACTGTTAGACTTGGCGCTTATCGGAAAGATTGGTAAAAAGGCAGTTGGACTAGCGTAACCGGTTATGTAACAAAAGAACAAAGAATGCACAAAGATTACACACGGTCTTAACTCACGGAAGGTCAGCGCTGGAAAGGGGAGAGTGAAATGAGGTCACTTTCCCCGAGGGGTTAACAACGCCACCAACCTTTTATTACGTCAGAACATCTACAAAACATCGCGATCGTTGATTCCAACAAACGCAAGGGGCAATTGTGTTGTTTCTTTGACCTTTTAACGATTTGCTGTCGTTTACTTGCTTAAACAAATTATTTGCTCATTCTCTCTATTTGTTTTAGCATTACATTGTAATCTACCTTACGATTCATTACTCCTATATGAACTGCACTTATACAAATACCAACTCTAAAACTATCTAACAGTAAAACTTTCTTTATTCAAATGATCTTCAGGAAAAATTTTTCCTTGAAGATCATTTAGGACAATTGAAAACATTTGAATAATGAAAGGTTTAGAGTTGGTATTTCTACCTTATTATATTATCTTGTTACAACTTAAATGGTAAACCTTGTTAATATGTAATGCTGAGGCATAGGCATAATTAGTTTTTTCTATCATAAGAGTGCTATTGTTCATCCACACTTTTTTGTTCTTACTTTCCATTGACCTTTAACCTGGAACACATGTAAACAAAATCTTGTAACATTATATATATTTAATTTTGTAATACACCCTGTACAGATGTATATTCAGAAGTTATTCAGACTAACATTAATATAAAAAAAATTATTTTTTATACTTAGAACCTATTATGTAATGATGGTACAGTTCTTACACTCCTGTAAAAAAATAAAATGTATTTATTTTAATTATATAACAACATACATAATCCAGTACATTAGTAATATCAAATAATCTGCCAGATTTTTATTGGGCTATACTATTTGGCTATATTAAGACTAATTAATTAGCCTTAATATAGCCCAATGTCATACACCAATAGGAATTATTTCCTATTGGTGTATGAATGGACAAAAAGGGCATTCAGAGTTCGTCCATAAGAAATTTTGTAAATTTTTTCAAAATTATGAAATATTTGATTTATTAAACATCTATTTACAGAATAAATTAAAATTATTCTTAGCATAAATATAGAATTTTTCCATTTGATACAGAATTCTCTGTATGGTTCAAATACAAGTATTAATCATGAGGAGAATTCTATATGAACAAATCAGTACATTTACATTATTGATCTTTTATTGTTTTATAATTTGTCACTCTTCAATTAAAAAAATTTTAAATAGAATAAATTTTTTTTATTAGATAAAGATCAGTGTGAAGAATGTGAAATTGTTCTGAAGGAATTAGAAAATATTGATGATGATGCAGAAGCCAATGACATAGATTTTGTTAAAGTCACAGATTTGTCTGTAGCTAAAGAATTTAGCATTTTAACATTTCCAACTTTGGTCTTTTTTCGAAAAAGGTTTCCTCAGTTTTATGATGGTAATCTATAACGTTTACTTTATAAATTTTAAATATAATTTTATTTCATTGTAATTAATGCTGTTATATTTATTATTATATTAAAACTATAACATATGTCACAAATGTAATGTGTTAAAATACTTATCTTTGACACTTTTTGCATGTTTTTTAATGCATGCTTATTACAGAATTTTTTTCAATTCTAAATTTATTCAAACTAGTGACATGGATCCTGTATAATTAGATAATCAAATAAAATACAGTATGTGAAACGGAAGCCTAAATGAAGTCTTTAGAAATCTGCAAAACAAACAGGATATAAAGAAGCTTTTGTAGAGATGCAACTAGGGGTAGGCAAGGCATTTATCCCAGGTGCCAGGTAAAGGGATGCCAAGAAGAGAGGGTGTGCAATTACTTGAATTGTTTAGGAAATTATTTCAAAAATAAATTTGAAGGGATAAATGATTGGTAAGAATGTGTGTTGAGAGAAAAGACTGTGTAAGGAAGGGGAGATGGACTGACTCATCACATGTTTTAATGTCCCAAATCTCTGGAACAAGAGAAGTGGCACCAGGATCTTAGTTTATCCTGGATGACAGACCCCAGTTGCACCATTTTTTATAATTAGTTATTCAGAAAATTATTATTAATACTATTCCTTTACTAAAGAATGCTTTATATTTTTATGTTTATCTCCATAAAGGGATTTAACTGCAGTTATATAATTGAAATAGTATTTGAGAAATAAAAGAATTCACTTATTGAAAGATTGTTTTAGGAGTAATAATCAGAAAAAGTAAAAAATGATAATAGTAATAATGAGATAACTGATTATAGAATAATTTTTTCTACATTTCAAATTTGCATGAAATAATTCTTCATAGTATAATTGGTTGCATTCAGAAAACTCAGAAGTTTTGGATTAATTAAATACTTTTTTGCTGAATGTTTTCTACAGTAGCACTACAATTAGAATACTGTATGTCAAATATTTTGACATCATATTCAATGTGAAATTCATCTTGCTATCTTTCAATAGCTTAATTGATCAAAGACAGTGCATCTCCATAATAAAATAAAGTATATGTTGTTTACAAATATATAATATTAATGCACTCATACATATCCATCAGCAACTGAAAACCTATAGTCAAGTGTTAATTCCATTTTTCTAAAATAACTTAATTCACACAAGTGGAAGTACCATTATTATAGTTCTTGTGTTAATCCCCGGTAGTCCAAGACTAGGGGAATCTGATTTAATTTTATAACGAAAACGGCTAAACTACAATACTAAACGCGTGAAGGCAAAATTACAAGGTTTTCCCGATGTAGTTTGTACAACAAAATTTTATCGATCTTCCTGGTTAAACACAAAACTAATCACTGCACCCGGTACAATCCGTCTAATACAACGGTCCTGATATAGTTCGTACGGAAGAGTCGCCTCCAAAATGCCGATGCAAACGGATAAGAAGAAAAAAAACAAAGTTTTACACATTTCCCTTTCTGACTTGCCTGTCCACTGCTCTCCTGACGAATCGCACGACCCAAAAGTGCTAAGAACAAAGGGGGGGCACCTTAAATACTCCTCCACAGTGGCTCCCCCTACCGTGGAACACAACCGTTACAAACACAAAAAAAATAATAATATTAATCAACATGGTGTTGTAACACCACACTTGCTTTCAATAAGAGATGGCACCTAACATCTATCTCTTATCATTGCATCAATTCATATTTCACTTTTCAACAGAAACAATATCATTATATAAACAGTTACTGCTCTTCTGGAATGTGCTATACATAATTATATTATTTTACTTGTCTCACTAAGCTAATATTTTAATTTTATTAAAATATTTGAAACTGTAAATGATTTTTTCAGCTTTCGATGTTGAATTATGTAAAAAAATAATTGTAAAAGGTTTGCCACGTGAATTCTTTTATTGTTAAGAAATTGTTAAAATCGACATATGTATATCACCAGATTATGCTGATTAAAATCATTTTTATAGTATGAAATTTTAATATTCATAAGTATTAAAATTTGATATTTTCATTTAATGTACTTTGTTATATTTTACTTTTTTGTTTTTATATTGTCTACCTGGACCTTGTTTATAAATAAAAGACTTATTATATTGGTGACTAAAACTTCCTCTCTTTGCTAATCAGAAACTACACCAGTATGATAAGTCCTATTTATAAACAAAGTCTAAGTAGACAATACAGGGTGACAATAATTAACCCGTACAAAGTTTGTAGCAATGCTGCACCTGAACTTTTTTACTGTCACCAATTTACATAATATTGTTTAATTCTCCATGATTTCCTGCCCGTGTAGATATACTTTCGATGTAATAAGGGTTAGTTCTTTATTTTTTTAATGGTGTCGAACAAATGTTGTGCAATTTTGGAGCTATTCCGGCAAGGAAAGCATCAATGTGAAATTGTTCGTCTGCTCGGTGTTCCAAAAATGACAGTCTCAGATGCAGTTCGGCGATTCAAGGAGCTTGGCCACAATGGTGACCGTCCCGGACGTGGAAGAAAGCGCACTGTCAACACGTCTAGGAACCGCAAGATCATCACAAAGTGAGTTGACTGACATGCGAAGGTCTCCATGAGAAAAATTGCTCGTGAGATCAGAATCAATCGCAAATCGGTGCGGTTAATGGCGAAAAAGGAACTCGTACTCAAGCCCTACAAGTTCCAAAAGATTCAGCTCCTCACCGATGAAAACAAGTGCGTGAGACTCCAAAGATCCCGTTAACTCAAGCGTCGGGCCGCAGGTCGACAATGGGAGTGCATTCTCTTCACAGACGAGAAGCTTTTCTCCGTACAACCATCAAAACGACAGGAACTGGTCCGCGGGGGCTCCTGGACGCTCAGCCGTCATCGAACATCACAAAATCCAATGTCAGTCATGGTTTGGGGCGGAATTTGTGCGAGCGGCAAGACACCCCTTGTTTTCGTCGATCAAGGGGCCAAAATCAATCAAGATGTGTACCACCATGACATTCTCGAGGCTGTGGTACTTCTGTGGGCTCAGCAGCATTTTGGCAGTGCGAAATGGACGTTTCAGCAGGACTCGGCGCCGACACACAGGGCGAAGAAGACTCAGGAGTGTGCAAGGCTCATTTTCCCGATTTCATCTCGTCTGCGGAATGGCCACCGTACTCGCCGAATCTGAACCCAATGGACTACAGTGTGTGGTCCATTTTGGAGGCCAGGGTCTGTTCTAAGCGCCATGAAAGTTTGGAGTCGCTGAAGCAATCTTTGCGCTGAGAGTGAGACAAACTGTCTCCAGAAGAGCGCGGCCCATCGCTGAGAATTTCAAAACGCGTTTGGGGCTCTGCATCAAAGCAAAAGTAGGCCACTTTAAAACTGGCTGAATATCCGATTAATACGTAAAGTATTGTCACTGTTATATGCTGTTGTTTTGCTAATTTTCATTTCTTTAATAAATTTATGATACAAAAAACTTGTACGGGTTAATTATTGTCACCCTGTATAAAAATAAAAAAGTAAAACACTAAGGACATAGAGATAAAAAAAAGAATTAATTTCTTATATTTTATTCATATTTTATTAATTGTAGGAGACTTGAAGAATGAAGAGCAAGTATTGAAGTGGCTTCTGGATAATAAACATCAAAAAGATGATGTTATTGAATATGTTGATAAAAAGATGCTAGATGTTTTAATTGATGATGTTGAAAATTTGGTAGTTTATTTCTGTAAGTTCTAATTGTCACTATTTTATTAACATAGGGAAGCAAACTTTTTATGGAAAATATTTCATAATAGAAATATAATTTTTATTATATTACATCAGATGAAAGGAATTGCCATGAATGTGAAATTTTCTTACAAGAATTGGAGAAAATTGATGATGATACTGATCGTCATGGAATTCATTTTGTGAAAACAGATGACATAAAACTGGCAAAAGATTTTGGTGTTACCAGTCTTCCAACTCTTGTTTATTTTGAAGATAAAATTCCAAGCATATATCATGGTAAATTTTGTATTTATATTATAAAAAAATTTAGATATTTGTTATTTAGTATCTAGTTATTTACCATTCAATTTTAAAGTTATTTTCTTACATTAAATAGAATGCAAATATTGTAAAGATTTATTAAAATCATTAATTAGCTAAATGTGAAATTATGTTAATTATAAGATTCTCTTTATTTTAATTATCATAAACTATAATTTTTAAAATTTATTTTTGTAGAATGACATAAAACATGAGAATTTTTTATTAGCTTGCAAAATTTTGTTAATTTTGCATAACTAATACAGCAATACTGTATTTTACGGACTATAAGATGCACCTGAATTTTGGAGGCAATTTTTTGAAGAAAAAGTGCGTCTTATAGTCCGTAAAATACGGTAATTAATTAATTTTAATCATTTTGTTTAATTAAATGTACCGTTGTGCATCAATGCACTCTCTTTAAATAAATTCTGTTGCATCACTGAACTAGATGCAAATATTTTTATACCGATGAATGGTTATAAATTTTATTTCTTTATCACTTAAGCTGTACTTAGGCCTAAATATTTACAAAAGACATATACTCCTTTAAATAGGTAAACTGAATGACTTTTTTTTATGAGATACAAAAGTAAAGTTTAAAAATTTAGGGAGTGGAAGCAGCAGAAAAAGTTAAGAATCCCTAGTTTAAACGGTTTTTAGACATTCTATTATTATGCTCTTTGGGAACAGTTTTACTAAAAAATCCTAATTCTTTACGTAAATTACTGCTGTCTGTTTCAAAATACTGCCAGGTTGAAAAAGTAATTAAGATTTTTGCAAACTTTTATTAAGCTAATATTTTTTTTATATTTTGTAAGTATTAGTATTGTGTAGGAATCAAAAATATCATAATTTTTATTTAATATGAATTTTGATTCCAGTCATAAGGACAGACTTATTATTTAGAAAAAAATAATAATTTTTGAAATAATTCTGTAGGTACATCATTTGTTTTATCACTGAATTCATAATTAAACATTTTCTGTTTCTTTAATATTCCTTTCACTTTAAACTCTGGAAATACATTTAATTCTTTGCATAGTTCAGATACTGTAATTAGTACATTTTCAAACTATTCGTGCAAGATAGATGCAAGGCAGTAGGCATGGGTTTAAACCCTTTCAAGTACACAAAATAAATTTAAATTTATTGAAGTGATCCTGATTGCATGACACTGTAGTAAATATATAAAACAGAAGTGCTTAATTCTTGTCAGAAATTCAAGGAGGAAAAATTAAACTGCTTTCAGTATCCATTTTGCCATATTTGTGGAATATGATATTTTGTCATCAGAAACTTCAAAACTATGAATCATGCTTTGGACTTTGTAAATTATCAATATTTAATGGATGTTTTGATCATAAATTGAAAACTAATTAAGTTATTTTATTCCTTTCTTTTTTCATGATTTTTAACAATATCAAAAACTAGATGAAATTTAAGCTTAGTACTGAGTTAATGAATATATAGCATTAAATGTTTATACTTTTTGCTTGAAGCAATCTGATAAACTGAAAAAATCAGATACTCATCACAATACACTGCTATTTCTTCATGCACTGCTGAAGAGGGGCTGTTAATGTATCAATTTGTTGTTTTATGTTCTTGCACAGCAACATGTTGCCAATTGCAGTTGTTTTCTCTAACTTTGAAGTTTCATGTGCCAAAATTATTACACTATTGTTTGCCCTCCTAATTTTTAATAACACTTTTCTGATTTTCTATTGAACTTGCCTTGTACAAAAATTTCAGAAAATAATATTTTGTCATTCAATCCCACTTGTCTTTAAATACTGATGCTAAACAGTCACACATGAACAGTAACAAAAACTTTATTAAATAAGCTCAGAGCCATCATCTACATCCTCGGGCAACACTCGGGCAGAAACTAACAAACTTTCACGCACTTTTTCTTTTTTTCCGTTGCCAGGCAACTCCTTGCTAGAAAGTGTTGCCAGACAGTATTCTGAATCTCTGGCGCTGGTGGCCACAGTATGAATGCTATGATATAAATGGGTACATTTATAAAGAAAAAAATGATTAAAAAAGTGATTAATACTACTAGTTATTTACATTTTTCCTTAAAACAGAACTTTACTTTTAGTCACTATATATGCATACCATCAATAATGTTTTTAAAAAAAAAAAGCACTGCTCATAATTATATTGCTTACAATTTCAGTGTTTTTATTTCAAATTTTAATATTTTATTCTCATTAAAATTATTCTGAAAGGTGCGTGACCTCCTGATTTGTAATGCCTAGGAAAGTTTTTCATATGATCCACTATGAGATTGGTCCTAACTTTTATGCAAATTATATATTAATACATTTTAATGAATAATGAAAAAATTTGGAAAAATTAGCTTAACAAGCTGGATATCTTAATTGAAATCTTTATTTGAGATCATATTTACAATGATTTTTTGATCGTTGAATATAAAACTCATAATTTTTAAATTAAAAATAATTTATATTTTAGGAGATTTAAACAAAGAAGAAGAAGTTTTAGCCTGGTTAGTACATCAGAAAGTAGAAGAAACTATTGAAAATGTGAATCGAGAAATGTTCAACAGACTTATTGAGGAGAAGACATTTTTAGCTGTTCTTTTTTGTAAGTTTTAAAACTTTAAAATTAATATTTATAAAAAATAAAATTTTAATAATACAATAAATTCAGAAATAAAATGCTTGTATGCATTTCTTGCCTTTAAGTTTGATTAAGTATTTTCAAGTAATGCAACCTATTTATTTTTAAAGAGCAGCAAAATAAACATTAAAAAATAATAAATAAATAATTAAGCAAAATAAATAAATAAATAGGCAAAAATAAAAACTAAAATTAAATTTAAGATAACAAACAATAGTTTAAATATTTTAATATTAAATAAAGAGAAACTTCGATAAGATTTCTTATAATTTTTACTTATTTCAACTATATTCAATTCAAATCCAATGAAATACATTTAAATTATATTATTTTTTATAGATGTAGAAAATAATAAGGAAAGTGAAGAAGTTGTTAAAGAACTTGAAAATATTGACGATGATTGTTCAGAATATGGCATTCATTTAGTGAAAATGACTGACAATGTCATGGCAAAAAAATATGGTGTTAGAAACCCACCTGGCTTAATATTTTTTCGGCATGGAAAATTTATTCGTTACACTGGTAAATTTAGCTAATATTTATTCTAATTAATAAATATTTTTTTATACGAAAAACACTGTATGTTGTTTATATTTTTTTATATTCATAAATCCATTTTTTAATTTTATTTTTCTGTAATGTGAATGAAAATGATTTGTTTTTTGTTAATAGTCAGTTTTCTTTTAAATTAAATTGTATAGAATTATATGTAGTTTTAAAGTGAAAATGTTTGTGAAAATTTATTTGTAAAAGAAAGGTTAATATACAGTAATACCTTGGTTTTTGTTGACTTTGGTTATCGTCGGTTTTCGGTTTTTGTAGATTTTTCATCATTATATGTTTTACAATATTTTTGTGATTTATAATTTTACTGATTCAGTAATTCATAATTATTAAAATTATTTTTCTATATTATTTTGTGATTTATAAATATATTAAATCATTTGTTTATGTATGTTTTTACTCCTGTTATTGCAGATTTTTTATTTATTGCATTTGTTTCAATTTTAAATGTCTTTAAAATTTTTATCAGTTTTTATTATTGTTCATTATAAACTGATAAATTATCAAATAAACTATCAAACAGATTGCTAAAGTTTAATGATACTACTTGCTGTAATTAATATTTTGAACCATCATCATGCTGTTCATAACTTTTGATGATTAATACTGTTAGCCTATATAAGCAAATAAACCATGCAAAAATAGTCATGTTTTTTGTTATATTATTTATGTTAAAATCTTGATTTTCTGTTGTTAATCTAAATAACTTTTTTTTAACCTGACCCCACCACTTTGTGTTCAACAGCTATGTTAGATTATGAGTAAATGTCTAGGTATTAAAGAATGAATCAGAAAAAATAATTATTATTTTTAAGTGTTTTCAAGTCTTTATTGTTTCTACTTCAGAAAATTCAAAATATTATAAGTATATTTTTAACTTTTATTTTTGTTGACAATAATCAAGATGTCAACAGCTTGAATTAGAAATGACTTTCTGGTTCTTATCATAAACTTCTTTAAACAAAGCTTTCAGATACAGAGTGCTATTAAATAGTAGTTTCCATTAAGAAAAATGTTACCTCTACTGACATCTTGATATCTTTGAAACTTTCAATTGCTAAGCAGCTGAAACTCAGTTTTATAAATCTATTGTCTTACTTTTTCTTTTCATATGAATTTTTTGAATTATGGTAATATTGTAAAAGATGAAGATATAATACAAAAAATTATCCAAAAATTTCTTAAACTTGAAAACAAAGTTATTGTTATAATCTTATTGTTGTCAAACTGGATTTTCTGCAGTTTTTCACTAGACATTTTAAATGTCAATCTCTCTAGCAGCTGAACTTTATGAATATTTATTTAAATTGTTATGATAGTTTCTATTTAGCAATATTCTGTTTAAATATTCAGCAATCTTTCAGCAATTAAATGTTCTAAACTTTAAATTTTTTTTTAATAAGAATTGTCCGAGATACTTCAGTAAATATAATTTGAGGCATTTAACTGAAAACATTATAATATTGTATATTTGGATATTTTTTCTTTTATAAATTAGTTTTTCAGAAGTTTTATTTTAAAAATAATTTTATGATTTCTCTTATTACTTTTATGAATCTGGAACTTACATGTAGGAATAGTAATTTTTCATGTTTCTTATTCTAATTAACCAAGATGATGCCCATCATTATCAAATAGACAAAACCACTGTACACTTGTAATTAGTTGCAGGGTCATGCCTAACCAACTAGCTGTGTGGAGTTTTCTGAGTTTTCTTCAATGTCTAACACCTAAATAAGGTCTGATTTCCCATAGAAAGACCTTTCAGGAGGCACTCCTTTGGCAGATTACCCACATATTTTGTTCCTTTATCCTATCAATCCATTAACCAAGATACTATTATTTGTTTTTATTTTTATCAACTAACAATTTATATACAGTAGAGCGTCGAAAATTGGCGTCAATTGGGGACTGGGGTTGTTCCAATTAGTCATTTGTTCCAATTTCCGACTTTGTACGAAAAAATATATTAACCTGTCCGATGTTCAAATTTTTCTTTGTTGCATATCGCTTCCTGTTGAATTTTTCTCCGTTGCGTGTCGCTTTGCGTTGAATTTTCGTCGATTTTAAGCCTAACGAAAATTTTTATAATAATAATCGAGGCTATCGTATCGTTAAAAATTATTTTTTTATTTTGTACAAACAAAATAAATATATTGAAGAATATAAAAAACATGAAAATTATACTTTAGAAGTAAATTTAGTATCAAAAACGTTCGATTCGGCACGACACAGTCCGACTGAAAATCGTTCCAATTTCCGGCCATTTCAATTATCGACGTTCCAATTTTCGACGCTTTACTGTATTATGTCTAAATGAAAAATATTTAATTGCTGAAAAATATAAACAATTATCTATAGTAATGCTTAAAGTATTTTCAAATGCTCTGTGGATTATCCTAAGATTTTATATACTTTATATTTTATTCAATATTACTACTTCTAAATGCTGTGATTATCAAAATTATTTTAAAATATTATATTATAGTTCTTTACTGTTTTTAATAACTTAATTATTTTTTTAATATAAAAAATAACATTTATGATATAAAGTAACTATTTTATTTTTAGGTGATATGAAAAATGAAAATGCAATTTTACAATGGTTAACAAGTCCTGAGAGTTTAGATTTGAATGATGTCATTGAAAAGGCAAATAAAAAAATGTTTGAACGAATACTTTCTAAAGCAACTTATCTTGCAACTTTATTCTGTAAGTATGGTTATAATAATTTGTTAAAAATCAAGAGATATTCAAAATATAGAAAATGATCTATATCTTGACTGTCTATATATTTTATTAATTTTTGCTTAGTTTACAATATCTTCAATAAATATCAGAGTGTAAGTTAATCGAATATATAGTGTTCAGTACATTTTCTAAAGATCAGTGGAACAATTTCAGCAATGTTTTGTTTATTTATTTATCTGAAGATTTTTTAATGGACATAATATATGCATATCATAGACATTATTTTTAACAATACTGAATTAATCTAAAATATAAACAATAAAAATATAATATAGTAAATCTTTATTACTGTTCAAAAGGTAGTAGTAGTTAGATGATATAAATAGAAAATACTTCTCTAGCTAGAATGTGCATTATCTTATAAGAACTTGTTTGGTTTGATGGTTCTAAAATCCATGTGCAAATTTTATACTTCAGTAACTAAATTATTCACAAATGTTAAAACTGCAGTATTTATAATATTTGAGAGTTTTACTTTTAAAATTTTTTTACATGTGCAATTTGTCTGAAAATGTACAAATGTAAAATACTTTTACATCTACAAGTTTTTTATATTTCTCAATATTGAATGAATTTATTTTATTTAAGATCTCATTAATGATTCCAAATGCTGACAGTTGAAGAGAAATTGTATGATTTAACTTGTAGAATTAAAGTTAATACAGGAGCCTTCATTATATCATGCGTGTTGGGGGACAATCAAAATGAGTGATATACCAGATGGTGCAATATAACTGAAGTATCCATTCACCTGTTTTATTTTCTATCTCCATTATGACTTGCTTTTTAGTGGGTTGCATTTCATACAATGGTAACTTTAAGATCGATGATTGGAATATAATAATATTTCCTTGATAGTAGAAATTTAATGGCAACTAATTTTTTTAAAATTATTGGTTAGTGTTTTTATATTTGGAAGACCAAAAACAGCATGATTTATCCAAATGAGTAATATAATGAGGGGCTACTGCAATAACTTTAAAAGAAGTATTCTGTTCATTATGGCATGTTTAATATAATTTGGTTTTAATTCTGCAAGTGAAAGCATACAGTTTACGTTTTCTTTGATTGTCACAATTTAGGGTCACTAATAGGATCTGTAAATAAAATAAAAATAAATTAGTTCTACAGTGATAAAATTATTATGTAAAATAACTTCAAAAGTAAAGCTCTCAAATTTTATTTACTGCATAGTTGAACATTTGCATATAATTTAGTTATCGAAGTGTGACAAAATTGCACACAGATGTAGGACCATCTTATATTTAGCTCATATTAATTTATTTATATATAACAAATACCTTAATGTCATTAATAAATCATCTAAAATCCAAATTATAAAATATGTGGTAGCAAATGTATTTCTTAATATTCATTTTTTTCCACTTCCTTGAAAATATTCTGTTTACTAAATACATTTTTATTACAGATACAAGTAATCAACTTGTTTGCATCTGATTACACAGATTTGTAGATACAAGGTTAAAATACTTTTGACTTACTTTTAAAAATGGTATAATGAATATAATAATGAGAAAACTTTAAAAAATAAAATGTTTTTATTTTATCAGTTTTCTTTTCACAAGCAGAACTGTTTAATTATCCTTTGAAATGAATATACTGTACAATATCATGTTAAAAATACATTGTATTTAACACCATTTGATTTATATGGTTTTCAACTTGTGTGGACATCATGATTTAATCTTGCAAGTCAAAGATTTACTTTATTATTTCATCTTTTCACAAAATTAGATTAATTTTATTAAATATCCTTTAATTGATATTATTGTTGAAATGAATTTTGGACAGTTTCAAATGACCAAATGATGATAATTGATATTGTAGACATATTTATTTAACCATCAGCCAAATTAATCAAGGAGAAGTTATGCTATAAATATTAATTAGAAATTATATGATTAGAACAAGTAGAGGTAGATGTTAGGTGCCATCTCTTAACAAAAGTAGTAATTATAATTTAATTTTAAACTTAGAATAGTCTGAAAGAAAAGAATTAGCCCAGAGCTGGAGTCAAACCTGCAACCTCTGCTTACTGTATGGTGTGCTGACCAGTTACACCACCCAAACCTCCAAGCGATTCTTCCCTTCCAGACACAGTTAAACTTTATATATAACCAAGAGATGGCACCTAACATCTACTTCTACTTGTTTTAATCATGCAATTTCTAATTAATATTTGTAGCATAATTTCTGCCCAATTAATTTGACTGATAGTTGGATGATTATTAATACATCAGGTTCTTAGGATGTTTAGATATTATAGACATACTCAGAATTTTATAATGTAAAAACATTTTGAGTTAATTTCATTTTAAAATCACTTTTATTATTTTATACAAGTTAAGAAATAGTAAATCATTTACAATTGTTCTATTTAAAATTATTTCCTGCTAATTGACATTATTCATAACATTTTCATTAACAAATGATTTGAAATGATATTTTTAGTAAAGAAATTACTAAATGTTGTAAAATGAAGATAAATAATATAAATTTTTTACTTATATAATAATATTTTTAAGGAAAAAATGAAATAAAATAAAGATTATCTAAATATAAAGTTTAATTCTTTTTACTTCTGTCCTTACTCTTATCAATTTCTGTTGGTATCCTTGTCTACTAGGATCTGGTTTATTAATAGGACTTTTTACACTGGTATAGTTTCAGATTAGCAAATAGAGGAGATATAAGTCAAAACAATATATCTTTATTTTCACTTGTACACTCTGTTTTTGTGTTTTGGACCTGAAGGCCCTGCTTCAGCAGGTTTACAATAACATTCTATAACAAATTTTTTTTAAATTTTTTAAAAAGCAACAATATTGTACCTAACAATGATATTCAAAATGTGTAAAATTACTTACAGGTTCTTTATTGTCTATTATTAATACACCAACACCAGACATAAAGTATTCAAAAAAGGGTTCTTAACATAATGTTTTTTTTTTTTAAATATGCCTGTATAAAAAGACAAAATCTGTTTAATATTTAAAGGTTTTCTTAAAATTGTTTTACTCACTTATCTAGTTTGGTTATTTTTTCTCTATAGGACTTATTTCTATAGAGAAATAAGTCCTATAGAGATTATTTTTTTATATAAATATGTTTGAATAATTGTCTTTTAAATCCATTCCTTTCTTCTTTAGATAGCACAAAAAGCTGCAAGCAGTGCAATAAAGTATTAGAAAGATTAGAAAAAATTGATGATGAAGCTGATGCTGCTGGAATTAAATTTCTTAAGATAGATGATGCACATCTTGCAAAAAAATTTGGAGTAAATAGTTTGCCTGGATTATTATTATTTAAAAAAGGAGAAAAACAACCTAGTGTGTTCACAGGTAATAAATAAGTAAATAAATTTCTTTATAATATTTTTGTTTTGTCATAAATTTGAATAAGTAGATTTTAAAAAAATAATTTAAATATTAAATATCCAATAAGTTTTTCTCTGAACGTCAGACTTTTTATCATTGAAGGCAGTTATTTGATGAAAAGGGATGCACGCACTGTATACTGATATAATTATTTGTAGACTATGTAATGGAAATTTTTTAGCCATCTATTTATGGGTTTTCTTAGCATTGCATAATAAGAGAGCATTTGATCTGATTGATCTATGCCAGACATTCTATTATTATAATCTCTAATCATGTTTGGTCTTATCTGAATTAACTCATTAATTGAGTTATCTAGTTAGTCTATTTGAAGAATTTTTGTTCTATGAGCCAACCACGAAATTAGTATTTTTGGTAAAAATAGGTTTTTATTATAAGTTTGGCTAAAGAATAAATGTAATAAATTGATTTTTGCATTATATGCAGTTAGCAAGTTTCCAACATCACTTTTGATGACACAACATTATCAAAAATGATGTTATGGAGGTCTCTCACAATTGCCTCAAGAAGTAGGCATGACATCATGGATGTTTATAATCTATGCATGATGTAATTACATCTCAGTCTGCAAGTTGCTATGACCTTAAATGCTTGTCTTTGTTAGATCTAGGGCCCTATGACCTTCAACAATTTAAATATTTTCACAGCTTTATTCTATGCACAAAAAATACATAAAAATCATTTTCTAGTCCTGAGAAAACCTCAGTCCTCACAGGTCATTTAGTTCTAGCTGAATTCATTTCACATTATCCCATGCTGTCACAAAGATTGAAGGGTCTCCTATGAGAGCCTGGTTAAGTACATTGTTCTGTAAACTAAACAATGCTTGATGTTGAAATTTTTAGCATATGCAGAGAAGACACATTAGAGGATTTTTCAGAATTGTCAAATTTGAAGAATGGCAATTATGTGCAATGTAATTACGCATGTAAAATCAGCAGAAAATTGCTATCTTAGGGTGCGACTATGCAGAGCGAGCAAGCGAGAATATGTGGTGAGAAGAAGTGAGGTGCGATAAGTCATATGCCCAGTCAGATATGTATGAGAACCAGAAATTCTCTCATGCCAGTGAGATTTCTTGCTTCTTGCTTGTACATGTTTTTTTTGTGAGAACTATATTGCTTGCAACCTCTCATTACTAAATTCACATCTGCATAGTCGCACCTTTATGCATGTGATAATGTAAAAACACTTGCACATGATCACAGATTAAGAATGGCATTGGAGAGTAATTCACCAAATGACATATGTGACAGTCAGCATGTTAACAATATGATGAAGCTTGCACATTGTAATCAGAAGAACATAAGAAATTTATACAAATACAACATTATAAATTGAATAAGCTGAATAAATAATTAAAAGTACTTTCACTACTTTTGTAACCAAAAAAGCATTAATCTACTCCTCAAAATTTCTAAGCCCACCTGGAAATAGTCTTCACAGTCTATTTTAAATCCTTAAGTAAGTACTTGTATTTTTGTTGACAATAAACTTTATGGCAGCTTTGTGCTGTCTTTTACTATCTTTATTAATTTCTAACAAATTAAAATTTTTAAATAAACAAATATATTAATCATAGCCTCAAACACTAAGAAAAATATGATTTTAGTGGAGAATGGCATAAAGTATGGTATAGTTAGCATCTGAATTTTTGAAAGCTTTTAAATATCATCTAATCAATCTTTACCTCATTGTAGGCTGCAAAAAATGCATAAAATCTATCTAATGTTTTAATGTATGTGCATTTCCTTAAATGCAGATAAATTTACAATGATATTTGGAAGACATGAGTGTCAACAAAGTTCAGGTGCAGCAGTAATTATTGAAATTAATTATTGTTGCAAGTCAGCATCCAAGAAAATAAGTAAATAAAACAAAACAAAAAAATAAGGGTGTACTGAGGAGTGCAAAGCTTCATTTAGTAATTAATTAATTTGAAGAGTTTCAAATAAAAAGCAGATTTTTTGTAAGTCTTTAGATTACAATGTTTTGTTTCAACTTACACAATGCCAAATGTTCCTCTATGTTATGTGCAAATATATTAAGTTTAACTCAACACTGACTAGTAGAGGGTGGGAGTTGTCATCAGAGTCAGACCAAAGTATGACCAAATGTATGGCTGCACAAAGCACAATGGGCACAAAATTTACACTATTTATACATTGATTAGCAAGCTCAGAGCATGCAAAAACTTCTTGCACAGAGTACAGATAAGACTACAGCTGATACTGATTAACTAGTTGTTGTTGATTGATATATTTTTGCATTTGGAAAACACACATTTGTTAAAGATATGTTTTAGCATTGTTTTTAGTTTTTATAATTAGATATGATTTTTCTATACCATACTCATCATTAGCTGCTGATACATTATAAATTACTCTAAAGTTTATGAAAATATTGATCTAACTAAATCAAATTTCTACTATAATGAGTTATAATTAAAATGTTTATTAATAAAATGAAAAACTACTTTAAATGTTTTTAATTTATAATCTTAAAATCATAACAGATTTTATATTAATTGTTATATTATTTATCTTAGATGTTATATTAATTGAATCTTTCTATTTAATATTGAACTAAACAGGAGATTTGAAAGAGGAAGAGAAAGTGTTAGACTGGCTAGTTTCACAAAAAGATCCCCGCAGTGAAAGAATTGAAGAATTTGAAGGAGATGCTTTGAAAGCATTAATAGAAAATTCAGAATCTGTTGCAATATATTTCTGTAAGCAATTCTTTATTTTAAAAAGTTAATTAATCTATTTTTATTTTCAATTTGCCAACCAGTGGCTGAGCGGTTCTGTCGCTAAACGCTGGGAGTTCGGTCATGGGTTCACGCCATGTTCGGACAGGCTGGTCACGTGGAGTTTTCTGGGTTTTCTCCGTTTTCTCCCTGTTAGTAACACCTGAATAGGGGCCAGTTTCCTTTACAAGACCTCACCAGAAGGCATTCTTTTCCCTCATGTAACAGAGAACTCCAGAGAAGGCAACAGGAAATCACTCTGGATGTAACTTCCCCAGGATACATCTTGGTGCATTACTAACCACTTATTAACCTGTGCCAGATGCTTGCCGACATCAGGATGTTCTGATATGGCATGCAGAGAGAGAGAGAATAAATATTAAAATAGTCTATTTAAAAATTTATATAAATTAATTTTTAAATCTGGAATATATGTAAATTTACAAACCATAGTAGTTACAATATTTTTCTAAACAAAACTCCCATTAAAATCTGACAAGTGTAAACATTTTTGTCTAAGATGGGATTTGAACCCATGATCAATGTACTAGAAATAATGCATTAATACACACTTTTGCTAAGTATATGACAACATAGTTTCATTTGTAAATTTAATATAAAGACTTTAGAGATTAAAATAATATAAATGATCAATTACTTTATTTATTTGATATAAGAATAGGCTATAAAAAATTATTTGCTCATATATTTTGATAAATTGATATATCATTAAAAATCAATTAAAAACTTTATTATTATACATATTACATTATCATTGTTACTTCAGCCTGTTTGATACATTTATATAATATTCATTAAAAATCATACATTGAATTTTATGAATTTTGCTTTGAAAGTTCATAAGTAAAAATTCTTGAGACAGTTTATAATAAAATCATTATAAATACATTATTATTGATTCAAAGAACTTGAAGAAAAGTTTAATTATTAAAAGTACGTTTTAATTGAAATGCATAAAATTTTAGGATCCACAGTTACAAGATTTTAGCTTAAATTGCTTTCATTCAGTTCAGAAACTCAGGAATTTTTACAATGTAAAATTTTGTTTTTGTATATAGCAATTTAAAATAATGCAATAACTTTCTGATTGTACCATTCGATTTCCAGATTTGTGGTCTGTCAGAAAGAACACGTTATGACTCATTTAACTTGTATCAAATCCATTTATTATACAACTATTTACAGTATATACAGCAATACTTCTTGATTGCTACCAACAACATAGTCTAAAATCTTGCATTTTCTGTTCCATTCACTCAGTCAAGTTGCCTTTTATCCAACTTCGAGATCTGAGGCTGTCCAAGCTGGAGTTGAGTCAGTAGCTTTCCTTTAGGTCTGCCTCAGTTGGCATACCTGTCTCAACTTGTTCAGGATGACTCATGCTAACTGACCCTATGATCAGTTCAAAAATTTTCACCAAAACTGAGTTAGATAGATGATTGGCATGACACTGTTGTTATTAGGAAAAGTATGATGTACAGGACAAGACACTACTAATTTGAGGTAGAGAGCATATATTTTAAATTAAATTAATTAAAAATATGATTAAAAACTGCAGCCCAGCATTGTGACGATGTCAATACTTTTGTTTGTTCACTATGAATTTTATATATAACTATTTTTTTTTAAATATTATCATCAATCACCAATGGTCTGACAGAACATGGTTTATCAATTAAATTGAAATCAAAGTTAGTATATATATTTTTATTTTATTCCTAACCACATCACAAATATTTTCAAAAAAATTTGTTGCAATTACATTTTTTTTAAACTCAAAGTGTAATAAATCAAAAACACTTCATCAAATGCCAGTATTTCTATCATAAAGTGGTTCATTCTGCATTGTTGAATTTTATTAAATGATGCATCCTGGACAGTAAATCATGTATTAACAATAATTATTGTATAAATTTATCAGGTGTAATACCTAATTTAAACTCTAATCCAAACTTCAAAAATGAAATTACTTTCTCATCAACTCAATATATCATACAAACACATGTTACTATAATATAGTAATAGTCCACTTAGTGGGTTTAACTGCTTTTTTTTATCTTAAAAAAATAATTATATGGAAATATAGGATATATAGTTTTCTGAACTGATATTTGAAAGTAAATATAATAATCATAATTAAGTGAATATGCCTTGAAACAAAATTCCAATAATTAATAGTTACAGAAATCATGCAAATCTTCATTAAGAAGCTCCAATTTTACTTAATTTTAATCATATCAAATTTAAGTTCATTGAATATATAATAAATGAAATTTAATATACAATTACTTGTATTTTGTTCTTTAGGATAATTTGCCACCGAAGTTAATAGTTAGCTGTTAGAATTTGAGTGTGTGTGTGTTTGTACACACAAATTTTGAATTCATAAGTGTTTTTACTAATATTAATTTTTTCAGTGATTTTCATAGAATTATGGAATATACTGTATATCTTGGCAGATAAGACGATAGTTGAATTATAAAAAAAGGGCCCCCAAAATCCGGGGTCATCTTATAGGACAGATACAAAAAATTAGATTGAAATTTATGTAAATTAAAACCATTATAAAAAAATGGACAAACTGTAATTATTTACTAATAGAGAGTAGGATACATGCACAAAATAGAATAGCCCATACGACATTTTTGTAAATAGTCAAGGTCATTACCCGAATGCCAAATCAGTGCAAATGCTTGCAATAATCACAAGGCAGTGCTGCCAGATGCAAGAAAATAAATTTGTTAATTTGAAAAATTACAAATAGGACATAATTCCATATATGCTATACAGTATTATTATTCAGAAGATGATCGCTGATCTAAACTAAATTCATAGGCTGTTGATAGTTTGAGGGTCGTCTTATAGGACAGATATAAGCTAAAACTATAAAACTTCGACGAAAATTTATATCTCGTCTTATCTGAAGGTCATCTTATCTGCCGAGATATATGGTAAATACTGAAAATTATATAATTAAACATTGCCATTATTTTATTAAACAAGAAAAATAGTGAAGGATATTTTTCCATAAAAATAAGAAAAGTAGTAAAATTGATTCTTCAACAAGATTTTTAATTATAATTTGGTATCAGAATTTTCAGTAGGATGATTAAAATTTGTAGACTGATTTTGAACATTCATATTTTATAATTTAATTTTTAAAAATAAAAGATTAGTGCAGTTTTTATGCAATTCTTACTAATCAATTTAAACTAAAAAAAATATTCTATATAAAATATAGAAGAAAAAAATTTTTTTTAGTTTATTTTTGTGCATATTATTTTATTAATAATTAATTTACTTTTATTTTTATTTCAAAACTATAATATTAAATAATAAAGTTTTTATTTTTTAATTTAATAGCTTGATGTTGAGATTTCAAATGAGTTTTTCAAGTCAAATTAATCTTTTTATTGCTGTTAATAGTAATTCTTTGCAATTAATGATAGAAAAATAAGAAGTTTATTGCTATTTATTTATTTATTTATAGATAAAATTACTCCTAAAATTTATGTATTTATTGATTATTTTAATTTTATTTTAAATGTTTTCTTTTATTTTTAATACTTTCAGAAACATTATTATTATTATTTTTTGAATAAAGCTTCCTCTAATATTTAATAATAATAATAATATCAATAATGCATAGTATAATTTAAATGATATATTCTATAACAAATTGTATAACATTTATTTTTTCAAACTTTATAAAGCTTTTCAATATTTAATTATTTTTTAACTCTTTAAAAAGAATAACAGAAATCAAACCAATTACATTTTTGCTTTCACTACATTTAAAACAATTTTTTAACGACTCACACTTTCTAAAGATTTGTTATTACATTAGTCCTTTTGTAAATAATATCAGTTCCTATCACAATAAAACTGAATTTAAATATCACCAAGAAAAAGTTAATGAATATTCTTCTTCTTCTTCTTGCAAGATGATAAAGCGAAATGCTCGCCCTGCGAAGGAAGTGTGGGTAGGTGATTCATAGATTTAGATATTTTTAACAAAATCTATTTGCTATAAATTGATCTTTATTCTCACTATTTTATACATTTTATGTTTTATTAAAGCAATTCACTTAGATTTTCACAGAAAACATTTTTGAGTTTGTATTATACAAATATATTGAGTTTTTCTGTGTATTTGTTTTTGTTTTTTCACAATAACCATAATTAAGATTTCTTGCTTCTTTTGTTGATATTTTTGAAAATTAATTATGGCAACATTTTTTAATTAATTCAGTTTTCTTTTTGATTCAAACTTTTTTAGAGATATATTGATTTATTATTATATCCAAAATATTTATTTTTTTCTGTATAAATATTAACTATGCAATTATTTGGTAGATTATTTATGCAAAATTTTATATTTTTTGTGAAAATAATTTTTAGTGTTTTTCAAATTAATTATAATTAATGATCTGAAGATTTTTAGGAATTATAGAAAAATTTATAATTATGAAATATAGCCTAAAAATATTCATAAAAATAAATACTTGTTACTGTACTTTTTGCAATAAACAAGTATTAATTTTTAGTGGATATTTATTAAACAAAAAATGAAAATTGTTTTTTAAAATTGAAATGAACAAATAAGAAAGAAATTTTAATCTTCAATTAAAAGTTTGAAAAACACCACTTTTAATAAACTAATAATGTTAAGTCAAATTTACAGGTATCGCTTGACTTATGCAGGGTTCATAGTAATCATGAAAACTGGAATTTTCATAGGTTTGGAAATAAAAAGAATTTAATGAAATTTTCATGGAAATTTCTGCCTCATGTTAATGTTACATACTTTTATTCAAAATAATTGATTAATAAATGCAAGTTTCATTCATGTGTAATGTGTAAGAATTTTCTGAGGTGTTTAACTTTATTGAATCAAAAAGTAAATTCAGGAACAAGCTTTATCAGAAACTGAGGCTCAGTTTCTGAATGAATTAGTTAGGTCAGAATCCAGCACTTAGTGCTCAGTGAACATTCATTAAAAAGTAATTCCTGTCTTATGGATTACATTACTCTATTAGTAACTTTACATTAACTTACATACCATGTAATTTTGATGTATGCTGTTATAGACATGTCACTAATGGGTAAATTTAATTGAAATTAAATAGATATTAACATTAAAGACTTCTATTCTTCAGTTTGTACATTTCTGGTTCCAGTCTGTTGGGTTTAATTTCTTTTGATTTATTGTCTGTCCTATAGGTGGTCAACTGTCTCACCATTTACTCTTCTGTTAAGGCCTGAGCCAGACAGTCAAGCTGTTTACAGTCCTCTCAAATTTTATTAATTGTGTTCAATATATCAGACTGAAACTAGCATTCATCTTAATGTAAATACAAATTGGTCACAATTGATAAATATTTGATCAGACTGTGAGCAGCTTGGTAGTGTGGATTGGGCCTAAAGTTACTTAAAGCATATTTCTAAGTTAACATTGATATTTGATTAATATAATATGGGTTTGGCATTACATGAAATTTGACGACAAAAGTAGATTATCATCTCGTGTTAATTGGCACGAAGATAATGATCTACTTTTGTTGTCATCTGTGCAAAGAATTTTGTATTATTGCTATGTTATGAACTTAATAATTTTGCTGTAAGTACAGAACAAGCTTTAAATCTAACAATATTAGGGCAGTGGAAATTTTTGATGATAACATGAAAAATTCATGAAATTTTATGGAAATTTAAATTGACAAAGTACTATAAACACTGTTATGATCAACATGCACAAAACAATCCTGTTATAAGTTGAATTTAATGCAGAAAGTTAAAAGCATACAAATATGAAAAATAATAAATACAGTCAAACTTGTTTTTATGCGGGGGATAGGGACCGCATTAAAAAAAACGCATTAAAAAAATCTCACGAAACTTCACGAATGGCTGTAAATAATAGTTTTCGCGACACAATTAAAAAATATTTTTTTTATGCGGTCAACAGGGACCGCATTAAAAAAAGTCTCACATAGAAAATAACTCAAAACCGTACGAAATAGAATTTATTGACAACAGATGTCAGCACTTGACTGCATCGTCTGGTCTATCGTCTGTTTTACATATTTTTGTCCAGATGGTGTTTTGTTGACTTAAAAAGTAAATTATTTCATTTTTCGCATATTCATGCAATAATATTACTATAATAAGTGCATTTATGCTATAATAAGTTCATTTAGCTATAATAAGTCAACGTAAGACATGACGAATCGCACGAGACTAGTCGCCAACTATACCGCACAAATTAAAAATTCGCATTAAAAAAATCGCACAAATAAAAATCGTAGATAAAAAGAGCGCATAAAAACAGGTTTGACTGTACTTATTTCTTTCAAAGTTTCAAATATAAATATAAGTAAACAAAATGATTGAAATCAATTTCCAGCACAAATTTATCAGAAAGCAAATGTTTTCAGCATCTTTAGTCTATCTGCCCATTTAACATGGTTGAAAATATTTGCATAATTTTGTGCTGGAAATTAATTTCAGTCTTTTATTTATTAATTATACCCAGTTTTGAACAGTTGATTATAAATATAAGTATGCACAATAACTTAAGATCATCTGTAAAACATTTTCATCACTTACAAAAGACATTGATTTGTTTTGAAGTTTATCAGAAGGAAAGTGGAACATAAGAATATTGGCCAATTTTGTCTTCAGTTTATATTCTGGTGTCCTCATGGGGGGTGATTAAACCATAATACTCTAAATTTTTTAGTTCAAGGTTGTAAGTCTGAGTGATAAAATTTGACATAGTTATAAGTCAAGGGATACCATTATACTTAAAAAATTCTGTTAAACTTTTGTATGCCCAGTTAATCATTAAATACTCAATAAATTTATTGTTTTAGTGTTTAATTACTAGTATTTTTATGTTAATTGATAAAAAAATACTTTATGAATCATTCCAAGTAAACTAATTTAAATAAATTAAATTTAAAGTAGTTTGTGTATATTTGACCTAATTAAATCATTATTATTTTTTATAAAATAATATAATATTGTAAAAGCTCCCTACCTTGATATTAACCCAGCAGTGATGGAAGTTCATAAAAACAAATGTTTTCAGTCTACTTTTAAGGCCTGCTTCAGGTCACAAATTTCAAATAGATGGAATGCCCAACTCTTTGACACCCAACTATTCTTAGAACTATTCTTATTTAATTAGGATCTAAGTTTAAGAAAATACTTAGTTAATTGACTTTATGGCCATCCTTTATTTTAAGATATTGAAATTTAAAAAGAATTTAATTTCAAGTACTTTGAATAATCTTCAAATTATTGAAAGCACTCACTATTTTTTTCCATGTTAAATGTGTTTGTATATTATTTTAATACCTTAAAAAATGAATAGTCATAATTATTTTTATCAGTTATGGTTTGTCATTTTGGAAAGTAGTTAACATGTATTTGTAGTAGTCTCATAAACTAAAAATATTTTTAATGCTTTTGAGAGTAAAGATATAATTGTACCTTAAATATTTTATAGATACTGCAGATTGTTCTGATTGTAATCAAGTGCTTGAAGAATTGGAAAATATTGATGATGACACAGATAAATATGGGATACAGTTTATAAAGACAACGGATACACCAATTGCTCTAAATTATGGAGTCAAGAATTTTCCTTCCTTAGTTTATTTTGAAAAACAAGTTCCAAGTGTATATGAAGGTATTTTTATTGTATTTTTTCAAAAACTAAACTTTTGTTAATGGTAAATAATTCTTAAAAAATCTGCTATTTTAAAGGTGATCTGTCAGCAGAAGAAGAAGTTCTTCAATGGCTAGTTCAACAAAAATCTGAGGATACAATTGAAGCAGTTAATAGAGAAATGCTAGAACATCTTATTCAAGAACAGCAATATCTTGTTGTGTTTTTCTGTAAGGTTTAGTTTTTCTTTATTAAGAACAAAACATATTTTTTAAAATTTTTTTATTTATCATATTTATCTGTCTGCCTACTGAATGTTTATAATATTAGCACTATAAACATTTCTTAAGTATATAGTGAAATATAGTTTTGATTTTATTGTTAAATTGTATTAGAATTTAATTTGCATTTAATAACGTTTTTTTTTATATAGCTTGAATGTGGCAGTTTGTAATCATAACAGAAATATGTTTTGTTTTGAGTCTGTGATTAATATTTAAAATTATTAAGGTAGAAATATTATTTTAATTAGGATCTAGTTATAAATAAATGACTACCAAATTGCATGAGAACAAATCATACATTAATATACTGTGGGGAAGTACTCGATCTTTAGAGTATTCCCCGTGCAAGAACAAAACAAAAAAAAAACTTCAAAGAAATAAATCACACACTCTATGACTCCAATGCAAGGAACTTAAAGTTTATTTTCCCAATCACTACTCTGTCCCTTCGCTATAACAGACACTAAAACAAAAGAAACAACACACACAAAAAAAACAATCCCACGACTCTATCGTCTACATGTCCTCTCTCCATTCTTTCTTCCGAAAAAGTCCCTCTTCTTCTGTTGAGCATGCGCGTGTGAGGCTCTGGATAGGTCCGAACCTCACTGAAATTCATGTTAAAATCATTTATTTTTAGGAAAAAATTATTTTTTTTAGAGGGAAAAAAGTAGAAGTTAGAAATAGTTTTTCTTAAAGAAAACGACGCAAACTTTTAAACAATAGAACAATGGGGAAACGTAGATCGTCTATCTCCGAGTGGGAATTGAATTAAACTTCGATTTTGACTTCTCTTGCGCCCCCGAAAGGTTTCGAATTGTCACCAGGTGACGAGAAGAGACCAATCGGAAAGCGGAATCGGAGGAAAACAGATAAAATCTGAGAATTCAAGGACGCGACGGCTTCTCCCGAAAGTTCCAAGTGACGGATCTATTGTTGTGTGTGTGTCTTGTGCCCGTCTTCGTCTCCTGACCTCGGATCGACATCTTTCCATCAATGGAAGTCGATCGCATTGTCCTGGAGTCGCGGAGTCGTCAAGGGAACTGGCCATTCGCAACCCAGGGACACTACTTCAAAATGGGACTATATCGGAAAGGAAAGGAAGACCCAGAGACTGCTGTCGACCTAGAACTTCCAAGATCGCGGAAATCTTGTAAGCTTCTTTCGTGTCAAATAAACGGTTTCTGGAAACCGTAGAGTCTGTCTCAGTGCCGATCGCCCACATACGACCCTTTGCGACTGCTCGACCCTCTTGACATAGTCGGCACCCTGTCGGCAACCTCACACGCGATCTCCCTCTCTCTCTCTCTCTCTCTTTTTTTTTCTTCCGAAAACGCAGCCCATCCTTTCTTTACCCTGCGGCCCACCCAAGGATCATGCAATAGAACACGTGATCTTTGGACCACATATCTCCCCTCCTCCCATTAACTTTTACAACAGGAAGCTTTTACGCTATGAGGGCCTGTCCCTCCTTTACACCGTGAACCACCCAAGGGGTTGGTTACGAGCCGGTTAGGCAACAGAACACGTGGTCTTCACACCACAATACTTTTAATTTTCAGTAATTCATAAAGTGTGATAGTGAATAATTTAATTATAAAATAATATAATCATTTCCATATTTTATTGGGTTTGTTATATTTTCATCCTTGTTTAAAGACTATCTTCAGGCTGTACATCAAACTCAAGTGTCCAATGGCTTTCCATAGAACACATTATATAAATTCAAAGCGAATCAAATGTCACAACATTCTTACAATAGAACACTTTAAAGTGTACAATATTTAGAATAAGAAAATTAAATAAAAATATAAAAAATAAATGTGTAACAGTTTACCAAACAGATAAAATGAATAAAATTGCACTAATAAATACAGTCCATAAATTAGAATAACAGTAAACATATAAGTAGATATAAGAATGTGTATGTTGTATTAATTATATTGTCATAATTTCAGTCATCCTTACTGGTTATGGAACAGCATACATTGACTTCAATGTTTATTGTTAAAGTTTATGCATTCATTAGTTTCAGAAAATAAATATATTTTCAGTTGTTCCAATTCTTTTAATTTTTCAAAGTTATGGATTGGTCTCGGATTACTTTAGCTACCCATAAGTCAACTTGCTTCTCCGGTACTGCTGTATGTGCTGCTAATGTGGTAACAGGTTGCCAACTGTTAAGAAATGACAAAGATCAACACCATCTACCAAGACAATTGATTTAACACTACACAGATGTATATTGGAGCAAATCAAGATTACTCAGTACATGCATAAAAGAGTATGAATGGAATATAAGGACGAGTATCCATTCTATAGCATTAGTAGCACGTGTAGTGGCCAAGATGATTCAACCTACCCATAACTTGGTAGAATTATTGTATTTCTGCATGTATTTTTTATACTTTTTTGCCATTTTTTACTAATTGAAAATCGAGAGGCAAAAAAATGTGTGAATTATTTTTGAAGGTAGATTATATCGGTATTTATTCTTACAAGAAATCTTGATTAATTAACAGAAGTCATGATTTTATAAGATAGTTTTAATATTTTAAAAACTTTGCATACATATTCTGAATATTTTGAACTTTCACATCACATAATATGCTGCTGTTTTGGTAGATGTGTAAAGATTTTTCCTTTTCATAAATTTGCTGACCCATCCTCAACTAGCCTTAAACTCAAGGGAAGAAATATTTTGTCTGAGCAATATTGCAAGCTCATGATTGCAACATATCACATGTTATAGCGCAGCTGTAGTTGCTTGTTTCTTCAACATACCATTACAGTTTTTCCTCAAGTTGGGGATACTTCCAGTCTTGGGACCACAAAATGTCCTCACATTGGAGTTTGCATTGCTTAGAGCTTCCTTTTGTTTATACCAGTAGCGAATAAGTGCCTCACTGACACCAAATTTTCATTCACCCTCTCAATTTCCATCTGTTCCACAAAGCAGATTACTTTAATTTTATACTGTGTGGTAAAACTGTTATTTTTTCTTGCCATCTCACAAAATTACAGTTAACTCTAGTAGGTTTTTTAGTGGCATAATGAGTAGTGTTATAAAGCGTTATAATTAACAACTGCCCTTATTCCCCACCCTTATATTCTTCAGCAAGTACGAAGATTCCATACTGTTAAGCCTACACAAGGAAATGATGGTAAACAAAGTACCTATATACAATAAAAATTCTTGTTGGCTGACTCATGTACTATCTCCTACACTAAATGGTTTGGCATAAAAAGTCTTGCATTCTCCACATGAAAAATACTCAAATATTTTGTATTTCCTAAAAACATTTCTTGGAAATACAAATGCAAAAAAGAATGTAGTGGCAAAAAATATACATGGAAATACAGTAAAAATATTGGAACAACTGGAAATATATTTATTTTAAATCCTAACAGATGCATAAATTTTAACAATAAGCATGCAACTTGGTACACAATGTTCTGTAACCAGTGAGGATGACTTTGAAATTACAACCTAATAGCTAGACGATATGTACATTTTTATATCTTTTTTGTTTGCTGTTATTCTAACTTATGGATTGCATTTATTAGTGCAGTTTTTTCAGTTTATCTTGTAAACAGTTAAACATTTATTTTTTATATTTTTATTTAATTTGTTTATTTTTCAATATTGTTCTCTTATAAGAATGTTGTAACATTCAACTTAATTTGAATTTTTGTAATGTGTTCTGCAGAAAGCCATTGGACATTTCTTAACTTTGATGATGTAAAGCTTTAAGATGGCTTCTAAACAAGATTAAAAATGTTAGTAATTAAACAAAATTTTGCTGGAGTGTTGTGTTTTTGGATTTGTTTTATTATAAATTATATAATACAAATTGCAAACTCTTGTTATATTTTAAGATTTTCTTTCATTAAAGTTGTTTTTCTAGAAAGTTAAGCTGGGGTAATCTCTTTATAATGACCAGTTTATCTATATTTCATCTGTAAATTTTCTAAATTCTGTTTGTTTATAATTTAAAGGTAATAAACTTTTCCATTAGGATAATGTCAGTTTTTTACTCACTGTTACATATACTAATGCATAGAAAAATTAAATCAAAAGTTATTCAAGTTGTTTTAGTGTTGTTCATTGAAAATAAAATTGACAAAAATCTTGAAATTAATAACTTTTATAATTAATGAATGGTGATAAACTGTAAATATTAAATACAATAATGTCATAATATTATTACAAATCTATAATATATAATTAACTATCAATCACATATTTTAAATCTAGAAATTTGAAAATTTCAGTTAATTCTTATTGTAATTGTTGCTATATTGAATTTATAAACAGCAGATCAATGTGTAAGATGTAAAATTTCAAAAATCTTCAAAATTCAACAAGAAAATTTTGTTATATTTAATGTTTATATGGAATTCTAATTTTTCAAAAAAATATAATCTGAACATTGTTTTGAAAAACATAAGCATTTGTTATATACCATTTTTTTTAGCTAGATTAAAGATTTTTATAACTTGTAACTTTAAGTTGGTTGGATGACCATGGCAGCTTAGCTTTGGCTTGTCACTCTGGAGGGGGTTCTGGGATTGAGTCTGAACTACAATTACCTGGCTTTTACACAACTGCTAGCATTCTTGGGTACTACAATTGAGAATGAGTCAGCTGTCTTTTCAGGATTCTTTGTTGTGTATGGTGGCTACTAGACTCAGTTGGAGAGACTGCAGCTGCTTCCATGGATTTTCATGTTGCTTGCAGTACACAACTATATGTAAAAGAAGAAAATAATAATCTAAAAATCTAATTAACAATTAGATTTTAATAGTTAATTATATGAAATTGTTTTAATGAAATTTCAATGTATTTCATTAAAACATAAATAAAGCAATATAATTTTTAATTATCAAATTCTTTTTATTTATTTACAGATAAGCCAAATTGTAAGGCTTGTGATCAAGCATTACATGAACTTGAAAATATTGATGATGACACAGATGTATATGGAATTTACATTGTAAAAATTCAAGATAACCAGTTTGCAAGACGTTATGGAATCAAAACTTTCCCTGCTCTTATATACTTCAGAAATGGAAATCCTCTTATTTTTGATGGTAAAAAAAAATAAATTTTTTTTATGGCAAACTTTTCATATTTACTGCATAAAGAAGATACCATATTAAATTTTATATTATGTATGTAAGAGCTGTTCACAAGCCAAATCAATTAACTTCCTTAATTCTGAGAAAAATTAAAAATAGTATATCCTTAGAATAATTGTTATTATTTTATTTGTCATTAGATAAAAGCTATATCTCTAATAATATATTTTACAATGTTTATTTTGATTTAAATTTTAAAAGGAATTTTAGAAAGGAATATGTAATATTTTATCAATTTCTCTGCTTTTACTTCTGAAGAGTCAAGAGTTAATCAATTTGGCAAATGAGTGGCTTATATAATAAATTATTCTGATAGTATATATAATTTTTTGAATATTTTTTTATGCATTTGAAATTCTATTAGATAATTTTACACAGTGATTTTAAAATTCTTGCATTCTTTAAAACTACAGTAACATAGGTTCATCCAAGATAGAAACAATCTATACTATATGTCAGAAAGATAATTTATTATAGCTTTGTTTTATTTTCATGAATAATCCATGAATCACAAATTAATAAAAGCCATCCAATTTTTTTCTTATTTGCTTTTTTCTACAGAAGCATAATAAATAAAAAGTGTTTATTTTTTAAAAACTCATTCTTTAAATGATCTTTATTTCAGATTTACAAATGCAGTTACTGTTCAAACTGAAATATAACAAACTTGTATTTATGAAATTGTAGAATTACAATGTTTTGTATCAATGAGGATAAAGACTGCATTGAGTCTTAATAATATTATGATTAATCTTGATATTAATAACCTAAATACAAGAAAAAAAAAATTACTCTTTTAATGCATTGTACTGTACAAGTCAATTGTTTTAAATTTTGAGTAGAATTTACATTACTGTACTTTTAAAGTACATATATATAGACAAAAGATTCCCAGATTCCCAGCTGGATAAATTTCACACAATGAGTAATACATCATTTTGTAATTCAACCATATTTATGAAAATAATTTTTGCTTGATATGAAAAAGTTGTGTTGTCAAAATTGAAGGAAACATTTATTATTTTGTACAAAAATAGTCAAAAAGTAGTAATGTTTTTATAAAAAGTGATGATACAATTTATTCTGTAAGAAAAAGTAAAATTACTTTTAAAAAGTAATTCTACTTTTTTTTTATTCTTTTTGAACAATAAGTTTAGATATGGTTTGTCATTGAACTAAATTATATTGAGGTGATTATGTTTTTGAATTATTGTTATATTTTCAAAGATTTGTAATTTTAGTAGCTAACAATAGTATGAGTTTAAACTAGAATAAATTTCTTACTATCTAATAACAATATGAAATTATTATTTTTTAACTGAATTGATGAGTTTTGCAATGATTTATACATATTTAATATAAAATGATTATGGTATTTAGTTTTATGAACCAATAAAATTCACAAAAATAAAATGGAGACGAGAGATTATAAGAGAGATAAAATAGATTTTTCTAAATAAAAATATGCAATAATCAAAGAAAAAATAACTACAAAAGATAGTTGAGATTTAAGAAGAGAATAATTGTCTAAAGAAGAGGTTATTCGATTTTCGATTACTATAAAAATCAGGACATCTTCAAAATAGTATAGATTCTGCATACAGCTTATAGGAATCATCATGTCATGCAAACTGTAGTTACTTTAGAGTAATGACTATTAAAATAACTTTTATTACTAAGAAAATATGAAAGAATAAAACAATTTTCAGGAGAGGAAAATGTCTCTTGGTTTCTCTTGATGGACACCTTTGTTATAAACTAACAAAAAATCTCCAAAATTTAAAGATTTTGCAATGATTTTTTTTCTTATCTTTAGTAATAAAATGTATCTTTAGTAATGTCTAATGTTTCCAAGATAATATTTATCAGAAATAAACAGAATACTTTTGCTTTGGTAACATAATAATACTGCATTATCCTGGAAATCCAAATAAATTTTCTTTTAATTGTTTAATATATGTATTGTTATGTTGAATAAAACATTTTGAGGGAATTACACAAAAAGTGTTGTTTAAATTGCAGAATTAAATAAATTTCTCATATATTGATCATTTATAAAAATCTCAATGTATGAGAAAAAGTATTTAATAGTTTATTTAATTATACAGGGTGTTTATAAATGAATGGTGTGGTTTTAAAAATTAATAATAAATCTATTTATTACCTTATATGGGAAAACCTTACAGCATAAGCAGCAGCAAATGTCCAAGTTTTTTATGTGCTACCTGCTCTTTCCTTGTCATGCTTACTGCGCAGGTGTAGTGCCACTTTCCAAGATGGCATCGCAACAAGAATATGCCTTCTGTGTGCTCCGTTTTGTCCAGATCTGTGGTTACAGTGCAGCGTGAGTTTTGTGCACGGTTTAGGAAAGACCTACCACTCAAGAATAACATAGGTAGGTGGCACCAACAGTTTGTGGAAACCGGATGCCTTTGTAAGGGGAAGAGTCCTGGTCAATCTCATATGTCTGATACAAACGTCAAAAGAGTGCACAAGGGGTTTCAGCGAAGTCCTCACTTAGTAAAGCAAGCAGGGAATTGTCCATGCCAAAGAATACAATGTGGAAGGTGTTGCATAAGTGGCTATGTTTTAAACTATACAAAGCGGGATTAGTGCAGGCTCTTACACCAGCAGACAAAGTGAAAAGGCATGACTTTTGTGAAGAACTGCAGTTAAAAATAGAGGATGATGGGTTGATGAGAAAGTGGCTCCATCTTCTGCGATGAAGCCACTTTCCATGTAAGTGGCAAGGTGAACAAACACAATGTCCATATCTGGGAAAGCGAGAAACCACATACGCTGATAGAACATCAGCGTGACTCTCCAAAAGTGAATGTTTTTTGTGCAGTATAATACGAGAAAGTGCACAGCCAATTTTTGTTTGAACAACAGACAGTGACGGGTACTCATTTCTAGACATGTTGGAAACCTGGTTGTTATCCAAGCTGAACACCAATTATGATGACTACATTTTGCAACTGGACAGTGCTCCACCCCATTTTCACAGGAATGTATGCGAGCTTCTAAATTGTGTTCTTCACCAATGCTGGATTGAACATGGTGCAACAGCAGACAACAATGTGCTCCCCTGGCCACTTCATTTGCCAGATTTAACACCCTGCGATTTTTATTTTGTGGGGGTTTGTTAAAGACCGAGTTTATGTACTGTCAATGCCCATGTCCCTTGAGGAACTGTATGATCGGATAAAGCATGCACTGCAGACCGTCACGGAGGACATGCTACACTGCATGTGGGAAGAATTTGATTACTGTGTAGATGTGTGTTGTGTGACCATGGGTGCACATATTGAAGGATTGTGATTAATGCATAAAAAACTTGGACATTCGCTGCTGCTTATGCTGTAAGGTTTGCCCATATAAGGTAATAAATAGATTTATTATTAATTTTTTAAACCGCACTGTTCATTTATAAACACCCTGTATAATCAAAATAAAAGTTTTGTCAAAATACTTCATATTAAATATTAATAACTGCCAATAAACTTGATGTTATCTTTTCATTTTAAATGCCTTTTTTTTTTTTTCTTTTTTTTGAAATAAAGTTTAATCAAGATTAACCTGTTTGATTGCAACATATGAATTTGTAACTTTCATTTTTATATAATTTTTATGAATGTTCCAATAAACAATAAATTTATTTTAAAATTAAAAACATATATTTTATAATTTCAGGTGATCTTAAAAATGAAGAGAGTGTTTTAGAATGGCTTATTGATGATGATAACAGAGAACTTTCAGACGAAATTGAAACAATTAATAATCGAATGTTGGGAAAGTTAGTTGATGATTCTCCTTTTCTGGCAGTTTTTTTCTGTAAGTATCAAATATCAAATTAATTTAAAAGTAATCAAATAATGTTTACTTTTAATAATTTTATAACTAAATTAATTACATTGGCCATTTTAAGTGCTTTTGAGGACTCCAGCACGTTTTCTTTACAGACATTATATAGGTGCTGATTTAGAACAAAAATATTAGTAATAAACAATAAGATGAGATCCCTAGTCATGGTTGGGTATACCAATGCATTAATGCAGTCCTGAAAGTTGCATAATTAATCTTTTTGTTATAAAAGTCAGATTGTTTATTACATTTTAAACGGTTTTGAGTTTGTCTCTACTTAAACTTTAGTATCATCTATGATGTATATAAAATATTTTAATTTCATATATATTTACTAATTATTAAAAATAATATCAACTCTGATAACTATTTAAATATACATTAAACTGCACCTGATGATCTGGAATGTCTGGTAATCCTTCCAAAAAGTAGCTGATTATTCAGAATTGCCTGACGATGAGCTAGCATACTAGTATTCCTTGAATCCAAACTTTTTGGACACATGTTGTGCTCATGACTCACTGTGCAAAGAAAATGTAGAGCTACAAGCAATTACAAGTCATAGACATGTTTGAAAGGGTCTATAAATGAACTTCTTTAGACATTGTCTTGTGGTGGCAGATGTCAATAAATCAATTCTGACAAGTGTTTTATCAATGCCATCTCAAGAATAGTTAGAGGATCTCAATATCCTAAGTAGTGTAATTCAATAAACTACACTTAGTATATATATTGTATTGTGCTGAACAAATATTTCCTTGTTAGAACTAGCACCTGTGTTGTGTTGTTTGCATGTGATGTATTTTCTACTAACCAATGTGAAGACAGTGCCCCTAAAATCATGTTTCTCATATTT
Organism: Centruroides vittatus; assembly: GCF_030686945.1. NCBI lineage: Eukaryota > Metazoa > Arthropoda > Arachnida > Scorpiones > Buthidae > Centruroides > Centruroides vittatus. The sequence goes on along the minus strand of NW_027122405.1, from coordinate 1,911,667 downwards.
GATGTGTATGTAGCTTTGGTACAGTACTGTACATGTCTGGAAAATAAATATTACAATATATAGACATGCACTGTGTCATTTTCATAAGGTGACCAACTTTTTTATAATGAAAAGGAGGACACATAAGTTGAAGGAAAAAATATTGTAAATAAAAGAAACATTTTATTCATTGCAATAATAATACACTATAATAATCTCTACTGCATGCGCAGTGGCATAGCTAGCATGGTGACACCTGGGGCAGATATTGTGGTGTCACCCTTCTTAACTGTTTTATAAAGCAGTATTGGATTATTGAATTGTAATATGCCCGCACTCGAGCAAATTTGAATGCTATATTGAATAAGCAATATCATCACGTAGATTTATATTGACTAGCGTGAATCTGTTGACCTTTTATTTCTTGTTTGTTTTTTTTTTTAGTCATGGGTTGTTGAGTCAGTCAAACTTTCCACAACTTAATGTTAAAGCGCATTGTCAAGGTTTATTTCATGACTTATTTTTTCACAGTTGGGTGTCAAGGGAGGACAGAACTTACAAAAGGAGGACACTTTTCGAGCAAGGACAGAACTTACAAAAGAAGGACAGTTGGTCACCTTAATTTTCATAGTGATTAAAGAATGTGCTTAAAATTGGAAGAATACAGCAGTGTTTTGCTGATAGAAAATGTACAGCAATGTCTGCAACATCAATATATATATATTGATGTTGCACTTATTGAATTTTGTGATTTTGTGTAATCTGTTATCACTCTGGTTCCATAGGTTCCAGATTAACAAACTTTTACTGTGTTTACTCCATTTTAAAACAGCAATACTTATAGAAGCTAACTTTGAACAGAATTGACTATTATAATTACAGTAGAGCGTCGAAAATTGGAGTCAATTGGGGACCGGGGTTGTTCCAATTAGTCATTTTTTCCGATTTCCGACTTTGTACGAAAAAATATATTAACCTGTCCGATGTTCAAATTTTTCTCCGTTGCGTGTCGCTTCATGTTGAATTTTCGTCGATTTTAAGCCTAACGAAAATTTTTATAATAATAATTGAGGCTTTCGTATCGTTAAAAATTATTTCTGCATTTTGTACAAACAAAATAAATATATCAAAGAATATAAAAAACATGAAAATTATACTTTAGAAGTAAATCTAGTATCAAAAATGTTCGATTCAGCACGACACAGTCCGACTGAAAATCGTTCTGATTTCCGGCCATTTCGATTACCGACGTTCCGATTAACGCGCTCTACTGTATTTCTATTTTTGAGATGAGATAATCATTACGAAAAGTAATTTATCTTTAAAACTTATTTCATAAGCTTAATAATTTTTTTAATGTATAATAACTTAAATATTTAATTTGTTGTAAAATAATAATATAATTATATGTTAGGGATTTTAATTAAAATAGCTGATGGTATTTTTTAAAATTAAAAATTTTGAAGAAACTGAGTTGTTTTTTTTTCTGCCATGTCCAATCATCAGAAAACAATAACAATGTTTCTTTCAAGAGACAACCATTTATTGTAGGCTACATCTCTGAAGAAGTATGTTAAACAGTTAAAAAATTGTTCACTGATGATAAGCTGGTTAAAAAAATATTTATACAATTTTAATTAAAATGGCTGATGGTATAGCAGAGGCATAGCCTACAATAAAAGGTCATCTTTATGAAGAAACATTGTTATTGTTTTCTGATGATTGGACATGGTGGAAAGAAGATGACTTAGTTTAGGGGCTTTCCATAAGTGATGTCTACACTGAGAGGGAGGGAAGGGTTACAACAAGTCAGACAAAGGCAGTGAGGGATTGAGTGTCAGTGAACGTTCATTTATTTCATTAAATTTTATACAGTTTATGCATTTTTTTTATATTTCAAAATTTTCTCTGTTTCCTTTCTACTTATGGTATCTATCATTCATAAAGTGATGAAGATTTTAATGGGAGTTGAGTTTTGTTTGATGTCCGAAGATGGGAGGGAGTTACAGAAATAAGGACAAACTGGCAGAAGAGGGGGAGAGTAAAAATTTCAAAAAAAATGCAAATGTAATTTATGGACAGCTCCTTATTCAAAATTTTTTCATTTTTATATGTTAGGGATAAGTGTAATTATAGTATTTCATTTGTTGCTTGAATTGTTCTTGTAGATTAATGTGATAATACCATAATGCTGCAGTGTCTAACCTTTAGTCTATCTCAAGCAAATTAAGAATTTAAAAATTTTAGGTGAGCCACACAAGACAATGAAATTTTTTTGAAAAAAAATCAGCAACAATAAGTAAAAGAAAACACAATAATATTACACTACTACTTTTATTAATACTAGTAATCTACTACACATTAAATACAATACAGGACAAACAAAACTTATTAATAATCAATATGCAGACTGACATTACATGCCTTTGGCCAGTTTATTGTACTTTGGTACATACAGCAAGGGTAATGCAATCATTCAGATGCTTATTTGTTATTCTGGATCTGAACTTTAATTTTAAAAATTTCATTGTCGAAAAGCCACTTTCACAAAGCTAAGTTGATCCAAAGCAGGAGCTTAACCTTTGAAAAGTTTCCTTTTCAAGTGGATATTTTCTCTCATTCACAAGTGTCCAAAATCAGTTGTGATACTTGTATTTTGAATTGTAGGTCAGATTGAAAATCAATTATTTCTATTTCTAAAATACCGACATTTTTATTCAACATACTTGCAATCTTTTGTGATATTTCAGAAATATTAATATCAACAAATGGATTTAAAATGAATGAAACAATTGGATGAATTTTACGAAAAAATCAAAAAATCTAATTTTGAAATTATTTTTAAGTTCAGCAAAATTTTCAGATTATTTATCTGATTCAATTTCCTTATATTTATGAATATAGTTCTCTAAATTTGAAAAATGGCTGAAGTTACGTTCTTTAATTTGGAATATCCACAAATATTAATTTTGACTGAAATGCATTTACACTTTCTATTAATTCAAAAAGAGTTCTTTGTTTCCCCTGAAATTCAAGATTGAGTTTATTCATTTTGGTTATGTCAGTAAGAAAGGATAAATCTGACAACTGATCATGATCATTAAGTTCTTCATAAGTTTCGTTTTTGAATTCTACAAACAGTTTTATATATCTGGAAGACGCTCTACAAATCGTCATAGGACAGGGGTGGCGAACCTTTCTGAGCCCGCATGCCATATAGTAAGTACATTTAGCTTTAAAGATGTTTATGTGTGCCAAAATTTTAGACTTCGAATAACAATATCTAAAGAAGTTAAACGAATATGCTTTGATTAGAATAAATGTACAAAAAGCTTATTGAAAAAAGGATGATTGAAAAAGACAGATGATCAATTGAAATCATATGATACATTACATGCCAGATGATTTCTCTATACGTGCCACAGGTTTGCCAACCCTGTCATTCCCTTACTAAGCCATCTTACTTCAGAATGTAGCATTAAAGTTCCATACTCAGCATCATGTTCATTAGTCAGTATTTTGAATAATCTGCTATGAAGTGATCTGACTTGAATAGAATTTATAATTTATGTGATGAAGCCAACACCAGAACCAATCATGGCAGATGGTCTGTCGGTTGTTATGGACACAAATTTTTGAAGAGGCAGATAAATTTCTTTAATGTAGTTTTTAATAACTTGGTATATGTCCTTCTCACGTGTATTTCTTTGTAGTGGCAAAACTGAGAGTGTATTTTCTTTTACTGAGTGATCATTAAAGACCGTCTTTATAAAAAATATTTATTTGAGCAATATTGCTGATGTCTGTTGATTCATCACATTGTAAATGTAAAAAAATGCATTTTTCTAAATCTTTTTTTCTTTTCAATTTAATATTTTCAGACATTGCTTCTATTCTATGAGTGATTGAATTTCTTGATAATTGAACATATAGCTGATATAACTTCCTTCTTATTTTTAAATTTTTAAAAATAAGGTATAATTAATTAAAGGTAAAAATAAATAAATGTATAATTTTTAAAAGTGTTTTATTTTTAATAAACATGATGAATCTGTATACGCAAGCCTCTAGCCACATTGAAACATTACTCGAGCAACATGTTAGGCGCCACAGCCATAATGTACTGCTTGCACATTATATGTTGTTTTTGTTCCTTGATTAAACTTAATAATTGAATAATCATGGAACAAAATAATTTTTTTTAAATTAAAAATTTTAATATTTTTGAAGAAACAATACATTAATATAAATTAAGCACACTTTTTTATAATAATGAAAATATACAATAATTGAAAATGTTTTATTTTAGATGAGGATAATTGTTATGAATGTGATAAAACTTTACAAGAATTAGAAAATATTGATGATGAAGCTGATTTATTTGGTATTGATTTTGTAAAGATCAAAGATCAAGAAGCTGCTAATCAGTGGCATGTGACTCATTTTCCAACTCTAGCTTATTTTCGGAAAAAGACACCCGTTTTTTATGAAGGTAAGTAAAATAATAATTTTTAATATCTTAATTATGATATACTTGCTGTGAATAAATGTAAAAATATATATTACTTAAGTTATTCTAAGTTCTTTAATTTTAACATATAGCAAATCTTTAATATTTAAAAATATACAGAAAATCAAGCAACTTTTTCTTTGGTATCTTGAATGCTTTGAATAATCTATAGAAGATTTTTTTTAAAGGCTTTCATTCTTTCATGATATTCAATTACACATTTAATAAATTTATTATATAGTTTATAAATGAAATAAGTTCAAAATACCAGTTATAACAACTGGTCTCCAAGGAGTCTAAAGCTATTTTTATTCAATTTAATTAATACTTTTGAGAAGTATCTCACTTCTCACTTTATCTTTAGAATCTAAAATAATTTTCAATGGGATGATTTTCATGCCAAATACTCTATAATAAAATAATTTATAGATAAGTATACTATAGTGCAGTAAATAGTATAAGATTTTGTAAAATGCCTATTCATACTATGCCACTTACTAACATTACTAAATTCTTTTAAGCTGATCATTGCAGATTTTTACTTTTCCTGCTCTGTTATATATAACAGAGGGAAAATATGGCAATCAGTTAAAAAATGATCCCCTAAGATTTTTACATTTTTGGACTCTGGACCTTGAAATGTCAAGAAATGCAAAAATAAAAAATTGGATGTTTTTTGTATGTACTATGGGTAGTTAGTGTGTGTGGGGGACATGATTTTGTTCACTCTCTTTGAAGCTTAACTCCTGTTTTTTTTATTGAAAATTTCTGAAATTTTTCCAGAGAGATTTGTGTATTAGGGGTATTGATGCTGTTAAATTTTGGTTCTTAAAGGTTGACAGGGTGGGAAGATACAGGGGGGGTTGTATGTCATATCTTGTGTACAGTTGAACTTAATGTTGATTTTACACAACATTAACATTTATATATATATATATAATAAAACTCACCCCTACTCTCAAAATTAAGCTTTTTGCCATTTTATAATAATTAAAACTATTGCCCACCAGTGGCCGAGCAGTTCTGTCACTAAACACTGGGAGTTCAGTTGCAGGTTTGTGCTGCGCTCGGACGGACTGGCCACGTGGAGTTTTCCGGGTTTTCCCCACGTTTGTACCACCTGAATAGGGGCCAGTTTACCTTACAAGACCTCCTGGAAGGCATTTCCCCTCGCATAACATTGCACACCAGAGAAGGCAATGGAGAACCACTCTGGTTGTAACTTCTTCCAGATACAGCTTGGTGCATTACTAACCACTTATTAACCTGTGCCAAGTGCTCACCAATGTCAGGATTTCTTATATGGTATGCAGAGAGAGAGAGAGAGACCAAAATAATTAAAACTATCATATTTTATTTAAAACCTTTTTATAATGACACATTATGCAGTTTTAAATGTTGCTGGGAAATGGGAAAGTTAAGCCATTTGTTGCTGGATTTATTTCAATGCTTACTCATTAGACAAATTTAGCAATAATAATTAACATAGTCTTGCAGTAAGAAAGTCAATTTTGTAAGATCTTATTTATTATAAAAAGATTGATTTTGATTCTGAAGATAAATTTGGATTTCTTGAAGAAAGTCAATTATTATAGGATTTAATTCTAAGAGAAATCAAAAATAAGGATATTATTATACTGTATGCTGGGGAGTTTCTCGACTGTCGAAGGTGTTGGCACGATAATCTCAAGAGAAGAGTTGATACAACACTGTGTGATAATGATTCGCTCTTGGGAGAAAATGTTACCTCAATTGAAGTGGAAGTATAAAAAATGTCTTTCTCTGCTAGTAATATTATACCTATTGCTTATTTCTGGTATAGAACCTAACCCAGGACCTTTGTCTAGATCTCCTCAACATGGCGGCCACACAGATATGCAAAATAAGGGACATGGAAGGCCGCGCAATGTCATTCCTAAAGCTATAGAAAAAATAAGTATATCTGGAATTGATTCCAGTCAAGAAATTCTGCCTGAAGAACAGGAGTATGATAGAGAAGAATTAAACGATGGGAGAACTCCAAAAATACAAGACTACTTTCATACCGCACGAGGAGCAGACATTCCAACAGCAGAAGAACAAAAATATTTGCTGAAATCCATGTACGATTTGATTCAAGAAAAATTCAATCAATTAAACACAGAATTACAAAATATCAAATCAGAAGTTAATAATCTGAAAGAAGAAAACAGAGTTTACCAATTGGAATCCAAAAGAGTTGCACAAAAATTGGAAGAAATGGATTCAATAACTAAGGATAATTTTCACACAAAAGGTGAGCTAGAATTTGAAATAGATCAATTATTAAATGAAAAAATGAACAAAAATATAGTAATTATTAATTTTCCGTTTGAAACTTCGGAATATCTAAAAGAAATCGAACTATTTATAACAAGAGAACTAGGGATAACAAATAGTCCAATAGACAGTATAATTAAACTAACTAATAATGAATACGAGCCTATGGTGAAAATAGTTCTATCCTCAACATATGATAGAAATTTAATACTTAAAGAATTCTGGTCTAAGAGAGTAAAAATCAATTTAGACGAACATAAAAAAATTATATTCAAAACAGATCTCTGTAGAAGATCGAGATTGAGGAGAAAAAATTTGATACCAATATTCCAACAAGAAAAAGCCAAAGGCATTAAAATAATAATGAGGGATGATTATTATATAAAGGAAGAGAATATCTATACATACGATCTCTACTTACAAAAAGCGATACATGTAAGGGGTTTTTTAGGTCTAAATTAAAGGGTCAATTAAATAAATATGTCAATAAATCCTTCATTTCCACAAATAATCGAAGAACAGAAGATTCTATAAACCTAGAAATACTAGAAAATAAGAACCAACAAGGATATAGAATAGAGCTGACAAACTTAGTAGTTGGACTACCATTAGAAGAAGGTGAATATACAAAAAGACATAATTCCAAAATTCGTTTTGGATTCTGGAATATACAAGGTATCCAAAGAAAGCTATACACAGATACATTTTATAGATATTTGAATTCCAATACAGTTATTGGTTTGTCTGAAACTTGGTTGATCCAGCTAAAAATAGAAGATATAACATATTTAGAATGAACCTTCTTAGTATTGGAAAGTAAAGGTCAAAGAAGTAGCAAATTCAGTCGACCCTTTGGAGGACTCTTATTGTTAATTAATAAAAATCTAGGTAAATTGAGATTTTGGATTGCTGATAACAATTACATCCTAGCTGAATTAGAACTTTGTCAACATTTAAGTTCACGCTGGAGAGAAACACGTATAGGAATTATACTTATATACCTCCCACCAAACTCCGATAAAAAGAGAATCTTAGTAGAAATTCAAAATAAGATAATACAGAGAACTAATATTACAGATTTGTGGATAATTGGGGGCGATGCTAATAGTCGAATAGGTGAAGCAATGGATACAAAAAACAAAAATAACAATGGAATTATTGATAATATCAGAATGTCTAAAGATAAAGTAAGTAACTTAGGAGGAAAATCATTACTAGAATTTGTACAAGATAATAATCTATATATTTTGAATGGACGACTCCCAAGCGACTGTCCTGCGGAATATACCTACCTGTCTAATTTAGGCAAATCTGTGATTGACTATATAATTTGTTCGGAAACTGCCCTAAATAAGATTAAGGAATTTAGAGTCTTGAATATCGATATGTCAGACCACTTCCCTGTACAACTAGAACTTAATGGAGCCCCATACAAAAACAGGGAAGAACAAATTCAAAAAAATAATCGAACCTATAGAAGAGAGACGAGAAGAAGTTTTAATCTGAAAAAATTCAAAAATGAATTCAACAATCAATTGTTGATGATACAATATAAAGAAAATAATATAACGGCTGTGCAGAAATATGATAAATTAGTAAATATAATAGACCAATTTCGATACAAAACCTCTTGGAACATTAATAGAACACATCCCAAACAAATTTGGTTTGATAAGAGTTGTTACTTACATAAGATTAAAAACAACGTAGCTTACAATATTTTAGAAAAATGAACTCAGAGTCAATGTTGAAAGAATATATAAGGAACAAAAAAATATATCAAAACCTAATTAAAGCCAAAAAAGAAATATTATTCTGAGATGAGTGATCAATTATTAAAAGCTAAAGATACAAAAAAATTTTGGAATATCATTAAACAAGTCAGAAACAAAACACAAACTCCAGAGCCTAAATGCTATGTAACGTATGATAATTGGCAACAATACTTTGAGGAATTTTCCATTTCCTACAAAGATAAATGCAATGTGCAGAGAATACCACACTTAACTGTTACGACTGAACCACTAACAGAAATATTTAATGAAGAAAATTTACACAGGTGTATCAATAAAATAAAAGAGAGAACGGCTCCAGGTGCCGATTCCATCACCAACGCGATAATCAAAAACTTTTCGATCGAAGGAATTCATCTATTGGCTAATCTATACAATAACTTCTATAATACGGGTACAATACCTAGAGATTGGAACAAAATCATCTTCCAAATGATATTTAAAAAAGGTGAAAGAAGCTGTCCAGCCAACTATCGACCTATCGCTCTTTTGTCTGGGTTTCGCAAACTGTTTACAGCAGTACTAACAGAAAAGTTTAACGAGTGGACAGAGAATAATAAATTACTCAATTATACACAGTTTGCCTTCACAAAAAACGGAGGCACCCAAATTGCATTATTTTCATTGACGACACTAATCCAATTACAATTATATAAAAAAAGACAAAAAGTCTTTGCCTTGTTTTTGGACATTGAAAAAGCATATGACTCAGTGGTTATTGCAGTATTACTAGAGAAGTTAAGCAAAAATGGAGCAGATACACGTATGATTAGAATAATCGATCAATTGTTCGGACACTACGAAGTAATCATTAAACAATTTGACAAGAAATGGCCAGAATTACAAGTGAATAGAGGTCTTCTTCAAGGTGACCCTTGGTCTCCACATCTTTTTAACTATTTCCTAGCAGACATAAATGAATGTTTTGAGAAAGAAGATGATGGATTTTATATAGACGGCCAAGTAATCCACTCTATAGCATATGCGGATGATATTGTACTAGTCGCACCCACAGCAGCAGGTCTTCGAAGAAAAATTAGAAATATACAAAAATATTTTGATACATTAAAATTAAGCATCAATCCAAGAAAATCTTCAGTCATGATATTTCGTAATGGATCCAAACCTGCAAAAAAAGCACATCATTCTTGATGAACAAAGTACAATTAGAGCTAGTACAAGAGATAAAATTTTTGGGAATTATACTGACCCCCACAATAACTTTTGAAAAGCAATATAAAAAAGTCGTTCACAAATCAAATTGTCTGATTAATAACATGGTGAAACTTTGTACACATATTAAGCTTAAAAATATATTTAGTCATTTTAGACTGTTTACCTGTATAATTTTTAATGCGATATCCTAAGCCTCACCAATTTGGAGTCTAACAAATTATAAGAAACTTGAATCCATTCAAAATAAATTTATTCGAAAAATTTTTACATTGGAATACAATATTGCTGGTTACGCTCTTAGAATTGAACTCAACAGATTTAGATTAGCTCCTTTCTTTGTCAAAAGATTTGTTAATTTTCTATATAAGATCAGAGACAATGACAACCTTCCAACAAAACTATTATATTTGCTGTATAAAAAAATGTGTCAAAAACCCCAAAAAAATACCTGGATTAGTCAAATGAAGAATATAATCAATGAATACGGAGTTTCTATAGCTCCATTACTAGAAAATTCAGAAATTAGCGACTTTATAAGGAAACAACTAATACATAATGCACTAGAAATCTCATTAGCTCAAGATATCGAAGAAATACATAAGAGAAGAGAGCCTAAATGGTATAAAATATTGCTAAATTACCCCTTCAATAATAACTATATGTTATCTAATATGTCGTTTACAGTCAAGAAGTTTTTCATTCAACTGAGATTAAATAGCAATATGGTTATAATTAATAATAGAATCTATGAAATTTCCAAAAGTAGCTGTCCAAGATGTCAAGAATTATTCACTAAGTATCACGTTTTCTGTGGATGTAAAAAAGGCTATGAACTAAGAATTAAAATGGATTTAAACCAATTAAATTTCATCACAGAAGAAAATCAAATGTATCGTTTCTTCCAAGGTGCAAATACTGCTATGATTTACAAATTATATAATTATACAAAAACCTTTTGTAATCAATCCTTAAAAGGGTGAAAGAATTTGAATTGATCCGAACATTGTATGTAATAATACTAACTGATAAAAACTGAATATGTTATAATTATGTCTATGATCAATGTTCATTCTGTTATAACTCCCTATAATAACAGGCTGTTGCCTAATATGACTAATAAATTATTATTATTATTATTATTATATTATTAAATTTAAATTTAAATATCGTTATTCCAGTAAACAAAATTAATACAACCTATAATATTGTATATTTATGAATAAGAAATGTAATTAAATATACTGTATGCTATTTCAATTAATTTAATGAATTTATTCTGTTTAAACATAAATTCTTAAATTTAAATTTCATTATTATTATTTTTTATTTTCTGAAATTTTATAAATTAGTTTTCCAATAATACATAATGGTAAATTAGTAAGATTAAGGAATTTAGAATTTACTATTTTGTATTTAAAATTGTAGATATTATTTATATTTAAATAATATTATCTATAATATTAATTAAATATAAATAATATCTATATTTATAAACTGCTTAAATTGCATTTTAATATGAGTAATTTAATTTTATTCTTGAATTTTTTGTTCCAAATAATAATATGTGATCATGTATATGTCTATGATATATTAGAAATTGAAATGTCCTTTGGAAGAGATAACACACTAATTATATATACACCAACTATACATTAACATTGCTGTAAAAAAAAGTATAGGAATTTATAGTTCTTATATTTGTGCTCTAATATTCCTTTTTAAACTCAGCCTTTTAATTAAACCTTTCCAGCACAATTATTGTATTTCTGTATGATCTCAGATTGCACAGAGTACATTATTGAGATATAGAACTCAGTTTCGGGTATAGATATGACTAAGTTTTCTGTATAAATAAAATAGCAAATTCGCATGATTCCAACGCTGTCGTATGTATTTTTGCATTTTGAGTCAAATTCAAATTAAATTCGTTGTTACATAATTTTTCACTTCCGTTTGCTCTTTCCAAACATTATTCTCCTTTTAAAATTCCTGTGTTTTTCCTGTTACAAAATATTTATTTCATTTATCGTCCTTTTAATCTTTTACTAATGATCACTAACTTTTGCAAAATATAGAACTAGAATGAGGATAATCTAAATCTGCACGTATAATAAATCGGATATGTAACATCTTTTACGCAAATCGGGGACACAAACAATATCACAGAACAGAACAGCCGTTTTCCATTCTGTTTTGATACACAAAACCTGAAAGTTTCGGATAAATGAATTTTAACCTAAAAAATTTTCACAAATATTTACAGTTAAATAGTTTTGTGAACTTTTATATTCCGATTTTAATTGTTCTCCCAACACATTCTTCTCAACTTTATATTTCCTTTATTTTTACTCCCGCCTGTTATATATACAGAGAGAAAGTATGGCGATCCGGCAAAAAATGACCCTTTAAATTTCTACATTTTTGAACTTAGGACACCTTGAACGTCGAGAAAGACAAAAATAATTCGGGGGTAATTTCTGTATGTATAGATGTTAGTGTGTGGGGGGCACGATTTTGTTTACCTTGTTTGAAGCTTAATAACTCCTGTGCTTTTTGTCGAAAATTTCTGAAATTTTGCAGGGAGGTTTGTTTATTAGTGGGGTTGACGCTGTTAAATTTTGGTAATTACAGGTCGAAGAGGTGGGGAGACAAAGGGAGTTCTGTGTATCTCCAGTAGGATCGGACTTAATGACGATTTTACTCGTTATTAGCATTTACAATTTTTTTAATAAAACTCATCTCTATCCTCAAAATTAAGTGTTTTGACGTTTTATAATAGTTAAAAATATAAGGTTTTAAATAAAATATGATAACAGATGGCGCCACCACAATTTTAAATGTTGCCGGGAAAGTTGAGAAAACTCGTTGCTGATTTATTTTCATTGTTTTGTTTATAAAACATTTCAATCATCAGTTTACACAGAGAAGTACTCTATCTTGTATTTGAGGCAACCGGAGAAATATAATCATATAGATTTTCTCCGTTTATAGTCATGTATGTCTTCATGTTCTGGGCCCATCAGTGGCCGAGTACAGTAGTCAAAACTTCTGAACACTGGTAGTTGGTCGTGCGTTCGCGCCTTGCCAACGGCTGCCCACGAGGAGTTTTCCGGGTTTTCTTTACGTTTGTAACACCTAAATAGGGGCCATTAAAAAGGCCTTTTCCAATGCTCATCATGGGTTTGTCCAGACTCACAATGGAGACGGCCGGATTGCCCATGAAAAGTTGCTGGGATTTTTCGACCGCCCAGATTCGATTTCGGGTTCCTTAGAACGATAGCTGACGCCTTAAGACAGATTCATTCGAGAACCGACCCGTCCGATTCGGCCTCCTACACCAACGAAATGTCGACAATGGACGTTTAGCTAGTCGAACTCTTTGACGGAACGACGGCCGTCTCGAAGACATCAGCTAATTCATTGAAGCAACCAATGAGACACGTCTTTTTATATTTATTTAGTGTTGGAACCATCTAGTAACTATATCTTGTGTGGAACAAAAGGAAAAACAGAATGTTAACAAAATGGAAAGCAGATTTAACGGAATGTTAGTAAGGGAGATAAGGCATTATAATATATGATAGCACATCTCAATGGTCAAGATTTATATAATTATGCCTTTAAGGACTAAACTGCTTGATGTGCCTACATACGTCGTTTTGCCGTCTATTCTTTCAGATACGGCCGATGGTTTCGACTGACGTGATAGCTCAGATGGTCCTAGTATGAATCCGCCTTTAACTGCCTCGGTCGTCAGTCCTCTACCGAATTGCTGCGGCATCTTCGTTTTGACTTGCCTTTCTAAGGAACTGGAATCGAATCTAATCGTGACTACCTCGATTTTCACCAGTACTGATAGTCTCCCGGATTACACAACCATAAAAAAAAAATCACACTTTATGTCTAACACGAAGAAATCATCCACATCATGGGCGTCCACAGAAAATCTTCTGGGGGACATAACTTGGAGAGAAATAACTGCATCAATAAATATTTATTTCATTATTTAATTTTTGGGGTTGCTTCATAAGTATATTATAGAATACAGTATTGCATTAAAGTGTCGCATGGTCGAGGGTGTATGGTTTACATACCTCAATCACGTGAAGGATTATAATTTGTGGAATATTTTTATTTCATCCCAGGGAGGAGCAAGTGTCTTGTTTGTCTCCCACTGCGGACCCCAGAGGGAGATAAACATTAGATTAAATTTATTAATGATATAATGTGTGCTATTTAACTTGTTTTCATACTTTTAAAAAGATACAAATTTTATATCTATAATAATAATTTATAAACATTTTCAAAAATCATATATTAGTTTAGTTAGAATTATATGTTTTTAAGATTTTATAGATATAATAATAATAAAATATTATTTTCGAATTAATTTCTTTAAGGAATTATAAAATTAACCAATCAATAAAATTGTTCTTTAACAAATTATTTTTACTTTAGAATAGTTTATACAGTGCAACAAAACAGCTAATGGAATATAATTAGTTCTACAGCAAATTACATATTTTGAAATTTAAGATATTTTTACACAAATTAATATTTCCGAACCAATAATAACCACCCAAATGATCTTGACTGAATTTATGAGTAATAATTAACCACAGAAGTTGCATAGAAAATTCTAGTTCCAAAGAAATTGATTAATGACAGTTCAAATGGTAGTTTACTTCCAGTTTCCGCACTGTGCTCAATGTCAACTTGGTTGGTGTATTGTAATGTTGGGTTTCCGATTGTCCTATATATCATTTCCTATCTCACTCTGACGATGTATGAAATGGAACGTCAGAGTCCGAAACAGCGTATAAAAAATAGTCGAATTACCTAAGCAACAAAGACGCCAGCCTACCATTCTGTGGGATTCGGGTTCGAACCTTTTCAACTCGGGTGGGTCGGCCGATTGTGATAGCTTCATCCTTCACTATCCAGCCGCTCCTATTTGTGGGTCTGACCAAATCCTTCAGGTATGAAAAAAAACCCTTAGTGCAGAACTGAAAGTGGTAAAGTTAAGGGTAAAAATATTAGTAAAACTTTAAATAAGAAAAAATATGAAGACTCACTGTACTGGAATTACGTCTCATCAGAAGGTAGAAGTAGACTATTATCTCACAATAGTTTTCGTTGAAACGAGAATTATTTTATGCATAACTGGCCTTGCTTTACAATTCTATAATTGGAATTTTTTCCCTGTCTTCAGCAGTTAAATATTAATGATTTTTTAACTTCTAAAATAATCGAGATCGTTGCGATTATCATTATTAGCTTACGCATCAAATGCAGAAATGTTTTTAAATCTGCATTTCTCAGAAATAATTATTATTAACCATCCTTTTTTAAGCTGTTACTGGTCCCAAAAATTCAAGTAACGAGCAAACAGTGAATGACTTTGTATATAGTTCTACTCTCAGTCTGAAAGTATTTATTAATATTAATATGACAAATTATTTATCTAAAGTTAAAATAAGATAAAATTATTATCTTAGAATACCATAAACTTTAGTTTTTATTTAATTTAAAAATAAATCATGTATAAAGTACTGAATTTTTAAAATCATGTTGAAAACTATTGGCTTTGTTTTACTGTATTAAACTTGTCAAAAAATGCATTTAATAGAAATTTTTATATAAAAGCAAACTTACATGAATAAAAATAATAGAAAAAAAATTAAATTTTGAAAATAATCTTCGAATAGAAAAATATAATTTTGATATAATTCTGATTAGTATGTAATTTATTCCATTTATTTCCATTCGAAGGTAGCCTCTTAGAAGAAGATAAAGTTTTGAAATGGTTAACGAGTTTGGACGTTTTCGAAATCAAGGACGAAATTGAAGAAGTCAACAGGAAAATGTTAGACAAATTGTTGGAAGAAAACGAATTTGTCGCCGTGTTCTTCTGTGAGTTAAATTCATATATACATTAATTGAGTGAAAAATCAGACTTTGTAATAAAATATTCACATTTAGATGATAATAATTGTCCAAAATGCGATCTGGCTCTTCAAGAACTCGAACGTATCGATGATGAAGCCGATGACTTGGATATTATGTTTGTAAAAATCAAAGATACCCGTTATGCTAAGAAATACGGTATGAACCAAGTCCCAGGACTCGTATACTTTCGACGAAAGTTTCCTTCCATTTACAGAGGTAAATTTTACATAATTACAGTAATAGTCCTTATTTATTAATAAGCTTATATAAGAAAACATAATTGGAATTAAGCTTTTCAATGTCATCGAATGAATTTAGGAATTAAGGAATAAAACTTGAAGGTCTGTAGATAAAGATATAATAACTGTATAATTAAAAATTTATATATTTCTTAGGTGACTTGACAAACGAAGACGAAGTGTTAGAATGGTTACAGAGTAATCGCCATCGTCATCCCGAATTAAATTTATTTATGTATGCTCTGGCAGCAATTAGTGTAGCTTTTATATTGTACACAATCGTTCTGATGTTTTGCTTTAAAGGGGCTAAAGAGAAAAAAGAATAAATGCTAAAGGACCACCGTAAAACTAACATATCACAAAGAAAAAAGTATTCACGGTAACGTGAATTAATTTATTAAAAAAATCTCTACGCATAAATATGATAAAATATACCGCTCCTATAACTAAATTAAAATTTGTTTTTATATAATTTAATTATTTAAAATTTAATATATTGCGAATGAATGAAAAAATGCTTTATATTGAATCCGAACCACAATGTTACTGAACATTCTCTTCTTGTTTTTGTTATATAAAAACAACTTTTTGTATTGAAGAAATCGGACAATTTATCGTGTATAAATTGAATAACTCAAGTGCATCGGACTTTCCCATCTGTCGAATGTCGAGATGTAATTTTATCCTTTAGATAAAAAAAAAAATTACCAAGGAAACATGAAAATCGGTATTGTTCCTAAACCATTTGTGTGATTTATAAATACTTTTTCCTTTATATTTTCCCTGAATAATTTTTAAATTTTAGAAATTTGGCGATAAATTATTGCTATGAAAAAAACTAATTTGTTTAAGTATTGTAAATGTTGTAGCAATATTGTACAGGTATCAATCTCTGTAACAGTAGTACTTTAAGATATAAGAATTCCAATGTTCCCTGTATAACGTTTTTGTTTTTTGGAAGACAATTAAAATTTATGGACGACTTTTTCTCGTTGCTTCTTTATTGGAATTTAGTTTTTAAAAAATGCACTTAGTGACAAAAATAGTTACGCATCCTACAGTAGATAGAATTGCCCAATTACTGCAAAACTCGGCATATAGCTATGTTTCACACAGGTATGTAAATGATTATAATTGTGACCTGTTGCACGCTAGCTAATACCACCATAATGCCTTAAAATTGCTATCCCAACGTCTCATAAAAAGGCTTTGTGGCTCATTGTGTTTAGAATTTTCAGTATACCTAATGTTTGGAAGTATTCCAATGCCAGGGATGACTATACAACACAGTCAAAGACATTACGCAGAGTTGACAATCGGAATGGCTGTTTCGCCGAATTACCCACTGTCTGGGCCGTTCTTTCCTGACTGTGAGAAGTTGAGGGCGCACATACATGGGCAGGCTTTGGATTGGCCAGACAGATCACCAGGAGACGTGATCATCAGACAAGCACGAACAACTTCAACGGCGTCTATGTCCACTATCCAGATATAGAATGGAAGCTAACTACAGAACCTTAACCCTTTCCGTACCATTGGAAAGCGAATAGCAGAAGCAAATTTGCATTGCAATTGCTACGCGTCCTTTATTAGCATCTTCGGTTTGTTTGTAATAGTGCTATGGCAAAGAAGCATGGACTGCTACAGACTGGCACCATATGGACTTTAGCAACGAATCCGATTGTGTTTAGGAACGGACGAGTTAGAACGGAACGGCTAAAGTGTAGAGGACCATTGGTAAGCGGTTCAACACCGCTTTTACTGTTGAGTAGCACATTGCTTTTACTGCTGTCGTGAGCCATCTCGTATGATATTCAGTTATCCATAGTAATGATATAGAGATATTGATAGCACAATGGTACCGTACGTTTAGGCATTCCTGCAACCCGATGTTACCTTTCGTAGCAAAACTGTAAACCGCCATTTTCCAGCAAGATAATGATTTGTTACACAGGGTTTCTTAGAAACGTCTCTGTCACGTTCTCATTTGGCTTGCCCGGTCTCCAGATTTCGCCCATCGGCCTTTTTTGGGACTAGCTTCATCTATCTCAGTTTGAGGGATCTTAAGTCGAAGTTCTTAGCATTTTAAGGCAAAGCTGTCGCAGGATATGATGTCTATAAGCCTTTATGCCTGACCATAATGCTTATATCAAGGTTTTAAAGGTTTGTTCAAATTGTGCTATTGTTGCACAGGAAATTGATCATTTTCTCTGATATTGCAATCACTTATTGCCATCTTATCGTATCGCATTTAGAAAAATCTAATTCGATTCCTCTTGATGCATAACTTTTCTCAATGAGTGTATATAGGCCTACATTTATACAATACGCGCATTAAAAGCGAAGAATAACTTCATATTTACCTCTTAAATAATTTTTTTTGTGTGTCACAATGCCGGGCTGCAATTTTTAAATCATATTTTTAATTTATTTCATTTAAAATATATGCTCTTCGCCCCAAATTAGTAGTGTCTTGCCCCTATACATCATACTTTTCTGTTAGCAATTGAGTCGTGCTGGTCATATATCTAACACCTTTCGGGTAAAATTTTTGAATTGAAATAACGCGACTTTCAGTTTTATAATGGAAGTTCGTATATAGTTAATTGAGGTCTCCTGCTCCTAAGGTTTCCATATCTGGTCTCGTCTTTCACCTATCTAACTCCATTCTCGAGATTAAGGAAAGACGGACGATAGTGGAAATTTATACGTTACAATTTTTTCAAATTGCAGTTCACTGAATCATAAATAATAACTTCAATTTCATCATTATTATATTCTATGCAGGCAGAAGTTTTACATCTTTTGGATGCAAAAAAAGTGTTTGTTTTACATAATTGGAGTAAATAATACAATGTTGTCTCGTGATTGGTACATGAATAGGGGCTAATCTTCCATTTATTATTTAAGACAAAAATAAAATACTGTCATGTGTAACAACTGTTTTTTGAATAGAACAGAAAATTGAAAAATAAATAAAGATTTAAATAAACATTATTTCAAAGAA
Organism: Centruroides vittatus; assembly: GCF_030686945.1. NCBI lineage: Eukaryota > Metazoa > Arthropoda > Arachnida > Scorpiones > Buthidae > Centruroides > Centruroides vittatus. The sequence goes on along the minus strand of NW_027122405.1, from coordinate 1,892,716 downwards.
AAACTATTTAATACATATAAGTTATTTGGAATTAAATGGAATTACTAGGATAAACAACCATTAAATTAATTAAAATGGAGAATTATGAATATAGAAGTTTATCGGAAAGTTGGCATCATGAGGATTAATTAATGAAGAATTGAGGGGGGGGGAATGGACAAGCAAGGAAAGTTTATTTAAACAAAGTCCCGAGATGTAACTCACTGGAAAAAAGGAACAGAACGAAAAATATGATTATTGTACGAAGTTACAAAGAAAATAATCAATATAAACATGCATATACAGTACTAGAGGCATTACTAACTGTGCTATAGCACAATTTAAAATACCTTTATTACTATAAGATGTGATAAACGTAGCTATGTGAAACGTAAAATTGAAATATTTCTCTCAATCTGAAAATTCGAGTATTTTAATGGGAAAATATTCATTTCACGAGTTATTTATGCACTGTTTTACGTCTATATAATTCGTGTTGATATTAATGCTTTGTAAATTGAATTAAAACTCGCGATATTACTTTCTGTAGACACTAAAAGAGGGCCTTTTTAATCGTGAATTCGGTCAGGCCCAAATGGAGAGGGATGGGCCCGACATATTAATTTAAATATAATATATTTATTTAAGTAAACACAAGTCAAATTTCTCTTTAAGAAAAATATATATTCGTTGCTATTAAAATATTTTTCGTTTGAATTCTGTAATCGATATGCATAGGATATATAAAATTAAAAAAACTCAAAATAGTATATTTTTAGATTTTCTCCAGAAATAATTTAATTGCAAAAATACAAATAGTCACGTTTTCTCGACTCGAAGTCAATTGTAATTTCGTGTTTTCAGACCCTATAACAGAGGGATCAGAAGAATCATTTAGCGTGGGCATCACATTTTATAATAGCCTAAAAATATTTCTTACAAATTATATATTTCATTGCATTTCTTGTGTATTAAGAAAAACATTTTTAAGTAGGCCTATGTTGGAACATGAAAAAGATGACTTCGACCTCTCTTTATCTCTAGATTTTGGGTAAAGAAGTATAGGCTAATCTTTACAAGCATTGTCTTCTGTAAGAAAAATACATCATCCGATTCTGCGTTATTGAATTCTACAAATATTGTCATCATTTTTATATCTTAGTCCATACAAACAATATCACACAAACAATCCATTTTTTAGCGTGTAAATGGAAGATGTCGGAAAATGTGTGGTTGGTGCAAAATTTATTTATCTTGGATATTTTTTATACTCGCATTTTCATAATTTTCACAGTTAATTAGTTGATTAAATATTTTTTTAAGTTTGACTTGTTAAACAGAGTTTTTTGGCAATAATTTTCAAACACTTTTTTCATTGCTGTTGAAAGCAGCAACACTTTGTAAGAATCGTTTACTTTAAAATTTTAATATGAATTAATAATAAGTTTAGAAGAACGCGAATAGAATTATTATTATTATTATTAAGAAGAAGAAGAAATAGAGCCTAAAATTTGCAAATTCTTAAGTGATTCTTCTTTATAAATTTGCCATTATTCTCAGTTTTGACTATTTGATTTAAAATGAGGATTATTCTTAAGGTTCGAATATAATGAGATAGAGACGAATGGAGGGACCCATCCTTCTTCGAAAGCGATAATAATATGAATAAAATCAATAAAACAAACAAAAACAGATATTTTTCATTACATATTAAAATAAACTCTCATTTATATCAGATTTTTTAAACAAAATATTGATTTTTGGGGCCTTTTTGTGTCTAGAACCAGACCAAAGGACCTTCCTGATTTTTATACTGAGGAAATTTTACTTAATAATCTCACAGATTTTACAATCTTATTATTTAATAATCTTAAGAAGTTAAATTGTAAAATCACACCCCGAAACGTAATCATTACATTGATTATTCACACCGATGATTTTTACATAATTACTCGGCCGAATTACTTCATTATAAAATAAAGTTAAATTAAATATTCTAAAGAATAAAATAAATTTTAATTCTCGAATTATTTTTTCATCTAATCGAAATTATTTCTGATTTTTTTTTATAATCGATTAGAGAAAAAATATATAATTTAAATTATTTTCTTATATAAAAATCATAAAATTAATTTAATATATATTATTTAAACATTTAATTTGTTAAATAGCTTATAATCTACACATTTTTTTTTTTATTAATTAATGTATTTTCAATGTAAATATACTTTGACATAATTTTGTTTTATTTTTATAAAAGACATAGAACATGAGATGAGAAACGTGAAACACGAGGGAAAAATCAATGTTTTTTAAACTGTTTCTGCTATGTAAATTCTCAGAAAGCCTTCTATCACGTCTTCATCGGTTCTATAAGGGCAAAATAGGAGGCAGGGACATATACAGGAGAGACTGCTTATGGTGCTCCAGCATCCCTTGACCAAAGCAATCAGTTTTGTTACTTTAAAATAAAAATAAATATAATAAAGAATATCGAATTAGGTAAGATTAGGTAACTAAAGTAATTATAAGCTAACTGAGTAAGATTCTCCGAAAAATGACGGGGCATGTCTCTCCGAATCTGCCTTGGCAACACCCATATTCTCAAAATCCTGGATACGCCAGCCAGACCGAATCCACGAATGGCATATTTTCAGGCGAGTAACGAGACTCTTCTTATCTTCGTCGGAACTCTTATTGGTTCTATCATGGTTCACCTCTCATTAGGAATTCCTTCTTGAGGGCTCGCCCTTTCATTCGGGCGAACAACGGGACCCAAACTTTATTTATTTTATATATAATTGGAATTTACAGACCAAACCATCTATGAAATTCTCTGAGGATCCAACCAGACTCGAATTCTGGTTTTTCCAGTGGTGGACTGACGCTTTTAACTATGGGCCAACTGAAAACGTTTTTGAAAACATTTTCTAGATTAATTCTATTAACTAAATTATATAAAAGTTCATTAATACATATTATACTATCATCTAAAATATAAATATATATATATAGTACCATAAAAGTGAAATTTTATATTAAACACAATTCTTTTCCTGTTGAATATCAAAATGTCAAAATGACGTCACACAATAGAGTTATTCGTCACGCAATTTCAAAAGCCGATGGTCAATGACGTCATAGAAAATCTGTCAAGCGGATCAGCCTTGTCCATTGGTGATAATCTGGTTGACGTCAGCAATGCATTACTGCGCACCTATTGTTATTGTATTTTATCGCTCCGCATCTCGTCTTAGATCAGAGACAAAGCATATTATAAGCTTAAAGGGCGTTTACATAGATTCTTGGAAATCGATAATTTCTTCTCGTTAAAGAAAAATTAGCGAAACGTCGATCTTAATTTATAAATTTTATTGTTTAAATCAACGTTAGATGGCGCGCTGTAAGAGACGGCGCTCGTTTCGTTACAGGTGCCACCAGTGGCGAAATAAGCGCCATTAACTAGAACACGACTAGAATGGAAAGTATTTAAAGCCTACGACAAGATCAGTTAATGCGGATGGGGAAATTCGTATGATATTTTCCCTTTCCGTTAAACTTATCGAAAACGTTGTTTAAATGGACTGAAAACGTGTGAAAATTCGTCTCAATGAAACTCTCAGTAAAAGATTGAACTTAGATCGTCTTTGGCGGCAGGAAATGATCAGAAGAATAAGGAAATGAAAGCATCCTTTTATTAATCCGTCCGGATAGTTAGTCTGCAACTGTTATTTGTTCGACTTGCTCAAAAATTGTAATCTCTCCTCGCTTAAAAATAGATTGCGTTATTAAAGACAATAATGGTTAGAATAAATCGCTTCTGCTTATCTTTCGATTGCATCGTTGATCTTAAATTATCCAACTGATTCTTTGTAGGAGTCCATCCTTTGACAAAGAACCGTTTGACTTATCATCTGCCGGTTATGCAAATGGAATCTCTAACAGCTACAATTAAAGCTAATTATGAATTTTAACAAGTTATAATTATCTTTGCTAAGTACAATGGTTTCATATATTTGTTATGCTTTAGTAAATGGCAATTTTAAGTTGCGCCGGGCCTTAGGCAAGCGTGCACGAACGGGACCTATTTTATATAGGCTACATTTATATAATTTAATGCCCGTATAGCACGATGTTTTCATCTAGGACTCTAGGCTAACTAGACACTTGCTTAGGGCCTGGATCTGTCAGGGCCCTAAAAGGATTTGTAAACTCACTAATTAAATAAAATTTTAAATATAAGTTATTATAGTAATATTTGCAACTTCTCAAAGAAGGTTCAGTAGTAAATGTAGCAGTTAAAATTATGAATTTTGGGGAGGCGAGTTTTTCTTAGGACCCGAAATCTTCTTAACTCAGCACTGATGCTATTGGTTTCCGAGTAATGGATCCAATAGCATTAAAGTTGACTATGCTTAAAACCACACTGATTCAATACTGAAACTTATATCTTAATTTAAGTATATTTTAAACATATTTTTAGACTCGAAAGATTTTTGAATATTTAAATAAATACTGGATATGCAATAATCTTGTCAAAATCCTATTATAATTATCCTATCGCCGATTCTAATAGCACTTTTAAGGAATCGATTGCTTTTTTTACTATTTTATATCTTGACTTTTTAAATCTGTGAAGGATCAATTTAATTCTCTTCATCATAAAACGAAGAACACATTTTCCTTTATATAAAAACATGTTCGGGTTGAGATAAAGAGCGCCGATCAGGGAGAAGGTGATATAAAATTTAAGTTTCTTTTGATAATTGGCGAAAAATGCATTTTTATTTACACATTTGCATGGCTTTGGAAGAGAGGTTAGGCCTCATATTTGCAAAGTTTCGAGTCTCTTATTCTGAACAAATATATTTAGCAAATTTCAGAAATAATTGTAGATTTAACTGGCATAAGAATTTGCGAAATATGTAGCCTATTTGTAAAGAAAATTGTTTCTTGGAAATAAAAAATTGCTACGTGTAATGCCTCATCGCTATTTACATAGAGAATAGTTTAATATGCCTTAAACAGTAATTTTTATCGTTTCGTGGTTAAAAACCTTTAAAATATCTACAAAAAAGCATAAAATCATCATAAATTTTTTTAAAAATCACTTTACATTCGAAATTTAATAAAACCCCGCGTAATTTTATTTTTAACAAATAATTATTTTGGTTAAAAATTTAAAATTCTATTAAAGATAAAATTCGATTTATAAAAACGAAAATTTCTATAGCAAATAGAACAATTTTTATTGCAATAAATATAAATATTATTAATATAAAAAAAGGTTTATTGTGTTAAAAAATTGAATTTGATTTTATAATCAGTTATAATTAATTTATAACTGATTTTTAAATAAACACATTACATATGTAGAACTGTTGCTATGCTTCTGATGATTTTATGTAGCCTAAACAAACTGTTTTTTGCAATTAGATTATTAATATCGATCTTTGATTATCGCTATCGAGAATATAGAGTGAAGTTTTCTCAATATAAAATTCGTATGGATAAAAATAAATAGATAATATATAAATAATAGATGAGCGCTCTTTACTCTTAAGCCAAACCGAGTAAATTTACGAGCAAAATATTAATAAGATGTGTTATTATTTTATCTCCGTGCAAGATTCTTTTTAATATTAAAGAAATATAAATAAAATCGATTTTAAAACCTTTCTCTAACATCGATTTCGATCGGACTAAAAAAAAAAAATAATAATAATATAAAAATAGGTCTAAAAATGCAATTGTACAGTCAAAAATTAGATTTATTTGCTTAAAAACTATACAATTCATTTTCAGTTTGATTAAAATTGTAGTAGATGTTAATGCGGCAACGTTATAAAATCAACAAATATGCAAAATATTTTATAAGGATGCAAATTCTTTAGCACAGGTGATTCACCTATTTCCTGTCCGCATACCGCATTGGGTAAATTCCCGCCTTTCTACTTTGAACGAAGGGCCAATGAGAAAAGTTTACTCGTGGAGAAGGTCAGAGCGAAGTGGTCAGCCAATCAACACGGCCGTGGCTAATGACGGATAGGAAATGACGGGTAGAATCGCGACTGGCATCAGATGAGATGAGAGGTGGCCCACCATGAGGTGCTGGGCGCAGCTGCTCTGTATTCTCCTTTGCGCGCTCCCTTACTTTGCCCTGGATGTATTACCCATATGCTACCGAGACTGCGCAGCTAACGGGGTAAGTTACACTTCTTCATTACTCTTTTACATTCCGATAATCATCTATGCTAAATATATTATTAACCTATTAAGATGCTTCACCTTTTATCCGTCAAAAATTCCAATTTCCAACGATTCCACGTGCAGAAAATTATATTGATTGATTTTAATTTTCGGGGTTCTACGCTCGAAAATATGAAAATGTAATTAAAATTGTAATTCATTCATTGAGTTGACTCGAATTATTTAAATTCTGAATTAAATGGGCTAACTTGATGCATAAATGCAGGAGCGAAAAGGGGTTTAATTTCCATAAACGATGATCGAAACTTGAGAAAAATCATTAAATTCAAAAATTTGGTTGAAATAAGTTAATAAAATTAAAATTTGTACGGATTTTTATATAATTTATTTAAGGTTGATTTTTTTAAATGCAGGTTTATGTAATTCAACAAATAAAATCTCGAATTTTAAAGTATATTTTCCATATTGCGCGCTCTTATTTCTCGAATTTGACTCTGAATTGGTATAACAGAAGAAAAAACGGTTTCATTTTTTAGCAATAGGTAAATTTAGGAGTCGAAACTAATTTTTCGGAACTGTTATGGTTCAGCTTGACTTCGTGTCATACTCGGCTGGGATGGGAACCTTCGTGTGAATACGTAGACATATAGCGGGAAGCAGATTTCCGTTAAAATTCAGAAATAACAGCTTTGTTCCTCTCTATAAACTATCCACGTTATGAAATTATGTTTCTTTACTATAAAAGTGCTTATAGTTATAAAGGCTATAATGTCGGCAGTGGTGCATTAGCCTAAATATTTCGACCAAAAGGATGTGGTGGGTTGTGTCAGGAAACCAAATACACGCGAGAGTAACCATCCGTAACCTCCGCGTAATAACCCAATGCAATACTTATCCTAAACACCTAGCATCTTTGTCCGTCACCGAATGTTTTAATGTATGCAAAGCGTAATTTATAACATGGCATGGACTCGAACCGAGTCAACTTCCTCAACTAATCAATCTTGTGGGATAAACACCGGAATCCACATCTCTCTTCAATTGATCACCCAATGGACAGATGGTAGATTCAAACAGGAAAGCGAACGGGGGTTCTCCTTCCGTGTCGTGACCTTACCGAAACGCAGGAAATCGCTTTACCTGTCTCGGTCGTAAAAAAAGATACCACAATTTCCATACGTCATGGTTTAATTTAATTTCGAAATTTAAGGTTCATTTAAGGTTTCATTCGTTATCTACTTATCGATAATTTATGCACACTCTACGGATTTTTGACCTTTAAAGTGTACTATCTGTTAAGGTTAAAGTTTGCATACATGTGATTATTTAGTTATGCGAAATATTTAATATTCCGATGCTCTTATACATTTGTGTTCACTACGTTTACATTGCCAGGTATAGAAATAGTTTCTGTATAGAAATTTCCGGATCAGGGATATACTTCATAATCGTGTTTCCTATCTCATAATTATATAAACTATAGCGTAACAGATGTGGTCAGTTCTACCCCGTACAAAGTTCGCAGATTGCCCATTTATATGGATTATATTATATTAAAATATTTTCACTTTCTATGGATATAAAAGTGAACTCATCCACAGGATTCACGCATCTGTAACCGAATGTAACTGAATAGAAAAAAAAGCTTTGAACCAAACGTCCAGTTCGATGTTTAGCGAAAAGTCTGAAAGCGTTTCGGTCGGAAGTGGGCCATTGTTAATGTCACCAGGCAGAGGATGCTGTCAACTGTGACCTGTCCATTCATCAGACGGGTCACTCTTTACTGGATTTGCGCTTCCTGTGCAGAGGATGTCCAGATTGTTCTTCATTTCCTTCAATCCAAAGAGATGGCACATCCTTATTAACAGCCACAAAAACCCAAACCTGACAGGTACCAAAAATCTCTTCTTTAGCCCACTTCTCTATCCACTAAATGTACAAATGATGATTTTGCAAAGTTGTTCAATTAAGTATCATTGATTTGGATGCTCGTAAATGGAATTTCCTGACCATAATGATGGCGTAATATCTATATTAATTTATGTTAATTAAGGTCGAGCTGATACGAAAATTCTTTCTAGAATTTACAGAGGCCCACTTTCAAAATTCCGAAGAATTTGCAATTAGGTTAAATGAAAAATTTACGATTGAAAATATATCTATAACGTCTTTATAATCTTATTTAAATAATATTATATGCATATATTTAGAGTTTATAAACTAAATAACGTGTTTTTATTCTCCAAAAATGTTGTAAAATTACATATTTTAAAAGTTAAAAAATACTGTAGAATAACTTAGGAGGTGTTTTAAATTCAATAATATTCGTGTAAAGAAATTATTTCAAAAAATAGAATAAAGGGTGGCCAAAAGTCAATTAATCGTGTATAGTTTTTGTCTTCTAGATCCCCTTATGAATATGAATCGTAAACAGAATTTAGAACAATTCGTCCTTTTCGTAAAATCGATTGAAAAATGATAAAATTTATTATTTTTTAGAGTTAATTAATTGAATTTAATCTTTCCTACAGTTAAACAGCTTTTGGGTCGCCCTATATATTCATAACAAGGTACGAAAACTGATCGTTTATCTTATTTTTGCAGGAATTTACAAATATTTACTTAATTTGATAGGTACTACTTCTTTTTCTAGCAGCAAGCTTAATTAATTCTGAAAAAAATTATTTTACCATCATTACAATAGAAAATATGACAAATTCCATATATAAAAATTAAATCACATAATCTTACAATATTCTAGACCAAGAATCTAATTTATTTTTGCTTTAAATGTACATAAAGTAATATATTTCAAGTCCTCTGCATTGCAAATATGTAAAAATTACAGTTTTTATGTGTTTATCTATTTAAAGAATGATATCATAAGCCTTCTAACCTCATTAATAATGCTCTGGATCTTGTTATAATTTAAAATAAATCGATCCCAAGAAAAAAAAATGGGAATAATTAAAATGCGATGTAATCAAGTCTAGCAATCGACACGGGGATCTAAATATGAACCAAACAAGATGTTTCGATAGTATACAGAATTTTGACAAGCGGCATAAACATTGTTTACTGCTCGTTCTACAATTTACAAATATTTACTAAAGATTTTTATATTATTGACGAAAGTTTAATCATACGTGGCTAGTTAGACTCTGACCTCTAACTTATTGAAGCATAGGTTTTAACTTAAGGTCATCTAACCGAATTGACATCTCGTCTCATCACTCTTTTAGCACCAAAACTTCTAAGAATTCACAGATTATATATGATGAAAGAATTACAACTAGGTTTATTTTTCTTTTATTTTACCGAATCGAACTCTTTGGGGGGAGAAATAGTAGTTGTGTACGGTTAAAACTCCGTAAGTGTAACGTAATTGAAGAAGTTACTCAACTTGTCTTAGCTTACGGCACGAGTCCATTGAAAAATTCGATCCAGAAACCGGATTATATCCCGTTTAGCATAAAAATTCTAGGATAACCTGTCTCGTGAGGTCAAGATATACATCCGCTTTACTACAAAATTATAGTTTTTCAATTGGGAGAATACAAATATTTTATCAGAAGTTTTTGACTTATTTTAAAATTTTAATTATTTCTGTCGATTATTTAATCGTTTTTTATCGTTATTTAATACGTTTTAATATGACTTTTTTCGTGAAAAATTACCATTAAGGTATGCTCCGTTGAACACGTGACGCGATATAAGCGACAGAAATTATCCGAAAATGGAGTGAAATGTAAATAATTTTAATGCGAAAAGTCACACTTGTATAGTTTAAAGCTTATTTTTCTCTCTTTTTCTAAATTAAATGAATAACCAGGAGAAAAAACTAACGTAAAATCGAGTTATAAAGTCGTTATACCTGTCGAGTTCATTGATTACAGAATATAATTTTGTAAACAAACTTGACAAACGCCAATACTAAAAATAATAAATAAATAAAATCGTCGAACTGCAACCGAATTCCTTACGAAACATTTCGTACTTTTCGAGGAAACACGCGAAATAAGAAACCGAATACGGTTATAAATATTAATGTTTCGGTTTTTATGCAGTAAATCAAGAAATTTCTGCAAGAATAAATTCGTTTCTAGTAAAAAAAAAAAAAAAAAAGTTTTTCCTTTCATAAATCATCAAATTTTTGTCTAAATAAAGATATGGGATAAATGCGGCTTATTCTTAAAGTAATGACCAAATATTTGTCGATGGTAAATAGGATTTTCCTTTCGATCGAAGTTATGTCAACATTATTCTAAAAGAAAGACAAATTTATGCACATTTTACCTAAAGTACTGTACATAACAATACTCTACAAATAATCATAATCGTGGACACCCAAAGAAGGGATAGAGAAGACACGTGTCGAGGACCCCCAATCTCGTAGGGCCGCAGTGGAGATTATGGGAAAGGGAGGGCTCGTTACGTAGTACGTGATCTTAAATGGATTTAATAGAGACAGTGGGATGGGAAGGACGTGTTATAAAACCGTCATCTCAAGGAGTCTCTGTTGGAACATAATATAGACTTCAGTATATGTCGGGAGCCCATGATCTCAGGAAGTCTGTGATGGAACATATTGGATATTATGGGATTTCATTTTTTCATTTTGAACAAATAGCTTAAATGATTGAAAGTTAAATAAATAAATAAACTGTATAAATTATCAAATTGTACTTGAAAAATATTTATATTACGTTTAAATATATTATTTTATATTTAAAAATAGTGAAGCAGATAAGTGCAATGAGCTTCAATGGTGCTTATTGCGTCTTTACTTTGTCTGCAAGGAAATTGTACGATAAGCATCAATACAAATTTCCTTGTAGAACGTTGATAATTATCTTGATAAATAATAGATAAGAAATTATTATTGTGCATATTATTCTCAGATATTTTAGTGTTTCTGATTCTGTTATTCTTTATGGCTTTATTTATATAAGATAATGTCTTCGTCTTGAAGATATTAACGTTATTTATCCTTTATAAATCTGTTTTTATCTGATAAGATCAAAACTTTGTATCAGTAATATACAAATACTGATGATAGGGATCTGTTTATTCAATAAAATTTTACAATTTTTCTTAAAAGTAATTCTATATTATTGTAATATAATGATATTGCAATAATATAGAACTACTTCAGGTTCAGTTAAAGCTGTTTTGCCTGAGTCTCGGGCGTAGAAAAGCTCCAAAATTTAATATTTTATGTAGAAAAATACGATATGAAATGATATAAAGATTATCCACGTATCTTTTCGGTTTTCAGAGAGAGATAAGCTCCTATATTTGTGAGTGGTCCTGGCTCCATCTCATCTCTCTCAGCCCCTGCATACAGTAATGTATTGTTTATAGTTCATGCGTGGTGTGAATATGGTACAGATAAAGATGACAGTTAACAGTAAAATTTTACCCAAATTACTCCTGTAAATTTCTTAGAAAATTTGCTATATTTTATCTCCGAATTTTATTCGAAATTTTCCCAAATATCAAATTATATTAATACAGTCAAACCTCTGAACAACGGACACTTACAGGAACACAAACATTGGCAGTTGTTCGGAAATGGCCGTCGCATGGAGGTTATTCTGTATGCATTTTGTTCGATTAAAAAACGAAAAGTACCTGAAAAAGTTTTGCCGTTTATAGGTGATTACTATTGGGAGGTGGCCGTTATTGAAGGTTCGACTGCATTTCTTTTTATGTTTAAAAAAGAAAAAACTAAAAATAAATGTAAATTTATCCTTTTTAACAGCTAAACTTTTGGTTGTTGCTCAGTCACTGCAAAGATTTGATAAAATATTTTGTGATTTGCAACGTATGCAGGCATAAAATAAATTATCTAACGTATAATTTAGTGATACAAATTCTATAAATAAAATAACTATTAAAACAAAAAAATCATTAGATTTACCATAAATCTACAGGCTGAAAGATTTATTAGCAAGATGCAAACCGAATTAATTATTTTGCATCCTTTGCAACACGTTAAAGAAGTAATGCATGCATTTAGGCTTATGATGGTGTATTACGATAACCTTATTTTCGTTTTCCTTAACATATGTCCTTGAAAAATATACGTGATAAGAGATGCACCGTACACTGGAATGGTGTTATACGCATTCTTTCCATTAATTAGATGATTTCTTACATAAATGTGCTTATTTAGATTGCAAAATGTAGCGAATTCGAGTAAGATCGCGTGAATTCCTGTAATAGACTAATTAATAAAATTAGATAATTAGTATAAAAATAGTCTGAAAGTTAATTAAGTCATTTTTAATTTTAAAAAAATAAGAGAAATTTAAGATGTAATAATGTAATGTAACCTGTACGTGATAGTTGTAAACTGGTAAAAATTGGAGGCCATAAATTATCGTAATTTATCGCGAACATTTCGTAATTGAATAATCTCCAGTAACGACCACCTCTCAACAACGGCAACCTGTAAACTGCGTCCAGTTTTTCAACGCTGAACAAAATTGCATTCAAAAAAATAACCTCCAAACGATGACCACGTCCGACAACGGTCATTTTTTATATTGCCATCAATGGCCGTTGTTGAAAGGTTTGACTGTATAGTCTATACATAATGCTTTTTTAAAAAATATATACAAGCACTATTTATAATTTTTTAAATCTATAAAGTAGAATAAAAATTTCATTTTTACATGCCACCAATTATGCATTTAAGAGCATTAAATCTTTGCATATTATAAACAGAATTATCAGTGCAATCGAACGGTCAAATTTCATCAAACGCTCTCGATAGATCGAGGGATAAATGAATTTTATCCATTTAACCTAATGAGATGCCAAGGAAAAATTTGTCTAGAAAGATAATTTAATAATTACAACTTGGATTCTTTCAATTATTTTCACAACTCTCTAAAAAGTAATACATTTTTTTAATGATAGACTTCGATGTTACATTTTTAAACACGTTTTCTACTGATATAATTCAATTTATTCATTAAAAAATTTAATATAGATGTAGAATTACTACAGAATTTCCTCTAGAGCGAATACATCGCCATTGAAATTACTAGATTTCTACAATAAATCTTAATTGATCGATATCAAATAGCGTTTTATCCCTCGTTCCTCGGAGGGAAAGATATTTTCGCATCGGAACCGTCTATCTTACAAAATTAACTTCAGGAAATTACCGAGCACGGACTTAAATTAGTGATCTAAATAATACCGATTCTATAAATTAACTCTTTTAATATACAGCAGAAAGATATTAAGTGCAAATGATAAATTACGAGAAGAGGATAGGCTACACATTTTAATTTAAAACTAATTAGTCAACGGAATATTCGGGTCAAGTTCGTTATAAAGTTTGTATTGACTAGAGAAAGGAAGAGGCATGCATGAATTTTTAAATCGGGTACGATAATTTATTTATTATTTTTTTTATCCCCGAACGAACTTAATTATTGTTAATTGATGATAAATAGAGTCGACCAAGTAACCTTTTCTCAAGCGATAATTTTTATGACTATGATTACATTTTTACGATCGGAAACCTTTTTAATAAGAGGTCCGTTATAAGAAGAATTCGCTTCGGGCGGGAATCGAAGCCGGACTCCCCCTAGATCTATATAAGAAGGTCAGGACACGCGTACTGAAGCCGCCATTTTGGGCCTTTTTGACTCGCATGTTTAAAACAAACTTTACGAGCAGTCAGTTTTATACGACATTAATTAAACTAAAATTGCATAAATTAGTTTAATTAATGTCGTATAAAACTGACTGCTCGTACAAGTTTGTTTTAAACATGCGACTCAAAATGGCCCAAAATGGCAGCTCCAGTACGCGTGTCCTGACCTTATATATAAACCTTGTACTCCCCTAATGACATCCGCGCCCCCTGATGGTAACGACTGAAACTACTTTAAAATGCATCTTTCGTTACGATATTTGCAAAATCGTATATAATATGCTTGTATTTGAACGTCGATTATTTATTAAAATCGTATTAGATTATAAATAATGCATTGTTTAAAACATTAATGTTCATTTTTATCGTAATTTGTTCTCTTCCATCTTTCTATATTGAATGATGATCGGAATCGACTTGAAGATGGTCTAAATGTATAGTATTATGTGGAAAATTAAGTCTTTGAAAATTAGTTTTTGGCGATCTTGCAAATTTAGAGTAATGTGAGTCGATAAAATCAAGAATCTAGATAAGGTTTATCAATATTTTGAGAATGGCCGGGAACTTTTGGTGCTTCCTCAGTGATGTGGAACACCAACATACCGTATGCATGTAGGTAGGTGATAGATAGATAGGTGTAGATGATGTGGATTGCTCCATGTTAATATAAAGCATATAAATTAAGAAAATAAATAAATTTTAAAATAACTTTTTTTATTGATCAATGGTTCAGGGAATACCGTTTCAGGTCTTCGCAGTTTCTTAGGAAAGGTGAAAAGTTGAGAAACATTGGTTTCTCAACTTTTTTAAAGCTATAGTTAATGTTACTTATTTTAATTTTATTAAAATAAAAAATGTACAAGATATAAAGCAGAAGTAGCCTAACAAAATACAGTATGTCCATAAAGTTAAGAAAGCAAGAAGAGTGCAGTTCTATTTGCCAATTCATCAATAACATCTGATAATTCTAAACTTTCGCACAATTCTTTTTCTATGGCTAACAGTCCTAGATCATTAAACCTTCCTAGAGTCATTGATATTCTTAAATATTTTTTTATAAGTTTGAGTTTCGAAAAACTCCTTTCATCCGATGCTACACTTACTGATAGGTTAATGCCAGAAAGATTCTTTAAGCTATAAACAGATTAGGAAATGATGACAACGAGTTATTTTTTTGCAATATATGTCGAGTTTTTTAATGCGTCTGCAACTTCACTGTTCAAATTTTTATATGTTGATAACACAGAAATTTGAACAGTGGAGTTACAGACACATTGTAAAGCTCATTGAATCAGCTCATTTAAAAGCTGAAGACCATCAACATCCTTAATTCTCGTGCTTCCTTTGTTAATCTGAAGGGAATCATCTAAATCAAAACAAGATCGAAGATCTGGTTGCACTTAGAAATTTAACAAGCTCAGTCAAAATATTAAGAGATTCATTTATGTTGATTGAGTTCACTGGAACATTTTACTTACAACATCAATTTTTGAAAGAACATCGTTCCAAATAACGACTGAGCTATGGACTTGAAAGATGCAACCTGATCTAACAAACATTGAGTTGTATGTTTTGTTTTCATGTCTCGAGAATTATCATCTATTATGTCGTTTAAACTTTTTAAGATATCATTTAATTGCAGTCTGGGAGGTCGAATTGCTTTTATTCTGCCCTCCCATCTTGTATTACTTAGAGATTTCAATATTAAACTAGTGATATTACGATTTAGTATGTTCCATCTAAGGGGATGCAGAAACGTGTACAATTCTTGTACAATCTTAAAAAATTAACTGTTTAAAATGTTAGTTTGGCAGCAGTATTTAAAACTAAATTTAATGAATGAGATGCACAAGGGACAAAAAAAGCTCTAGAATTTATATTCCTAATTTTGTTTTGCAAGCCACTATGTTTACCATGCATATTTGACCGTTGTCATATCCTTGCCCATGCATATCTTGAATATCTAATTCATAATCTGTTAAGAGTTCCCGTAAAAGATAATTGCATAAACCTTCTTCTGTAGTGTCTAATACTGGATAAAACCCAAGAAATAATTCTCGAACTGCAACTTCAGAAGTATCAATATTTACAATTCTTACTACAAATGACATCTGTTTAGTGTGACTGGCATCTGACGTGCAGTCGAGAATTATCGAAAAATATTTTGCTTCCTTTATAAATTCCTTGATTTTTGATTTTATGCCACTTGCTAAAACAGATACGATTCCATTTTGAAAAGCATGGCCTAAATAATGAGGAATATGACTTTTAGCAGGTTGAGATTGTGTTATGTTATTGATATAGTGTGAGATAATAGGATTAAATTTCGCTAATATTTCTATAGCTTTTAAAAAATTTCCATTATTTGTTTCATATAAATTTATCATTTTTATGAAAGCTAAACACTGCCTTGATAAAAACTGGACAATTGCAATGATTCTTACAATAATAGCTCTCTATCGTCTATTTACAGAATTAAAGTATCATTGTTGTTCTTTATCCATTGTACAATTGTGTCAAGGCATGTTTTTAATTCATACCAAATTTGCGTATGTTCTATACTCGTTTAATGTCGCGATAAATGAGTGGCTAAATGTCGCCAATCTGAAAACCCCCTGACTATCTGTTAGTTTGTTTTTCTTTAAAGCAAACAACTTGAAACAAAAGCAAAACAAACTATTGGATTTTGTAGAATAGATTAACCAAGTTCTTTGAACTTTTTCATTGTTAGGTAAAAGTCTTATATATTGTGACGCAGAAAATCTGCCATTGTTATCTTTACGAAATTTCTTATGTTGAAGCGATACAGAAATCTAATAACCAATTATTAATAATGGATGGCCAGTTAAAAGGATCCCCTATATCTATATCACATTCGGTCGTCAATTCAACACAATTATTATATTTTTTAAATTATCCTCGCAACAGCTCGATTCAGGCACTGATGTTTCTTGACACGATTTCAAACGAATTTCGGACTTGTCATTTGGTTTTTCACCTTCCATTTTGTCATTATTATCTGAAATGAATTCAGAACTGGCTGTCGATGCTGTCGGGTCAGCATCGTCCAACTTTACGAATTCCAGCGTGGATCCTTGTAGTTTTCTGTTTTCCTTATCACGTTCATCCTTCCGCTTGGGATAAAACGCACCAGACTGACGTTTTATTCTCCTATCTGACATACCTGAACGTATCTATAATAGTAATAATTATTAGCTAACATAAAATATATAAATTTTTTCGAATATGTAAGGGGCTGTCTACAAATTACGTCTGTATTTTTCTTGAAATCATCTCCCATTGTTCCAGTTTGCCCTCTCCCCTCTCCCCTGTTCGGACGTCCAACAAAACTCAACCTTCCTCTGATAATAACATAATAAGTAATTTATTAAGCCAAATTTGCGTTAAAACAAGTAAATTTGTTTTAATGTATATAGATTAATTTATAACTAATAATTCTGAATTAATTAATCAAAATAAAACTTAAAGACTTTTTCCATAAATTCTCGAACTAATCAGATATTTTCTTACAGGTAATTATCGACGATGACTTCGACGTGGTCTGCAACGAAACGTGTAAAGTTCAAAAGGTAAAAATAAAATAAGGTTTTCTATTAAAAAAATTTATAAGATAATTTTTAAAATAATTTTTCTAAAAATGTTTATAGAAAAATTCCTGTTACGTTAATTTCAATAAAGATATTTTAATATTTAAAATTAAAGTAAAAGTAAAGTAGTTTTAACCTATTGTATAATTGGGCACATAAAAATTTATTTATTTTATGTATTAAAAGATAATGTTATAGAAATTGATTAATAAATTCTTAAAATAAAAATTATTCCAAGAATTTATTAATAAATTTTATTCTATTTGTTTTTAAAAATGTTAGAGTTATTATTCATTTCAACAGGTTAGTGACATTGGATAGAATTTCAATTTTATTTATAAAGGCGTTAAAATAATTGAAATGCTTCGAAAACATAACGAATTTTCTTTGTTTCTGATGTATAAATAATCAACTTGTCTAATTTTTTAATATATAAGTTACATAAATACTATGTTTATCAAACGCCAACAATAGGAAATAGCAACGATGTTCTCATAGTAACTAGACATATGTGGATGTCCTGTAATAATAAGTTTCTTAGAATCATTGTATCTGGAAGAATGATCCAATGTTATACTTATGTCATTTCTGATTCAGTATGTTTGCCTTGCATGTTTGATAATCACTTTCCTTTGTTTCTTTGACTGTCACTACAGTAGAAACGAAAGGTTGTCTTAGATAACGAGGACAATTCATCGACAATACTTAATTCTCCTAACAGCAATTTTCAGACGTTGAGTAACTTTCCTATTTGTCTGAGTTCATGCCATCTTCTCGTACGAGAACTTTTTTGACTGTCGGTTACGCTTTATTAAACTTAAACAATTACTTTAACGACTAGTCATTTTCACTAGTTGCAAAGAATTATATTGAGGATTGGCCGATTATATGGGCAATTATGTAATTTATTTGATTGCAAATCAAACAGATTCGTTATAATAAAGCAGAACCAAATTCAGATTATAATTTCGAAGCTGACATCATCGTCAAATTAATCAGGAAGTGTGAATCTAACTTGTTTTTTCCTATAAATTATACGTTAGATCTATTGAAACATTAAAGATACATTTATAAACTGAATAGCTTGAGAATTAAATTTAAATATTTACTCTTCTTTTGGTTTTATTGGCAAAATACGTGATCAAAAAGAAAAAGTATTCAAACATGCTTTTTGATAATGAAACGACAATAAAAATGGCTTGAAGTAGCATGTATACGCAAGTTATGAGTATGAAGGTTTGAAGTGACTGAGCTCAATTTTTTAATTCATAATGGAGAGCTATCCTTTGGTAACAATTTAACAATAGAAGTAAATTAAATTGACTCCACACTACTCAATTTAAGAGAGTAGAAAATGTAAGCTTTATAGTCAATTCAATAACCACGAATCAGTTTGATGATTTTGTTAAATTTCTTCTTGAAGAAAAAAGTAATAAGTTAAGATCATATAATCGCTCGAGAAGAAATACACTTTAAAAATACTCCATATTCTATTTTAAATATAATAGTAAATAAAATATTTAATATAAAAACTTTAATAAATTATTTATTGCTTAAATTTGAATAAAAAACGTATTAATGAAAGAGGAAATTAATATTTTAATCCAGAATGTGACATGATAATATCTATGAGTTAATTAACTTTGTCAATAATTATATCTTACTTTTGCCTTAGATAAATTTGCATTAATAACTAAGAAGTCGAAAATGAATTCCTTTAAAAAGAATTGATTATCTGAATAATATATCATTTCATTTTTTATCATTAAATATATAAGAAAAAATTCTTTATTTTTCTCTAGTTTATATTAAAAATTTAATGTATTAGGTAATAAATTAAAATCTAGTATTTCGCCTAAGATTGTAGAGCGGTCACAAAGTTCTGATTGTGTTCTAGGTCTTCCATATATCTTGTCCAAAAAAATCAATAGATGATGAATTGGATGTAGATCTAATAAGTTATAATCTTGTAGTTCAAACTTAACAACGAGTGACAATTCTGGAATATTGTGTAATAAACAATTTTTCACATCTTACAATAATCAAAAGAAATAAACAATAGATACCCAGAAGAGGGAGAAAAATTAAAATATGTGCTGAAAATAAATAGTAAAATACAGATTAGGATTTGGTGATTATTATTCACTAAACATTTTAAAAGAAAAAAATAAATATTTAATATTTGACTGATTTTTACATTTCTTGTTTTAGTGTCAATAGCATTGACCTTACATGCTTGACCCAATCTTTAAATCCCACTGACCAAATGACCATACAAATTTATAAAATTCCAACGAATGATTTGTTTTTATTATTATTATAAAAATAAGTTTTCGTATAAAATATAAAAGCTAATTAATTTTTTAAATCTTAAATCTTTATTTTATTATTCTGAAGTTTTAATGTATCATACTGTAAAAAAAGACATGTAAATTATAATAAAATATAGTAAAAATATATCCTATAAAAAGATTAGCATTTTATAAAAATTTTCATTACGATAATACTTAAAATAAAGGAGAAATGAGATTATTTTTGATATTGTTTAAGATATGAAACAGCGAGTTTAAATATGACGGCAATCTTTAATTTTTTAGAAATTTTTAATTTAAAAAATTTAATTTAGTGTTCTTATTAGATTTGTATTAAGTATACAATCCAACATAAATACAATTATAGATAACCACAACATGAACAGAATATTCTTAAAGTTCGAGAGAAAACGGGACCACTAACTTTTTGGGGATACCATTATATTAAAAAAAACAACAAAAAGTATTAAAAATTATATAAATTCAACAAAGATTCAATAAAAAAATAACTTGTACCAAATGCTTTTAAGGTTCCATAAAAGCAAAGTCCGGGTCGTACGGTTCTGTCCTCTGTGATTTGACCTAAGTAAGCAGAAGGCATTTTTTTTTTTTTTTTGGTCTATTGTACGCATTATCCTAACTTGAAAATTTTACAAATATTAACATAATATGGAAGAAGGAATTTCATTATTCTTTACATACTTATACTGTGCAATATTGCTTTAATAAATAACAATGGTCGACTATTAAATACTTCTTGCATTAGGTATTGTTTCCGGAACATCTGGCACTCTACGGTATTGAATCTATTGTTTCAATTTCCTATTATTCAGAACTGTCCGATAATTTTATTTAGAAATATTTCTTTCTGGTTAAAATGTTTAAAAAAACTTTGAATGTATCAAGCCAATACAGTCTGTAACTACAATATAAAGGAAATAAACAGTTAACAAGAGAATCGGCGTCGAAAGTTAACCATATTTTTCTATTCGTCTAGTTTCATTAGAAACGATGTTGCTATACAGGATGACATAAAACATTATCGGCTAATTAAACCAGTTAATTTCGTTTTAATAGAGCTATTAAATTATATGGCAATATTTCTTTTTTAATTGAGTTAATTTTTATTGGTAATGATTTTTTGCTATATTGCTTAGAATTATTAATTATTTTTTTTCAAAGAGAAATAAGAATGAAAGGTGTATACATAATGGAAAACTAACAAAATTCTCTCTTGTGTGATAACAACTATGCATTCATTGAAGATGTTACAATCATTCAAAACCCGATTGTCCTGCATTGTTAAAAGTGTTTCAAACGCCATCATCAAAGATCTCAGAAATTAAACGACACTGTAATACTCTCTCGACGTACTATTCGAGTACTACAAGTACAGTAAAATTTGAGACAGTAAAAGTTTAGCCTAGCATTTTGGAATACAGGTTCGATTCTGTGTATAGAGCTGATGAGGAGTTTGATTCGAGATATCGGCCCTGTCGTTTATCATCTAATTTCCATGTGAGATTTGATCGAATTCGTGATGGAGAGACCAGGAAAGCAAAGAGTTTTATTTTAATAATAAACGCATAAATTAATGAAAATATATTAGTAAATTTGAAATTTTATGATGTTATATCGAATATTTTTATTTTCATTTCTAAATTTTTTTTATATGCTTCGGATAAATTGAAAAAATAATTTTAATACTTCAAACAATATCGTAATTTATCTGACAAATAAATGCCTTTCTTATGGACATAACTATTCTTTGTCTTTAATTTCCTTTAAGAATATATCATGGATACATTTATAAAGAAGACAAATCATTTTTATTTAAAGCAGTGTTATATTCTTTCGCCATTTTAAGTTACAAAACAATAAAAAAATCATTAATATTGAAATTAAATAGATTATTAAAAATTAAAAATACCCACTAGTAGTATTAACAGACAGTATAACTTGACCATGAACATATACAAATCTATCCGTCAATTGTATTATTTTTTTTATTTCTCTTCGTATTACAGTTGATTGAGAATTACTAATATCTCGGAGACTATTTAGATATGGCTATAAAAGTTCTTCAAATTTTGTAATTGAGGAAGATGATGATCTAATTAATAGCATGATGCTCGCTCGTATCGTTTTTAGAAATCCAAATATTAACCGAATCTTCTTAGATGATAATTATCGCCTCTCACCGAGAAACATTCCAACGTAAAGAACGAAAGATTACTTAAACTTTGAAAAAGAAAATTAACATAAAAAAGAGTTGGAAGATCTCAGAAATCGACTGAAAGCGATACCGATTCTAAGTTTTCTCGGGAAGATTCAGACGTTTAAAGTAAATTGAATGAAAACGATTTACTAAAGCACTTGTTGTTGAAATTATTTTAACTGATAACAATATTTCATTTATTAATGGTAATTTCTACGCGCGGATTGTTAATTCATCTATCTTACTACAGAAAGGATAAGAAAGAAGTGTTATGTATCTGCAACATATCTGAAGAGAAAAAGAAAACTCAGAGGAACAAACTAAATCATATAAGCTTCTTGAACGACACAGGATAGATGAAAATTTCTAACTGGATCCATCGTTCATTGACATAAAAGGATCAAACAGATTCTTAAAAATAAAAGTTTTAAAAAATATTTTGAGAATTATTTTCTTTCCAATTCTGTCGAAGTATTAATAATGTAACATTTTTTTCCAAAGTATGTCTTGAGTTATTTAGAGAATTGATTTAATTTATATAATTATTATTTTCTATTGAGTGAAAGTTATTATTGGAATTCATTTCTTATTCATAATATAATATTTTAATGTTTTTATAATGAAATAAATATTTAAGTTAAGCTTTTTTTTCCTTCTGTGCCCTAGTTAGCTGACAATATCACGACTGTTTAGAAAATGAGAGGAAAAATCTTAAAAAACTAAATAAGTATTTTATGTATTAACAGGTCTAGCACCAATTAATATCGATGCTAGACCTTCGATTTTCTTTCCATATCTATAATTATTTCCATTTGTAATTTTATACTCAAGACCAGCAATTGCTAATTATAAATTTAATTTACTATTTTGATCTCTTTCTTGGTTAATAGCCTAAATACTTGTCTGAGGAAGCAATTGATTGCTTTTAGTTATATGACAACAATTGAAAAGTATTAAATTAAACGAATTAGTATTGTCCGACTAATATTTTGTTTTTTTTTGTTACTGAAAATAATTATTTATAGGCCTAAATATTTCAATGTTTTGAATTATTGAAGTATAATTTGAAATTTAATCTAACGATGTTTTCATAAACATTTAAAATATTTTAAACAGGCAATTAAATATATTGCATGTTTCTCTAATAATAATAGATATGTTTATATTAATTTGAAACAATTACTGGCTTGTGAGTGAATTTTATGTTATTATGTAGGCTACAGTGAAAATTGAGGAGAAAAATATTCAGCTTCTTACGATAACATTTTAAAAATATAAGCTATAATATAAATCTAAGAAATAAATTAAAAATAAAAATAAAAAAGCTTAAATATCTGCATGTTTGGTTATGATTTTTATGGAATCGAAATTCATCTTTGAAATGCTGAATTGAAATCAAAAGTAAACGCTTGGAAGACGTTACGAAGCAAAAAATCAGCTAGAAGTTGCAGTACGTACTAAAACGGTAAGAGTCTCTATTGTTTAAAAATTCCGGAGATAATTACGCCAAAGATTATACTGAATCACGAGAATAACGGAAAATTTATTTAAAATCCTTTATTTGACTGACAATAACTTTTGAAATAAACACGCAATAAAATGGCAACTTATCGTCATGGGGACCAGAGTTTGGATATGGTTCGGATTCCAAAATTTATTATGGAACATATGTTTAGGGGAGTATATTTCATTCTTCATTCTAAACGATCCCTCTTGCCAGTCGAATCTAATTGTAACGGGCGAAACTATAGCCTTAATGTGGTGGTATCTCACGTTAAATCAATCAAATGTCAGTGAGCAATTTAATGCTCGGTATTTGCGATATTTTTTAGCTTTCAAATGAATAAGTTTATGCATTTAATTTAAACACGAAAAATTACTAGAATCGAGATAAATTATATCTAGAAATGAAATTAAACTGCAATTGAATCAGGAATGGATTCCCGTTTATTTATATTTGAGAATCAAACGTAAACTATCTTAATGAGTTTGACCAGACAGCCGCATCATTAGGAATTCTTTCGCTACAAGAAATCTGGAATCATAGCCAGTCCAAATATATGTAATAATTATTTTTATCACTTTATTTTGAATTTGTCGGAGTTGATGTTCGTACAATCATGATTCGTAAGATCAAAAACAGATGACATGTTTCATTGAACTTTTTATCTGATAATTGTTTTGATTATATAATAGTTGGAAATTGTCGAGAATTATCATTCATTGTATATAGTATGGTGCATGGATTAAATATACACAAATTAGAAAAATGAACCTTAGCTGTTATTTGGTTTTAGATAATATTTACACATCTATAAGAACTAGTAATATGTTTATGTATTAACCTAATGTAGTCCTAACCTTGTAATTCTAATAAGGTTAGGACTACAGTTTTTATCCATTACCCGTGTTGAACAAATTGAAGACGACACTTGTCCGTGAAGCAAAATAAATTCCAATAATAACTTATAGTCTATCAATTGTACTTAGAATCTCGTGTATGAAATTAATCTAATGCAATCTTTCCTGGTATCAAATCTGTTAATACAATAGTCAAACAATGGATTATCACTTTATTTTGAATTATTTTGAACAATACAAATCAAACACTGTATTATAGAAATGGTGAGATCTGATATTGAGAATAGAATTGACAAATGGGCTCTGGTAAAAAACACTGGAGCCATGAAAAAAGCCGTGAGAAAATATACAGGGTGAGCCATAACTGTTGATAATAAATGCGTACATCTAAAAACTAAGTCTGAAAGACATAATCCATAGGAGAGGATTTATAGCTAGTATCGGACACAGAATCCTTTAAAGAGGATGCAGAAAGGAAACAACATGTCTTACAAAAGTTTTTACTACCTGAAGTACTCGACTTTACTCGGGAAAATCCCCCAGGAAAGGGGTGAAACTGCGACCTCTACGCAAATCTCGCAAATCTGCCCTGGTTGTAGCTTATTTTATTTTCGTGCCTAGGGAAAGATATACAAAGTCAGTGACATTCTTGGCCACACAACAAATTTGAAATGTAGAAAAAATCCACATGATAGCGTGAAGACTAGAATTGTGTTGTTGAAACACCACAAAGGTTTGTATTAAAAAAAAAAAAAAAAAAAAAATTGATTTATCGTGTTTTTAATGGGGCACAGGAGCTCGAACTGATTTTTTGCTCAAAAATTTGCTTACAATATCCTTGTCATCTGTACTACTAAAGCGATTTCATGACTGTCATTTATTGTATACAATGTTTATTTCTCTCTGTACGAATGGAAATTGGCGAATAATTAGTTTTTTGTGATCGTGCAAATGGAAACATAACAAAAGCGTGCCACCTTTGTTACGAAACTTTACCTAGTCGCTGAATTTCAAATGGGAGAATGTTTACCCACAGTCATCATCCTCTAAGAGAACAAGGATACTTTTCTGTGGTGCAACAGATGGAGGAAGTCCACGAACATGAAGAACGCCACAAAACAAAAACGATATTCTCAATCTGGTAATAAATGATCCGCATATCAACTTAAGAACACCTGTTCGTAAACATCAACTTTCATCAATCATGCAACTTTCAATCATGTAAATTTTGCGTTAAAACATCATCATCCCTATCATTTTTAACGTGACGGATTTTCCACCTAGAGTACTGCCAAAGGATTTTGCAATAATGTGTGAAAAACCATCTTTTTCCGTCTAATGTTCTCTTCACGGATAAGAAAATGTTTATAAGAAATGTGATTTTCAGTTTTCATAACCAGCATAGTTGGAAACTATCCTGATTGGAAACAAACTGGTGTTGTGCCATCTCGGAACCAACACCAGTTTTCAATTAGTTTCTAAACAGGAATCATTAGAGACCGTTCTTATAGGTCTATTTTGTCAAATAGACTCTCAAGAGAATCATATCGAGTTTCTTGGTGAATTTGATCGAAGACATTTTTCCTAAATTGTTAGATGTTTCCTTAGCATCGAAAATAACCATATAATACTGTACATGCCCGATAGAGAGCTTCATGATTTTAATATTGTAGTAAGGGAGGAACTTGGTCGGAAATTTCCTGAAAGAGGGACGGGAAGGGATAGACCAATCTGTTGGCATACTAGGTTACCTGATTTAAACCCCTTTGATTTTTAATAGAATTATTTGAAATTCTTTGACTACTCCACGCCAATCGCAACTGTAGCAGAACTACAAGAGCGGTGTACAATGCTATGAGAACTCAGTCTGAAAATTTAAAGCATATAAGATAGTTTATGCTACGGTGTCTTAACAGTTGTGTGGTCGAGACTCACTTTAATGACGTAAGAAAGTAAAAGAAAAGAAAATAGATCATAAAACCCATAGGAAAGCAGTTAGATCCTGTCTTCGGGATTTTTCCTTTAGAATACGCATACGCATTTATTACCACAGTTACGGTTCATCCTGTATATGTAAATGTTTTTAATAACACTGTACAAATATCGAATTATTCCATCAACCCGGACATTAAACATCCTTAACTGTAAAGTAGTAAAAAGTAATTACTGTATTTTAAAAATCTGTAAGAATAAATATGATATGTATTGTATTGTATATATTTAAATAATCTGTATTTTAAGTCAAATTGTTGGATTTGAAGTTGCGAGATTTTGTGAAAATTTTCTTCTGTATATAATCATTTATAAGTTATTATCAAATCATTTATATAGTAATTACTTGGATTTTTGAGAATTTGAATGATTTATTAGGGTATGAAATGACACTAATCTTTTAGTGTTATCATTTTGTATAATCAATCAGTACTGTGTTTCAAGGCTTAAAAAGTAAAAACTTAGAACTTTGTGAAAGAAAAATTAGAATAAGTAGAACAAATCATCTGTTAGAGCAATATGTTCGATAAAATATCACGACAAAAGCAGTATAATAATTTGATAAAATAGCTTAGTATTAACAACGAAAGGAAAAATAGAGTTAATTTAGTGCATACTTCGATTTTATTATTTTTAACATAAAAATTTCGTACCACTGTCACTCATTAGTTACTAGAATAATGATTCTGGATAGGGTATGGCCTTTATTTTACAATAGCAGTTACAATTATTGGATATGTGAAAACAATTTTAAAAAATACAGGACATCATGAAAATGTTAAAATTAATTACGATATCAAATTAAAAACTTTTAAAATATAATAAAGAGCAATCTGTCAATATTTTTAAAAATCTTTTTTCAGTATTAGATCTTTTAAATACATAGGTTAAACGATGTTCGTTTTGTTTTTTCCTCTTTACTTCTGTTCTATTCTTTTCTTGAAACTATTGGTGTTTAATTTAAAATCAAATGCTAAATTGAGCACTAAATTTAATTGTGTCTGTTGAGAATACTAAAAGTAAATATATAATTGGGGTAAACATTAAATCAAGAAACGCCAAAATGGGATTTCATTTGTATATTGAAATAGAAATAACAATAAACTCAGCAAATTTTCTGCTTTTATTAAAGCTGAAAAAATATACAAAACCAAAGTACTTGTGCAAATATGAAAATGTCCTCATGAAAATGCCTCACTTGCTTTATTCTTCATTACGGCACTGAGTTAAATCTAGTGAAAAATCAAACCTTTTTTCTTGGGTGCAGTACGAATAATGACGAACGAAACTCATATCCAAACTATCTGCAAAGTGCCACAAAGATCCATACGGGATCAAGCTTTTATGATGCTAGATGAATCTCTAACTATTCATATTTAAACCTTATTATTAGCTCAGTTTTTTAAAACTGTATTTTAGTAAATCATTCTTGAATCGTGTATTTTTTTATCCAACATCATGTTTTTCATTTACTTTTATTGAAAAAATGTGGTTTTGTATTGGTTATTTTATTTTAAATTATTATTAAAATTGTTTACAAATGTAATAATAAGACCAAGGAACTTTATTAAGAAACCAAAATATTATTAATTACGAAAAATATGTTCTAAATACGAAAAATTAAAACTTTCTTCTTTATAATGTGCTTTAAAAATATACTTTACTCTTGTTATTAATTAAAGTTAATGCTTGACGTAGACTATTTACCATTTACAGAAGTGCATTTGTTTATCTTCTGTTGTTCCCCTCAATTTCTTGTTCAATTCCTTTTAAAATTATATTTACTAAACATTGAGTAATTATTTAAAATTCTTTAGAAATTCTTTTAAAATGTATAAATATTGCAATATTCATATTTTACAGAGATATAAATTAAAACAAAGATCACCCCATATATATTTATAAATAACAAATGTTTTAATAAAATATATCTGCTTTTAGCAGGATTTTTTTTTTTTGGATGTTGTTAAACAATAATAAAATTAAATAATGCTGATATTAACAAAATTAAATTGTTATTATTTACCATTTTAAACAATAACTAAATAAGAGAAATGGTAATTAAATATTTAAATATATACAGGTGAAATTTCCTGTTATTCCTATAACATGTAAATAACCTAGCACTGCATGATCTAAATTAACTTATATTTATTAGTTTAGTTAATATGAGCTAATCTACTTATTATATTTTCAAAATAGAATAAAATGTTATATACATAAATAATTAGTGGAGAGTGTGATGATGTAAAGTTAATGTTGCTAGTGATAAAGGTTATTAACATCTGAAGGATGTATACAATGTAAGCTATTGCTTTTCAAGCAAATCAAAGATAAAATGTGTGGGCTTTACAAAAATTAGATTAATTCAATTTGTAAACAATAAGAAAGATTGTTTATATTTATCAAATATTGAGAATGCAATTTTAAAAGTTTTCAAAGTAAATTCTTTCTAATGGTATTTTGTTAAAAGTTCATTTTCAAACTAACCATTTTCTTGCGTTAAATAAAACGTCATATTTAAAATACATACGAATATTTTAAAGTTAATTGCATATTCCAACGTGAAGAATGTTTAAAAAAAAACATAATTTCGTATTCGGGTCAAAGTAAAGTATGTTTGAATTTATTAGTATAAGATATATGTTACTGTTGATGAACATAGGAAGGGTATTGATGACTGACTATCTGTAAGTTCAAATACCTTTATCCTTTAGTTTTTTTCTTGAAACAGACGTTTAATATTATTTATAACATTTTGATTATTTCTTAACGTGTCTATTCAGATCCAGAAAAAGATGTTTCCAGCAGAGTCATTACACCTGGGATCTGGACACAGAGAGGACCACAATTTCTTAGTCCACAAATAGTCTTTAATGTAAAAATTGTTTATAAACTTTCTTTTGATAAATGGTGAAAAATATATTTTCGTTTGATTTATTTGCATTTTTATGACTTTCGGTGAGAGACGACCCTCATTGCTATTGTGATTTTATAATTTTTGACAACGCATAACAATGGCCATTTATAATTCTTTCATTCTTTATTATTCTTTTTCATTTTGTCATTTATCCATATATTTATATTGCTACAATATTAAAAATTTCGTTCACTTTTCTCAATCTTTGTATCTATTTAGCTTTTGCACCCACGATTCAAAATAATTAAAAATTGAATTTATTATTTTCAAGATTTTAATATTTTGCAAGTGAACGCTACTCACGATGATCAAGATATTTACTGCATTTTAAAATATATACAATATTAAAATTTTGCAATGAAAAATACATACAAAATGATTAATATATTTCGTTTTAAAAATGAGATTAACCGTTATTCTGCAACAGTTTGGATGAGTAAATGAAACTAATTGGCTCTTCTCATCCAAACTGCTGCTTTATGCTTTAGGTTTATTATTATTTTCAACTGTACATTGCTACATATAAACAGGAATTTATTTGTAATTGTGCACAAATTTTGTGTCTTGCAATTTTTAATTGCATTTTATTTTTTGTAATGTTATTCGTTATCGATATCTCTTCTTCGATTATGCCAACGACTGGAATAAATAAAAAAAAATTTGCTATTTTAAAAAGCCGTTGCAAGCAATTTTAAACGGGCATTTATTTACTAGAAAGAGCGTTTTTATTGATTTAAAACGTATAATTCTTCAGACAAGACAAATAATTATTAATCTTTCTCTTAACGTTGACGTTAATTCTATCTGTTGCTCTCAGGGTGAGGTCCGCTGGTTGAGCAGTAATTGAAGTCATAAAGTGAACCTAATAAGCGATTTCCTCATTACGACTCTACTCATCGGCATGGCTAACTGACCTCCACACTCATAAACACTCCACACAGTTGTATTTATCAAGCAGTTTCTGTTTATTTCCGAATTAGTCTTTTCATTATTTGCCATTGTTTCTAAGAGAGAGGATGCATTCAAATCTGTAAGGCATTCATTTGGATTTTTTGCATAGCACTCAATGCATTCATTATATTTTGTTAATATATGTACGATATTATCATGTTAATTTGATATAACTATGCATTGAATTCTTTGCAAATTATTCATAAATATGTCTTATGTGGAAACTCTTAACTAATTGAATTTAAATTTTCGCATGATTAGGAGAAAAAAAGTGTTTGGAAATTTTATCATTTTAATTTTTGATGTTATAACGATATGGGCATATAGATAAATGAAAATACAGAATATAATAATAAAGAATTACAGATGGTCCTTATTAAATGCGCATTTTTAAAATTGATAAAAGAAAAACAATTGATGTTCTTGGTCATTAGCTAAGATTATTAGAAATTGAGGGAAATATTTACAGAAAAAGAGGAAGAGGGTGCACCCAATTTTGGATAAGACAGATAAAAGGATGGACAAATTATAAATATCATCATCTCATAGAAATGACAGAAAGAAGAGAAAAATGAAATCGCTAGTAAAAAGAAAAGTATCGTGAAATAAGATAATGTTTAACAGACTAATGGATAGATTCTGTTATTTTTGTGCTACCATCTGTTGTCATGTTCATCAACTATGAAAAATTATCTTTTTATATTAAAAATAATTAAATTTACTAATTATTGTTCATAAATATTATAAATATTATTATTAAAAATTTTAATTACATTTTACATTATTATTATTATTATTGCATTGAGGGCAGAAGTAGCCATCGACGTTTTAAATAATTGATATCTTTCTCTTCTTTATTTTCGCTTTTTCCCATGTTTATATGGAGTCGTCGTTTCCTTCTCTAATACGTTTCTTCCATTTCTCCCTATCAAGGGCTTCTTCTCTCTTAAGTCCCCTCTGGTTCAAGTCTTCTTCCACCTTATCTTTCCAACGTATCTTTGGTCTTAAATGATTGATATATCATTCAGTATATTGCAAAAAATGAGATTTTGGAGACGTTCACTTAACTGCTATCATACAGCACTTGTTTTACTTGAAGGAGGAGAAAATGACTAGATAAAAAATAACAATATCTAGTATATATTATTCAAATTCAGCTTATATATATATATAAGTTAATCAAATAGTTTATTTGGTTCAATCGTCATTGTCATATTATTCATTTTGTCAAAACAATTTTAAGATATATGGAATTTTATGTATGTTTAGTCCATCGATAGCCTTTCCAATAATAAATAGATGGAATAGATGTATTTTCTGTAAGTTGTTTACCATATACAAAAATTAATATGTGTCCGACAAAAACGCATCTCAATGCTTTTCAATCACTGTGTGATTATAAAGTTTATAGTAATAAAGATCTGTAAATATTAGCAGTTAATTCTTTACATATATTACTGTATATCTTTTAGACTTAAATGTTGATATTTTCATACAGAAAAATGGTACTTTCTGTATTGAATTATTTTGTGATAAGTTTTTCTTTGTATTAGATTAGATTAGATTGGATTGATGGTATAAAGCAATGCAACATATGGGCTATCAGCCAAAGGGGGTGCCTCTCGAGAGGATTTTTATGGGAAGCTAGCCTCTAGGTGTTAAACATTAAAGAAAACCAGAAAAACACGCTGGCCGCATAGAGTTTTCCTGGTTGATGAGGCACGAACCACGACCGGTGTATTATAAAGTATATAAAATTAATTTTGCAAGTTGTTCAAATTTTTTTTTTTTTTTTTTTTTTTTTTTTTTTAATTTCCGTCCTCTATTCACCAGTCACATTTCCGTTACAGGTAGATTTTCAGTATTTTCTGTTAATAACCTTACTATCTAGACCTTTAAAAGTCGTATTTGTGTGTTTTTTTTTTTTTTTTTAATTTTTCGTTACTATTTAACTTCTATAACATTTAAATTCCATTGAAAAAGAAATACAGTCCAACTAACTCGTTTATAACGTCATCCATGGGACCGGGAATTTTTTGACGTTATAACCGAGTGTCGTTATCTGCAAAGTCTATTATTATCATAATAAATTTATTATCATATGTATAAAAATGCAAACTACATGTTTAAATCAACTTTATTTACATTATTATGTTTAAGTTTACATCGATGTAATTAAAAATTTCAAAAATTACCTTTTATAAGAAATTTCTATTAGTCATAAATTTCAATAATGGCGGAACTTCCGGTTTTGAGAATAATGTCGAATCAAAAGGCAACAAAAGCTTAAACTAATGTATGCCAATTAAAAATAATTTAATTATTTCTTTATAAACTATTTAATGTAATATGTTATATTAAAAATAATAGAATATTTAACAATTTAGCATAAAATAATTTGAAAATGAGTACATAATAACCGATCGTCACGTCGTTAAAAGTGTAGCAAACCTCACCCCACCGAAGTCAGTGGTGAGAGTACTACCCACAGTCGTTCTAGACCCTTTTTTTTTTTTAACTCTTTCCGCCCTGTGGGCACTAAGAGGGCCTCTTTTAGTAGGCCCATTATGGGTTCGGTCAGGCCCACAATGGGGCGACCGGGTGGTGAGGGACGGGGCCCGACATATCCGAACGGACCACCCCCCGAAAAATTCCTGGGGATTATTAGACCCGTTCGGATTCGATCCCGGGTCCCCCAGAGCGGTAGGCTGCCACCTTTACCGCTCGGCCATCCGGCCTCCGTTCTAGACCCTATAACTAAACACGTAGTATTTTCTTTGTGAAATAAAATTTGTAATCTAATTTTGTAAATTTGGGAGTGCTTCAAATATGACGTTAAAACAGAGTTTTATGTCGTTACAAGCGGGTTTTTTAACATTATCTAGTATAGTAAAGTCGTGGGACCGATAAAAATTTGACGTTACATTAGGGTTGTCGTTACATCCGATGACGTTATAACGAAGTTAGATTGTAATTCGGAAAGAACTCAAATGATACAGAAATTCAACGGCAAGGAAAATGTA
Source organism: Centruroides vittatus (assembly GCF_030686945.1). Lineage (NCBI taxonomy): Eukaryota > Metazoa > Arthropoda > Arachnida > Scorpiones > Buthidae > Centruroides > Centruroides vittatus. The sequence continues at coordinate 1,859,467 of NW_027122405.1, read as the reverse complement.
GCAGTGGCGTTCCGAGAACGGACTAGGGGGACTAGGCTAGTCCCCTAAATTCTTGAAGTACCGTCTGAATATTATTTTTAATGCATTTGTATTTTTTCGTGTATTTTTCCCATCCAACATCACCTCCTTTATTTCGAGTTCAACTCTTTCACGAACCAACATGTACTGTACACCCCTCAGGGCTCCTTTAGTTGACTCATCGACAGGACTAGTTGGCAAACACGTGTTCCTGTCATACTGTTGTGTTTTGTGCGCGTCCAGACGGTTATGTAATAAGAGCTTTTGTTTCCTGTGCTTATTGAAAACAACATTGCATTAGTGATTATCTTAAAACATCTAAAAGTTTTCATCTAAAGTGTGAATCTACTTAAAAGACGGTATACGTGATTAGAATGCTTTGAATTCAACATGGAAGAGGACTCGTTAGGAGAAGCGGGTCCCTCGCAGCCAAACATAACGCAGTTTGAATCTGTGAATGATGCAGCTGATATAGGCGAATCGTCACAGCAGAGTGAAGACAATTAACAATTTCTGTGCTGTATTCTGGATCGTCTGCTTAAAACGTCGTTTGGACCCTTAAGCTTCCAAGAAAAAAATTATCTATCAACGAGTTGCTTAACTTTTCCGGCAACATTTAAAACTGCATGTGACGTCATCTGTGTTACGATATTTTATTAAAAAACTTTTTATATTTTTAATTATTATAAAATGGCAAAAAGTTTAGTTTTTAGGATAGAGATGGTTCTACAAAAAAAAAAAAAAAAAAAAAAAAAATTGCAAGTGATAATAATGAGTAAAATCGTCATTTAGTCCGACCTACTCGAGATATAATACACGACCCTTCTTTATCTTCCCATCCCGTCGACCTTTAACCGCCAAAATTTAATAGCATCAATCCCCTTATTACACGAACCTCCCTGCAAAATTTCAGAAAATTTCGGCAAAATGACGTGAGTTATTAAGCTTCAATAAAATCGTATCCCCACACATACAGAAAAAAACCCCGAGTTTTTTTTTCATTTCTCGACGTTTCAAGGTCTATTGAATCCAAAAAGATAATCTCGAGGGAGGAGAATTCATTTATTGACGGATAGACATAATTTCCGTCAGTTATATATAATAGAGCCAGGAAAGTAAAATTAATGTGAAATAAAATGAGTTGTTTCCGTTTAAATAATAATTATTACAATGTATGAAAATGGGGTATCTCACATCTGATCTCTTTTGAAAATTGTCATTGCAAGCCGCTGAAAGGTAGGTACTCCGAGAAGCTTCGAATATAAAGGCATGGATAATAAAGTTGAAGGATGAGGCAATTGAGATTTTTTTAAACTCTTTCCGCCCTGTGGGTACTAAGAGGACCTCTTTAAGCAAGCCCATTATAGTTTCGGCCAGGCCCACAATGGGGCGGCCGGGTGGCGAGGGACGGGGCCCGACATATCCGGACGAATCACCCCCGAGAAATTCCTGGGGATTTATCTATCCGTCCGGATTCGAACCCGGGATCACAGAGCGGTAGGCTGCCACTTTGATCGCTCGGCCATCCGGCCGATCTGAGAGATCCGAGATCGAATTCACAATCGAAAACCCAATGAATTTTTCATAGGGCAATCCGTCTAGATATGCTAGACTTCGTCTCTCATGAACCGCCCCATTGTGGACCTGGCCGAACCCAAGTTGAATATGATTAAAAGATCCTCTTGGTGCCTGTAGGGTGGAATGAATCAAAAATGAAAAAAGGAGAGGATAATAAAGTTACAAACAAAAAACGCGAAAATCTACCTACAGTGTAGAAGTGGCCGATAAACAGGAAAGGAAGATTTAAAAATAAAATTTAGAAGTTAATTAATTAATGAATTCTTGAAAAATTTATTTTTTAAATTCGTAATTTTTTTTTTATTCAGACCGCTAGGGGGCAACATTCATAATCGTCTGCTTCAAAGTACGAACTTAGAAATTTAGTGTTTTTCAGTTTATCCATTTATCTTTCGAATGTATTATTCATTTTAAATCTTTAGTTTACTGAAATTACAGTTTATCTTTGAAGCTTCAATAAAGCACAAGTTGATATTAACTTCCTATTTCTTTCTTTTTGTTCGTAGTATGAATAGTTATGGAGCCGTATTCTGGTCACTTATCTCTCGTCTCTTCTTTCAGAAACGAATGACGTCAAAACGAGAGACGAAATTCGTCTCTCGGAGACAGAGGTGATAACTTTTAACGATCTCATCTTTATTGATAACGTCACGATTCTACTAGGTTGATTGTGTCGGATTATCTGCGCGCGCAACATATCACAGAATTTTAACCAATGAAATTGTAAGGTTTTCGAAATTGCAGAATAAGAAAACATAGAGCACGTGGCACGACAAGAAGTACATAGAGCATGTGGCAGACCAAAATGTCTCGAATAACGTCAGCGACTCTGGTAATGTTATCTTCGGAACAAATGAAAGTTTTAGTAATCGAGCTTCAAAGTGTCCATATTTAGTTAAGGGAAAATTAGATGAAAATATTTCAAAAAATACTTTGCAAGACGGATGGCTAGAAATAAGAGATAGAATCAACAGTACAGCCAATGGTCCACTGATCGAAGTGGCATCATTAAAAAAAAAACAAAAAAATGGAGTCAGTGCCATTCCAGAATTATATGTAAAGCGGCCGCTCTAAGAAAAGACTTCCGAGATTAGTTTTTCCGTACACATCTGTTTGTGAGTTTATTTCAATAATGAATGTATACGTCTAAAAGAGTAGGATTATCTGTGTGCAAGCAAGTGCTGTCACTTTCCTTATTGTATGGGTGTGAAACCTGGGCATGGCAGAAGAAAATTTGAAAGTGGAGTGAATACTGTTGAACCGAGAATGCTGCGTGCGGTTTGTGGCAAAATGCTCATGGATAGGATAAGGAATGAAAGGATTTACGAGTTGTGTGAAATGCAAAAGCAAGCGAGTGGGCACAAGGGAGGTTGCTAAGGTGGTTGGGACGTGTGGAGTGTGTAAGCAATGAATGACTGTTAAAGCGAGTCTGTGTTGGTGAGGTTTGTAGCAAGTGATCTAGGAACCGCCTGCCAAAGAGATGGACACATGATGTGCGAGATGCTTCGATTGCAAAGAATATTGTGAGTATGCATGGATGAAGTTGGCATAAATGTGTACAAAAGGCCTCAATGAGTGCAGAAGAAGCGAGAGAAGTATGTGTGGATCGAACAGCGTGGAGACAGCTCATTCACTGCCAACCTGAAAGGGAAATGGCATGTATGTATGTATATATGTATGAATATTACATATTAATAATTTTATAGGATCTCAATTCTTATATTAAAACTAATATGTAATTTTACCTTTGAATTGGATTTTATAAAATATTGATACAAAAAATGTTTTAGTGACATTATATCATTATTATTTTTAAAATTTTTAACAAATGAGCTATCAAATTGCTTTTATATAAAAAAAGATCAAATCATATGGTAAATTTTAGTAGTACTTCAAAAGGATAGCTCTCCCAATGTCAATATGTCAACAAACTATAAATAAACTTTTTTGTTTTGTAACCTTATCTTTATAAAAGTAACCGGATAAACTTTATATTTTTTAGTTGTTTTGTAGTTATGTTTTTTACATGAATTACGGGTAATGCAATAAATGATTCTGTTTCAAATCTTATCTAATGAGGGAGATAAGGACTATGTTAATTTATATGTTGATATACATGATGGTACATAAACAACTCCACAAACCTGATTGAATTTGATTAAATTCTAAATTAATAATTAGTAATAATTAGATATGGCTTAACTGTCTGTTTCTAGATCAATTACTTTGTATCTAATTATCAACTTAATCTTATTATAGCCTTATATTTATATATATATAAAATGGAAGACAGAAATATTTCATATCTGACATGTTTTTATTTCTTTATCAATCAATTAAAAAGATTCTTTTTTATTTTTGTGTTGTAAAATGATAATATAAATTGTCTAGCTCAGTGATGAACAACCTTTCTTAAATGTAAACTTCACAGGTTTCTGGTAGGCCATTTGCAGTTTTTTCTTAGAATTCCAGGTTTTAAGCTTTTGAGTATATAAACTTTTACTATTTATTGAAAAGGATTTTATGGGTTTTATCATATTAGGCCCAATATATAAAATATGTTTGTTTTCAAACTGAAATTTGAATAATTATTATTCAATAACTTTTTTCTATACTACTATTTCTAAAATATTAATAATAATTAGTTTTACTGTTATAAAATTTATTTTTAAAGTAACATGATTTTATTATGTAAGATTTAAAAACTTTTAAAATTCTTTAGCAGTTTGGAATAATTAATATTAAATCGTAGAAAATTAAGTTATACTTTATTTGTTTTTTCTTTTTAGTGTTCTGAAGGATGCAATCATTGGAAGAAATCAATCAATTCATCTTGCAAGGAAGTGTGTGTAAGTATGTCTTTCACTCATTAAGCCATCATTCATTAGTTGGAGTATGAATGAGGCCACTTTTCCCTTTTTTCAGTGTTTTTAAAGAATTTGATATTATCATATAAACACTTTATTTAACAAGTCTAATACCAATATATATGCCGAAGACATTGTATGTATCTTATTACGAAGGACTAAAGCAAACCAGAATGATGATCTCAGACTTGTTCAATTGGGAAAGAATCAAGATTGATATTTTTATATATGTATGTTGATATATATATGAAAATTTTAGCTTAAATATTATAATTTTAAATGGCAGATGAGATAAATTGCATCTTTAAGTCTGGCAGCGTTAGTGCCATCATATTGGTGGTTAAATCAGTTATGGTCAATTCATCAATAGAAGGAAACGAGTTTAGTTCACTTTTATAGTTAGACTAAATTACTGAGCAGCGTTATAGTTTCTCTGCCCAAAAAGAAGAAACATTTGATTCATCAACTAAGAATAAACAGGCTGTATGGTATGAACATTTTTAAAGAAAAGAAATGAGATGGTTCTTTGAGACATATGGAATTTTACAAAAATTTTTAATCTTTCGAAAGTAGTAAGACTGATGATGATTTTGCCACACAGCATTGTAGGGCTTCCCTTGCATTGCTTAGTGGCAAAAGAAAAAGATATTTAGCATGATTAAAAAAAGTAAGACTGAGATAGGAACTTCCACTCATCCATATCACAACCAGAAAACACTGTCCTTAGTAATTGCAGTGAAAGTCAATAAAATGACTGTCATAAGTACACTGTAACAAAAGAAATTATTAACAAAGCAAAACATTGCACAAAAGCATATAACAGGAGGCACTCATCAGGCAATAACAAGACTCATGACACATCAAGATGGTACATATAATAAATTTAGATGTACTGTACATTTATGATGTGTCCTGTAAAATACTTGACCTTTTTTTAAATTGTGACGTTAAAGAGTATAAAGCTATTGCCATTCTATTGATAGCATTTATGGCAATAGCTTTATAAGCTATATGCAGAGATAAAATTAAATTTTATTTATGAATGGTATTTAATATAAACATTGTGCAATATCAATGTTAATAAAGAATTTTTTCACTTTTTATGCTGTCTGCATTTTTATTCAAAAATCATAATTTTTCTATCAACATCCCAGCTATTCTCCATTCTAAAGATTGGCAAGTATGTACTTAGCAAATGCACTAGCAATTTAACAAGGGTTCTTTCATCAGTTTGTATATATTTACTGTTATTAATTTCTCAATACAAATCATAAGTATTTAAAACATACAGTATATCTATTCTACATAATATTAAATACTAGATAGATTAGAAGCGTTTGTTCTATTAATTTTATCTAGTATTTTCAGTAGGCTATTAAATAAACTTAGTTGTTTAATATAAAACATTAAAAGTTTATTTTTTCAGTTTATAGAAATAAACCTAAAATAATTTGTAAATTATTTCAGTTATATGCTCTTTTATACTTATAAGCAAACTGATAAAATTATACCATTAATAAATCAATAACTAATTATAATAATAATGTCTATTTTTATTTCTGTTAACCTTCCAGGATAGAATGATTTTAGTTTTATTCAATTATTAATTTTAATGATTCTGTTGATGATATAATTAATTTTATGACTTCAAATAACTCAGAGTAAACCACATCTTCTGTACCTTTACCAGCAACAAACAACACTTTTTAAAACAAATGTTTTCAGCCACTTTTAGAGGCCTGCCTTAAGTTTTATATTTAAGTGGGTTCTAGCTTTAATAGAGGTATTGACTCAAATAATTCATTTACTGCTATGAATATATTGAATTTTTTTGATATTCTACAATCCAGAAGGAAATATTTCTTTAATTATTTAAATAAAACAAAACTGTTACTTTTATTTTAACCCTAGATAACTAAATATTCATCTAATAGACTACCCACCCCTGCCTGTTTTGTGAATTCGAGATGTTCCTGTTGCGCTCACAGTACCTCACTCACAGTACCTTCATAAATAGTAAAATGAGTTATCCAAAGGTGATAAGCACAGCTGTACACTTGTTACTTTTTGAGATTTGCTGTAATTGCCGTCTAACAGTCAAATGCTTAGTGAGAAGTTTGAACGTGCAGAACGTGCAGAAGTTTGGACGTGCAGAAGTTTGTGTTAAGGTACTTATGAATCTTTGTCCCAGATGGTGGCACCGACCTGGCGATGTATATATACTAGTTGAGATGTTGGTCGCCAAGGCAGAGCCACTGTCTGGGACAAAGATTCACAAGTATCTGCATTAATACTATAATCAGCCAACTATTTTGAATATTTTTGCATTTTTCCTGCATTTTATTACTATCCTAAATATTTTTTATGATGGATTTGATAAAAGATCAAGAGAAAATTTTGCAGTTTTTGAATGAATTGGACAATGCACAATTGAAGAGCAGGATGTATTACAATCAAGCTCCAAACAAGAAGATAACTATGAAGAAGAAATTCATAACCTAACTGATGAAAGTGAGCAAGAATCTGCATTATCTTCTGATGAGGAACTGAATATTGATCACCAAAACTGTAATCAAAGATTTATTATTGACTCTGATGACGATGCCATGCATCCACCTGCGCGTCAGCAATCACATTCACGACACAATCCATTGCTTGTAATTCATCCCTGTAAAAATTTCACATATAGTAAGAATAAACAGAAATGGTCCACAAATCCATGCATTCACACATTTGTACAGCTGCTTGTAATATTATTAGCTTTATACCTGGTCCTGTCATTGAAGTTAGAGATATATCAAACCTGCAAGATTTATTTCATTTGTTTGTTTCTGAAGAAATGATCAATGACATGGTTTACTACACCAATGCAGGTTGTGTATGGCATACACCAAAGGAGACCATTGCTGCTGATTGAATGGTCTCCTTATTCAATCAGCAGCAATGAAAAACAATCATTTGCCTACAAGAACTTTATTTCACAACAAAAAAAGTGGTTGCATTTTCAACGCTTATATGAGTGCTGAGAGATTTAATTTTTTTATAAGATGTTGCCGATTTTATGACAAGAGTACCAGACAAACAAGAAGAGGTACAGACAAGTTTTCACCATTCAGAGAATTTTGGGAAAAATTTATACTTAATTGCAAGAAGTGGTACAGTCTGAGTCCAAATGTCACAGTTGATGAACAGCTTGTTGGGTTTTGAGGATGCTGCCCATTTCGTATGTATTTACCAATAAATACGGGATCAAGGTCGTGATGCTAGCTGTTTCAGATTCAAAGTATGTTTATAATGCCATGCCTTATTTGGGTAAAGGTACAAACCCACTAAATGTACCACTAGCTACCTACTTCGTAAAGCAGCTTTGTGAACCATTAAAAGGTTCAAATCGCAATATAACTATGAATAACTGGTTCACATCAATTCCTCTTGCCTCTGAATTGCTGCAGCCTCCTTACAATTTTACAATTGTTGGTATATTGCATAGTAACAAACGAGAAATTCCACAAGAACTTAAAAATTCAAGGACAAGAAAAGTAGGTACTTTGTTATTCTGTGTCATATAAACCCAAATCAAATAAAGTTGTATATCTTCTTTCTACCACTCATGATCAGTAAGATATCAATCCTATGACCAGTGGTGTAGCAGTAGGGGCGGAGGAAAATTCATCGCCCCCTTATTTAGGTATCTCAATTTAAAAGACTAAAATATACAGTAATTCTAAAGAACTTTTCAATAAGAACAATCATCATTATTGTGTATTGTATAGGTGTATTGTATTATTATTATTTATTGTGAAATTTTTCCACCCCCTAAAAGTGCCACCCAGGGCGGGCCGCCCCTGCCGCCCCAATATGCTACGCCACTGCCTACGACAAACAAGCCTGAGATAATCCATCATTACAACAGGACCAAAGGAGCAGTGGCTACCATGGATATATTATGTTCAGGATGAGTACTGCTTGTAAGACTTGTAGATGGCCACTTTGCTTATTCTTTACAATAAATGCATATGTTATTTATGTGTCAAATAAAGTACGACAGCGGCAAAAATCCTTCACACGAAAAGATTTCGCATTAACATTGGTAAAGCTGTGGTTGAAAGAATGTTACAATATGGTAACTTTAAGACATTCCATCAAAATAAATATTGAAGATATTTTGAATATTGAAAAGCCCACAGAAGACATGACTAAAAGTGTGGCAAACAGATGCAGAATTGTACTTTCTGTCCATCTAAGAAATGCAGAATGACAAAGTATGCATGCAAATACTGCAACAAGGATATTTGTGGAGAGCACACTTTTAACATCTGCCAAGAGTGCAAATGCTGATTTTTATCACCTTTCTATTTTTTAATTGAAATATTATAATACTTCTCTTAAGATACCCTAATTTGTTTAAAATAAATACAGGAAATATAAAAATATACTTGTTTTTAATTCATAGTCTATGAGTCGAATGATTAGTTACAGAGTAACACTGATTTAAGTTCAGTTATCTAGGGTTAAGAAACCATTCCTCATAAAATGTTATATTTTATTTTATTATTGTTAATTAATAATAATAGCAATTAAATCTTCAAGTGAGACATTTTTTAATTGTTATATCTAACTTGTTTTTTTAATGTTAGTTTATGAACCAAGAATTTTTCTAATTTATTGTAGTCTTTCTTACTTACTTAATGTTATCAGTCAGTTACTGTTATCAGGTTATGTTAGTCCCAAAATAATTACAAATAATGGAAATAATCCATACCAGTCATTTAGTTGAAAGGCAAATTTAAAAAATTTGAATTTTCACAAAAAGAATATTAATATATTTAAAAATTAACACACATTTAAATTGTCTGTTAATGTTATAAAATTTTTTCTCTCAGTTGATATGAAAGATATGTCAAAGACTTCTTTATAAAATGTTCCCTAATAAATAAAATTAATTTTTAAAAGTAAAATTATATCTAATTTACTGTTTATAGAATGAAACAAATTACTTTTAATAATAATGCAGTTATAAGAACTATGATTATGTAAATCTTGTTTTAAAGTTTAAATTACATTTTTGCAAAATACACTGGACGACAAAAAAAATAACGCACCATGAAGGACTTGTTGGATTTGAATAAAAATTGGTATGTTGCATCATCATAGCTAGATATGTAAATGATTAGCTTTTGGGATCAGGTTCTTGTGTTGTATCGCCGCCAGAGGGTAGAAAAGTGCTTCCTCTGTCTGGTATAAAGGTGCACGCTGTGACGACTTGTGCATATGTCCTGTGCTTGTGTTGATGGTTGTGACTTTGTTGAGTGACAGACATGCCTCTATGACACATTCGACGGCCTTACACTCAGTTAAGTGAGTTTGAGAGAGGTCGCATCGTTGGATTGAGAGGAAGAGAATGGTCATATCGCCGGATTGGCTGCCATCTGAACCATTCTGATGGAAATGTTAGGATGTGTTATGAGCAGTGGGGATGTAGGGGAACGCATGAATGGCAAACAGGCTCTGGACGCTATCGACAGACCACCAGGCGGGAGGATCATCTCATTGTACGTCAAGCCCGGATAGCGCCTACAGCTTCATCGTCTACCATTCATGCAGCAGTGACACCTGCGTTACAAAACCGTGTATCCAGCTGCACCATTTCCAGGCGCTTAGTAGAAGGCGGATTGGTCTCCCGATGGCCAGTATGTGTTCTACTATTAACAGCCACTTACCAATGCCTCCATCTGCAGTGCTGTCGTGCACGACAATCATGGACAGCTACCGACTGGCAGCATATTGTCTTCAGCGACGAATCCTGCTTTTGTTTGGGGGCTCACGATGGCTGTGTGACGGTATGGTGGCCCGCTGGTCAAGGTGTCAACCCAGCCTATACTGTGGAATGGCACACGGGCCCAACCCCTGGTGTTATGGTGTGGGGAGCCGTAACATACGACAGTAGGACACCTCTAGTTGTCATGCGTACTACCCTCACAGCCCAACGATATGTGCAATACAACCTCCGGCCACATGTGTTGCCCCTCATGGCAGGGCTTCTGACAGGCATATTCCAGCAGAATAATGCCCAGCCACACACTGCAGGGTTTCCCAAGCATGCCTACATAACATTGCCACACTTCCTTGGCCTGCGCGGTCTCCAGATTTATCATTAATCGAACATGTGTGGGACTACCTGGGACGCCAGCTGTGACAGCCGCGGGATCTGACACATCTTGAGTCCCAGTTGCATCACGTGTGGACAGATATGCCACAGAACATTATATGGAACCTTTATGCCTCCATGCCAAGGCGTATCAGCTTATATCCGCACTAGAGGCGGCACAACGGGATATTAGTGCCTGCACTGTATTGAACATTACTGCACAATAAAGTATGTTTTTGCTTTATGGTTGCAATCATATATCTTGCAATCATATATCAAATTGGTATATGACAATGTCACATACCAATTTTTGTTCAAATCCAACAAGTCCTTCCTGGTGCGTTATTTTTTTTGTCGTCCAGTGTATTTGAAATTTATAATTATCAAAATAAGTATAACTTGATTCAAATTAATTGTATAAAAATTCTACAAAGAATTTTTAAGAATTTTAAGTCAATTTTTTAAATTTAGAATTTTTGACATTCTTAAAAAATTATTATATATGATACTGAAATATAATTATTTCAATAATGGTTTAATTATTGGTGATTAATGAAAAAAGTAATAATAAAATTTTCCATCTTAACATTTAATGAAACAATCATTAATAGTTTATTTTGTTAAAAGTTTAATGATATCTAAATCATTATTTTCTCATATGAATATAATTTTTAAAAATTTTTTTAACAGCAAATTTCAAAGAACTCCTCAAATCAATGGGTAAGTGTAAAATATTTTTTATTGCCTTAACTCAATATTAAAAGTACATAGATTTAAGATTTAATAGATCATTTTGAAATGACATTAAACCAATAAGATTCAACATTAATATTTGCTTTCCTGTAAGATAAAACTTTAGAGATGTTGAAAAATATGTTTTCAATATCTCCAAGTTTTTAATTTAAATTTTTCATGATTATTTATTTATTCTGATAATACAAAAAATGAACACTGCACAAACATTTTCCAAGTGCTTCAGAGTTCTTTTTCAGGTATGACTGAACAGTTACCCAATAGAATGTTATCGGAACTAACACCTACTTGTAAAAGTTAGTTTCAATAATGTTCCATTGGATAACTGTTCAATCACACCTGAAGAAGAACTCTGAAGAAGTTGGAAAACATTTGTTCAGTGTTTGTTTTTTGTATTATACTCACCAGAAATTGGTTCTGTGTTTGTCGTACATATATCCCTGTGTGTATATTTTAATGAAAGTGTTTCTGTTATCTAGGTAGGATCTACTATAAAATCACCATATCTTGATATTTCTGCATTTTTTGCATTAGAGAATTTATCATTTAGAATGATATCTAAGAGAAAAAAATATAAGTAACATTGCTATAAATCTCTAATGCATTCATATTTTATTTTTATTTTTTAACATATTAGAATTAAAGGAAAATTTTAAATCATCCAAAGTCATTAAATGAATAAAAATTTAATATATATACTGTATATTTTCATTTCATAATTATTTTAAATATATTTCACAAATAAATGTCTATTATATTTATTTATATTTATATACAGGGTGATTAAAAAGTCACAGAAATTTAAAAAAATTAAAAACTCACAAACTATTTACAATTAGATGATGCGGTTTTCACAATAATGCTTAGAAAGAAGTGGGATTTTTTATGCATAAATTTTTAGTACCAAAATAGTTACATTTCTTGCCATAGGTGGCAAGAATAAGATTACACTTGATAACATTACATAATTTGTGTTGTTGTTCTAGAGTTTACACTAAAAACATTTTTATTTTTTTATTCTTATTTTAAGAAATTTACAAATGCTTTCAGTTTCTTACAGAGCCATCTATGGCAAGAAATGTAACTATTTTGGTACTAAAATTTTTATTCCACTTCTTTCTAAGCATTATTGTGAAAACTGCATCATCTTACTGTAAATAGTTTGTGAGTTATTAATTTTTTAAAAATTTTTGTGACTTAAATTACCCTGTATTTTAGACATTTATAAATATCTATTACAGAAATATCCATCAACATTAGAGATTATATATAATAGTTGAATAAAGTTAAACAATTACATAAATTGAAAAAAAGTAATGTTTATTTAAATTATATTATAAATTTAATTTACTTATTAATTTTTTGAAACAAATTGTATTTTAAACAAAATTTTTAATTATAAAACATTCTTTATTTTGTTGTTATAATTTTTTTAATACTTTTTGTATATGTGATTGCAAAAATTATTATTATTGTGTTGGGTTATGTGAGATATACTTGGTTAACACCGGTGGCTGTGTACTATGCCAGACCAAAGTCAAGGCATAGTAACCAAAACAAAAATTAAAGAAGTGTATCAGTGTGTGTCTCTGTATTCAGGAATTTCCTCACAATATGACATGTATTCAATATAGTGGCCTTCTGTAGTGTGATGTATGTATTTCTATTCAATTGTAATGTGCCCAGACTTTTGTGTAGTGTGTTTAATTTATCTTTAACTTGATCACATACAACTTAGTCACAACTAATAATGCTAGTCGTAACTAAAAAGTTTTTGTATGAACAATATCGATAACTTATTTGCATTAAAATTAACACCCGTCTTGCATCTTTCTTTAATGTTTTTCTGTTTAATATAGCTAACCTTAAAAAAAGCAGTACCTTTATTTAGAATTGTTAATTCTTACCATTTTTTAAAGAAAAGTTGTTGAAAAAATTATATTTGTTTATATTTTTTACTGAATTCTTTTTAAATTATTGAAGTTTTAAGAATTTATGTCTATAATGAATTTAATTATGATTGCAATTTATTTTGATTTTCTGCTTCAGTTAATATTCATATAATTTAGAACTATGATCTATAATTTGAGTGCTATTTATTTATGATCATAGTTAGACAATGATACAACTATTAAAAGAAAGGGTCAAATGAAAGTAAATGGATCTGTAAGTAAACAATAATTTGTTATGATTAGAAGTCGATATAATGAAATTTTATTAAGGAGTAGGCCCTAACTATGTAATGATGTAATAAAAATTCAGCAATTTTACTTTCCTTATTATAATATATTAATAAATTTACAGTGTTATGTAACATTTTCTAAAATTTAGTTACATAACATAAATGTAGGATTTTATTAAATTTGGAATTGACATGATTTATTTAAAATTCAACATTCAACTGATTGCAGCTGATACAAAAACAATTCAATTTTTAAAATAAAAATAGTTTTCATATTAAAAATTTATTTATAGAAGTATTTAATAAATTCAGATTTGTTAATTTCATAAACCTTAGATGGATACTAATTTGTATGTTAACTATACAAATGCTACAAATTGCCAATTGCTGAAAAGTTGTTAGCTTGAATACATTAATGAATTTATAAATTATATTTAGTTATATATTAATTTAGTAGAAAGTTAATAACGATTAAAATAATTTAGTATTTACTCAATCTTTGAGAATTTTATTTCCAAATATTCAGAAATTTTTTCCAGATTTTTTAAAGATACTAATAGTATTATTAGTTTTGGTATAAAAAAGTAAGCCATATTAATCTACTTAGTGGTAATTATTTAATTTTGTGATGAGTTTTTATTTTATATAAAATAATAGAAACCCATCATAAAACTGTCCATTAAAAAACAAAATAGATAAAAAAATATTGCTCTAACAATCTTAATAAGGGACATTTCCTGTATTCATTGTAACTGAATGGTTAATTTAATCGCAAATTAATTTTTTATGAAATTTTCCTATTTTTAAATAAAACTTTATTAGTATGATTTAAAAAAATATAAAAACTTATATTTTAATTTTAGGGTTTATACTGCACAATGGGTTGTAACTTTGCAGTTACTGCATACATTCAATCATTGAAAGGTAAACATTTATTTTTAAAGTATTTTTAGTACTTTAGTTTGTATTTAAATTGTTGTTTGAATAAATATATTCATACAGCAATTACAAATACAGTGGAACCTCGCTTAATGAGCACCTCACACGACGAGTATTTCGCATAATGAGCAAAACAAATTGTAAAAATTTGCCTCGCTTAATGAGCGATATTTCGAATAACGAGTGACAAGGAGAGGAGATGTCCTGAATTGTGCACATGCGGTATGCTCCATCAGTCTGTTTAGCACTCCTTCTGCTAGCATCTTAGTGTCGCTTGTGATCACATATTTTTCCAAACTTGTGTTCACACATATTACTTATAAACATCAACAACCATAGCCCATTTATATAATAAACACTCCAAACGATATGCCAAATTCTTGGGTCATTTAATTTAATGACCGATTCCAAATTAAATTTTAGAAATGTCTGAATTAAAAATTAAAGTTCGAAATTGTATTCGAATGTAGTTAGCCTGACGATGGCTCATGGAGTGGGCCGAAAACGTTTGTTTTTGATTAAATTTAAACGTTCTCAGCATCAAGGTGTTTTTGTCTTATGATAAAAATTAACTATTTATAATTATTAAATTTAATACGAGATGGAAACATAACTGCCTACCTCTAGTCAAATTAATTAATTTCTAATATTTAATTATAGCCTTTACATAACCCAAGAATTTGGCATATCGTTTGGAGTGTTTATCAAACATATTAGCTGTGATTTTTTTTTTGTTTCTGCAAATTGAATTCTCATTTCAGGATGGTTCATTTCGCACTAGAAGAAAAGATGATGATGATGATTCACGCTCTTCAACAGTGTATATTGTACAATTTTTTTTTTTGAATAAATGTTATACATAAAACATTTGAGCATTTTTTCGGCCTGGAACGCATTATCGCATTTTACATTAATTTCTATGGGAAAAATTGTTTCGCTTAACGAGTGTTTTGCATTATGAGTAAGACTCTGGAACGAATTATGCTCGTTAAGCGAGGTTCCACTGTATATGGTATTTTCGTGCATATAACCTGCAGATTATCTGTGTTTAACAACAATTTGAAAAGGGATAAGGGTTTTGCAATGGGGCAAACTATACCATTTATTTTAAAGTGCAATCACAAACTTGTGCCTGTAGTTCAATGACTGCTGCAAAGATGTATATGGTGGGATGGATTATGCAAAGGTTTTATTTTTGTTTTAGCAGTTTTCTGTGAGGTATATGATATTGCAGGTAAGCATGAAAATATGCTATTTGGATGTTTAAAATTGGCATATTTTAAAACTTCAAAAATAGTTTAGATGTATAATGTATAGAACTATAAAAAATATTAATTTGACAATAAATAACTTACTATTATAACGTTTTTATTAATTTACTGTCACATTGATTATTATGTAGAAACAGACATGCATACATTTAAATTATATTGATTATATTAAAAAGTTTCAAATTTTAAGTTATTTTAAACACTCATTATTTAATTCTATTGGATAAATAGGATAAATAATTTTTAAAATCTTTTTATATTTTGAAAAATAATTTATAAATTAATAAATTTAGTATTGACAAAGAGTTCTTTATATTAGCTTTGCATACATGTTTAAGGAATAAAAAAAAAACACATGTAATATATTTGGATAGCCATAAAAAAGATGAGTTTAATGAAGAATGAATTTGCAAGTGATAAAGTATTATAAAAATTTTTCTTTTACTGAATCTATAACCAAAAAGTATGACTTGTTATGTATAAAGTATTTTTACTTGAAATAAAAAAAATTTTTGTATTAATAATATATTTAACAAAATATTTTTGTAACATATATCAACATATAAATTTTCATGTTTTAAGACTAAATGTATTTTTTAATAAAATTTAAGATATTTATTTATTATTGAGTTATTTTGATTACTGTATGAAAGGTGGTTTAAACTTTACTCAGTGATTGTTTAATTAAAGTAAAAGTGCCTCTCTAACTTACTTGTTATAAATATGTAAATTTGCCAATACAGCATATTTTAAATACAAGAACATATTAAGAATATCCAATATTAGAATGACACAAGTTTAACTAGTGACACATATGAAAATGACATTACTATTATATTTGAGTATACTTTAGAAATACTTATTATTATTATTTTATAATAAATTCTAATTATTAAATAAATCTATTGTACAGAAACATAAAAATTTTAATTTAATTTCTTAATCTTAATAAATTTGTTTTTTAATAGATTTTAAGAAATTATTGTTATTATTACATATTGTGAAAAGTTTTAAAATTTTAAATGTATTTTTTCATATTACAGATGAAATTGGTATACCTTCAGCTCCTTATCTTGTTGCTGGATCTCAAACAAATAATTCTGTAACAATAAAATGGGAAAAATCAAAATATAGTAATATAACATATTTAGTACAATGGTGTTATGAATCTAATCCTAAAGAATGGAAATATTATGATTCTGAAAACCCACTAGAAACAAATGTTCTTCAAATAAAACATCTCTATCCTTACACAAAATATAAGGTTAGTTATATATCAAATAGTATGATAATGAAACTATATTATCTAATATTAAGATTACTTAAGTTTAATAATTTAAAAATTGCATTTAAATATAGAAATTTTTTATAATACTTAAATTGGAAATATTAGAACAGGTGAACTGCTCATGTTCACTCTGTTTCAAACAATACTTTTAGTGATATAAATGAATTTAGTGAAAAAATGGTACTTGAGTGCTTGCTGTTCTCTCAATTGGTTGTATGTTCCTTGGAACCTAGCATAAGATTGCTATTGAGACTTATACATTATACCTTTTTATACATTACCGTACTTATACATTATTGTGTTTTATCATTATACATAATAAAGACTGAAGAGGGGCATAAGGCCCAAAATGCATATCATTTGTAAAATGTAGAAAATAAAAATCCACTTTTTCCATCAAGAGGAGTGTTCCTGTGTGATAAGTTTTTAATGCTAGGTTCCAAGGAACATACAACAAAAAAAAAAAAATGGTATTAATACTAATAAATGTGCAAAACAGTTTGATAAAGGCTTGCTATGTATGAACTGATAAGTGAGTGTCAAAATCTACAGGATTGCACAAAAAATGATCCAGCATTTGTTTTATTAACAAAATCTTTATTTAAATTAAAATAGCAAAAACACAAAAAGAAAGACCATTGAATAGAGATTAATTCTTTGTGAATCAAGTGTTCAGCATGACACCATTAAATGTAGCAACTTCAACACAAACTGATTTTGATCACTCAACAGTACATATCCTCAGTTTTCTCACTACAAACCTGAATGATTAGTGTTCTCAGTTTCACCATTGTTTGCAGCTTTTTCAGAAAAGGTTTTTCTTAAGGAATCTCCAAAGAAAATAGTCACATGGGTTTAAATTGGAACTGTTTGGGGGATAATTCTATCCACATAAGAATTGATCAGGAAATTGGTTTGAGATGACACATAAGTTGAAAGTGTCATGCAGCAAGTTCAAAACATTTGATGTTCACAGTCTGATTCCATCCTGCATGAACCATTGGAATTTTAACAGTAAACCTGTAGCAAGAAGCTCAGCACAAGCAGCTGAACCTTATGCATCAGGCTCACTGTTCACTATTCCTTCAAAAAAAAAAAAAATTGGCCAACAGTTCATGACTGCTGGGACCAAGTTTTTGCATGCAAAGTTTATATGTGGACAGAACTGGTCCCCAAATAGTCCTGATTTAAACCCATGTTTATTTGGGGAAAGGAGAAAACCACAAACAGTAGTGGAATTGAGAGCAGTAATGACCTCATTTAGATTTATAATGAGATAACTGCGAATATATGCTGTCAAGAGATCAACATCATCATAGTTTATGTTGAAAAAGTTACCACATATAATGGTGGTCATATTGAACATTTGATTCACAGAAGATGGAAAACAATTGCATAAAAATTTTTTTTATATGCTAGACTCTGCTATTGTAACTTAAATGAAGATTTTATTAATAAAACAAATGTTGGATCATTTTGTGCACTACCCTATAATCAATATGATTGAAAAATTCACAAGAACAAAATAGGAAAGTTTTTTTGACATAGCATTTTATAACATGTTTATAAAAGTAAATACTTCTGGATCAAAATAGGGAAGACTTGATATAGTTTGTAGAAAGTGTATGTTGATAATATATTATCATGACAAAATATATTATGATGGATGAAATAATTATAGCTAATACATGACTAAAAGTTTATCCATATGTTTTCATTGTTATAAATAGATAAATTCCATTAGTTTTGTCATTTCCTACTTTTAGAATGTTATTTTTGTTTTATTTTTTAAAGAATAATTCATTATAAGTAGTTGTTTTTAATTAATTTATTATTTATAAATAGTTGAATAGTATAATGATAACTACAGGTTTTTTAGTTTTAAATGTACTTTTAAAATAATTGTTGTTCTAGTAACAGTAAAAGTATACAGTAGGATCTTATTTTACATGGGATTGATATGCATGGATTCATGTTTTTATGGATGATAAATGATTAGATTAATCCACTCCTAGTGTCACTGAATCTAACTCTTAAGTCAGCAAACTGTACTTTTCCAGCTTTAGACTTTTCAAACACAGAGAACTATTGAATGCTATACATTCTGGTGAATACACTGATTTGCATGTATTTTTCTCAAATATGTACTTAATATGATGTAGTAAAATAACATTGGACTAAAATGTTATTCATTATAGTAAAAATTAAAGTAAAATGTTTAAATACATTTTAATGTTTTTCTGTTAACTGTATAAACTGTAAGTGTTTACACAATCTTCTCTGCATAATTTTGCAGCAATGCAGAATTTTAATGCAAATTTTGCATTGAAATTTGTTTTACATTGTACTGTACCTGATGACATGCAACTCTGTAAAATGAGACCACTCTGTACATATTTTATGTTCTTAAATAGTTGTACATAAAATGTAAATTGTTTATTTTATATCATTTGTGATGTTTTAAGATCAATTTTAATATTTAAAATTTTTTATGCTTAGTTTCGCATAGCATGGATATTACTACCTCATTATAAACCTTTATTATCTAAGGAGAGCTTTGCAATTACAACAACATCTTATGGTGGTAATAACCTTATTTAATTTTATTAATGAAATTGTAATGATTTTTAATTTAATAAAAACAGTAGATGAATCTTCTAATTGCTCACTTTTATTTTCTTTTAAAATAAATTAGGATAATAAATTATTACATTAATATTTATATCATAATAAGACATAAATGAATAATAATTTCGATATTTCGAAATTCATTATATTTTTACTTCTTTATAGTTCCTTCAACTGCCCCAACAATTACTAGTGCAATTGCTGTGAGTCCAAATCAGATATCTGTCAGTTGGACTAGACCACAATTTCCAAATGGAGAAATTGTTTCATATCAATTATGTTTGTACCAATTTCCATCTGGGAATGTTACGATAAAGGTATTTTGTATTTATAACAATATTTACTCATTTAAAACTGTTTTATTAATTTTTCATATATATAATTTTGATTTTTTTGTATAATTTAAAATTATGTATTATTAATATGAATTCAAAAAATTTAATTATTTTACTAAATATTTATAGAAAACATAAAAATGTAATTATAAAATATTTTGGATATTATTATAATACATTCCCAACTAAAATATTATATATTTAAACTTAGTTAAAGATCTGGAATCATTGTTAATTCATATAGCAAAAATCATTAAGTTTAGTTTAAATATTTGGATATCATTAGATAACACTGGACAACAAAAAAAATGTTTTTGAATGTTTCCTTTATTTCATGAGTGGAATCTTACTAATTTTGGGGTGATAAAATTGAATATGACAAAGAAAAATTTTTATTAGCTCTAGTTTCTGTGATATACAAGAGGTGAAAGTATGTGATTTTAATGGCTTAAGAAGAAACGACACATTTTAATCACATATGTTAACAACATTGAAAGTGCTTTTGAATTTTTGAAAATGTTTGAATTTGAAATTCAAACATTTTCAAAGTAATGCAAACAAGTGATTTTAATGCTTAAGAAGAAACGACACATTTTAATCACATATGTTAACAACATTGAAAGTGCTTTTGAATTTTTGAAAATGTTTGAATTTGAAATTCAAACATTTCATCAAGCCATTAACATCACAGCAAACAACCAGATTGTTTTTCTTCTCAAAAAAAAGGAATCAGATTCCTCTGACGTTCTCTGTACTGTGAGATCCTGACATCACGTTGGAGAAGATTTCGTTGCTGTAGTCTTGACCCTAGAAGTCCCGCTTTATTCTTTGAAAAGACTAGATCTTGAATGAGATCACTAAATTTCGCTTAATTCAGTCTGCGGTGTATCATTTTTTATCTCAAAATCAGGGCCATGGAATGTGGAATGCTTGTTGGGTTCTTCTTCTCCCACACTTTCTTCATTTTCTACTTCAAGCTCATATTATTGGAATGGAGTAGGAACTGGTAAACTATCTGAATGTGGAATAGGTCGAATTGCAGATGGAATATTTGGGTATTGAACTGTTTCTTTTTTCTTCAATTGACAATCCTGCCTTTATAAGTGGAGTTAAGCAGAAATAGCAGTCATCTGTATGGTTTGTAGGCTCCCGCCAAACCTTAGGCACAGCAAAAGCCATAGATCATTTTTTATTTTTCAGTCATTCTCGTAGTATAACTGAACAGGAGTTGCAACATGGGGCCCATGACTTATCCTGCCCTTACCTTTATACCCAAATAATGGTGATAGGCAGTCTTCAGAAGAGGCATCAGATTGTGTTTCTGTGACGAAAATGTTATTTCACTACGAATATAACAAAAATTGTTCACTAAATTTACACATTTTCGTGGCATTTTGGTATAACCAGTATTACACTTCAAAAGTACTCCAAAACCAGAAATTTTAACCAAGAAAAACAGAAGCAATATTAAACTCAAAGTCATAGCTACATTTATTATGTTTATAACCTACAAACATATGGAGAACGTTTTGCTATTCAGTGTGAGAGGTGTGACAACTCCCAAAAAATAAATTTTTTCCAGAATACAAATGCAGACTCTAAAAAATAACATATCACTGTATCTCCAAAGCAAGAGCTAATCAGTCATTTTTATGGAGACTTTTGAATTCAGCAGATGAAAATACATGAGAATATTCTAATTTTGAGCCCAAAACAAAATCATTGTTGTCCAGTGTAATTAATTAAAATTAAATTAAGCACTTACATATCAAATACAAAATTATAAAATAAAAGTTTTTGTAACTATAATTGAAATATCTACAAAAAAATATTCAACATTCTTTTAATATTTATTTAATTTTTGATAGTATTGTTTTCTATTTTAGTAATTTTTTTACTACATATATATTACATTACTAATGTATTCTTTTTTTTATTTTTGATTGATATATTGATGAAAGACAAGATACTTTAAAATATATATGATTTAATCAAAATATGTGATCAATTTTATATAACAAATAAACAGTAAAAATATGTTCACAGTATTTTTATCAGACACACAATAAGTTTTCTAATACAGTTTTGATTATTTGTGGTTGTAAACAACATATTATGTATTACTTATTGTCTGTCTTAAAAAACACTTATAAGTCTGAAATCTGCTGAAACAATAATATAAATTATGTCATCATAACAGTTAATAAGAATATAAGAAAATTTTTTTTAGTTTTGATAATTACATGACTTAAAATCTTATCACAATTATATGTTGTAAGAAAATTCACAGATTTATTTAAAAATACAATAGTGTCTGCTTATAATGAACCTGTATGGATCATTTGAACTGGTTAAACCAGATAAAATAAAACATAGTATAATTTTGAAAAATTAAAGTTTAATGTCTCAAAGATAAAATGTAACAAATTATTGCATTGGAAGTTGCCCATTAAAACATCAATATAAATGTGCATGGTTACTTAAAAAACTCTGTTATTTTTCTTTGTCAATTTTTGTTAGTTGCATTGCATTCTGTAATATATAGTTCCACCACAGAAAAACTATTTAAAATATTTTGTGAAGAATTGTGCATTTGTAAAAACTCTTGAATAACAATAGTGTTTGCAAAACTTCAGAAACTAGGATTATCAGAACATTGATACCATCTGCATGTGTTGTATTGTCATCTTCATCTTCACTAATTTCATTATTTTTGGAAAACACTGAAGCTGTAATATAATCATCAGTCAAAAGTTCCCTACTAATAACACTGTCATCAACCCTGACATATTCTTCAAAATTGTAATCAGAAAATGCATCCAGTAACTGCAGAGGGAGCACATCTTGAACACTTTTTGTTTCATCATTTGTAAATTCATTTTTTGAAAGATTGTTGATTGTTTCATCATCTGAATCAAACTCTTTTTCATTAGTTTGTAGAAAGCCAGCATGTTGAAAACAATTTGATATTGTTTGCATTGATACATTTTACCATGCCATATAGACGAAGTTTATTGCATCAAGAAGATTTATGGCAATTCTTTGCTATTACCTGTTGAAGTTACCATTTTCAAAAGGAGAATTCACCAATAGCTTCTCTTTAAACCAGGGGTGTCAAACTCAAACTACTTAAGTGCCAATTTTTTGTCTGAATATGACAGCGGGCCAGATGTTTTTAGCTTTTGTAGCCAAAAATTTTCTAAAAAGTAGCCTAAAAGTAGCTGACTCAAAAAAAAACACCTTTCTAATAACCCGAGATTTGACAATAAATTAGAAAAACTACTATTTGTACTTTTCCAGCAATAACTTTAATCACAGAACAAACATTTTTGGCCAATTTACAGGCCTGAAGCAGGTCTGTAAACTGACCTGAAAATAAGGATTGCAAAACTCAAAGTACAAGAATAAACTGTAATTTACTAATATTTTGAAAACACTCATTTTATATGCAAAATGGTGCAAATTATGTAATAAATGATCTTGCAGAGACTGACTTTAATTTGAAATTCAAAAGATGAAATAGAGAACACATAATGTAAACAAGAAAACATAAAAATAAATCAAATCAAATGAAATAAATAACACTAAGTAATATGAATAAATAAAAATAAAAATAAAAACAATAATAATAATTATTGAGTTCAACAATTTTGTTTATTAAGTATTATTTGTTTAAGTACAAAATATCACATTTTCTTTGGTATCAAGATGATAAAATATAAACAAATAGCATTATTGAATTTATGTAGTGGGCCACAAGTAATTGTCTCACAGGCCATAACTGGCCCATGGGCCATATCTTTGACATGTCTGCTTTAAACTGTATATAATACACTTTTTTATTCTATTTTAAAATATATATATTTTAGCTTGATCAATAATTGGTTCGGACTTGTTCTGGAACCTCACATATGGCAGCATACATTGAAACTCTTAGATATCTGTTTGCTACATTTATTTGTGTTTCATGCTTATAATATTTACACCTAGTCTGTGAAATAAAAATAAAAACAAAATGCTTATATTTATTCTTATGGTTAATTTTTTAGTTATATCTTTATTTGTAACATTGCACAATTTTGCAAGTCTAGGCTTCTCCTTACTGAAAGGTTTTGAATTTTAATTTTGTTTGAATATGTAAAATATTGTTCTGTTCCAAATCTGTAGATTATATCTGATGATCTTTATTACAAATGTATGAAAATGTTTGTGTTACTAAATATATCTATTCTTTTTGTTGGTTTTGGGTATATTTGAGTGCATTTTTATTACGTACAACCAGTTGTTGAAGAGGTGAATGTAGCTCACTATGATGGCTGAGACTCACTGTAGTCTATACTTATTATCCAAATGTTTCATGCCCATACAGAAGTATTACTTTACTGTTTATTGACTTTCTTCACAGAAAGTTAAGAAACAAAGTCATTCTCTGACTCTCTTATATCCAAAAAATATTATTTAATCAATTATATTCATGTGATCATTATTAGACACCAAGTTTGGAAAACTCTGCCTTAGAATACAAGAATCAACAATAAGTTAGATAAAACTTCATTCTAAACTTTTCAAAACAGTCTAAAAAATCTCTTTACTAAACTAACTGACATAATATTAATTTTCCTTTTATATTTAATTTATGTAAGAAAACTTTTGGAAGATTTCCAGAAGTCTTGCATATTCTACAATCTTTTCAACCATATTTTAAAAAATAATCATTATCATTTAAGATTTTTTATCAGGAAAAATTTCATTATTAGCCAGATATCAATCAAAATTTTAAAGTTAGCTAATCTAAACTAAGAAATTGTAGTCTAGTATATTTTCTTACATGAAATAATTATTAAGATTTTATTAAATATAAAAAGCTATATTAAGTAAAAAAAGCAAACAAACATGATAATGATGACAGTGATATTTTTTAAAAAATCCTTTAAATTGAATGTTTGATCTCATTGAAGTGTATTATAAAAACATTTACTTAAAGCTGTAAAGGATTACCTTAGTTTTATTAATTATAAATAATTAATTAATTGAATTAATTAATAATAATAATTTATAAATATTAATAATTAGTTAAATCATAATGTTATAATTGGCATATTTTAATTATAGGATGTTTTAGATAAGACAGATAAACCTCATTATATGTTTACAAATTTGCATCCAAATACAACTTATGTTATAGCTGTGGCAGCAAGAAATAATGTAGGAGAAGGGCCATCTGATAGCAGAAACATAACAACACCAGAAAAAGAAAGAAATTCAAGTAAATAGTTGATTTTATTATATATAGATGAAAATAATATATAGTGGAACCCCAGTTAACGAACTTGATCTGTTCTGCAACTCCATTCATTAACCGAAGCAATTTTTCCCATAGAAATTAATGCAAATACAATTTATTTGTTCTAGCCTCCAAAATTTTTGTGATTTTATTTGTAAAATACAGTAGGTTTTCTTTGATAAAAATGTAAGAAAACATAGTATCTATCATTACAGCAACAAACATGTAAACTTTATTTAATAAAATAGCACTGTACATAATTTTGTTTGTTGTAGTTGGTGGCAGAGGAGTGGAGATATACAGAGTTTAATGCTTAGAAGGGAAATCCCTCTCCAAAAAAATAATGGGTAGCACTTCATTGGGAGATTCTTCGAGTTGATGTCTCTTTTGGTAACGAACAAGAAATTGATCTAAAGTTGATTGTCTCACTCTTTTAATCAAAATTTTTCTTAAACGTGATAGTGCATTGTTGTTTATATCACATAGTCATTTTCTATTGCCACTATCCCTTTTCTCTTTCTTGCATGCCATATTGATTAAATATATAAATCACAAAACTGAAAAAGGAAGTTTAGCATAAACACTTGGAAAAGCAATGCTTAACTCGCGCATGCCTAACAGCAACTAAAATTTGACACAAAAAAATGTTACATTTGTTATCCAAATTTCGTCAAATTTGCAAAATTTTTGCAAAATAAAAGTTTGTTAACCGATTTGGTCGTTAACCAGGGCATTTGTTAACAGGGGTTCCACTGTATATAAAATATAAAATTATAATGATTTACTAATTATTTATGTAGATTATATGGTAGCAACTAAATGCATTCTTTTAATTGTGAGAACTCAAGTAGTATCTGAGATTTTGAAAAATATGCTTTTGAAAAATTATTGAGAAATTTTATTTAAAATATCTGTAAAATTAATATTTTTCTAATTTTGTTCTCCAAATCAAAATTGTTTTGTCTCTGATGCACTACACAAGTTACCATGTTTTTATATATGTTGCTAACTCTCACATTTTTCATATAAAGGCTAAAAACAATTGTAAATATTTGTGCTTGATATTTTCGTTTTTTTTCGTTTTCTTAAATTAGTATTAAATTTGCATTTATTTTTCTGATTATTTTCAAATAAATGCATTGCCTGTGTATCTCTTTGAGATTCCAATTAAATACAGATTAAGGAAATAAGCACTACATCTTTAACAGTGAGTAAGGTTGGAGAAATGCTAACATTCTTGACCTAGTTAATGGTCATCATTTGGTTAACTGTTGAAAACATTAGCATTTCTCAAACCATATCCACTGCTAAAGGTGTATTGTTTTACTTCATTATATTAATTACAGTGACTAGTTAAAGTTTAAATGCTGATTATATATTACTTTTTAAAATTAATCTGTCCTTTTCTTAATAATCCATCATATAATAATAATTATTCTTATACAGTGTGTAGACACAAAATTGCATAAGGCTATTCCTTATATTTTTATCTTTGATATCTGAATTTTTTTAAATGAAAATCTAAAATATTATTTGGTAATATAAAATTTGACAATTTTTTTCTATTCAAAAATTACTGTAATATATCTTTTATTACTTAATTTTTTACATTTCCTGTATTAATTATTCTCTTTTAATTACTTATTTGATCATTTGCATGAAAAAACAAAATGCATATATACTGGAAAGTTACAAAATTTTAAAAATTTCAAAATTACTTAATTTATTGTAACACTAATTACTCTTAAAAATAACTTATTGGATAACTATTTAAAAAATTTGTGAAAAAAAAGAAATTGTAAAATCAAAAATTTTTTTAAATAAAAATATAATGATTAAAATAAATAAAATATTATTTTATTTTTTACCAATTAAAGCAATATATAACTAGAGAGAAATAGTGATTAATATGATTATTTAAATATTTCAAAAAATTTAACTGAAAACAATGAACTTTTGAATATTATGGAATACTGGAGTGCAAGACAGTACATCTGCATTCAATTTATCAATGTATTGCAACCTATCAACTATCAAACTAATAACACTATTTTGTCAAAAAAAAGTTTATTTCTGTCCCATCAAACATTTTTACTGATTTTTATAATTTTAATGGTGCTGAATCTGAATTTGGCAAAATAATTGACTACTTGCCACTTTTGAAAGAAATCAAATTTTTGAAGGAAAATGCTTTTTCAAAATATTATATTTACTTGCTACACACATTGTTAATTGGCTAATCACATACAAATAAATTTATAATCATCATGATATTACTGGTATAGAATTCAATAAATAAATAAGCAATTACCTGTAAAAGAACTTCTTTTACAAACATTCCAAAGCATAGAAACCTGATGATGACCTTTAAAGATGGAAGAAAACATTCGTTTAAAAGAGAATTAATGCTGGTTATAGATAATTGCTTATTTATTTATCAAATAAATTTATGTTAATTATTTCTTTTTCATAATTCTATACATTTAAAGACAAACTCTTAATGAGATACATGTTTTCTTTTTAAATTCTTTTTCTATAGTTTCTCACTGTAGAGTCCAGCAGTAATCCACTAACATGTTCTCATTCTACATACTGCTATGCCACTTTTCTATTTGAGAAAGAATCTAATGGAACCTTTCTCTGTGTTCATAAGAAACAGCTCCTAGGTTGGCAGGGAAAAAATCTAAGTGGGAATGCAGGAAATGCATATTTAAGTGGCATATTGCAATCCAGTGTTTGGTAGAACATTACCAACTTCTCCACAATTTTCTGTTATTAGCTCGTACATTCTTGTTCACATTTTTGAATGCGTTTCATACTGTCTTTTCTGCTGGGTTAAATTTTTCCTTGAAACCAGGCTCCTTCAAAAGCTGTCTTACTTAGGGACCAACAAAAATTATCTCCTTTACTTTCACATTGCTCAGATGAGAAAACTTTTGCTTCAAGTATGCAAAGCCTTCTCCTTCTCTGTCCATACTTTTCACAAAGTTTTTCATCAAATTGAGCTTGATATGAAGAGGAGGTAAGAGGATTTTAGTTTTCTCCACCAGAGCAAGAAAAGCAATATTCTTCTGACTTTGTACATTTGCTGGCATGATCAAGTCACTTTTTTGTCAAATAGTGACTGGTCCTTGCTTGACTGTCTCATTCATGTAAAAAACAGCAGAATTTAGTATAAGTAGATGTGTGTGCTGACCTCAAAGTTGTTGCAATGCTATTAACATTGCAACGACTTTGAGGTCAGCACACACATTCTACTTATGCTCATTGTACTTTATCTTGTCCAGCTTTACCTTCATGTTGTTGTAAGTTTCTTTTATGTGAACAGCATGAGCAGTTGGAACAGATGAATGATTTTTGCCATTGTATGGCAAAACTTCTTTAAGGCTGAACTTTGATGAGTCAATAAAGAGTCTCCATTCTATAGGATCCTGTGGCAGTCAAAGCTTCTTTAACAAATGTGGTATATCGTTGCAAAGAAACTGAGATTGTCCTCTATTGAAAAAAATTCAGATTTCCTGACTCACTCTTTCTGACAATTCCTGGCATTTAGCAAATATGATTTCTGGTTGTATATTTTATTCAAACAACAGTAACAGAAAGTCTGTCTAAAAGAGGCATTTTTCTGCAAAAATGTGGTATTTAAAAAAACTGTGGGTGATAGAAGATTTTTGACTTCAGATTCATATTTAGCACACTAAAATTTGTTAAAATGTCACATTTTCTTTCATGGAAGAATTTTAATGCAGAACAATGTAATACAACTGTCAAAGAAACAATGTGGTTCTAACAACAGCAAATTTTTAAATGTTAATTTTTTTTTCAATTTCATGTATTTTAGAAAAACAAAAATTAAATATTTTGTAGGAATATTGTAAGAAATAAAATTTATGACTGATATCAAAATTAAGAAAATTTCAGAGTATATAAATATTATAATTTGCTAATAGTTTTTTTAGTATTAAATTTGACAATACGTATTTCTGATACATGGTGCATATTTGTGGAATATGGTGGTAAATGACTATTTCATATAAAACTTATATAAGTTTTAAGACATAAAATTACTATCTAATTTAACATATAATTATGTGATATGGAATTTTAATGATGATTTTAATTATTTAGAATCTCAGATGGTAGATCCGTACCTCTTATTTCCTACTCAACACTGTATAGCAAAACACAGTTTAACTATTTCGGATGTTGAAGAAGTAATTTTTTGTCCAGCTAATAAATCAGTTTTTATTACTGGTAATTAAAGTTTTATTATTTTTGTCAATTATATGTTTTAGAATATATTTAAACTAATAAATTAAAAACCATTAAAATGCTTAAAATTTTAACAATATAACTGTAGATATTAAATCAAATTCATTTGTCTAAATTATTAAATTTAGTAATTAATTATTAATTAATGTAATTAATAAGTAATTACATTAATTAATAATTTGTAATTAATTATAAATTAAAGGATTAAACATTTTAGTTATATTTTATTAATGTTTTGTAAAAGTTTAGTAATTTTTAAAAATAATTTTATAATTTTTGATTGGTTAAAGATTTATAATAATAACAACAACAATAACAATAACTCTCCCAGTGGTCATGGTGGGAGAGCCCAGTAATTTTACTGATCCATAGGGCAATGCAGGCTGGAGCACAAGCTCCTGGTAGGGATATCCATGCCAGTAATGTCTATGGGGAGAAATGAAGCTAAGAGTGACCAAATCCACATTCCGTGGAGATATTTATCATGGTAGTAACCAGATCTAAGTATGATACTGGTTCGGACATTGCTCGGGTTAACAAGTTCCGTGTTTGTGGGTTAGGCAGAGGCTCACATTCAAAAATAGGCCACAGTCTCTTTTGGTTATCGGTGACGAAAGCAGCACCGGCCCAAGCATGGCTACTGCAATGCCCTCAACAAATGTGAGGAACCAACCCAGCCTTGGTGTTTCTGTGGCAATGCATTCACAGACCACAAAGGCTGGAAAACCATGCCAATGAATGAAATGGACAATAGAAATGAATGAGTTTATCATCCGTACTTACTACACCATCACAAAACTCGAAACAAACATGACAGCATACAGACAACAACTACACCATAGATTCACACAACAATATCCTCATCTCACTGTCACTGAACAAAGGGTTGTTGATCAAAAAAGAACAATTATACACAACAACCTTATCCCCCAAACAACACTTGAACTTATCAAACAACAGGTTGCTGATCAAATACATCAACAGACAGAAACATCTAACATTAATGAAGATCACATAACCTGTCAGGATAATCCAGCAACAAGCATTGATAATAACACACATACAACAACTACGACTAATGATACTACAGACACTTCCTTATCCATCACTGATAACATAGACATTGATTTAGTTAATACACTCTCACTTATATTTCAGGAAAATACTCACTAAATATACAGGTACAGATCCCACACAAAGGCCACGAATACCAAAAATCAACATGTCAAAGGTAGTAGGAAAAACACTAAATTATGTAAACAGTCACTTACTACCACACTATATTCATTTAATTTCTACACTCTCAGACATTCATACATTAGTTTATGCTGGGGCAGTCACAGTAGTGACACACCATGGACTGAAAGTACAATCACAGACAAATACACAGAAAACACAATTCTATCACAAGCCTGCCTGGCAGAGAAGAATAGAAACACAAATAAATGACATTAGACAGCAATTAGGCAGGCTGACACAATACACTAAAAACAACATAACACCCAAATTAAGGAAACAGCTGAAAAACATTTTCAAGAAAATAAAAACACTCACAAAACATGAACATCACAACACACGCATTACAGAATACATTGATACACTAAAACAAAAACTCATAGCCAAAGCACATAGACTCAAACAATACAAAACATGTTCACAATGAAAACAGCAAAATAAATTATTCACAAACAATGAAAAACTCTTCTACAGACAAATCAGTACCAAAACAAACACTGATACACAGCACAGTGGCACACCAACAGAAGAAACTATAAAATGTCATGTTTCACTGTCAAATATTTTGTTGGCTATTCCTATGTAGTATTATTTAGTTAAAAATTTTTTTAGAACTTAATTAGTTTGACACTGAGTTTGTAATAAATAGGATGATTCACTTAATAATTGTTTTCTAGGAACTAGTTAAGTCATAAAATGGAGATATAATAAACATTGATATAATATGTATAAAATTTCAATTACAGTCAATAAATTTTATTTTATTAGTTTTCAGAATAATGATTTAGAATATATACATTTGATTCAATTCACTTATCATAAATAAAATGTTATCTTAGTGATGATCATCAATACGATGATATTCCAGCAAAATCATAATCAGTATAGCTGTAAATTAATTACTTATATGGTTTAGGGAAACTATTATTTTTTTAGCTATATTTTATACAATATTACAATGCATGTCATTCAGCATGTAAAAGTTATTAAAAGTTTTACCAAAATTAAATAAACATTAACACAGAATCAGTAAGTTAACAAATAGCACAAATGACTGTTATAAAAGAAAATTTAATGCCAAACAATTGCCAGATTATATTGGGTTATCGATATAATCTGGCAATCATTTGGTGTTAATATTGAAGATCAGTTTAATGATGTTTATACTTATAAAAGAAATTTGTTTCTATGTTTATAAACAAGGAAACAATGATTCCATATTGTAATTAATCAATCGAGGGCAATTCAAATCTTTTTCAAAAATCAAATCTTTTATTTGAAACATTTTTGTATTCCAAACATTTTTTAAATGAAAGATTTAACTTCTTGAAAAAGGTTTGAGTTTACTCTTGATAAGTTGATTATTTCTAATTGTAACTAATTTTTTTGGTTGATCAAATTTGTATATAGATTCAAAAGGTAAGTAATTTGTAATAAAAATATTTATTCCATAAGATAATTGTATTGTTTTTTGATTGTTACACAAGAAAAACTAATTACTCTTTAGAGTCAGTATTGTTAATATTAAGCCAAAACTAAACAAACAAGCTAACAATGTTATTTTCAATTTTATATGAAGCTACTATTTGTTAATTAGTTTGAGCATATTTATATACTGTATTTTGATTCCTGTAATAGATATCATTTTCATTTTATTCTTTCTTTCTTTATGGTATTCTACAATTTCTTATTGTTAAAATAAAGTGAGGTTTTGTTGAGATTTCTTGCAGTCATAACATTTTTTACAATACATCTTAATTTTGCATTGAAAACATGAAAATTTGATATTGGAAAATATGATTTTATAATAATTAATTTTTATAAATTTAATGTGTGATCAGTGTTGTGTGAAAAAACTGGGTACATTTTATGGACACACCGAATAAGATTGTTATTTCAATTAAGCTAGAAATTCAATTTATTTTTGACAAGACTATGTCTTGTTTATAAAATTGTACTGCCTGCTGTGTTACCAGCTTAGAGGTATGAAGGAGTACATGTCAAGAGTTGAAATTTGGCACAGAGTATTAGGTGCCCAAATCATGCATGCATAAAAAAAACGAGACTTGTAAGTAGTCAGGGGATCGAGAACTGAGTCAAAATAAAATACAAAATAGCAACACTCTTTACAAACAGGGAATAGTGCGAGATTTGTGCATGTATTGCTGGTTGGGAAGTTGGAAATACAAATATTGTGAAACCAAATTTTGATAAACACATGCGTTGGGAAGTTCGAAAAGCAAATGTTGCTAAATCGAATTTTGACAAATGAATCTTTGAAAAAACCCATTTACCTGTCCCATGTTTTCCCCACATATCTCTGGTCGTCACGTGTTAACCTTGACCGATTGACCAGAGATATCTTGTTTCATCATTGGAATGTTTTTGAAACTAGATGGCACGTCATTATAATTTTATATTAAAACTAACTTTTGAAATATAATTTGTTTTCTTTTTACATTTATTAATATATATATATATATATATATATTGTGCAAAATAAAAATAATTTCAGATGATACGATAGCCATGATTATTTTTTTCAAAAACAGGAAATTTTCGTTAGGCATCGGCAAAAATTCAACCCGGAGCGACACACAATGGAGAGAAATTTCGAAATTGGATAGGTTAATTTCACCGAAAATGCATTATGGATGACCTCATGGTCATGGCTGGTGAAATTTCAAAGATCGCGTTCAAAACCAGCAATACCAAAGAAGATTGGAGAATGAGAACGAGACCAGCCATGAGCGTCAAAGTGATTCTGGTTAGCCTAGTGTTTCCACCTTTTCAAAATTGCTGACCCAGCAAGTCAGATTTGTTCGAACAGAAGTCCCTGATGCATGTGCAATGTTATTTTACCATGCAAGAATAATGTGCAAGCCAGTTCTAAACCAGTTACAGACGTGTGTAGGAGCAACTTAAATTAAGAAATGAAATAACTTAGCTTTAAAGAGGTTGAGAAGCAAAAAAAAAAATAAAAAACAGGTTGCGATGTATGTCAGCGTAAGATGGCGAATTAACTTTCAGCAAGAGTGAAGTCTTTTGCTGTTAAAATAAATTTATAAAAATATTTGCTAGTATTTTGTTTCATCATAATTTCACAATTTCTATGAAATCCTGGACAAAATTAATTGTTAACCAGGATAATGAATTGAAAACCGGACGGGTGGCAACGCTACACTTAGCAGTGAGTCTCTGAGACATAGTCTTGTCCCAAATACCACTTTGCTGTTTTACTTGTTTATTATTAGATTTTTTTTTGTATTTTTACTTATTTACAATGTGATGCTTATCCATAATACTTGATATATGAGAATTTGATAGAATGGGACACTTTATTTTATTCTTCTTCTCAATTTATGAAAAAAAATATTTGTTACAACAAGCACCAACTGATATTTATCAGAGCAAAATATTCTAATCATGAGGGTGATTAGATGGAAATTCCTATATGCTCCAATTAGATGGCTCATAGGTTCCAGCATCCATTTTTCTTGTTTCATTCACACTTTATATTTGTTCATTAGGGATAGCACCATTTGTTCTAATGGGGTTGTGCACTTTAGTAAACTACTCTCTACATTACAAACTCTTTATTAGTGATTACATTTTTATTAATTAAAAAACAATTTTATTTTACTCTGTTTTACTTATTTTCTGCTTATTGTTATAACTGTCATTTTCTTACTGTTAAATTAAAAATATTAAACAACTTATATACTCGTCATTTATATCATATTCACTTCTCTCATTTTGTATTAGTATTTTATATCAGGGAATATAAAACATTTAATGAACACTTTCATTTTATTCATTTTATTTTATTTAGAATTATTGGTTAATAGGTAAATAGATGTTTTGAAACACTTTAATGCTATTTGTAGAACATTGGTAGAGTGACTGGTTATGATATAATGAAGTTTAAATTTTAAACATAAGAAATAATGGACAAACTTGTCTCCATGAGATTTTGATTTATGACAGATATTTTGGAAATGAGATATGATTGTAAATTGGGATTATACTGAATAATGTATGAATGTGGAGATTTACAAATGAATCAATATTTAAAATTTTGTTTTATTACTGAAAAAAGTTTTTTTTGATTTTAAAACTATTTCTTAAATGAAAATTTTGTTTTATTTTTAGGTATGGCATTTCATATGAGAGAAGAAAAAATATATGTTTCTGACTCTACAGGTTCTATTTATTGCATCTCTATGTATGAAAAATTTCAATTTAATCCACCAATTATTGAAGCAACATCTTCTGTTTCAACTTTATTAACTCTTGATTGGTTAAACAATCATTTATATATGGTTGTAGAAAATAAGGTAAAGAGTATTTAAAGTTAAATAATTAAAATCTATATAGGAAATAAAATTATAAATTGGTATAAAGTTTAATATTAATTTTTCAACAATAATTCAACAAGAGAATGATAACTCTTTTAATTTTTAGGACTAAATTTAGAGATATATCAGGATGAATGTTAAACTTTTTAAAATACAAGGGCAGTTTTTTCAACCTCTGATGATCCATAAAACAAGTGTAAATAACCAAAATGAATTTATTACCAAATGTTAGGTACAAACATGGTTACTTTTTGACATAATCACTGCAAAGATTGAGGCATTTGTCATATCTGTGGACAAGCTTTGCAATCCCCTCTTCATAGAATGTTGTTGCCAGTGACTTGAGATGGCTAGGAAGGCAGAGGTTCAAGACTAATGACAATCGTCAAAACAACATTAAGGTCCATCTCAAGTCACTGGTGGTAACATTCTATGAAGAGTGGATTGCAAAGCTCATCCACAGATATGACAAATTTTTCAATCTTCATGGTAATTATGTCAAAAAGTAACCATGTTTGTACCTAACTTTTGGTAATAAATTCATTCTGTTATTTACACTTGTCTTTGTTTTATGAACCATCAGAGGTTGAAAAAAAAAACAGCTTACGTACAATAGATTGGAGAAATACATATAGGGTAGATGTACCAGTTTTGGCCAGTGTAGTACCAGTTCTGGCCAGAAAACAAATTTAACTTAAAAATATAATCACAAATGAAAGAAACTTTATTGTTAACTGTGTGAACAGTTAACAATAAAAGTTTGTTTCATTGGACAGATTTGAATATGTGGTGATTATATTTTTAAGTTAAATTTGTTTTCTGACCAGAACTGGTACACTGGCCAAAACTGGTACATCTACCCTAGAATTAAATATTTACTTTTTAATATAGAGCAGAAATTTTATATTATTTAATTAACATAATGTATTTTTGATCTTAATGATTAAATTATTTTTAAATATATAAATATTTTGTGCTTCTTTCTTAAGTTCTTTAAATATTATTACAAAATTTGATAAACAAAATTTTTGCAAAGATTCTAATATTTATTGTAAGAGATGCTAAATTGCAATGATTAACCTTTTCAAAAAATTTTTCTTTTTTATTAGAAGCTTTTTATTTTTTAGAATTATATTTAAAGTTTTAAAATCATGCCATAATTTTTAAGAGATAGGCATGTTTCTTAAATTTTTAAATTCTATTTGGTGAAAATCAAAAAGAAATTGATTTTTACAATTTTTTAAAATGTTTGAATTTTTTATAATGACAAAAATCATTAGGAAATCAAATTTGTCTTCTAAAATTTATTTATATATTTTTTTCAATATTAAAATACAGTTTATTAAATATGATAATATAGATTAAAATACAAACACCATTGTTTAATAGCAAATCACAACAAGAATGGATAGATAGAAGAGAGATGTCTAACTCAGATTTTTTTTGTTTTTTGTAAAAGTAATCTCTATTATCAATTTGGGTAGAGAAAGTTGTAGGAAATATTATAACCTGCTTAGAAACAAATTAAATACCTAAAGTATGCTTACTTGGAATAATTATAAATATATTAAGTAATATTTATGGAATTAAAAACTTGATTATATTAAATAATTATAAATATAATATTGTCATTACAGTTAAATGAAAATGAATGAATGAATTGAATGAAATGAAAATGATTTCATATTTCTGTAAAGAATAAAATTGAATAGAATTTATTTGTTAAAATTTTTCAAATTTTTGCAAAAAAATTTGCTGGAGTTAAGAACAAAAGTGTGATCTCTTTGTTTGAAGTTCAGGTTGTTATATTAGATTTACAAACAAAACATTATTCAAAAAGAAGAATTTTAATGATAACGTGTTTTTATAATGATTTTAACTTTTTTAATTGAAATATATTTTAAAATATAAATTTTTTGGTTCACTTTAAATGAAAAATGAAATAATTATATTTAATTCAGCAACTATTTCTCATTGAATTATGCATTTCTAAAGTATATATAAATATTTTTGTTTATAAACTTATATAATTTATCAAGGAAAGATAAATGAATGGATTAATGTAAAAAGCTTGCTATTAAAAATGTACCATTTTTAATAGCAAGAGTTAACAATGTAGATTTTTTCTTTTAATACTAATATTTGTATTCCTGACATAAATTTTTAAGATGTAAGCATGCATAGATAATCTACAAACCAGATAATCTGCACACAATCAAGAGTATACTGTACTGATTACAATTAAATCTATATAGAAATGTGTGTAAAAATATGTATATGATTACTTTTCAAGTATAGAGGATTAATGAAATTATTGAAATTTTATAAAAAATTTGTAAAAGTATTCTAAAAACAGAATGTAATTTGTTTAAAAGTTGTAAATTTATATATTTTTAAAGATATAAATAAATTAATTAAAATTATTTTATAATAATAATAATAATAATAATACTTATTAACAGGGAAAATAATTCCCAATGGATAATAATAAATGATGATGAAAAATAATAATACTTATTTATTTATTTTAACAGACTATTTTTCTTTGTGTTGCAGATAAACAGATGTGAATTAAATGGAAGTAACTGCAGGACAGTAATTGAAAATCTATATAAACAGCCTAGTGATTTACATGTAGATCCCTTTCATGGGTTTGTATTCTTTTAAATAATTTCATGAATCTGGGAAACTATTTTATAGAAATAAATATTAATATTATCCTTTAAAACTACCAGGAAGTTTTACACCAAAAACTTCCTGCTAGATTTTAAAGAAGTTTTTGAATATTTACTTCTAAAATAAATTTAGTAAAATATAGAAAAATTAATACCTGTTACCAGTGTGCACTCTCTAGACGACCAAAAACGAAATCAACACAAATTTTAGGATTATTTACAAAGCTTTTCTAAATGTTATAAAATTGATATTAATGACGTTGTATAATTTTTAGCAATCATTTTGTTTTCAATAAATGTAACAAATGCAAAGATCATTAAAATCAAAATTTGTCACATATAGCTTGGCTATTTTTGAGATCAAGATGAATTTTTTTTGTCTCCAAAAAAAGAGAACTAAATATTTATGGAAATTGAAGAAATAAATTTTGGTTGAAATCAAAATTTGTTTACTGATATTTTTGTTGTATGAAATGTAAAACTGTATCTCCGAATTATTCATGAAATATTTGATTTTGATATATATAGTAACTTTGTCTTACTAGTTGTTGTAGTAAAACAGAAGAAGGATAAGTTTATTAATAATTGTTCTCTTTGGATGTTATATAATAGTGACAGAAGACAACAATCCTTTCTGTCCAAATAAAACTGCAAGTGAAAAAACAATGAGAACAATTATTAATAAACTTATCCTTCTTCTGTTTTACTACAACATAACTTATAATTAGACTATTATATATTTCAATTAAAAATATTTTCAACAACTCTAACAGAATGTAGAATTTATTTTTATATAATTGTTAATTCCTTATATTTTCCTATTATTTTATATAATAGGAAAATATTCTCCTTTATTTTATATAAATTTTATATAATATAATTTATATAACCTTTCATATATAATTTTTTCTAAAATATATATGAAAGTATTAATAAATTTCATAAAATATAATTTCATAATATTTTAAAAATCATTGATAAATATGTTAGAATTTTGGGGGCAAATTAAATTTAGACTTTAGTGCAAAATGTGCACTAACAAGCATTATTCAGTTACAATTTCTTTATTAATTTGAGGGGCTGAATGAAAAAACAGCATATCCCACATAAGGAAGTTTTCAAGAAAAAGAATTTGTGTTTCAATTCACCAGCATTTTAATGTACAGTACAGTGCTTTATTAATATGAATGTACAGGGTGGGAAATACAGTCACTTAACACCCCTGCTACAAAATATAGAATGTATCCAAAGTTAATTTGCACATGTCAAGAATACATTAGACCAAGGGGGAAACAGTTGTGTTACATGCATAGCTGCCATTTTCATGGCAGCCAAATTGAATGTGACTCTGAAACTGGGAGGGGGATCATGTGACACATCATTTAGGATCAGAATTTCACAAGGAATTGATTGCTGAAAGATTTTATTGACCTATCTTGAATGTTTACAGAGTTATGCATGTTCATGA
This sequence comes from Centruroides vittatus, assembly GCF_030686945.1. NCBI lineage: Eukaryota > Metazoa > Arthropoda > Arachnida > Scorpiones > Buthidae > Centruroides > Centruroides vittatus. The sequence goes on along the minus strand of NW_027122405.1, from coordinate 1,820,167 downwards.
TGTTTTCAATGTACATTTTTTGGTTATATGCATGTTAAGTGATTTTCTTTCCCAACCTGTACTGTGCAATCTGTAGGGTATATAACTGAAACATAAAAGCATCTTAGAAGATGAATTGATGATGCACACATCCAAATTTGTTAGTAACTCATTTTTTCTAGTTTTGTGGGATATGTCATTTTCCACTCAGACCCTCAATTAGTATATTCATAATATAAACAATAGTTTGATAATTAAAGAAATAAAATAAAATTCTGAAAACATTAAAGGTTAAAAATTATTTTAGTTTTTGATTATTAAACTGTTGTTTATATTATGAAAAAGTTTATGTACTTTTATACATCAATTTTCTTTAGTGTTTTTGAATTTATTATTTGCTTCAGTAATCTTTGTGAAATATAATAAAAATATTATTGCTGTTATTTCCAGTCTCAATTGTATGCATTAATAATTTTAAATTTGAAATTATAGTTAGTAAACCAAAAATGTTTAAAAATATGAAATGTATATAAAAATCAGTCAAAAATAATATCAGAAAATGATCAGAAAAGATAAGAGACTATTACAATGGAATGAATACATTCTAAAATTTTATCAGTCAATTAAGTTAACCTGTTCTGCATTTATTGAAAAAAATTACATATATATTAATTTCAGACTTAATTTAAATTTGTTTTCATGTATATTTGCATATCTATTGAAACAAATTTATTTAAAATTTTATCTTTAAATTATAAATTTAAAATATTTTATTTTTATCTTTTTAATTAATAAATTATAAGAAAATATTTTTAACATTTTTATTATGTATTTTTAATATATTTTGGTACAAATTTATAATTACTAATTTATGATTTGATTTTTTAAATAATTTTTCATATTTTATTTTTAAAATAAAACATAAAATACATACATACACAGATTTATAATATATATATATATTTTTTCTGTTTTAGATATATTTTATTTATAAAATGAATATTTTTGTAGGTATCTCTACTGGTTAATTTCTGGATATTCAGCTGGTGAATTATATAGAGTAGATTTGCATGATATATCTCTTAAGCCTGCATTTGAAAATGACATTCAGTTAATCATAAAGGATTATAATTTAGAGACATTTACAATTGATTATATGAATTTTAGAATTTTAATTCCAAATGCTACATTAAATACAATTATAGCTACTTCTCTTGATGGTACTGATAGCATTGATATTCGATATAATTCACACAGTCCACATTTTTCCAATGTAAAAAGTTTAACTTATCATAACAATTTGTTTTATTGGACAACTGGCACAAGCATATATGGAGAGGAATATCATTCTAAAGTAGATAAATATTATCGCAATAAGTTTCTTATTAAAGCTAATTATATTTTAAATGTAAAAGTGCTTCATATTGACTCTCAACCATATCCAGGTACTGTGTCATATTTAGAAAATTTAAAATATTATATATTAGCAATTGTTAATTATATTATTTCTCTTATGTTTAGTTCCCTTGAATGAAGTAGAAAATGTTCAAGCACTTTTTCAAGATGAAACAGCCAAAATATTTTGGTCAAAACCAAAACTGTTAAATGATGTTGGTAAGTTTAACATATGTTATTATGCATCCAAAATATTTTATTTTAATAAATAATTGATATTTTTTTATATTTCTCTATTATATAGGAAAGGGTGCCTGGCAGAAATGGTTCTATGAAATTCAACTTTTTGATCATGTCAAAAATCTCACAATATTTGGAAATAGGACTGCCAATAATATTTACAAAATTTTTACTTTGAGACCAAACACAACCTATTCAATAAAAATAAGAGCATGCAGTCTTGGTGGAAAAGGAGAATGGTCAACTGAATTTGTAGGAAAGACATTAATGCAAAGTAAAAAGACAATTACTTTCTGAAATTAAATTTTGAGATTAATAAGAAAATTGGCTATTACTTATGATTCCTTATATATACAGTATGTCATATACAAGAACAGATTCTGTACATAGACAAAGTAGTCAGTTCAAAAAATCTGAGTTAACATTTTAAAAAATTTTTAATTTTATTTTCAAATCCTTCAAACTTTAAAATAAAGAATGCTAATTTAAAACCTAAACTTTTAATTGAGAAACCCTAGTTCAAAAATTTAACTTAGAATATTTTTCTTTAATAAAACAATATTTTAAACAATTTTATTGAAAAAAACATTTTAAGTTCACTTTTTAATGTTGTGTTTCTATTTTAAAACTTAAGAGTTCAAGCTAGAATTCTTTATATTGAAGTTTGAAGAATTCTGAAAATGAAAATAAAAGTTTGAAAATGTCAAATATATGTAGATTCTGTTCCTGAACTTTGATGTGTTATTTTTGTAATTATTTATTTTTATTATTTAATATATTTTATTTTATTTTTACATTTATATTAATAAAATTATTAAAATGAAGTACAGTCAAACCTGTTTTTATGCGCTCTTTTTATGTGCGATTTTTATTTGTGCGATTTTTTTAATGCAAATTTTTAATTTGTGCAGTATAGTTGGCGACTAGTCTCGTGCGATTCATCATGTCTTACGTTGACTTATTATAGCTAAATAAACTTATTATAGCATAAATGCACTTATTATAGTAATATTATTGCATGAATATGCGAAAAATGAAATAATTTACTTTTTAAGTCAACAAAACACCACCTGGACAAAAATATGTAAAACAGACGATAGACCAGACGATGCAGTCAAGTGCTGACATCTGTTGTCAATAAATTCTATTTCGTATGGTTTTGAGTTATTTTCTATGTGAGACTTTTTTTATGCGGTCCCTGTTGACCGCATAAAAAAAATATTTTTTAATTGTGTTATGAAAACTATTATTTACAGCCATTCGTGAAGTTTCGTGAGATTTTTTTTAATGCGTTTTTTTTTAATGCGGTTCCTATCCCCCGCATAAAAACAGGTTTGACTGTGTGTCATTTTAGTGTCTAGATCAGTTGTTCTTAAACTGTTATAACTTGCAGTGCAATATTACCAATGAAAAAATTTTATGGCATACTTTTTGAAAAAATTTTAAAATATGTTAATATATTTTAAATTTATAAATTATAAATAGCTGTGTACTATAATAACTGCTACTCTATAGGCCTAACCTAGCTTTTAGTTTATCATGGATATAATAAATCTTTGTACAGATCAGTTTTTCTCATTATTAAAAATATACTTTGATAATATTCATTACATATTTAGCCATTTGTTACAATATATCAATGTGCCTGGATGCACTGTTTGAGGATCACTGGTTTCTAGTGTGAAAAACAATACAAAAAGTTTATTATGTTTAGACAATGTAAATTATTTCCATATTTATAAACTGAACATGAGATTTATGAAAAATGAAAAAAAACTAAATATATTTCAATATTGATTTCTGTTAAAATTTAAGTGAATATTTATTTATTAATATTTTATTTAATATTCATATGTGTAATATCAATTTATAATTATTATTAAATAATAAAGTTTAAAAGTATTGTGCATTTGGCAGTAATTATAAAGTCATTAATATATCATTTCAAAAATTTAATACACTGGAACAATAACCAAAAAAAAATTAAAAAATCAGTTTTATTGCAAGACTCATTCATGCTAATTATTTTATACAGTTAAAGCAAACTTTCTCCAAATGCCATGAAAAATTTTCAAAGCTTTAAATCAACAATACAAGTAACTCTTCTGTTTACATAAACTATCAAATGTTGAAATATGTATGTATGTAATGTTTTATGATAGTCATAAAACAATGCATGCATACATACCTAATATATTTATATTTTAAACATATTTATCTTATCCTTTCCTGTGCATATTTATTAATAAATATGTACAGGAAAGGATAAGATAATTATTTCTCATTTCTGTGTTTTTTATTTGTTTTAAATGAAATATAGGGATGTTACTGTAGTGTATATAAAAATAAATATTTTTAATAAATTATTTTAATAGATAATTTAATAATTTTAGTATATTTTTAATTATTAAATTAATAATTAGTATAGGCTGAGTATCCCTAATCTGAAATACGTAGTACCAAGAATGTTTTAAGTTTTGAATTTTTCTGGATTTTGGAATACATGATATGATGAAGTTGAAGTGAATTATCACTGTCAGACTCTTTGACACTTTCAGCATTATATAAACAACCCAAAAGAAAATAAGTTGTCATACCTTGCACTTACAATGCTTGACAGTTTACTGAATCATGACATTGCACTTTGTGACAGTTGCATACACTGTTATGTCATCTTTCATGACAAACAGTGAGTCATACTCTAAGTAAAGTGCTACTTGCTGCAAAAGTAAAGTTATGGATTTTGGAATACTTCAGATTTCAGAACTTTGGATTGGGATACTCAACTTGTAATGGAGTAAAATAATTTTATAGTGGTCAAATAAAATTCAAATTGTTTAGAAACATTTAAAACATTGTTGCAGATAAGTCACCAGGTTATCCATATATTATTTGGAGTTCAAGAGAAGGAATTATAAAATCTGATATTATAGGAGAAAATGTAGAACCATTAATTTATAATATAAAATTAGATGAAATTGGTGTAACAGGTTAGTACAATTAAAATTTTAATTATGCTATAATTTACATGTTCAAATATTAAATAATTAATAATTTATAATAATATTATACTTACAGATATAAATTGGTACAAAAATGAAATTTTTTTGAAAACAAATTTAAGTTTAGTTTATAAAGTTAATAAATTAAAGCCTCATTCTGTGATAAGATTACAAAACATATCTAATGCTGCTAGTATAGCAATTGATTGGTTAGCTCCAAAACTTTATTGGTCCAGTCCTGTTCAGAAAATGGTTAGTATTATTTTATTTAAAATATACACTGTGTTTATATTGTAGTTTAGTTAAATTTAAATGTTTATATAAAATAACAGTACAAATTTATGTATTTATTTGAATGTTAACTGAATGTTGAATGTTAAATATTTATTTAAATGTTAAATGCTATCTTTGAATTAAATAAAGAAATATCAACATGTCATTTTGCAAAAAAAAAAAAAAAAGATATATGAATAAGTAATAATAATGATGCTGATGATGATAAATATTAGTTGTAAAATTAAACTGAATAATTTTCTTCTGTTATATGTTTATTAATTAAATTAATATTAATCTAAATTAAAATGGACTTTAGCAAGCAAGACAGCTTATATCTTTAATTTTAATTGTTTGTTAAATTAAAATTTATTTATCTTATTTAAAAAATGAGTAGAAATGTGACTCTCATAAATAATTTCATTTTGATGTATAAAAATTTATTACTGTATACACAAATAAGTGAAGAATTTTACAGAAATGTATTCAAAATATTCAATATAAAATACAGTATATTAAAATATCTACAAATATTATTTTTACATTTTATTTTTTAGTAAAACCAAAACAATAGTGTCACTATTAGAATTATATAAACAAATTATATTCTTAGAAAAAATTAAATTTCTAATCTCTAATTTACTAACTGAAATTACTATATTAAATTACTACCTTTTTCATGTACAAAATTTCAATTATTAAAGTTCTATCTCTCTTCCTATGCTTCTGCAGAAAAATCTATTAGATTATTTCAAAATTGATACAGTGAAGCATCAAAAATCTGGATATCAAAACTCCAGAACATCAAAAATCTGCATTTGGCCAAATTAAAATGAATATTAATTCTTTTAATGAGTAATTTCATTGTTGATGTTCTTTCAGTTTTGTGTTGTTGATGTTCTAACGTTCAGAATTTGAAATTTTTTAATTTTGAAATTACAATTAGTATATTTTTTGTTTAAATATCATGATTCTTTAAATTATGTTTTGAATCTTTATAAATATTCCTATGTTCCTTTTGAAATATTGGCTTGAACTTAGAATACCTAAACTTGAATTACAGTATATTTAGAATTTACAGTACTAATAATGCTAATTTACACATATACTTGAAAATTCAGATAAATTGAAAATCCTGGTGGGTCCAGTCACAATTAATCTATATTTTCAACATTTCATTGTAATTTTATTATAATAATCATGAATTAAAAAGTATAAATTATTCATTTGTTATATAAAGTAAACTGTTCAATTTTTAGTTTTTCTTTTCTTATTGTAATAGCATATAACAAAGTTTCTCTTCAAATTTTAGATTCTGTTTCTAAGAAAAGTTTAAATCATTTTAATAAACTTTAATCACATATTTTGCTTTGATTAATTTTTCTGTTAGAACAATCTCAATGTGTTGAAGCTAAATTTTATATTATATTGAAAATGTTATATGAGAGATTTTAAAAAGAATAAAAAACATAAAAAACAATAAATATTTCTATAATACAGTATATTATTCTTATTTGATAATTCAGTCTATTATAAAATTTATAATACATTTGAATTTATTCAATATCTTTTTATATTATATTTCTTTGCCTTTTATTTTTTGAAAATTATTTTAATAAATCTAAATTATTTAGAAGTTATGTCTTACGTTTTTATTTTTGTCATACAGTTAAGATAAATACCATATTGTTTAATGTTAGACAAAAATTGTCTGTAAGTCTGTTTTATATTTTTATACAATATAATAAATTCTAAATTAATTTATAGGTTTCAAATTTTTAATATGACAGTGTTACTTTTAACATTTGTATATACATTTTTAATTTTTGATATATTTTATATTTCTTGCATGATTAAATTTTATATTAGTACATCTGATGAGATATTTCTTTTAGGATATTTTTCACCTAGTTCTGCATTTATAACTAAGAATATGCACAGACATATTTTATTATTAGAATGTCTGATTTAAAAGTTTTAATAATATGTAGAAATAAAATTATTGGATTTTTATAGAAATATCTTTCAGTTATATTTAACATTTGCATAATTTGTTTTGTTTGTTTGAATTGATATATGAAATTAATTTATATATTTTCTTAGTAAGCAGTGAAATTATTATTTCTTTTTTTTTATTTGTTAAATATATATTAGTCTATTTTCTATATTTTGTTTGTTATTTTGTAAATATATGCTTTATTTCGAAAATATAAAATATATTTATATTTAACTTCAAAATTGCTTAAACTTTTCTACTTGAATGTATTTCTATGTATAATTTATTTGTTTTTGAAGAGATTATTGAATAATAATGCTATTTATGAAGCACATAAACTATTTGTTAAATGTATTGTACATTTCAAGACTCATGTCTTGATTTTTAACATCAGAAAATAATTTTATTTGATATTTACAATGTAAACTTATTTTGTAAGTAATTAAAGGATATATTACATAATGAAATTATAGAATATTTTCAAAAACTTTTCTTATAGGAAATTTATCTTCTTAGTAGCATTTTGCACTTAAAGCAATGACTGAATTAACAGTTGTATCCAATAATAAAATATTTCAAAAATTAAGTACGTATTAATATAAAATATACAGGGTGTCTATAAAGTCTGTGTGCAATTTAAACATTTTTAAAATAACTTTATTTGTATTTGTTATAGAAAAAAATCTGTAAGAAGTATCAGAAAGCTTAATGTACCTGGTTTTAAGTAAAATTATTTAGTAATGGATTGGAAGAGGTGGACCATTTTCTTGGCCTCCACATTTACCAGACTCCATTAGATTCTTTTTTATGGGGACATGTGAAAACAATAATATATGGAACCAAACCTTGATAACTAGAAAACTTGAAAGCTAAAATAACTAATCTGATTTCAGGCATTACTGTAAATCAATTGGCAAATGTTTTTATGTTTTTAGAGAACTACAAAATCATATTACCCTTTGTATTACTAATGATGATAGACATGTAGAAACTTAATAAAATTCAATAAAATAATAAAAATATATAGATTTTCTTATTTCCAATACATTCTGCATAATTTCTCTATTACAAATACTAATAAAGTTATAAATTTTTTAAAATTGCACATGGACTTTATGGACATTTTGTATAATTAATTGAGTTCTGCATAGCTAACTGTTATCTTAACTATAAAAACAACAATTGTAGTAATAAAAGAATCTATTAATGAAGTCATGAATGTTAGACAAATAAAGTTTATTTGATTGCACAGTTTAGATTTTGAATCTAAAGTTGATTGATTTCTTTAATATCTAATTAATTTTTAATAATGACTTCATTATTTAAACATCAAAATAAAAATTTTTAGACTTTTAGAGAACTTATTAATTTAATTATAACTAGGTATTAAAAATCTGAAATTAATATTTCATTAACCAAGTCCACTCATTGGATTTGTGGGGACTGCATTGGAAAGCTTTACACACAGCATCAAGTCTCTTCATACTTGGTCCTTTAGTGCTGTTCAAGTCATCAACACTGCTAGTCTATAAACTTTACACACCTTTAACACTTTTCATGCTTTTCGTGTTTAATGTTATTGTCCATGCTTTTTTCCGAAGCTTTTCTGAACTAGAACTGGTAATTCTGTTTCATGAAACCTTAGAACAAATTGAGTTTTCTCCTACAAAAACACTATTTGGATAGTTGTGATTGCAGTGCCACTTGGGCTATGCAACATTATAGCAAATAAAACTTTAGATATCAGTCTAGAAATTATGCCACAAAAAGCATGTTTCTACATAGCCTAGATTTTGCACAATAAATGTTTGTAATCAGAGAAAGATTTTTTAATTACCCTGTATATATAATATCAATCTTATTCACTTTGATAATTTTTTACTTAAAATTTATATAGATATCAAGAGCCAATTTAGATGGAACACAACCAGAATCTCTTCCTATAAGTACTTTGGCTGAAAAACTTGTCATTGATTCTCCATCAGGACATCTTTATTGGTCAACAACTCATTCTGTTGAAGGATCAAATTTAAATGGTGATAATACATATACATATATGCAAACTGGTGTATTTTCGGGTAAAAGAGGTATGTTGAACATTTTTATAGTTATTTAATAAATTAATTGCAGCTTACATTATTAATTTAATAACTTCACTTCATTAATAATAATCAGACATTCTGAGTTAGCACATTATAAATACAGTCCGTTTCAAAATTATAAACACACCCAACATTTTTCAATAACAAAAACATTAACTATAGTAATGTATTTATTATATTAGTATGTTGTTTACAACATCAATTTAAACATCTGAAATTTTTAGAGCAATCTGACAATTACAAAAAAAATTATCACAGATTTTCAATTTTTGAGTGTTTCAAAAGTATAAACACAAGTGCATAAAATTAGTATAATAATTTTTTTATTACTTATTGGTTTAATTAGTTGTCACCAGAGGTGAATATCATTCATTATTAAAAACGTGGCACCAATTTTAAATGGTTTTATGTGATTTAAAACAATGCCTTGTGGAAAAACTAACAGAGTTAGAAAGATGTGAAATTTACCAACTGAAAGGATCAGGACAATCTCTAAGACAAATTTTGGCAGTTATAAATTGATCTACATGTGCTGTGAGAAATGTGTTAATTTAGGGTGAAAATTATGGCAGAAATAAGTGATGTGGAAAGCCTAAACTCCTTACACCTAGAAATGAAAGAAAGGTTTTTTATCTACTGATGGTCAGCAAGTTGGCTATCAGAGAAGCAGCATCAACATTGTCAATTGCAGTTTCACCAGCAACTATATGGATATGTATGCATAATCATAAAAATGTGAAATTTACAAAAATGGCTGCCAAACTGAAATTAACACAATTGCACATAACAGCTAGATTAAAGTGGGCCAAAGACAAGATGACATGGGAAGAGGAATGGAAACAAATAGTCTTTCCAGATGAAAAAAAGTGGAAATTGGATAGACCTGACAGTTATAGTCACTACTGTCATGATTTGAGGAAGAACAAAAGTCAGAATGAGCAGACAGCAAGGGTGGAGGATCTGTGATGGTGTGGGCAGAATTTGGATGGGGAAGTAAAACAGATATTGTATTTATAGAGGGTAGAATGAATTCAGAAAAGTATCAAGAACTGTTGTATCAAAATTTAATAACTTTTGAATCACTTATTGGGGGAGAAAACTGGCAATTCCAACAGGATAATGCTGCTATTCATATATCAAAGTCAACTAAAAATTGGTTTTTTGAAAAAAATTACTGTAATTGATTGGCCATCTCAGAGCCCTGATATGAACCAATAGAGAATGTTTGAGGCATTGTGAATTGTCTTGTTTATGGCCAAAACAGACAATACAATACTGTAAATGAATTGAAATTAGCTATCATGGATTGTCGGGAAAATATTAAACAAGAACAACTTCAAAACTAGTAAAATGTATGCCTGATAGAGTATTTGAACTAATTAAATCAAATGGTGGACCTACAAAATATTGAAACACCACAAATCTGTTTTTTGTGCACATGTGTTTATACTTTTGAAACAATCAAAAATTGAAAATATGTGATAATTTTTTTTGTAATTGTCAGATTGCTTTAAAAATTTCAGAAAATGTTTAAATTGTATATTGTAAACAATATATTAATATAATAAATAAATTACAATTGTTAATGTTTTTGTTATTGAAAAAAGTTGGGTGTGTTTATAATTTTGAAACGGACTGTATTCTATTGTTTTATAATAAAAAAAATTTGCAATAATCAATCCAAGTTTGAGTTTTTAATATTTGATTGATTATTCAAAAATATTTGGTGTTAATTAAAAGTTAATTCCATATGCATGACAATTGTAAATTTGGATAGTGGAAATTTGGACAATTGGAAATTTAACATGTGCATGACAATTGTAAATTTAAGTCTAGATTTTATATCAAATAAGATCTATGAAAAATCTATCAAAGTAAGTTCAAATAAAACTAATTTTTATTTTATGGTTTTAGTAATGGGTCTCACTTTGAATTATGATCAACAAAAAATATATTGGACAATTAGAAATTATGAAGGTTCTTGGCTTTATAGTGCAAAAACCTTGAAAAATGTTTTTGGAAGAAATAAAGATGATGTCATAGAATTGATAGCACAGTTACCAGAAAATGCTATGTAAGTTTATAAAGCAAACTATTTAATGTTTTAGAATATCTTTATCTTTTTATTTTTATTTTTAATGTTGAAAATTAAATGATTTAAAATATTTCATTGTATGCATTATTCTATAAAAATTGCTTATTTACAATGACTTTTTAAATAAGCAGTATTATAGACGTTTGCTTTAATATTTCAATGTAATAATAAAGGCATATTAAATGAATTTTATAGAAATAATGAAGGAGATAACTATTTGAATATTTCTGTTTAATACTGCATTTTTTATTATGAGTTAATTTTTTGTCATAAAATAAAATTAATGAAAAAGTCAAGTGAATAATTAAATTTCTTTCTCTTTCATCTTAAATGACATGAAATTAATATAGCAAATCAATTAATGTGATACATCTACATCCAGTAGCAGATCCAGACATATCTAAAAAGGGGCTAACTCAAAAATTAAAAATGTTTGAATATTTAATAAGTTACTTTTTATTAACATATGTATGACAATTTTATTTTGCATGGTTCAATAAACCATATTTATCCTCATAAATGTTTTTAAAAACAGCATTTTGAAGTTTGAACAAATAAATTTTAATTTATTTTGTGTCATTAGGGAAAGCTTAATCCTTTATAGCCCTTTCCTTGTATCTGCCACAACCTACATCTGGCATGATATACTGTATATAATTTGCAAATCTCATGAACTTCTGATTTCAAGAAATTGTTTTAATTTTGTATCTTTTGAAGAATTCTTATGTTGGTATAATTTTCAATAATTAAGAATGCTAGATCACAAATAGTAAATATGATTTTCCATTGTTTTGAACAAATGCTTAATATAAAAAATAAGTTTTCTTCAAAATGTAAATATGAAAAAATATTTTAAGTTTTGCAAAATCTTATTGAATATATGCAATGATTTAATTGAAATATGTTAAAGTATGATTTATTATGTTATATGATAATATTATGTTTAAATATAATTTATTATTATTAATATTATATTATTTTTTGAAAGAAGAAACATTATCACATAATCCTAATTGATAGGATAATATACCCCCAATTCTGTTTTTACACTGTTTTGGGAACATATTATTCCTGAAAAATCTGTGTAAAAAAGATATTGTTCATATTGAAGATCAGTTCCAGACCTTAGAAAGCAGTAAAAATAATACAATAAACCAATTAATATAATAGGATGTGTCTAAACACAATATTTTAGTTTTAGTTAATAAATCAGGAGAGAGAGAATTGTAACTTACTTATTAGCAAAATTTAATAAATTACATTATTTGCACAAATTTTATTATATTTTTATTTCAGTTTTTCAATTAAAGATCACAATATCAGCTTAAACAGAAACCAAATGGCATACAAAAATTATTCTGTATTGAATTGGATTGGATTAATGGGATAAGGTAATGCAATACATGGATGAATTACCAAGGGGGTGTCTCCCAGAAAAACTGGTCCCTGATTGTCAGACATGTGAAGAAAACCTGGAAAACTCTACATAGCCAGCCTGTAGGTCAGGCATGAATCTGGGACCAACCACTAATGTTTGAAATGTTATTAATTAACTTGGCCCATTAGTAGGTCCCATATTGAAAAAAAATGAAAGACAATTACATAAACAAATCACCAAACTTTGATTTAAATTTTTCTGACTGATTCAATCACAGGATAAATTTGGAATTAAAGGCTTATTGTTACTATACATGTTCAATTAAGTCAAAAAACAATCAAAGTTTAAGATTTATGTGAACATATGTAACAGCCTTAAGTGCAAATTCTAAAATTATTTTAAAAAAGAGCAATTTTCTAGAAAAGGAAGAAAGTATTTTTTTAAGAATAAAATCAAATGGAGATTTTTAGAAAGACAAATTTCTTTAAACATGTAAACAAATCATGCAAAAAGAGAATTGAATTTTTTTTCCCAGATCATGTTAAATCAAAATCATGTAAAAAAAAATCCAAGTAAAATTTGTATTTCAATAGTTTTCATATATTTTTCAATATATGTATGTAAAATTATATAGAATTTCTCGTAAAAATATACATATACTTCAGAAATTCCATATTTAAATACGTACTTTTGTTTTTTGATATGAGATATTAAGATATGTTAACATTTAGAAATCTAAGGTAATATATTGAAGAGATAAGTGCAATAATTTCAGCATACCTTTTAGTGGATATTTCCAGATCATTTAATTGACAGCATCAATAATACATGAATTTTACTGGTGAAATATTTGAAAGCCTGAGATGAGACTTTAAATAAAATTTAAGTTATCAAGTAAATTATACAATTTAGTCATCTAATGATAACTTCATATTTTCAGTTCTATAAGGTTTATATTAACCTTATAGAAATACCAATAAATAATATAAGTTTGTTAAGAGTAACATTATTTTTGATCAGTAGCAATGAAACCACATCCTTCATTGTACAGAAACAAGTATAATTTAAAATTAAATTTTTATGATACTATATTTGAAATTAAGTTAAATAAGATTTTAGGATATAAATTAGAACAGCTGAAAATTGATCCTTAAATTTTAAAACTTTTCTTAATAAGAAGGATTTTATTTTCTTATTAATAAAAATTCTAATTGCATGAATAGAGTAGAAAAAAGAATATTGTAATAAATCAATAATTATATGTAATTAATAATACTAAAACCTATATTCCTATATTCCTAAACACTATATTCCTATATTCCTACATATAAATATAGGTTTTAGCCGTTTTTATAAAAAATGCAAATGTTTTCACTGATGTTGAATGGGCATTGTGATGATACCAGTTTAACACTAATATAGGTTTTAGTATTATTAATTCAAATTTAATTATCTGTGTTTTAATTATATGTAACATAACACAAAATAATTATTTTATTTTCATGACTCATTTTATATTGATGTTCATTATTATGAATAATAATAATTTTGTTTTTATGCTTAAAAATTATATTAATGAAATATTGCTCTGTTCCTTATTAGGAATGATTAATTTGCTAGGAATGAAATGAAAATATAAATGCAATAATTCAATTAGCTGCATATATGGAAAATTATTTATTTCCAGATTAGTTTAGATCTTGTATTATAGAAATGTTTATGTAAATATAAATATAATAATTACATATATAATTTTTATTTTTTCTAAATGTATAAAAATACAGATATCTGTTAATTTTTTAATAAATATTTTTACTCATTTCAATATTTGCATTCTTAAAGATAGTATAGATAAAACAAGCATTTATAAGACTAAAAAATTAGAAAAACAATAAAATTATTTTATTATTAAATTTGTATATATGTTTTCCAGGGTGCTTATTATTATAATTTAATTGTCACATGTTATAATAGTTTGATCTAAAACTTTAATTCATATTAGAAAATTTGATTTATATTTTTATTTTTGAATACAGTCAAGGTCCCCTATGGTATTTTAGTGATCGTCTTTTCTGGATTAATGAAGAGAAAGAAGCATTAATTAGTGATATGTCTGGAAGAAATGTTGCATGTTTTAAACATGTAGGACTAAAAGATTTGAAAACTCTCACTATTATTGATCCAGCTCTACAGCCATATCCAAGTAAGAAAATTTTATAATTCAAACTAAATTATTAAATGTTGAAATTATTTTTTTGTAAATTCTAAATTATAGTTTATATATTACATTCATATATAAAAGTGATTACAGTTTTTATTAAAAATTTAAAAAATAATATCTTTATTGATTGTCACTTTTACAAGGGTGAACCAAAAAATATTTGTAACAAACTTAATGATACAAAAAAAATTATTAAATTTATACAATATCGGCATAGTTAAGTTTTGGTATAAAAGAAAGTTATAATAAAAATCTTTACTGAGTAAATCTGACATCTTTTAAATGGGAAAGACATATACAAGTCAAATAGATGGCTTTTCACATTTTTAACAGATATTTTACAATAAGAACATTCAGTATTGTTTTTAATATGAAGAATTCTATTCACTTAATCATGTCCTATGTTTTGAATCTCTTAGTAATAGGAGATTCAAAACATAGGACATGTTAGAATATCACATTTATTTGCCAAATTTGCTGATTGGAGCACTTTCGGTTAATCAAAAGCATTCCAATTGGCAATTGCAAGAACAATGCAATCAATGGCAATTGCTTTGTTCTTGGATTGCAAGTGCAAGGACCCATGGTCAGCAGGTACAAGGATAGCATCTTTGTTTTGATTGATTCAAGTGCAGGGATCACTTCTTTCTTTCTGGCAATCAGCAAATTCAAATTTCCACTAGTGCTGTGGTGCTACAGCACTTCCCCCCTGCCAACCTAAACTGTAGGCCTACTTTAATGTACTACTTTATGTAAGGTAAGTATTTGTAAGACGTGATATAAAGTATATACAGTACAGTTTTGTGTTTAATATATTTTTTCGTAAATCAGTTGTCCGAACAACCCCAGTCCTGAATTGTTTCAGATAATCGATGCTCTACTGTATTAATTTTTTAATAAATAGGATTTATATTTTAAGAAGTGGAAATATTTGTCCTATTTATTCATTAATTTTTTTGAAAATTTATTGCTGTAAATTTATTTATTGCTGTAATTCAAATTTTACAATTAGTGTAAATATTGAAAAATTGAAATTAAATTATAATTTTAAATAAAAACTAAATTACAAGAATATATTAAAATTTTTACATAAATTGTTTTGATCTTTCACTTTAGATTATTCAGTCATTCTTTTTTCTTTTTAATAAGTTTTGATTATAAGCTTGAAACTATTTCCACTAGTAGGAATGTTATGTTCCATTTGAATGTAGAACAAAGTGAAAGATGTTTTTATTATAGATAATGGCAAAGTTAGTGGAGAGTGTTTGTGGGTTGTCTCACTTCTAATATTTGAAAATTCCACTGAATAGTCAATAAAGTTACACCACCAAAAAAAAAAAAAATAATAATAATAATGTATTTTTCAGAATTAAGAGAACAGAAGTATAAAAAAGGATCATGATCAATGGGGAGACTGAGGGTAGAAGAACTATCCTTCTCAACTGGCACTTTATATGAATTAACAGTATAAGCCATTAGTATCAGTCAGCAAAATTTACTTCTATGACCACCAATGATTAATGTCTAAATATGGTCCTGATTGTGGATAGAATATTTTATATTATTTATTTCATATTTAAAATGGCTAAATAGTGAGCTAAAAGGAAATATCACAAGCATTTAAATGAAAATTTAAATATTCCAGTGATTCAATATATTTGTGAATTGAATTTTGTTAAATTTATTTTTAGATAAATTATGATTATAAAAGTTTTTAGAAAAATGGATGTTAGAGGTTATTTAGCTAATGTACTCAGTGATTCTGAATAAACTAATTAAATATCCAATAATAAAAATACTATTATAGATTCATTGCAATAGATTCAATGATTTGTATTTTTGTCTATATTAAATTTTGAGGATGTTTTGTTAAAGAATTATATTAGTATCTTTATTTAGAAAATTGAAATATCTCAAAGGATATTTAACATTTTAATAGGTACTGATGTTGAAAAACTTGAATAGCTGTAATTGTAAACAATTATTGAATTTTATTGAGGTGGAGGAGGAGGTATTAGGAAAGCCTCTTCTATGTGGCTTACAGAATTGTGTTTGTTATCAAAATTTAATGGGCTGATTTTGATAACTTTGCTATTTTCTATTAATTGCAATAAGGAATCCAAAAATGTAATGAGGGTCTATTTAAATGTAAAAAAACAGGAGTCTGTGACTTTGTTTTCAATATACAGAGATATTAAAGTAACAATATCCATACTCTCAGATGCGACTGAGTGTGCCTAATGGAATTTAGACCTAGGGGTCAAAAATAAAAACACAACAAAAAAAAAAAAAAGCACAACATTGTGTGTGCCTAACGGAAAATAGGTGCAAAAATTGAACAAAACTCACAAGAACCATGCAATCGATGGCAACTGCTTTGTTCTTGGATTGCAAGTACAAGGATTATGTCTCCCATGGCCAGTAAGTATAAGGATAGCCTCTTTGTTTTGATTTAAGTGCAGGAATCACTTATCACTTCTTTCTTTCTGGCTCTGCCTCAATTCTAATACAATATGACAAAGTCATGCAATGTTAGATAATATTTTATTTGCAAAAAAGTTATCTAATAAAATTCAATAGACAAAAGTTAGTCACTAAAATTATGTGGACTTACCATCTAAACCAGGCTTGTCCAACCTTTTTTCCTAATGGGCCAAATTAGAATTTTAGGTATATACAGTGGGTCACAAAGGTACTTTATATAAATATATGCTTTTAAAAAGTTCAAAACGTGAATATCAAAGTTCAAAATAAATATATATTGTTACAAAAAATACTGTATTATTGACATTAAAAAATAAATTATACTCACACAAAATAAAAATAAATTCAATGCAATTTTTTACATTGTTTTTTTTATAACATTGTCAATATCCGCTTTTATGGTACTAGTCTTAATTCTAAGAATGTTAGTTAAATGGGAATCACTCAACCTATTTCTTTCAGCAGTTTTAATGTTTTTCAAGCACAAAAAATATTGTTCACAGCGGTATGGACTACCCCACATGTATAACAGTTTTCTAGATAAATTGACAATTTCATCAAATTCATTGAAAAAATGAATTTTTTTATAAAACTCAAGAAAGGAATGTTCTCTATAAGTTTCAAAGATTCCCTGCTTTGAAGTTCAATGAGTTTTAGCTGGTGTTCAGCTGGTGCTTTCATATAATTAAATGAAAATGGGTCACTAAACAATTTTAATTTAGTTTCTATTTTTCTGAAGTCAGAAAATCTGGTTGTTAAATCTTTTAACAAAACTTCACATAATTTACTATATTTTTCAAAATTCATAGGAAATTCTTCTGTTCTTGTAATAAACTTTGAAAATGCACAATTTCCCATGGAAATTATTTCATGACAAATAAGGCAGATAATATTATTGCATGTTTCGATTGCAAAATATTTTTCTGGCCAAAAGATATTGAATTTTCTCCTTTCTTCTGTTATTTTTCTTTTTCTCAGTATTTGATGCCATGACCAAATGCTGGGTTATTAAAAATATAAATTTAAATTTGATGAAACAATTATGAATATAATTGGAGGTTGAAAATATTTAAATTATTATGTTAGCTAAAGAAATATATAGATAGACCTATGTCTGTATTATATACCTGTAATACAAAAGAATGCCTAAGTGGAAGGGTGAATTTGTTTTTATTTTTATAAAGAATAAATTAGTCACTTCCACTTTGACATTAGGCTTAGCATTGAGTCACTAAAAATGGCTTACATTCTTTTAAACAGAGGAATTATGTGTTTTTTTCATCCTCCTGATGAAAGGTACTCATTCTTTATCACTAACAACATCACTTCCTTACAAAAATCTTTTAAAACGGAAACAATCAAAATAACAGACCAAGTCACCAATTTTTTTGATTGGTCAGTTACAAATTATGTCACCAATTATGTCATTACGACATCAAACTGTATCCAGTGAAACGAGAATAATTTTCTCTATATACTTTACCAAAATAAATGAAAATGTACATAAAAAATTTAGAGGGCAGTGGGCTGCATAAAAATATTAAGTGGGCTGCAGTGTGGCCCACACATCACAGGTTGGAGATTCCTGATCTAAACTGAACTGATTCATTAATAAATGAGCAATTATTTATTGTGACATTGTCACAATGCTGGGCTGCAATTTTTAATAATTTTTAAATTTCAAATATATGCTCTCCACCTCAAAATAGTAGTGTCTTGCTCTTGTACATCATACTTTTCCTGGAGTTGTGCCATCTATCTAACTCCTTTCAGGGGAAAATATTTGAATTGAAATCAGGTGACTTTCATTCTATACAAGAAATTCATGTATAGTTAATCATGGCCTTTTACCTCTAGGCTTTCCATATCTGATCTTGCCTTTCATCTGTCTAACTCCATTCTTGAGATTAAGGAACATCAGATGGATGGATGGACAACAGTGGGAATTTATAGTTCTACAATTTTTTCAAATTGCAGCCCAATTAAAGATAACTAGAAAAAACATAGTTTAAAATAGACATTAAATTTGCAACTCTCTTTGACCAAATAATATGTGTCTTTTAACCAGTTACAATATCTAAGTGATTCAAGCCAAGCCCTCTTTTGTATTTCTTTGATAACTTTAAATTATAAATAGTCTATAATTGTTACATAAATAAAAATAGTTTCTAATTTATAAGATGATTGATTAATAAATTAAATTAATAACAATTTTTTAAATATATTAGCATTAAAATAGCATAATAAAATCTGAGTGTTTATCATTTGATTAATAATTCTGATGATCACAATGTACATTAACAGAAATTGGAAAAAGTTTTTATATTTCAGTATTGTTTTTCAGTATATCATTATAATTATTATTTAGAATTAGTTTTATAAAGATTAATAAAAATATTTTAAAAAACAATTTTTTCATTTATTTAATATGCTGATTTTTATTACAGTGAAAGAATTAACTGACATTAATGTAATTCCCGATAGTATTCTTGAAAAAGATATATGGGTAGAGGGTGTGTGGAACAATTTCACTATTGTGTGGAACTCTATTACAAATGTTAATTATGGAGATATATTTTATGAAATTAAATTGAATGGTCCAGAAGATATAAATGGAGAGGTAAAAATATTTATATAAGATTTTAACTTACTATTTTAAACTTAACTCAGAATTAAAATGTTCATTTTAAAATATTTATAAAATTTATATTAGTTCTAAACCTATGCAAAATAGACCAAATTTATTGTTCTATAATA
Source organism: Centruroides vittatus (assembly GCF_030686945.1). Taxonomy (NCBI): domain Eukaryota; kingdom Metazoa; phylum Arthropoda; class Arachnida; order Scorpiones; family Buthidae; genus Centruroides; species Centruroides vittatus. The sequence goes on along the minus strand of NW_027122405.1, from coordinate 1,800,245 downwards.
TTTTTTATTTTTATAAATTAATTATTATTATAATTTAGAAACTAGAAGTATACAATGTTGTCATTTTTATAGTAAATTTTAATTAAATAATAAATTAATTCAAAATATTTGGAAGAAAAGAATAGCCTAAAGCAAAATTTGAACCGTATAATTTATGTAAATCAAGCAGGTACTTACTGCTCTAATATCATTTAGGTATAATTTGGACTATAACTTTTTTGCATATGTATTTGAAATTTATAAAATAGTTATAAACAATAAAAATGAAATTATTATAATTAATATAATAAACAAATAAGTAACAAAAATATTTTTATAATCAAGATTATTACAATGATTACTGAAATATTAGTTAAATTTTTCTAAAATTAATAATAATGATAACAATAACAATTTTTACCAATCACTATCTTGTTGAGTGGGAGAGCTTGTTAGTTCCAATGAACCATAGAGCAATGCTGTCAGGAACACAAGCTTTCAGTAAGGCCACTCATATCAGTAAGGTCTATGAGAAGAGATGAAGCAAAAAGTAACTCATGAACAGTATCTAATTTAGGTTGTTGTTGAACAGTGTCTGTTCCTCATGTCAGGAGTGGCTGATTTATAAACACCTGGTTTCAGGTATATAGGCATAATCACTTATGTGGAAAAAACAAACGTGGTTATTACACATTTGCAGTGTGATACTGGCTTGGGTTGACAGGGTCTGCATTCATGGTTAGACAAAAGCTTAGGTTTGAAAAATTTGCCACAGTCTCTTTTGGATACCAGTAAAAAACACAGCACTGGTCCAAGTATGGCTGCTACATAAAACATGTTTACCTCTCACTCAAACACAATGGATAACATACACCAATCCTGCCAAAGTGCTTTAGTGACAATCCAGCCATTGAACACTAATACTGAAAATCACCAATGGATGGGCTTACATGAACAAATTCATCATCTATGCCTATACCATTACGAAAGATTATGCATCACATTAATTAATAAACAAAATAAAGTCACATACATTACACACACAAGAATTCTTTGACATTTTATTTTTGACTATATTTTTATGAAGTTCACTAATTGTTTTAAATGAAAAAATTTAGACTGCTTTGATCAACAATGTATCTTTTATTTCTCTGTTTTATAATTTAAAATATAATTTATAAATAAACAATATACAATTAATCAAAATTTATACCAAATGATTGATTTTAATTTGATTGATTAAATAATTATTTTAGTGTTATATTTTTATAAATATAAATACTGAAATAATTTAAAAATCATTTATTTTAATTAGCTTTTAAAAATGGTTGTATAAATTTCAATATAAATTATAAAAATTTGATTATTATTGAATTTTTTAAACTTTTATTTAAAAGTTTCATTTTAACAAAAATTCATACATGAATCAAAATTGAATAATAACACTGTTCTGCATCAAAATTCTTTCATAAAAGAAAATGCATGCTGAATGTGAATCTTAAGTCCATAATCTTCTATCACCTACAGTTTTTTTAAATACCACATTTTTGCAGAAAAATGTTTCTTTTAGACAAACTTTCTGTTACTATTGTTTGAATAAAATATAAAACCAGAAAAATCATATTTGTTAAATTCCAGGAAATATCAGAAAAAGAGAGTCAGGAAATTTGAATTTTTTTCAATAGAGGACAATCTCAGTTTTTTTTGCAACGATATACTACATTTGTTAGAGAAGCTTTGACTGCCACAGGATCCTGGAGACTCTTTATTGACTCATCAAAGTTCAGCCTTAAAGAAGTTTTGCTGTACAATGGCAACAAACATTCATCTGTTCCAATTGCTCATGCTGTTCACGTAAAAGAAACTTACAACATGAAGGTAATGCTGGACAAGATAAAATACAATGAGCATAAGTAGAATGTGTGTGCTGACCTCAAGTTGTTTTTTATTTGAATGGGACTGTCAAGCAAGAATCAATCACTATTTGGTAAAAAAAATGGTTCGATCATGCAACAAATGTACAAGGTCAGAAGAATATTGCTTTTCTTGCTCTGGTGGAGAAAACTAAAATCCTCTTACCTCCTCTTCATATCAAGCTCAATTTGATGAAAAACTTTGTGAAAAGTATGGACAGAGAAGGAGAAGGCTTTGCATACTTGAAGCAAAAGTTTTCTTAGTCCCCAAGTAAGACAGCTTTTGAAGGAGCCTAGTTTCAAGGAAAACTTAACCTACCAGAAAAGAAAGTATGGAACGCATTCAAAAATGTGAACAAGAATGTATGAGCGAACAACTAAGAATATTGTGGAGAAGTTGGTTATGTCCTACCAAACACTGGATTGCTTTTTGCCACTCAAGATGCATTTCCTGCATTCCCACTTAGATTTTTTCCTGCCAACCTAGGAGCTGTTTCTTATGAACACAGAGAAAGGTTCCATTAGATTCTTTCTCAAATAGAAAAGTGGCATAGCAGAATGTAGAATGAGAACATGTTAGTGGATTACTGCTGGACTCTACAGTGAGAAACTATAGAAAAAGAATATAAAAAGAAAACATGTACCATTCTCTGACTGGCAACATAGTCAACCCAGCGAGCAAGACAGCATTGGAATATGAACAAGGTCAAAAAAGATGAAGGGTGTGTATAGCCAAACTTGAATAAAGTCTAGTTATGTTGTACTGTGTATGTGAGAAGTCGGGGGTTAAGATGCGAGGCTTAACGTAGTTTCCTGACATCAGGATGGTAAGTCCTGCTCATGGGGTCAATGGATGGTGTTCTTCTTTGAAGTCATGATTGGGAGGGTCAGCAGAGTGGCCGATAAGGTGTTGGTGACACACGAGTTACTACAACCATTTGATAACCTTAACACATTTAATATAAACCAAAAAAAAAAAAAATTACAACAGATGAAACATTCTAAAGAAACAAAGCATTAACATTGGTTTCAGTTATCTTAGCCAACATGGATAGTTCTAGTGGGTAGCTATTTCCTTAAAGACTAAATCTAACTTAGATTCTAAGTTGATCAAGAGAGAGAGAGTTTACATACAATTGACGACTATAATACCTCATTAGGTGGTCAGTCTGATGGCAATGCTTTCGAGAAGGTTGGCTGATCCTTGTGATGAGAATGAGGTCCAGCTGGGGGTTGGTCTTCTATAGTGATTGCCCCAATGATTGGGTGCAAGCCCTTTTTACACATATTGTGTTTTTGAATTGATTCAAGTGATTTTGATTTAATGTGGTCTAAGTTCGAGCTGTCTCTGGGTTTGGTTAATATAAGCTGTCAAGAACCGGACAATTCAGCTGAATTATTGATACTTTCTAGCTGTTGTTGTGACTCGTCTTACCTCATATTTTTATCCTTATTGACAGGTTCTTAGTCAAAACATTTGATTATTAATTATAAGGTTTTAAAACATTGTAATGGTTGTTGATTCAGAGGGATATTTGATTGGTTTTATCTATCAGAATATTGCGACTGGAGAGAGAAAAAGGAGTTTTTCCACTTCATCATCTTCCCATCGCTTGACCTTTCTGTTGCCCTCTTTTCCGATTAATTAAAAGTCTGCTGAAATGCTGATGAAAACGAAAGTGGAAATAAAAAAGGGATCGAAATCTCACATCTACATTAAATTGTGTTAAGTGATCCACACACTCTACACATGTCATTAAGTGTTTCAGTTTTTTAATTTATAGAGTTATGAAAAAAGAAGTAATTAACATAAATTTATTTGTATCTGATTAGTCAATTAGCAATGTGTGTAGCAAATAAAATATTATATTTTCAACAGAAAATGTTTTCTTTCAAAAACTTGATCTCTCAAAAGTGGTGGGTGTTAGGTCAATTTTGTTGCTCAATTCAGATTCAGCACCATTAAGATTATAAAAAATCAGTGAAAATCTTTGAGGGAGTGGAAATAGTTTTTTCTTTTGCAGAACAGTGTAAAGAAACAATTTAATTTTACAAAATTTATTATTCAATTTTTTAATTTTTATATTGTAGGATGATGAAGATTTAATATACATAAGAAAAATTAATAAGTTTCCTATCTATAATCTCCAACCTTATACTCAATTTAATTTTGCTATTCGTGCCTATACTTTTTGGGCTTCCTCCAAACAAACTGTTGTGAGTCTTCATTCCCCAATGTCTTGTACGTATATATTTTTATTACTAGTAAAAAGTTATTTTATTGAATCATAAATATTGTATAAATTTGCTAAATTAAACTTCATAGTTTTGATTTTTATAATAAAATTAGTGTTTATATATTAGTAATATCATAATTAAATGATTTTTTTGAATTAAACATGATATCAATTCTTATTTTTATATGCATTATATAGATTATACACAGACTTTACATAGATTATACCTGGTGTTCACCCTGTATAATATATATAAAGTCTGTGTAAAATTTTAAAAAATGTATAACTTTATAAGTATTTGTGATAGAGAAATTATATAGAATGTATTGGAAATAAGAAAATCAATATTGTTTTATTGTATTTTATTAAGTTTCCATATGACCACCATCATTAGTAATACAAAGGATAATACAGTTTGCAGTTCTCTAAAAACATTTGCCAATTGATTTACAGTAATGCCTGAAATCACATTAGTTATTTTAGCTTTCAAGTCTTCTAATGACTGAGGTTTGGATGCATACACTATTGTTTTCACATGTTCTCATAAAAAAAATCTAATGGAGTCAAGTCTGGCAAACATGCAGGCCAGGAAAATGGTTCATCTCTTCCAATCCATTATTAAATAATTTTGCTTAAAACTAGGTACATTAAGCTTTCTAATACTTCTTACAGATTTTTTCTATCACAAATACTAATAAAGTTATAAATTTTTTAACATGGATTTTATGGACATCCTATATCTGTCTTAATGATAAACTTTTTTTTTTTTTACAGAAAAACTATATTAATAAAGATTTAAAATAAGTTATTAAATGATTTATGTAATAAATTAGTATAGATAATTTGGGTTTCTTAATTAGAAAAATATATCAAACTGAAATAGCTTCTGTTGTTCTTTTATTGTATTAGTTTTTTGTCTGCTCTCCATTGAAGTTTGTTTTAGGTTAATGCAAAAATACTTTAACATTTTTTTAAATTTCAGTTTTTAAAAATCTATAAAGTCTACTGTTTAATTTCGAAATACTTTATAACTTCTTACAATTTTTAAAAATCATAATTTTATTTCTTGTATTATTCTTTCATGTATTATTTTAAAAAATTTTAATTAGTTTGAATTGCATAATTAAATTTTTTTTGCAAAACTCTCTACAAACATGATCTTTAATATTTAGAGAACAATTTTCTAATGATCTTTAATACTCTTTTCCTTTGATTATTCATTTTGGAAAATTTATTTAAGTCAAAATTGTCACACAGAGTTAGAAAATCAATTTAAAAGGTTATCTTAATGAATATAAAGTATAATTTTTAACATTTTTAATTAAATTTGAAAATTTATTTATTAAAAATTATATTATACTGTATGTAAACAGTATGAAAACATCAAATTCTCAAGTGTTTTCCTCCAGAAAAAACATTTTGTGTTTGACTTTGAATTTTCTGTCTTTTGATGTATTCAAGTTCTTGATATAACAAAAAGAGTTTTTAATAAAACACTTCTTGTATTCTGTGATATCATAACTGAAAAGTAGCATGGAATTTTATTAAAATTTTGCTGTTAATTTTAATTATTTTTTTAACCTTGTTTGCATATTTGATCTCACTTTAAATTATAAAATTTAGATGAATATTCATTCTAAATTTTATTTATAATTTATTTATATTTTACATTGATGTTCTATTGCTTGAAAAAATCTTTAATGAATAATAATGATAATATTTTAAAAAGTTTTTTACAAAAATTTAATATTCATGTTTGTGTGTGGAATAGATTTTCAAAACAAATTGTTTTTTACTCAAAAACTCATATCAATATGATGCAAAATGCATATAATTCAGTGATTTTATAATTATTGTTAATGAATTTACATTATGAAAAAGTCATTACTTGTAATTGTATTTTATGATTAATTTTATTAAGATATGATTTCATCAATTATTCCATAGATCCTACATCACCAGAAAATCCTAGAATTTTTATTATGTATAAATCATCATTTTTGTTTCCAAATGACATTGAAGCTGAATTTCGTTGGTCACCTCCTCTTCATATCAACGGAATTCTTTTGGGTTACCATATCAACTGTTGGCATATGAAGGAAAATAAGAGTACATCACTTTGTCATAATGTTACTGTTGATGGTAGTATATTAAAATATAAATTAAAAAATCTACTACCAAATTGTACGTACTCTTTTCAGGTAATATCATCTTATAATTGAAAAATTACATTAATATGATTTAAATTATGCAATCTTAAATTTTCTAATTTTAGGTAGCGGCATATAATGCTATAGGAATTGGAACATTTAGTGACATTGTCAAAACTCATACTTCACAAGAAAATCCAATACCAAAACTTTTACTTGTCAAAACTGATACTGTTGAAATGACTGATCTTGATACAGCTGAAGAGCATTTGCTATCTAATAAAATTATAGAGCCAGTTGCTGTTACATATTTAGCAAAAGATGATAAAATTTTCTGGTTAGAAAAAAATAGAGCTCTTATGTCTTCTCATATGGATGGCAGCAATACAACTCTGGTATTTTTGAGTTAATTTATATTTTCTTATTTAATTTAATTTAATTTATTTTAATTAATTACTTTAAATAAACTCTGAGATAAATTTACAAAATATTTATTTATATGTTATATTACTCTTTGATAATTTAAATAATGATTAAATAGGAACAATGAAATAAATGATACAGTAGATAATAATAAAATTATATAGAAGTAAAATATTTAAAACTAATAATTTGTGATTAAAGTTTCAAAAATCATTTTTCTTTTCTTAATTAGTTATTGCAGATATTTAAATATTAAAATTTATCATTTTAATAACAATAATTAATAAAAAATTAAAATAACATTAGACATTATAAATGTTTATCTAAATAAAATACATAATAATATAAAAATACATTTAAAAAATTTTATTTATTAAGATATTCGTTATTGAATAGAAAGATGTACTTTATTGAGACATTTTTTCTTTATTTTTAAAACTTTTTTTTTCATAATATCTGATTCCTTGTAGTATCATATACTAAGAAATACTTTTCTTATTGAAAATTAATGTGTGGTAAATGTTTCAAATTACAAAACATTTTAAATATTAAATTTATCTTTGTAAATAATAAATAATTTTCAGTCTAATTTTTAAAAATATATCTAATTTGATTTATATAATAATAATAAATGTTAACTTATTAAATTTTGTAGATTCATTCATTATCATCACCAGGAACAAGTTTAACCATTGATTGGATTGGAAGGTATTTATATTGGACAGAACATGAAAATAATTATTATGGTTCTATTTGGAAAATGGATCTAACTTCATCACAAGCTCCGCATTTCATATTAAATTATTCTTCTACAATAGATTCAATAGAAGTGGAACCTTTTACTAGGTATATATTTGTTTTTATTAAATAAATGTTACTAAAGTAATTATAAAATTTCAAAATATTTAAGTTATTAAAACAAGTGAAGATAAATTTACATATTATTTTGTCGACATTTAAATATATATATTTTTTTAAAAATATAATTTTGCATTGATCTACTTATTTAAATTTATCAAAAAAATTTTGAATTTGCAGTCCTGCTCATTAAAAACAATATTTAATTTACCTTATATAAGTCTTATTAAAATTAATAAAGTTCTATTTATACATGATGATTTGCTTCATGCATGGCTCTGATTTACATATGTCTATCAGTTATGTAATGATTAAATATATGCAGTGGCGTGCCGTCATTGGAAGCAATGGAAGCGCCGATTCCACCTTCCAATGACCTTCCCTTGAATTTTATAAAATATAAATTTTCATATTTTAACGTACTTTGAATTAATTAAAATTAATATTTTATTATAACTGCATTATGTATCTTTTACAAATTTCTATACTACATGTGAAAAAAAACGATAAGATTGCTATTGTATATTCGAATAATTCGGTGGCGGAAGGAATGTCGAAACCGGGTCAGTCTCCAATCAGCCAGATTATATAGGCATTAGCACATGCGGTTTACAGTGCACCAACCTCACCCGGTTTAGCTGGTAGAAGCGACACACTCATAAAGAGTACAGCTTTATATCCCGGAGCGGTTGTGGGCTGTTATCCGCCTGCCTGTCAACTTCCAAGCAGCCAGATTATAGGCATTGGCGCATGCGCTTTACATAGCACAAACGTCACGGTTTAGCTGGTAGAAGCGACACACGCGTAAAGAGTACGCGACTTTATATACCGGAGCGGTTGTGGGCTGTTAGCCGCCTGCTAGATATTCGGCCACCCTCGCCCGATTATGTGAATAACGAGGAGACTAGATCAACGGCGGGCAACCCGCGGGCCAGCTACGGCTGGCGAAAAGTTTCTATCCGGCCCGCGAGATCTTTAATAGATTATTAATTAGTTATTTTTCCAATTCTTTGTAATTTTCGAAAACGATAAGAGAAATAAATGTAGTAATTAACTTTTTATTTATTTATTTCATATTTGCAGACTAAAAAAATTACGAGTCACAAGAAGGCGTCAATTAACTACTACGGCGCGGAAAAAAACGTAAAATTTATTCTGGCCCATGTTATAAAAAGGGTTGCCCACCCTAGACTAGATTTATAACAACCCAACCGATAGGAGTTTACTGGCACGTTTTTATGATAGTTCTGTATAGTTGACAGGAGTTTAAAAAAACTCCATTAAAATATTTGATATATTTATTCTGCGTTTATTCTGCTCTCCCATCTTATATTACTTACGGATTTCGATGTTAAACCGGTGATATTACGATTTAGTATGTCCCATCTGTAAGGGGATGCAGAAAAAACGTGTACAATTCTAGTACAGTGTTAAAAATTAACTGTTACTTTGGCAGCATCATTTACAACCAAATTTAATGAATGAGACGTACAGTACATACAATGGTACAAAAAAAAAGCTCTAGAATTTATTTTCCTTAAATTTATGATTTATATATCCGTTGTCATAAAAATTTGTCTTTCCACTGTTTTCCCAAGACTACAGATATTCAGGTACAAAGTAACTGGTTTTGACTTATTTCTACTTAAGAAGTGACTAAATAATTAAGAGATTAGGGAATGGGGACATAAATAAAATCCTGTTGAAAGAGCCAGAATTTTACTTCAACAAAAGCTTAACAGAACCAATCACTCGCTCAGTACAGTGGGAAACTGATTTCCGTGTACACCTGGTATTAAAATGAATTAGTTAGAAAACGAATGACTATTAAGTTTAACATAGTTAGATTTTTACAGCTACGGTGAGAAACGTTTAAAATTTACAACAGCCCTGTGGAGTCCTTTGAGATATACTAGTGATGCGACAAAAGAGGCATTTGACATTGACCGGTATCGGCACCCTCGGGATTTGGCACGCACACACTCACTACACACCTACCTGGACCATCACTAGTTCCATCCATTAGCTACTCGTATCAAGATATTTGACTAAGTGGATTGTTTTAAGATTTAAAAAGTAAAGACTATTTTATGTTATTTTTATGTACGTTTCTTTACAAAGCTATATTTTAATTATAATTTTCTTTAAAAGTATATTAATACAATCGAACAATACATTGTACCAGGTATGTATATCCACCGCACATTTTATTTCACCGAGTAAGTTTTTATAATATTTAATTTTAGCCCTTATATCGTGGCTAGCGATTCAGAATGTAATTGTGATATTAAAAATACATTTAGAGAAGTCTACAGTTTTTACTGGCTTATCGAACAAATGAATACGAATGGACCCTAGACCAGTGATTCTTAACAGGGGGACCGCGGCCCCTGGGGGTCCATAAGAAGTTTGCCAGGGGCCGCCAAATTATGCAAAATTTCCTTCAGAATATAATAAAAAGAAAATTGATGTATAATCCGAATATCGTATTGAAAAGTGAAATAAGAAAGATAAAGTTTTCCTATTTAGTTTTTATTTATTTATTTTGTATTTCTTCCTACATACAACTTTGTTAGTACAGAAGAAATAGATGTAAATATGCTACTTACACCGCAGTATTTACTTCTTTTATTCCAAAGCAATTTTAAGAAACTATTAATGCTTGGAATTTTAAAAATAATTAGGAAAAATAGTAGGCTTTGAAAATTTAAATATTTTTGCAAAAGTTATGCAAAATCCTTAAGACAAGTGGGCGTTTTAGTTTTAGTTTAGTTTTAGCATCGACATTGGATCGATTTATCGACATGTTTCTTATTTTATTTTCTGTTAAAAATTAATGAGTTTTCATGTTTAATTGTGAAGTTTGAATGTTATTTAAATAGATAATGAAATAATAAAGTTATGATTTACATTTATTATATAAAAAATAAAGCAATAATAAAAAAATCAATTTATTATAGATAAATTATCAAATTATCAAATATAAATTATTATTAAAAAATGGGGGTCACAAAAAAATTATGAAATATTTGGTGGGCGGCGAGTATAAAAAGGTTAAGAACCACTGCCCTAGACCATCACTGACGCGCAATTAACTGATTGCCCCTGGAAGTCGGCTTCTTACAGAAACACAGCTTTCCTGTCATCAAATGTCACGGCACGCCACTGAATATATGAAAAACAAACATAAAAATATATAAAATTAAATTTTTTGCTATAAGAATATTACATTTAAGTATAAAATAAGCTTCTTTCTAATTTTATTTAAAATTTAAAAAAGGAAAAATTTGCCTAAGTTAAAAAGTAAATAAGCAAAAAATACTAATACAGTACAGATTTTTCTAGTTAATCTGATTTTTATTCAGATTCATGTCACCAATAATTTGAATGAATATCATCAGCTAAAACAATTAAAACTATTATTTTTTTTATTATAACAGTTTTTTACAGTCCTTTCTTAAAGACTAACTGTAATTCTTCTTTACTTGTATCAATAACTTTTGTTTACAATTTTTTTAATAGACGAATAATGTTAATGTTATACACTATTTGTAGTGTTTTGTTAAGCAATGAATAAATCATATGAAATAATTTTATTCATAAATATATAAATAATAAAAGTTAAAATAAAAAACTTTATAATAATAAATTATATTAATAATGAAATTTAAAAAATAAATTGCAAAGCTATACTTAAACTTGAAAAATAAAAAATTATAAAAATTTATAATCAGAACTTACTGATTACATAATTACATAAGATTAATTTTTAGTTCAAGTTTTTGGATTATAAACTCTTTTATTAACTGTTTAATATTTTATTAACTTAAAATATATCTCATAAATAGTCTAGAAATTTAGATTTTTAATTGATTGTATAGAATTTAGTTTCAGCTTGTATTCTATATTTAGATTTATATTGCTTCTAAAATAATATTAACACTTCAGTTATATTTTTAACAAACAATTGGAAAGTTTTAAGGAAAACAAATGATAAGTAATGGATTTTGCTTATCTAGCACCATGATAGATTTATAAGATGTACAGAGTGGTTATAAATTATTGAGTGCATTTTGAGAAAGAATAAAAAAAATAACACACAAACATAGTGACCCCTGTTTTATTTCAGATGATAGAGTAGCTGTAAAAGTTTGTGCTGACCTTGACTGAATGTAGGTGGCACTGTGATGGAAAATTAGGGAATCTTCTTTTCCAAGCATACCGTGACTAGCACTACATACTTTGATATGTTGTAGGGTTCTACCTATGATACCACAAATTGAATACTGACAACTGAACATTTACTTCCAGCAAGTTGGGGTACCTCTACACTGGGGTTTAATTGCTCAGGACTACCTACGGGAAAAATTTCCTGAATGTTGGATTGGCTGCAGAGAACCAATTTCCTGGCCACCTTGATTCCCCAACATTACACTACTAGATTTCTTTATTTGGGGGTTTGTCAAAGACAGGGTTTGAAACATTGAAGAACTGGGAAGATGAATTGGTGAAGTCAGGGGAGTAATAACTGCTGAAATGCTCTGTAACATATGGTGTGAAATTGAATGCCGCCTGGATATTTTATGTGCTACACATGGAGCTCATATGGAATTTATTTAAAGTGTAAAATATTTTATTTAAAGACCTATTAAATAAAACAGCATACGTGTGAATACTTTACTGTATTCTTTTTTTTATTCCTCCCCGAAATGTGCTTAATAATTTATAACTGCCGTGTATATATAATGTTAACACAATTGTCTTTTTTGATAATGCTAACAATTTAATAAACAAAAAATTATATAAAATTTTAATAAGATATATTATTTTATAATCTATGTCATTAAACTAGTTCAATAATATAAATGTTAAATTTATAGAACTTCATCATAAACTTTTCTGTATCACTGGTGGACAGCATAAGAATTACTTAGCATTATGAATTAGCATAATGCATTTGTTTATGTTCGTTACAACAATTACACCAAAGATAATAAAGTAATATAATATGTAAAAAAATTATGAATCTGAAAAATGTCAATTTTTTTAAAAATATGTTAATTTTTTAAAACAGGCTAATTATTTCATAAAATGTATGAATAAAGATGAACTAGAAATAAGTTGATGTAACCTATGCTGACAGTTAACTTTTGGTATCAATTTAGCATCAGCATATGACATATTAGTTATTAATTGAAGGCTTGAATGGTTGAAGGCATTATGTTACATTTTCTTTTTTATTTACAAAATTGACTTTTCTGCATGAATGAAAATATCTATTGAACTTTATTACACAATGAATGTTTTTTGATGTCCAGCTTTTCTGAACAGACATATTTATGGAATGAAGGAGTTATGTTATATTGACTTGATGTTTTACAATAAAAGGTGACATGGGTTGATACCATCTCCTTTTATCAGAGGGCTCTTTTGATTCTAAAACATAACATCATCCATTGAAAGAGCATTAACAATAGTGCAAGATGCTACTATTATAGTGACATTTAGCACATTTTAGCTTGCTCTGGATTCTATGGAAAAGAACAGAAATAATGCAAATATAGAAGATATTGAATACATTAATCTACCTAAACTATAAGAGCCTCGTGGAAAAGTACAGATCATAAATTTTCAGAAGTAGGTTACAGTTATTTTGTTTCAGACAGATACCGTAAAACCTGTCTATGGCGACCACCCATGTTCTTTCAAAGAGTGGTCTTTTAGACAGGTGGTCACCCAATACAAGTGGTGCTGTAATACTGTATTTCCGTACATATTTTGCACACTTTTTAGCCATTTCTACTAAGCAAAACTTGAGGTGAGCAAAAATAAGTGAATTTTTTCAACAATAGAGCTATATTAGTATAGTAATTTATTCTTATTGGATAACTAAATTTCGTTATGATTTTGTAAGACAGATTTAATACCAATATTTTAAAGATTAATACAATACTCGCATTTTATTATAATGCACACTTTCTTTTTTCCAACTTAATTAATTCAACTTGGTTCTTTTCATTCGCTCCTCATTTACATGTATTATGTATCTCTCCATCACTTTGATTTTAGTTTTCGTTAGTTTAATCTTATTTTAACTTTAAAAATACTGTATTTTTTTAATATTTTCTTAAGTACAAAAAAATTATTAATTAATAAAACAATTTTATTATTTTTTCTCATAATACGATTTCATTACATTTCAGCATTAATGTAAAACTGATTTTTGCATTAATGCATTTATTTTTTTTTTAATATTTTGTATGTGAAAATTACTTGGAAATTATTTTTATAAAAATATCATGGAAATAAGGTACATTGATACAGAAAATATTTATTGCACATGTACTGTATATGAGCTTCAAATAAATAAATAAAATAAAATAAATTTTATCAAACGATGAGATCAGTCGATGAATTGTATTGTGTACAATATTTTATACCCCTAAGGAAAATACTGTAGGTCTATGGTCAAATAAATTTGGTTTCCCACAGTTAAACTTTGCTGCTAATTGCCATTGTGATAAACCATTTTCACTTTCTCTGGTAACTTTAACACGATCTTAACTTTGCATTTCTTTCATTTTTCATACAATTTCGAACAAACTGAAATGAATTTTTTTGTATCAACACCTGCACCTAATTTCAAGGGGAAGAAGTGCCCGAGGTGGTTTTGAATAATAGTTTAGACCAAATATATTCGCGGAAGTGGTCGCTTATTACAGTTGCTGTATGTTGTTTTGGACCAAAAATTGATGCCCACGGTCATGTTACACAGGTGGTTGTTTAATACGGGTAACTTAAACGAAGACTCTATGTATAAACTATTCTGTGCCAGAAATTTTTTCCGTTTTGACAGGTGCCCGTCAAATGCAGGTGATTGCCTAAGCAGTTTTCACTGTACTTCAGACAAATAGGAAAAGTTCTGTAAAAACATCAAAATATTTATGTACTAGAGCACTATTGACTAATAATCAGTAAATCCAGTAGAAAAAAAATCCTGATAATTGATGCAGAACAGCATTTTAGAGATTTTGAAACTGCATCAACACTCAAGCTTGCCAATAGAAAAAAAGATCAATTAGGTAAATCAATTTACTTCAGGGATGCAGTCATGAGTTGATAAATTTTATTCATATCTATTCAAAGAAAGTTATGATTCTTATACACCACTTAAGCAGGTTAATAATCTTTGGTACAAATCTGTGACACAGAATGAAACTGATATCAGCATCTCCAGGAAAAATAAAAAAATTTGGAAAGCTTATCAAAGAAAAGTTACAGAACATAAAGGAACAGATTAAGTATATTCCTGAGAAGTTTCTATGATATTACCACAGAATTTTGGAAGAAAATAAGCACATTTTGCAAGATAAATAAAAAACATATATGAAATGATTAAATAAATAAATTGTATTTCATATTGTCAGGAGTTGTCAGTCTTACTTATTCTTTGAAATAATATTACTTTTGTAATATTGCATTTGAAATATTTGAAAAGTCATATTTTTTCAATCTTTGTTCATATTGTATAAAGTATATTTGTTTTGTTGAAACCATGTTTTCTTTTTCTTGTTTTGTTTGGTGTCACTACTTGGTGAATTTATAGACACTTGGTAAATTCATTTATTTAATTCAAAATTGTATAATGTAGCCATTATATCCTAGTTAAGAAAATTACTCTTAAATATAGAAACAATTTTTTTGTATTCTACTGTATTTGTTTGAAGTATAAGATGATAAAATGTTTTATGACATCCTCTTTCAAACAAAATTGATTGATTTGTATTGTCAGTATATTAAATAAAAATATTATGTGCAAATAATTTTTCTAAAAATGTAAAATTGTATGTTTGTAATGTAAATATAGATTTTTGATTTAAGTAAATTTCCTCATCCTTACATAAAGGAAATATGCTCTAAACACATAGAAAGAAACAAAGAGATACAAATGAAATGTTAAAAGCTTTAAACTACAATAGCTCAAAAGTTACTTTTTTAGCATAATACCTTCATTCATTTAACCCTTTCAATTATAGTTAAATTCATAAACACAAATTGTTTAATTATTTTGAAATTATATTGATCACAGTCACAATATTAAGAGTATTGTACATTAGAACCATCAGTAATTTACATTATATTGTTACAAAAGACAAGAAACATTATCAGTACATTTTTTTGTTATTATAAAATTTTTTAAAGACATTTTAGAATTAATAGACTGTAAAATATTTTATTACAAAAAATTTTGTGACAAAGTTTTTAATACAGTATAATTAAAGGTTAGTTTAAATTATTACAGAACTTATTTTTTATTAATTGAGAACTATAAATGACCTAAACATTTAAAAATTTTATACATGTCTTTGAGGAGACATTTCTCCTTTTTTCTAAAAACTTTTATAAGTTTCAAAATAAGTTTTAAAATTAGGTTCAATTTAATAGTCATTGTATACATCTACATTGTTTTTTCTGAACCATAATCTCAATTTACATATTTTATCATTTTTATCATAACACTGGGCAATTTAAACTTTACAAGAAAAACAATCACATGTATATTTTTATTTATTTGTGGCAAGTTCAATATTTTTTATTTGATCCTAAAAATGATTTTTAACATTATAAATACAAATGAATTTATAATGGCAAATGATATTTATAATAACTTTTTAAATATTATTAATTATAATATCCAAAAACATGAGATAAGTTCAATAATCAAACTGAAATTTGTGTGTTCTAAATAATTCTATGCATACTTGACAGAATAAATGTTACAAAAATCTATTTGTAATAATTAATTGGAATGTTAATTACACAGGTCTACAAATAAAAACTTTTTGTTTCCTTTGGAAACAAAACAAGTTGTTTCTTAATGATTTTGACTTGCTGAATTCAAAAATGGTTATAAAAAACAGAATTAGCTCAAGTTTACAATGTACATCAACATTTAATAAATTGCATAATATTCATCTGAATACATACACATAATGTAATTTTCATTTGAGTTGGAACACAGAAACCAT
The DNA here is from genome assembly GCF_030686945.1 of Centruroides vittatus. NCBI lineage: Eukaryota > Metazoa > Arthropoda > Arachnida > Scorpiones > Buthidae > Centruroides > Centruroides vittatus. The sequence continues at coordinate 1,783,656 of NW_027122405.1, read as the reverse complement.
CAAAATACTTTTTGATACATAAAATCTAAATAAACAGTGAAAGTGTAAAATACCCAGGCCATCACTTGCATGTATGACACTTATTTACAGACTTCTTGTATGAATCTGCAAGCATTTTATGCATTATGTTCCAGCAGTAGTCTGCTAACATTGATGGATTTCCCTTGGTATCATTTTTCCATAAAAGCAATGTCTTGGTGAAAATGTTTTCCATGTTTGTCATTGACAGACCCACAGTTTTCAGGGAAAAAGTCAATGTGAGGTTGCAAAAAGTGCATTTGTGCATTTTTAATGACATGTTGCATTCCATCTTTTCATAACACGACAGCATGTTATTTGTAATTTGTAACTTTTTTGTTTGTAATTAGAAGCTGTATGGTTTCCAAGAAAATTATTTACCGCCATCCTGAAAGCATTCCAAGCTTTTTTCTCAGCACCTATTAGTACACTATCAAAGAGTGTATTTTTGAGAAGCTTGGAAATCTGTGGACCTACAAATATCCCCTCTAACTTTTGCCTCACTAATGTTTGGAAATGTCTCTCTAGAAAACTAAATTCTGGGCCATTTCGATCCATGGTTTTGACAAAGTTTTTCATAAGTCGTAATTTTATATGCAACGATGGTAGTATGATTGAACTGCATTCTATTAACAGTTCAGAAATAACATTTTTTGATCCAGGTTCAAAGGATTTGCCTCGTGGTCAGTCTCTCCTTTTGAAATGTGCTACTCGGTTTCTGCTATCCCTCTCACAGAGAAAACAACAATACTTTGTATACCCCAGCTGAAGTCCAAATAATAATGCTATAATTTTGAAATCACAACACACCTTCCATTCATGTTCTTGATAATTTACCTTTGCAAGAAGTTGCTTCATGCTTGTGTATGATTCTTTCATGTACTTTGCATGGCCAATAGGAATAGAATGCTTTTGTTACACAACAGTAACAAAACAGCTTTAACGCTCACCTTGGAGGAGTCAATGAAGAGTCTCCATTTGTATTGTTTGTAGCTTGTATTGAGAGCTGTCATAAGAATGATTGTTTTTTTTTCTTTCTACAAACATTCAAGAAAATGTACTTCAAGCTGTAAAGGAATACATTTCAAGAACTACAGAAAAATGGCAATTTTCCAAAAATTTGACATATTTGGTTCGAAATCTTAAAAACTAGAGCTAAGTTAACATTTTTATTGTCATATTCATATTCAGCACCCTTGAATTAGTAATATTCAGCTACTTTGGTTTTAGAAGATTTTTGGCTGTTGACCAGTGTTATGCTTCTGTTATTAATAAATAGTTTATATAATTTGTTAATTAAAAAATTTGAAATGAGAATTTTTGATTTCAAAAACTGCAAAATATATTTTCTATTAGTAATAAAGAAGAATCCTTTAAAATTAAGAACAGAATTAAAAAATAGCATTAATAGTTATAATTTTTATACTGTATCTTATTGAAAAATTGATATATTATTAATTTGCTTATTAATTTTAAAATAATTTCTAATAAAATTTTAATTTTTTCTCTCTTGCTCAATTTCTGATATTTATAATTTTAATAAATTTTTCAGAAAATTAATATGGTCTGCAATGAAACAAAATAAATATAATTTAATGAGAAGTGATACCAATGGACAAAATATAGAAAATTTTTTCTCATTAAATAATAATTGTCATTCATCAAAATCTGATATACAAAGAAATCAAATTGGACATTCCTATAATTGTTCATCACCATTGTTTGTTAGAAGGGCATTCACAATAGATAGATCAAATATATCTCATCCAGAATTGCTTTGGGTTGATGGAAATGATGGACATATTTGGGCATCTGATCTAAATGGTTGCAATTGCCGAATTTTAGTTAATGCTAATGAAAATAAAAATATTGGTAAGTATTTAAATAGTTTTAAATTTGTTTTATAATAATGAATATATAACTACAATCATTACAATAATTTAAATGAATATAAAGTTTGTTGAAAAATATTTTGACTTATAATATATATTGATGATAATTGTGAATGATCAGTAATTTTTTAAAAATAATATTTGTTTGGAATAATGCTGTTAGTGTTTATTGTATTTTAACAAATGTTTCTGGAAAAAAGATATTAGAATTTTTAAATTGTTGAATATTATAGTATTTTTTATTTATATGTCATTAATTAATAACAACAGCTACAGAACTGGGCACTAGTATTATCTGAGTAGAATGCAATCCACACACTTAATAATAATTTACCACAAAATTAAAATTGGAATCTAGTTTTTTAAATCTGTAATTTTTATATTTGATAAAAAACTTACCTTAAAAAAGTCTTCTTTTATCATTAAAATTTTTAGTAATTACACTAAAAATAAACATCACCACTTAAGTGTAAATTTAAAAACAGTTTTTAATTGTTATTTTAGTCTATGTGTTGAAATTGATATTAAATATTTTAATTTATAAATGAAATAAAAATTGTTAACAAAATGAAAACAACAAGAATTTTTTACAATATATATTGAAAAACATGTTAAAATATAAAAATATTATTGAATGGATGCAAAATATTTAAACCTTGTATAAAAAATGATTAAAGAATATTCAAAAATTAAAAAAAAAATTTGTTTATAAAATTTTTTGATGAAATACAAAATAATTGTCAAAACTCATGCATATGTGAAATTTATTTTTTATTGTAAAGATGTTAAAAAAATTTTTTTATTTTCTATTTTAAATAAAATTTTTAGTATGAATTACTGTTTTCTAAATTAGTATACTTTGCTGAATCGTTATTTGTTATTACAGTCTTGAACTATTAATATATTTGATACCTTTTTAATAGACCATAATATATTTAACAACATAGAATTATATGAAAATTTATTATTAAAAATTATTTCTTTTAAGGATTACCTCCAACTTCTATTACTGCTGATACAACAGCAATCTATTGGTTTAATAATGAGTCAGGTGGAATATACAGCATGAATAAGAATTCTAAGTTTCAAAATCCACCAACTCCTCCTCCTAAACTACCTACTTCAGCTTCACACAAAAGAAGATTTCAATTGATCAAGGAAATTCAGGGTGTTAAACGAATATATGCAATTGGTTCACATCTTCAGTCATATCCAGGTATATAATTTAGTTATAAATAAGTGTTTAATAAAATGAAAATACTAAAACTTTTTCATTTATACAAATTTTAATGATTTGATATGATAAAATTTTTTTAAAGTTAAACTTGGAATATGATCTCTGATTTTATTTAAAAAATTATGTTTATAATAACAATAAATAATAAGATCAAGGACCAAGTCATTAGTACAAGGGCCTACAGGAAATACATAATCAAAGATACCATGGATGACAAATTCAAGAAATGTTATGCTGCACAAGAAACTATACAGTATATTACAAGCAACTGTAAAAGTCTGGCACAAACAGACTATTTATATAGACATAACTAAGTAGCTAAAATAATTCAGGTATATAGCAAAGAAATATTTACTAGCCACCACAAAAACACTGTATTATAAGTAAGACCCCACTTAATGCGGGGGATGCGTTCCCAGACAACAAAGCGCTAAGCGAAGCAGCGTTAAACGGGGTCATTTTAACATAGAGTAAATAGGGATAGGGGAACACGTGACCAAAAATAAACAAATTTTACTATAATTTTAAGTTATATTATTACACAAATTAATATAAAAATATGTTAAATAACACAAACATATGCACACAGAAATGTAAAGTTCATTTTTTGTGATGAAGGTCCTGACTTTTCTGAAATTCTTGTTTTTTTGCAATAAAGTGGTGAAGTTTCATTTGTCACTTTTTCTTTCCTTAAGCAAATGTCAGTAGCAGAAGATCACATCCAAAATGCTTCGTTTTGCTTTTGCACTCCTTTCAAAATCTGTATTATTCACTCCAGTTTGATCAACGATTTCAGTTATTGTTACCAAACTTTTAGTAAGGAAATCTGTAGAGAAATTTTTTGGGTTCTTTGTTTTCAGAATCTCTATTTTCCAGTTCTACATGAATTCCTTGTTCTGCCAGTTCTTGAAGGTCGTCGTTGGTAAGGGTCTCACCAGTAACTCCTCAATATCCTGCTCGTCTACATCTCCTAGTCCTTCTGTATCGATTAGGTTGATTAAATTGTCAACCTAATCTACAGCGACTTGATGAAAATTCTTGGATACCTTCAGCCATAACTTCTTCCACACTTTGTTCGTGCATTTATCAGTTAATTTTAGCCAAGCGAAGTCGATATTGCCTATGGGATCCATGATGTTATATTTTTTCCAAAATTGCACCAAACATAGATTTAAAGAAAGTACACCTTTTTGGCAGCTTTTTCTGATTGGTTTGTGTTCATAAATAATTGTATTATATATGAATCAACGAAATGCCATGATAATTTAAATCAGCATAAATTTTGAGCATTTTTTTAGGTTTCGAGCAGACTGCGTTATATCGAATCAGCATTAAGTGGGGTCTTACTGTACAGTACATTCCACAAACCATCCTTTAGAACACAACAAACAAATTATATTTTGACAGTGCAATTATAATAGATAAAAGAATACATCACAATAGACTGGATATTATCATCGGTGACAAAGTGCACAAAACTGGTAAGTGTACCTATATCATTGACATTGCTATACTAAATACATATAGTCTACAAAATAGCTATACAGAAAAAATAAGTAAATATACTGAACTCTCTCAAGAAATAAAAGGCTATGGAAAATAAATTTAAAAATAAAGTCCACACCATACAATACTGTGAGGTTAACCGAGGGTAGGAGATGGAGGATGATTCCTATCTTCTCTACCTCTTAACGGCACAAGACCTTAAGGTCCGACCTCATTGTCGGAAGAATGACTAGGGATTGAGCGGTCAAAGTTATTTATGGACGAGGATCGTAGGATCCTGTTCACGTCAGGAACTGACACCAATCTATCAAACTTCTCGCGGATAGATACACGTTATTTTCCGAATCGTGGGATGCCGGATGATGGCAATGGAGGAAGAAACGCACACTCTTCTAATATTAAACAAAAATACCCATTTATTTTGAGATTGATAGGGAATACATCAATTAACATATTTGGAAGTATTTATATCATCGAATCGAATTATTAAACCGCGTCTCGAGTGATTGGAGAGAGAGAGTTTACAAAACATCGCGAGTAGGATAAATACCTTAGTGATCCTGAGATTTGCACAAAGTCCAAGGAACAAGAGTTTGCTTGAATATAAGAGTCAATGGACTGAAGATAGATGGGATGGACGGCTTCAATGGCAGGAGACGATAATCCACGACACACACACACTTGACAGTTGTCGAAACTTTTCTCCTCCTGCGTCATCGTTCGTTTTCCTTTTATTTCGGGATCTCGGGTTCGAGATTTTTGTGAAGTACGTCAAGGGTGGAAGTCCTTTTTGACCAATGGTGAATTACATGATATAATTATTTTTCAACAGTTAACTCATCTTCTACAAGGAAGTATTACCGTGGGAACGAAAGTTTATGACAAATTTTTACGAGAAAATTTGTCGGGTGTTTTTCCGTTTTTTGTTTCTGTGTTTGATTTAACCCTAACTTTTGAAAATCGGTTGGTAAATAAAATAAAAATTTTAAATCGAATCTCGTTATTCTTATATTCGGGCCTTCACATCACCGCGGACTTTCTAAAATCAAGCTTACTCTTGACGAGCAAGCTGGATTTTTATGAAACGGATGAGTTAACGAAGTTGTTCCGGCTCTCTCTCTCTTTATATATATTGTACCGTGTTACAGTATTATTTCCCGTTATGTCGGAAGTTATTGACACGTCGCGATAACGTGGACAATTTGTTGTTAATTACTCTCTCTCTCTCTCTCTCTCTCTCTTTTTCTCTTTTTCTCTTTATTTAATAACACATTTTTGACATGTTTAGTGACGCGCTTAGCATGATATTTGTTTGTAAGAAATTACGATTTAAAGCAGTAAAATATAGTTTATTATTATGCAAAATTTTCAAAATTAAACAAGGTTATTGGGTAAAGTTAAATTTATTGAGTTCCCTCTTCGTTTCCTTGGGATCCCCTTTTTGTGATTTTGGGAAGTTGGCCATGATTTCCTTCCTTAATTGGGCTGGCCTTTCGTTTAGGAATTCGACTTCGTTTAGGGAGTGGGAGGACACAAGGTCGATCCTCCACTGGGCCTCAACTCCTCAAGGCGTAAGATGTAGTTGGTTGTTCCTCGATAGAGGGTGTAACCTCTGTTTCTTGTTCTTCCTCAGATTCGGACTCAGATGGAGACTCGGGCTGAGATTGTGCCATTTCTGCAAAGATAAATTCGTCCCATGGATCAATGGCGGAAGGGGGTTCTTCCGAAAGGGAAGGTTGTTGGATAGTCGTGGTAGTCAAAGGTTGGTTTATAAGTTCTTTCTGATCGAATTCTTGTCGAGCGATAACATGTTTGAGACGATTGGCGTGCACTTGAATTTGTTTCTTTGTATCTATATTTTCGATGATAAAATTGACAGGACTCAATTCAGTTACAATTCGAAATGGTCCTGACCACCTAAGTGCTAATTTACGTTTTAATCCAATAGGTATGGTAACCTCATTGAGAAATACTCGGTCGCCTACATGATACGTGGGTATCTTATGAGTTTGTCGATGGTGTATTTGTCTTTCTTGAGCAGCTTGCTCGGCATGTTTCTGTGCTACCTGATGAGCTTCAGCCATTCGGCATCTAAGTTCTGATGCGTAGTTGTCTGTGACGTCATATTTCGTTCGAGTGGGGCTGGTTACAAGATCAAAGGGATAGGTTGGATCTCTCCCATATAATAAAAAAAAGGACTGTCGTTGGTAGATGCATGAACGGTTGTGTTATAGGCAAAAAGGGCATAGGGGATCCATTCATCCCAGTTTCGCTGATCCTTAGCGACGTAATGGGCGAGGATGTCGATTAAGGTTTTATTGAATCTTTCTACTACTCCATTGCATGCAGGGTGATATGCTGTAGTGAGAAGTCGTTTGATTTGTAACAATTCGCACATCTCTTTAAACATTTTAGATATCAAATTAGGTGCTTGATCAGTAAGTAGTTGAACGGGAGTTGAGTGTCTTAAGATGATATGAGTAACGAAAGTCTTGGCTATAGTCTGGCTTCAGGTATCTGCTAAAGGTATAGCTTCGGCATAACGGCTAAAATGGTCTATAAAGACGAGTATATATTTGTTCCCTTTGGTAGTAATAGGTAAAGAACCTATGATGTCCATAGCAGTTCGTTCAAATAATCCTGTTAAAGGAGGAAATAATTGTAATTCCACCTCTTGTCACTTGTCCTTTCTTTTTTTGTATAGCGCAACGTTGACAGCTTTGACAATAATTTTTGATATCTTGTTTCATAGTAGGCCAGTAAAACAATGATTGGAGTTTTTGTTGCATCTTCTGAAATCCTAAATGACCTCTTATAGGTGTATCGTGATGGATACGTAGAATGTAAGGGATCAGTATAGATGGGATGACTAATTGATTTACGAATCTTCCTTGTGGGGAAGGAAATTCATGATATAACACTCCTTCTTCGTCGAGGAAATAGCATTCTATGTCTTTTGCATCATCTCCGTCTTCTAAATGTTGGATAATAAATTTCCATTTCTCCTCTCGTCTTTGGAATTCCCCGATTTGTGATTTTGAATAAATGGGGTCAACATCGTTGACTGTAGAAATATGTCGGACAGGGATTCTGCTTAACGCGTCTGTGTTTTTATGACAACTTCCTGCCTTATGTTTAATATCGAAATTAAATTCTTGTAAGAAAATGATCCATCGGGCTATTCGCGAGTTTGTTGAAGAGTCCTTGTTGCTAATTAGCCATCTCAATGGTCGATGATCTGTAACTATTGTGAACTTTCTCCCATATAGGTATGGTTTGAAGTATTTTGTAGCCCAAACTACAGCTAAGCACTCTTTCTCAGTTGTGCTGTAATTCTTTTCGGGTTTTCAAAGTATCCTACTAATATAGGCTATAGGTTTTTCTCCATTTTCATCCTCCTGGGATAAAACTGCTCCTATCGCTTCGTTCGAAGCATCTGTCGAAAGTATAAATGGAGTCGCAAAATCAGGAGATTTTAAAAGCGGAGCTGAAGTGACTATTTCCTTTAGTCTTTCGAAACTACGTTCCTGTTCTTCTCCCCATTGAAACTTGGTATCCTTCTTCAGTAGATCAGTCAGTGGTTTTGCTATTTTAGCGTATGAATCGATATGTCGTCTATAATATCCCGTTAATCCTAGGAAAGACTTTATGTCGTGTTCATTTGTTGGCCGGGGAAATTGTAAAACGCATTTGATTTTATCTGGATCTGGTCTGATCCCTTCCTCCGAGACGTCGTGTCCGAGGAATTTTATCTGTCGCTGAAGGAAGTGACATTTTTTCAGTTTTAGTTTTAGTCCTGCATCTGCGAGTCTTTGGAAAATCTGTTCTAGACGAATCAAGTGAGTTTGGAAGTCTGGGCTGAAGGTCAGTATGTCATCCATATAGACCAGACAAATTTTTCCTTTCAGACCATGTAGTATAAAATCGGCAGCCCGTTGCCAAGACGCAGGGGCTCCGGAAAGTCCCATTGCCATACGATTCCATTGGTAATGACCGTCCGGTGTTGAGAAAGCGGATTTTTCTTTGTCTCGTAACCCCAACTGTCAGAAACGTGACAGGGTATCCATGGTGGAAAAGTATTTCGCTTGCCCGATTAGGCTAAGTGCTTCTTGCACGAGTGGTAAGGGATAAGGATCTGTCTTTGTTATTTTATTTAATTTCCTATAGTCTACAACGAGACGCCATGTTTGATCACGTTTTTTCCCCAGGAGAGCGGGAGCAGACCAAGGTGATTTCGAATGTTCAATTATACCTTGGTCTAAAAGTCCGTCGATGATTTTATTCATTTGTTCCCATTGAGCATAAGGGATTCGATAAGGTGGCTGATATATGGGTGTAGCGTCTCCGGTGCGTATTTCGTGTTCCACGATCGGGCAGTATCCCAAGTCATAGTCGTTGACGGCAAATACATGTTTATATTTATATAATAAGTCTAATAAAGGTTTCTTTTTGTCTTTCCCTATGTTGGACCAATCGAATAACTGTCCAAATTCTTGTTTGTTTAGAATTGTAGTTGAGGGTTGGGTGTTAGTGATTGAGGTATCTATCCACTATCTAGGTTAGTGATTGAGGTATCTAACCAATAGTTCTCTCTGCCTTAGGAGTTATCCCACATTCATTACATAAAAGCTTGAAAACAATAGATATTCACTCAAATTTATATAGATCTTTACAAAAAGCTACTATTCTGACAACTTGTCATATTGTCAGAAAATTTCTCCAAACTGTTTAAGATTTTGTACTGGTCTTATAGGCTTGGCTTTTGGGTGAGATTGATATCCAGACACAATCCAAGAATGATAGACAGTAGGAATAATAATAGATACTATATAATAAAATGTTGATATTATGTTTATGTTGATATTATATTATATGTTGAATTTCTTTATTCTTTGATATACTTATTTTTATAAATATGTTATTAAAAATTAAAATTATATTCAAAATATATTTTATTCACAGTATATTCTTATTACATTTTTTGCTCAAGATATTTGAGAAGTACTCTTTAATTAATGATTCTGTTATATATTGATGCAAATTTATATATATAGAATATATGAATTAATTAAACTACTTATATATATTTATATGAGGGTGGTTTTTTCAATGTCCGATGGTTCATAAAACAAAGACAAATGTAAATAACAAAATTAATTTATTACCAAAAGTTAGGTACAAACATGGTTACTTTTCAACATAATAATTGTGAAGATTGATGCATTGTCAATATCTGTGGACAAGCTGTTCCATCCCCTCTTCATAGAATGTTGTCACCAGTGAATTGAGATGACCTTAACGACATTGTTTTGAAGATTGTCATTAGTCTTAAATCTCTGTCCTCCTAACCACGTTTTCAGTTCAGGAAAGAGGTGGAAGTTGTGAACTCCGCAAGCACGTGGTCTGTGGGTTTGAAAGAAAGGGACACCCAAAAAAGTGGAAATGAATAGTCGGTGGAAGCGTGTAATTGAACAAACAAAGGTTTATTGGAGACAAAAAAAACAATTAATTATTGATACACGACTCAGTCCCAGAATCTGATCGCATTACATTCTTAATACTGTCCGATTATCACCCTCCTAAGTTTCCTTCTCTCTACACGAGGCTCTATTTTTCCCAACAATTATTATGACTAAATATACAAACTTTCTCTTGTAATACAAAAATCGTTGACAATGGTGATACTACAGTTAGTCTTCTTCGTTGTTAGATTCCTTTTCAGGGCCGTAATTCACCTATCCTGCGTTCGTCGATTTACCTCCACTTTCTTCTTCTAACGGCCTGCCACGTCTTCAGGTTGCCAACCAACAAAAGTCCTCAAGAGGCAGTCAAAGGACAAAAAGAAAAAACTCTCCATACATGGGTTACATGTGTTTTTATAACTTCCCACTAGCCAACGTCACTTCGCCCCATGTGACCCCACAACGGGCCAATCACCACAACGAAAGCCCAGCCAACAGGTAATTGGTGGTATCATGGAAGGAAACGAAAAGGACCCGTACAAAAACATACACGCGACACGACAAACGAAAAACAAAAATATAAATAAAACAAACAAACAAACAAAAAATATATATATATATAATAGCTGCAAAGCGCTACAAGTCTTCATACATTTAAAAGTTCCAAGCTGGGTGGAAGTCTGAAAGGTGGAAATTTTCACCACCTTTAAACACCCAGCATATAGTCCCAATTTGGTGCCAAGTAACTTCCACCTCTTTTCTGAACAGAAAAAGTGGCTAGGAGGCAGAGGTTTGAGACTAATGACAATCTTCAAAACAATGTTAGGGCCTATCTCGAGTCATTGGTGGCAACATTCTGTGAAGAGGGGATGAAAAAGCTCATCCACAGATATGACAAATGCCTCAATCTTCATGGTGATTATGTCAAAAGTAACCATGTTTGTACTTAACTTTTGGTAACAAATTCATTTTGTTATTTACTCTTGTCTTTTTTTCATGGACCATCAGGGGTTGAAAAAAAAACAGCCTACATATATTCTATATTAAAAATGGAAACTTAAATATTTTTTAAATAATTTTTTTTTTACAGATATAAAGTGCCTATATCCATCTGAAAGTGGAATCCCTCAGTTATTAGATAGTTCTTTTAACTCATTAAAGTTACAATTACCTTTAATTTCACATTCTAAAGATTGTACAGATATATCTTTACCTACATTTCAATATACTATATATTATAGTGAAGTCAATAAATTCAATAAGATAATAAATTGTGAATTTAATATTTCACATTGTATTATTATGGTGAGTTTTAGCATATTAGATATTAGAAGAGTTCTTCATTAAATTTTACTAACATATACATACACATATTTTCTTGCAGAAAACATATGATGATATAATAGTGCTTACTGGATTAAAACCATTTACAACATACATGATACAAGTAGCAATTAATAATTATTATAATAAAGGAAATATTACTCTTGGACCAACTGTTACATATCAAACAAAAGAAGGAGGTAAGATTTTTTCATACAAAGCATATTAATATTACAATATAAATAATTATATTTATTGTTAAATTACGCAAATAATTTTAATCATACATAATTAACAAATTACAGTTCCGAGTGCTCCTGATAATATAATTGTGGTTCCAGTATCACCTGAGCAGTTGGATGTTTATTGGAACCCTTCTATCAGATTTAATGGTAAATCAGTTTCTTATGAAGTTCGTTGGAAAGTAGATTACTCTGGTGATCAGTTTAATTTAGACACACATGCAAGAAAAGCCCACGAGAAATGCATGATGAAACTTAAAAATCTTTTGCCTGGAACTAAATATTACATAGTGGCAAGTACAGAACTGCATCTTTACATTTATTAATTTTTCATTTGCTTCATAAATTTTATATAAAATTTTTATTTAAGGTTAGAGCATATTCTTCTGGTGAAGATTTATATAATGATAGTCAAGAAGTAACTGCAAAAACTTATGATCAGCCTAATAATTTAACTTTATTGGAAACAAATGAAGAGAATTTGAAATTTTCTTGGCTTTCTCCCTCAGATGGAGTTATTCAGCATTCATTAGAAATAACTGAAGTAATTATTTCAGGAATATTTTTAAAATATAAATATATTTTATTATTAAATTTTAACTTACTTTAATTCTTTCTTCTTACTTTAATTAGTTAATTAATTCTACTTTAATTCTTTTATTAAATTTTAATTTAATTAATTTTACTTAAATTTTGTAGTATTTTAAATTTTGAAAGAAACAGTAATTGATTTTTTAGAAATTCATAAAAGATATACTTGCAGATAATCTTCCTTGAATGTTTTTCTTTTTACTGGTTTGAATATAACTACATTTTGTTAACTCTAATTACATTATTATATTTTGAGTGGAATTTTTTTACCAGATCTGATGGAATTTATTTCCATGATATTTTGAATATATCTTACAAGTTTTCTATATTTTTCTTACAATTAATTTAAATTAATAAGTTATGAAAATTAAATTTTAAAGTTCAAAAACGTAATTATAATTTAATTTTAATATAAATTTATTAAGATGTATTAAATTGTGTATTTCTTAACTTTATTATTAATTATAATTTTAGTGCAAAATATTAACTGTGTTCATTTAATTTCATTATGAATTTATCAAATAGGCTATAATAGCAACTGGAAATTGAATAAGATAATACAAGCAATACTGATCTAGATGTAATAGTAAACAGAAATTTTTTATAAGGGCTGTAACATTTTATTGATGAATATCTTGTTTTTTAAAGGTTCTAAATTACTATTGTACTAGCAGCTGTGATCAAGAATTCTTGAAAAAGCAGCTTAATTTTTTATTTAATTTTTGGAAAATGTTTTTTATTGTCATTTCTCAAGAAATTGTTTGTGAGAATTTTTGGACTTAATATTTAAAATATCATTATTTTTATTATTATTGCTATTTTACATATATATTCCATTAACTGTTTATTCTTTCAATGATCTTGGTATTAACTTTGACAAGAAACTTACCTTCAGTTTTCACATTGAACAGACAATGTTGCCTGTTATAAAAAAACAGAATTCATATGCATTTGAAAACTATAGAAAATAATTTTAAAATTCATATGAGATACATAATTTAGTTGTTCATCTAAAATTTTATGAAACTGTAGTATATTATATGAGTTTATCCCCTGATGATAGATTGAATATTATTTTTCTTAAATTTTTATAGTTTTATGTAATATTAGCAGTTTCAAAAATAGACTAGACTATATTACAACATTATGTTAATAATATGTTAATGAAAATAAATCCTCTATAATATAAAATTTCAAAATAATAAGAATTAAACCTAGAAAAAATAAAATTATTATTTACATATTTTTTTCAGTTACCTGATTTTAATTGGCATGAAGTGTTAAAACAAGAAACTTCTGAAGAAACTGTTTACAACTTTACTATAGAAAATTTATATCCAAGAACAAAATACAGTGTCAGATTGGTACTTACTTATGTTGAAAATAATGTTTCTTATGTTTGGCCTAAAGATACACAAATTATATATGAAACATTGGGCAAAAGTCCTAACATACCGGGAATTCCTTATGTTCAAAATGTGGGAAGAGATATTTATCAAGTTGTATGGACAGAACCGTTTCCCTTTGATGAAAATACTATATATCATTTAGAAAACAAGTAAGATAGAAATTTAGAATAATAATAATAATAATAATAACTTTTTCTAAATGTAACTTGTTTCAAAATAGCAAACATTTTCAGACTATCTTCTAGACCAAGGATGGGCAACCCTTGGCATGCCAATGATTTTTTTCTGGCTTGCAACCCAGGGCTCAGCTTAAAAAAAATATTCAACATCTTCATTAAGTTGTTACATTAACTTAATACAATACAATTGTATTGATTAGTGCAATATTAAATAAAAGTGCAATAAAGAAACAAATACTATCAACTGTTTTAATAATTAATAATAAGTAATAAAATCTTGGTAATCTGACATATATGGGACCAAAACAGTGTCCAATTAAGAAGATTGCTGAATTATTGGAAGTTTACACAGTTTGATGAATTAACAATTTAAGCACAATAGTGCAGTTGTAAAATGTAAATAATAAACAAAATGTGATTTAAATAAGAATAGAAAACATATAATGAATACAATTGAGCACATAAATGAATTTGACAGCATGTTGTTAACTGTTAATAATGCAGCAAAGTAAAAGTTACACTACTGATACAGTATTGTTTAAAGATACTGTACCTTTCTGAGTAACCTAAGATGACAAGCTGAATAATTTTTAATGTAATGCCCAAGCTTGAGTGTTTAAACTCAGGCTCAATATCATGCCACGTTTAATGGGAAGCTGTTCAAGTGCTGTGAAATGGGAGTTTTAACTAGTGAGAAGCTAGTCTACAACTTGGCAACAGTGCTGATATAATACCTGAGAGTCTAGTGTTGGATTACTGGACATGTCAAACTAGTGAAAAATCAGATTACCAAGATTATACTGTAATAAGAAAATTAAATAAACATTCTATTTCCAACACTTTCTGCAATGTACTGACTTACAAGCAGAATTTCCAATTTAGCAGAAAGTCTAGCTTTCCTTTGGCATCATTTAACTTCTAGACCAAATAATAATAAGCTCCCAAAAATTTTGATTGGCACATGAGAAAATTTTGCATCATAGATTTGATAATTTGGCACACACTTAAAAAGGTTGCCCACTCCCTGTTCTAGGGTTATATTTGAAAAAATTTAGGTTTTAAAGATAAGAGACAAAATATTTAAATAAATGAGCATTTTCAGAAAATAATATTGATATGAAATAAATTAAATACTTAAAAAATAATAATAATGATTTTTATAATACAATTTAACTTTTTTAAAATTACCAACTGAAAAATGAATTGATTTAAAAATTAAATATTTTAATAGGATATTTAAAGAAGATGAATCAGATTATTCACAATGGAAATTAGTATATAATGGAACAGTCAATCAATGGTTAACTGAAAATTTGCTTCCCAAATTTTATTATCAGTTCAGAGTACAAGCAATAAATAATTATGGAGAAAGCAATTTTAGTAATGCAAGTCAACCATTTATGGCATTAAATAGTATAGGTAAATATATGATTATTAAAACTTTTTAAATTAGAATAAATTATAAATAAGTCTTTATTTTATATTATTAAAGTTATTATGGATGGTTCTCTATAGTTCTAATATTTCATTATTTAACAAATTTTTAAATTCTAAAAAATCAAAATAATAATATAATAAAATTGTCTTATTCCAGTTTAAAGACATAACAGTTTTAAGTATTATCATTTATAAATCTAAAACAAATGTACTCTTACTAATCTGATCCTGTGCTAATCCAATCTCTCCTTAATCCAAATCAATTTGATTTGTTTTTTATTGTTTTTGACAAATTAATAAATTTTATGATTTTGAGAGTAATCAATTATAACAAATTATTGAGAGTAAAACATGCAGTAGCATACATTAAACAGAATAACAGAAAATTTCTTGAAGAAAGTTATATAAGTTTGTTATGTTTTTATAAGATTTCTAGACTTTATTGAAAGAGTAGTTAAAAATAATAATAACCATTTATTGAATAGATGAAAAAAATGAGAAATTTTAGAAAACTGAAAGAAATATTAGTCAGTTTTATCACTTTCATTAAATAGGATATTTACTCATAAAAATCTTATTATTTTACATCTATACATCTATTTTATATTTTGTGATTATTTATTTGATTTTTCATAGAAAATATTAATATTGTAATGATATTGAGAGATGAGTTATTTATTAAAAATCAGTTTCTATATTGATAATTATAAGTAGTATATAATTTTTCTTTCTTTTAATAGTATTTATTTTTGTTCTTAGCTCTAGCTAATCAAACAAATGGACAAATTACAGTTATACTTGCTTCCATTTTACCAACTTTATTTTTTATTGCAAGCTCTCTTGGAATAGTAGGATATATAAGTATGTATTTTTATAATTTAAATAATTTATGTTAGGAAATTTAATTGCTAAAACGTTTAAATTAAGTGAAATTATTTCAATGATTCATTTATTAAATTAAATAATTTGATCATTGAAATAATTTAATTTAAAAATAAATTTAATTTAAATAAATTGTTTATTTTTTATATAAAAAGATCACAGACATATAAATATTTCAATAAATAAATTAATAATATTTACTTAAAATTTTTCAAATACTAATATGACTATATTAAACAATCTGAATATATATATACACTTTGCTGGGTAAAACATTAAGGATTACCCTGAAGAACTCGTCTTCTACTGTACTATTTTAGTTGTGGGTTTTTGCAGGAAATCAAACATATTGTTAGACCCATCTAAAAATTTTCTAATTAATGTCAGAAGAGGGGGGGACCTAATTCTTGCACTTGGTGAAAATGGGTAAGATCAGCTATAATCTAATAATCTTAATCTTTGCTATTGTTACTTTTTGCCTGAGCAATACAAGGCTCATCTGCTGGTTATTTAATAAATTATTAAGATTATAACTATTAAATCAGATAAGAGATGGCATCTAATGTCTACCTCTAGTAGCAAATTACTTAGTATTAATTATTAAAAATAGCCTCTGCACTCAAAGCTAGAACTAATTTAAAATCAATGACACAAAAAACCTTACACACGTTGTTTCTAGCAATTCAAAACAGCCAAAAACGTTTGTGCTTATTAGTTTAATTTCTAGAAATGTGTGTAAGGTTTTTTTCTGTCATTGATTAAAAATAGCAGCAGATTTATAGCCAAATGATTGCCATTTAAGGTGATCATTTGGCTATGTATCTATTAATATGACATTTATATATTTGTCTCTTTTTGAAAGTAATTTGTATATGTTGCTAAATTATTGTAGTTGTTTTGTTGTATAAATTTTATGATAAAGTTTTTATGACTTACAGTGTACAAAAGGCATCTGAAATGCAAACAGATATCACAAATAGTTGAACAAGAATTACCAATTCCTGATACAGAACTAGCAACTTTAAGAGAATTACCTTTAAATGGAAATTTTGTACATCAAACAAATGCTTTATATTCTATTGGGTATGTTAGTAAAATATAAATAAATTTTAAAATTAACAAATAGAAAATAGTTGCTATATTTAAAAAATTTTAACATAATTTGTGAACTATATTAAAAAAAATGAACAAAATATTACTATTTGATTTCTTTTACAGTGATATTCCAACAGATGAGGAACTTGCAATGTTGCCACAAATACGTAGAGAGCAAATTATATTAACAAAATTTTTAGGTAGTGGAGCATTTGGAGAAGTATTCGAAGGAATTGCTCATGATTTAAATGGAGAAAATGAACCACCTGTTAAAGTAGCTATTAAGGTAAAGAGAAAACATATATTTATTAATAGTTATAATTACATTAAAATTTTGTGCATAGAAATTCTTTCATAATTTGATGTTTATTAATATTTAATTTAATATTTATTATATTTAAGTATTTTTTATACCTTTAAATAGAGAATTATAAATAAATGAAATTTATAATTTTACCAAAATAAAAGAATGGTAATTTTCATTTTTTTTTCTTGTGGTGTTTTATCAGTGTATATTTTCAAGAAAAGAATATTTCAAATTCTTTTAAAAATTAAACAAACAAAAGTAGAACTGCATACAGGAACTTAAAATGTTACTTCTTTTATCCTTCATATTTTAAGCTTTTTTCAAGATTATTCTTTTTTTATTATATTTTTTAATATATCAAAATATTACAGTATTTTTTACAAAATTTTATGTTGATATTTGATTTGTCAGCAATTAAAAGTAATTTTGATTTGCAACTATTCTGAAAATACAATAAAAATTATTGTTATATTTGCATTTGTGGAATATTAATTCATCTTCATTTTTTGAGAATATTTTGTAGATAAAATTATTTTTAGTTTTAAATATATGACATTATGTAGGTATTTTAATCTTATAAAATGATAATTGATTAAAGTAAATGATACCTGAAAAGAATTTTAGGAATCTGAATCTTATTTGTGCTACCGTACTACAATCAACAAGGTAGATGACCTGGCTTGTTAAGTAAAAGACAAACCTTGCAAAATGCATTTGGAATCTTAAGAATTGATGGAGCTGCTGCTGATCATACATGCAGTAGTTGACTAGAGATTGAAAATAGTGAAGAAGAGATATCTCAAAACTGAATGTGACAAAACTAAATTACAGTGACACCCCAAGATTCCTCTTCTGATAGCTGAATTTTTTATTATTTTATTAATATGATGTTTAAAAGTTAGTTTTTCATCAAATATAACTCCTATGTCACTATAAGAAGGAACGTAATTCAGTTGTTTTCCATAAATATGAAACATAGTTTGGACTTCAATAGTGTTTTGGATAAATTAATTTTAAGATTTAAAGATTCAACAGAAGTGACTAAAATATTGTGATCAGCTTGAAAAGTTTCTGAATCAGAGTTGATTATTTTTAATCATCAACATAGCCTATAATTTTAGAATTAACTCAAGGAATAACAAGATCAAGAAAAGTAATAAAAAGAAGGCTGTTTAAAATGGATCCCTGAAGAATTCTACATACTGACAAGAAATGACAAAAAGAAGTCTCCTAGTTTAGCTTTGCAGGAACATGGTAAAAAATAATTATTTAGCCAAATTAGAACAGCAGAATGAACATCAAAATGATTTTTAAATATTTAAATATTGATACAGAATATTTAGAAAAAAATATGTAAATTAGTATATTTATGCAGTCCCATAACTTTGCAGTCAGTCATAATTTTTAAATGATCAAGTTATTATAAAAGTTTAAAACTTTTGTAATAACTCACTCATTTAAATAAGTAATAAGTTCTCCATTCTAAACATATTTCTATAAATTATTCTAATATATAAATATTGTATAAAATTTGTTATATCAATACAAGAAACTTAATAATTATAAAAATTTATTATACATTATTTTAATATAAATTATAAAACTATGGTTTATTGAAATTTACAGACCTTACGTAAAGGAGCTACAGATCAAGAAAAAGCAGAATTTTTAAAGGAAGCAAAATTAATGAGGTATTTGAAAATTATACAAAATTTTAAACTTTATATTAAGTTTAAACAGTTGTACATATATACAAGAAAGACATTGGCTGTACATGAAGTGTTTAGCTTGCAGAAAAGAGGGTAAAGGAAAGGGGAGGGAGAGGAGATAGACAGTAGAGAAAGGTAGGATCCCTCTGAATGGTGTACATATGGCTACAGTACCTCTATGTTTGATGTTGGCATGCAGTTTTTATGTTGCAAGGCTTGTAGAACAGTTGTACAGAGGAACCTTGCTTAACGAGCATAATTTGTTTCAAAATCTTACTCATAATGCGAAACACTCGTTAAGCAAAACAGTTTTGCATTCCATGCTGAAGAAAAATACTCAAATATTTTATGTATAATGTTTATTCAAAGAAAATTATACAATATACATTGTTAAGGAGCGTGAATCATCATCTTTTCTTTTAGTGCGGAATGACCAACCTGGAATGTAAATTTAATTTTTAGAAAACAAAAAAATAGAAAAAATATGTAAAATATACTATATAAATCCAGATCGGACTGTAGTTGAAAAATCAATTGTTTATTATAGACTGGCTGTGTTGATGTTGTCATGAGGATTAGTCTTCTATTTGCAAATTACATACCTTTACTACTAAAAAAAGATTAAGTTCTGTTTCACATTTTAAATCACATTTCTATCATGTTATAATCAATTGCCATTCAGAAACATTAGCTCATAAGAAAAGTATGAAAAACTTTTGAAACAGATTGTGCATATTTATTAACAAATCACAAAATTTATTTCATTTCTCAATAAATGGGATCATTAAGTTGTAATCTAAACATTTTCAGTTAAATATAAATCTTCCTGTCTTTTTGTGATTTTTCTGCTGTTTAAAATTTGAATTTTAAGAGAGATCATGTTTATTACAAAAAGAACAACTTCCATTTTGTAATTGAAGTAAATAAAATTTTTAGAATTTATGAATAAATGTCATCATTCTTTTCCATAGCAAGTAAAACTGGAATAAAAAATTTATTCTTGGATGCATATAACTTTAATATCAGATCATTTTTGCTATTCTTTCATAAAACAAAAATCTGTGTATATAGATAAATAGATCTTCAACATCCTTACATTTTAATTATATAACATAATTTCATAGATAAAAAAATTTAATATGTTATTAATTTTCAGTAATTTCAAGCACGAACATATATTGCAATTATTAGGAGTTTGTCTAAATAATAATCCCAATTTTATAATTTTGGAACTAATGGAAGGAGGAGATCTACTGACTTATTTGCGTTCACATAGACCATCAATTGTAAGTATTGTATTGTGTGACTGTTTACATAATTTGCTTTTTTATTTAGTTAAATAATGTATATCACAGATATCAAGTTTAAATCTGATTTTTCTATCAGCACATTTCTTCAGAAAGAGTTTGATTTGTATTAAAAAAATAAAATTGTATTAAATATTTAAATAATATTTATTAAAAATTTTTTTAATACAAAATAAACCTATTTGGTATATTTTGGTACATTTGGTATAAAATTTTTAAAATTTATTACCATTTTTTTATTACCAAATTTCTTACGTTAGGAAATAAAATACTTTGTAACATACAATGTATACAAAATAAATATTATGAATATAATTTGATAATTGATCTAATAATAGAGAAACAAATTAAAATCAATGTAGCTTACATTAAAAATGATGGGATTATTAATTAAAAGAAATATAAATATAAATCAATGTTATTGAAGTGAAAATAGCAGAAATTTTATTATAATATTTAGTTTGTATTCATATTTTAAAAAGTTTCATTCTGATGTAATTATATATATAAATGACATCAAGAACAAGAATATATGATTTCATCTTTTTCTTTCATATTTTACTAAATGTCTGGCTAAATGTCTTACTATTTTTAGAAACTTGACAATTGTTAATGAATGCTAAACAAATTATTATTTAATTTTTTTTATAGTTTACATCAAATCCGTTAAATCTGGAAGATTTACTTTCAATATGCGTTGATGTAGCAAAAGGTTGCAAATGCTTGGAAGAAATGCATTTTGTACATAGGTATTTTAATATTGTTATTATAGTTGTTTTTAAGCTTCACAAAGTTAATCCATCTATAAGTAATATTTGGGAATATTACTATGATTATATAATTATATAAATTATGCTATTATTACAATGTTCTTTATTCTTTTCTTTATATGCATACAAATATATACATATATTATGTTCAAGATGAACAATAGATAGTAATTATTAATGCATAATATAAATGTAATTTAGTAAAAATATGTATTAATATAAAGTATAACTAATAATAAATAATTGTAGGTAATGCCAAATACTAGAAATTTTCATATATGAGTATTTTATTATTATCTGGGTACTTGAGATTGGCATTTTGTAATCAGATTTTCTGACAAATTTTTAAAAGTCAGATTAATTAAACAAAGATGTTTAATTAACTGTTGACAATAAAAGTATTGAAACTAATTAATCACTATAGTATATAAAATTCAATGCATTAAAAATGTTATAACATGTAAATATAAGAAATTTAATATTTTAAAGTTTGTTATTTACTTCAATCAGTGGTATTGAAAAATAATAAATTTGTTTTTTATATTATTTAATTTGTTAAGTAAATTCACATTTTTGATCCACTTATATCTGCATACTTTATTTTTATAAACTTTGTATTTATTTAAAAAATATAAGTATCTTTGAATTACCTGTCAGTTTTCAAATTATTGCAAAAACTTCTAATATTTTATATTGATATGTATCAATAAAAATTAACTTCTATTATAGTTATAAATAAAATTTAATAACTTTTTTGTTATATTTTATTATTATATGAATTTCTAAAATTTTATTAGCATTTCCATTTTTTAAAACAAAATTTGCTAAAAATTTTAACTGTAAATTTATCATGTTTTTATATATAGCAAAATATAAATTTATAATGCTCTATTAATAAAAACAGATTATTGTATTATGAAAATAGATTTCTATAATATAATTTGTTGTATTTTTTAAAATATCTTTTTAGGGATTTAGCAGCCCGCAATTGTTTAGTATCAAGCCATGATCCTTTTACAAGAATTGTAAAGATTGGAGATTTTGGTTTAGCTCGAGATATATATAAAAATGATTATTATCGGAAAGAAGGAGAAGGCTTATTACCAGTTAGATGGATGGCACCTGAATCTTTGGTGGATGGAGTATTTACTAATCAATCAGATGTGTGGTGAGATTATATTTCATTAAATTTATTCATTTATTTATTATTATTAATACAAAATTAAATTACATTAAAATTCTTCAACATAATTGAAAACAATATTAAAAAAAATACTTTTTAAGTTTTTAAACACAATATTCACATATCCTTATCATGATACATGAATACTTATGTGAAAAAGTTTGCTAACCAAATACTTAATATTTCAATAGCAATGACACTGAATTAGTTAGAAATAATCAAAATTTAAAGGGAGATTTTATTTAAAACTTTAGACTCAAAAATTTCCACAAATGTTTCTTTTATGTTGTCTAATAAAATTGATTTTAAATTTAAATGTTTATATACATCCATGAGATTTAAATTTAAATGTTTATATACATCCATGAAAATTTAAAATAATGTTATCCTTTTAAAGTGCTCACAATTTTGTGTTAACATTGTAAATGAAGCACTGTTACTTGTAAAGATTTATTTCAATTTTAATAATAAGAAAAGCCTAAAGACTCAACATTTAGTCTGCAGTGTTTTTATGACTGAGTTTCTCAAGCAAGTTTATTTTTGTTTATTAACAGTAAAATTGTATCAGACCAAGACCAAGACCAAGACCAATTCATGTTCTGTGATAGTCTTTTTCACTGAACAACTTTCCTTTGGACTGCTCTCTGGTTATTTACCACTTCAATCGCAGATGAATATAACTTGCAAATTGCAAATTTTGCAACAGGCATTATTGACTCCTGCATATAAAAGAGAACAATAATCTTAGAAAATCTGGAATATTCCAAATACTATAGCTCTTTCTTATAACTTTAATGAGGACTAGAAGGGTTATCTCATTGCACATGGACTGTAGTTAATTTAGTAAACAACACACCATTAAAATAAATATACTTTTACAAAATAATTTTGAAAAATAAAAGTAAATCTCAGAAGGGAAATTGTTTCTCATGGCTTGTCTTTACAAGTACTCCAGAACAGAAAGCTAGAAAAGTTTGTATGTTGACAATTACATGGATTTCATATCATTATGGAGCAACAATGTTATTACTGTTCTATACAAAATAAATATTCAAAGACAAAACAAGAAATTTTTCATAACACTTCTTGTCTATTGCTGGACAGTCATATTTTTGATCAGATATTGATTAGGCAATGTTTTTCCATTTGATATTACAATCAAGTTTATTAGAAATATCTCAATAATTCTAGATTATACTTAAAATCTTATTGGTATTTGAGGCATCTCAAATTGATATGGACTTATGTATACTCAAAAAACAATTTTGATGTTATTAGCCACATATCCTTCCATAGCTGAGATGGTTATGCATGATCAACAAAATTGACATTACAAAGATTTTTTGGTCTGAAGACCACGTGTTCTGTTGCCTAACTGGCTCATAACCAACCCTTAGGTGGTTCACAGTGTAAAGAAGGGACAGGCCCTCGTAACATAAAAGCTTCCTGTTGTAAAAGTTAATGGGAGGAGGGGAGATATGTGGTCCAAATATCACATGTTCTATTGCATGATCCTTGGGTGGGCCGCAAGGTAAAGAAAGGATGGGCCGCGTTTTCGATGGCAACGAAAAAAAAACCCGGATCAAGGAGGAAGAGAGGGAGATCGCGCATGCTCAACGGAAGAAGAGGGACTTTTTCGGAAGAAAGAATGGAGAGAGGACATGTAGACGATAGTGTCGTGAGATTGTTTTTTTGTGTATGTTGTTTCTTTTGTTTTAGTGTCTGTTATAGCGAAGGGACAGAGTAGTGATTGGAAAATAAACTTTAAGTTCCTTGCATTGGAGTCATAGAGTGTGTGATTTATTTCTTTGAAATTTCTTTTTGTTTTGTTCCTGCACGGGGACTACTCTAAAGATTGAGTACTTCCCCACAATTTAATGTAATCAACTTCACATTCAAATGTTTTTAGTTAAAAATCCTATCTTCAAAAGTTTAACAATAAATATAAAGTTTCAATATATTGTTAAGTCCTTGAAAATGTTTTTTATATCTGAAAATATTTAAGATTACCATTATTTTTCAACTCATAATAAAAAAACTTGATTCTGATGTTTGTGATATTGTCCTTATTATGATTATATAAGTTTCTTAAAGAAAATGTACTATATAATAGACATTCCTTTATGGTATTACAATTTACAAACTATTGATTATGAAAAATTCAATGCATAATAGGACCTGTAGGATTATTTAATTAATATTGATCTTCTCAATGAAAAAATTAAAATAATAATAATTATAAGATGAGCACATTTTATTACTAAGAATAGAATGGCTAATAATTAAAATTATTATTACAAGTTGTAGTATTACAAAATTATATTTTAATGAATACTGTTTTCTGACATGAAGGACACTATTATGAGATTCATTATGAGCAAATAAAAACTGCTCAGATGTAATTATGTGATTACGAAGCATATCATTATAAAATCAAGCAGAAATTAATAAATTTAAAATACATTAATTTATTTTTTTAAACATTTTATAACTTTATGAAAAGTTATAAATATAATTCATAACTGATGTTTTTTTCAGGGCATTTGGTGTTCTTTTATGGGAAGTTATGACATTAGGTCAACAGCCATATCCAGCTCGTACTAATTTAGAAGTACTGCATTATGTTAGAATTGGTGGACAATTAGATAAACCTCAAAATTGTCCAGATGATCTGTAAGCTTAATTTTTTTTATTTAATTTGAAGATTTTAGTAACTTATTTAAAGTATTTTTCTATTTTATTATGTCAATATATTAAATTGTAATAAAATATATTTATATTAAGAGAAAGTATCATTTTAATTGAAAATAAAAATTATACATTTTTAATTTAACTGATATTTTATCTTAATTGATTTTTTGATGCAAAATATATTTATATTAAATTATATATAAATTATATATTTTTAAATCCTTAATCAAACTTCTTATGAAACTTGAAAGTTACATTAACAAACTACTTTTTGGAGACCAACCTAAGAAAATGTCTTCTAATGCCCAAGTACTTTCAAGCTAGCAAGCTCATTTTCAGTGGTCACTCTAACTGCAACTTTTACTTTTGAATAAATGGATAACCAGATAAGAAGGAAACAAAAAGAAAAGAAAAAGAAATACTTTGATTAAAAGAAAACATCTGAAAGAAGGCACTATATAGAATTTATCTACATAATGGTTTAGAATATTTTTAAAAACAAAGATAATGAAAAATAGTACAAAAGATTTTGAATATATGTAAAGCATAGAATTCCCCAGGTATTTGTTAGAGTGACCCCTGAAGATGCAATTTCTGGTTTGAAAGTACTGGATGTTAGAAGATAAACTGTTTTCTCAGGTTGGTCTCCAAAAAGCAGTTAATATAACTTTTAAGCTATATATTTTTATTTTACCTGCTATTTTAATAATTAAGCACTACATATATAACCAATATCCAGCAAGAAAATATAAAAAAACCTACATGAAGTCATAAATGATCATTATCAGTTACCCTGATGATGACTGTTCAACATGTATGAAAACATTTGCTTTCTTGTAGTTTTTTTCTATGTTTTTGCTGGATATTGGTTATATGTGTAGTGCTTTTTTACTTATACCCAGTTGGAGTAGTTGAATCTATTTTAGTAATGCTAATTTATGAATAATTCAGACAAAATTTAATCAAAAATGATGTTTTCATCACATATTATATTAGATAAGGTTTCAATCAATCATAAATTTATTGTTTATATACAGGGCATAAAGAGCTTGTAGGACCCAAGGGGTAGACTGGGTCCTTTGTTGTAGAACGCACGTGGTGAAAAATTAAGTCCGACGAGAGGATAAAGGAAATTTTAACAACTTTTTTTATTTTTCACCCGCGTTTGTTAAATTATACAGGATTCTCGATACACGTTTGTATTCCGACACTCCTTTTACAAAATCACTTAAAACTCGGCAGAATCGTAGTCGAAAAAACTCGCGACAAAAGAATTGATGTACGCGACGCGTTACAGAAGGGGCGCGAAAAAGAAACATATATCTAATTACTTAAAACTACTTATGCTAGAGAGGGAAAGAGAAGATGTAGATAATAGGACAGAACAAGACAAGAACGGGTACCCAAACTTAGCTAGTGAACTCGTGATGGTGGCTATAACTCAGGCCTTCTTGGACGATACGAGATTCGACGACCGTAGTGTTCGAATTTTCTACTTCGTGTTCTTCCGATAGACTTCCAGAAGAGCTTTTGTATCAGATTTCTAGAGTTCTTCTCTAGATTCCGTAACGTTCGGTCTGCTGCCTCCTTCGTGCTCCCGTCGGCGCGAAATTCCTGGAGACCTCACTAAACACGTCCTCACAGCTCGTCGTCTCGGCCCAAAAGTGGCCCGTCTATCACTCTTTTAGCCCCTGCAGGCTATCCCTTTTTCTTTGTCTTATAACCAGTTTGTTGCCACCCACTGAGAGAAGTTTCCAGAAGAAAGAGAGCAGGGAACAAAGGGTAGAGAAATAAAGGGAAAGAGGAATATATATACATATATAAAAAAAATATACAAAAAAAATTATGGCGTAAGACCACACCTTTTTGCTATTTTGATGTTTTTGAACAAATGAAATATGTATAATGTTTATTAATTAATAAAAAAGCAGTCATTAATATTTTAATTTTTGTTAGTAAAAGTAATGTTTATTTATAGGAGATGTTAGATAAACCTCATGGTTTATCTAACATCTATAAATAACCACTATGGGTTCCTAAATTTTCTTTAGACCTGGAGAAAAATTCCTGGCTTTTCCTCTTAACAGCCCTGTTCATATAGCAGAATATAATAATATTTAAAAAAATAATTATACTTTTGCATATCGAAGAATTTGTAAATTAAATTAATCATGCTAAAAATGTTTAATTATTAAAATTTATATCATATGAAAATAAATAACAAAAAACTTGGCAATATGTTGCAAACTAAAATTTCAAGAAATAAACATATTTCTTTAATTAGAAATATTTTTGGTTATAATTGAAGTTTCTGAAATTGGCAATTTCTTTCATTTTGATTATTATTAATTTCAATAAGCATTGATGTTGTAACATAATTAATTTTAAATATAAATACAATTATTAATTTGAAAAATGAAAGAAATAAATATATCTATTTAAAAGATAAAATAATGTTTATTAATTGTGATTAATCATTTGTTGATTATTCTATAAACTAAGAAACAAATTTACAGAAACTAAAACATTTGATAGTGATTTATAATTTTTTCCTATTGCCTGTATGTAAAACTCATGCATGCATTAATAAAATAGAGAAATGATGTTAAGTTTTGATCCCATTATCATGCAGATATTTGCATTATAAACAAATTTTTAAGTGCATAATTCCAATATACACTGGTGTGCAAAACTTAAGCAATGATTGTTTTTTTGCTGTAACTCTGCAAGAAATCACCTGGGAGATATGAAATTCAGGATATAGACACAGTATTTTGTACTTAAAGGGTGAAGAAAATATACTAGTGCAAAAATGAATAGAATGCATACAGGAATCAAAACCACTTTCTTATTGTAGTCTTGCACTGCACATGTTGACTGCACGCATTTTGTATGCCCTCTAGTCACTTGTGATGTCATTTTCCTGCATACAAATCACCTTTCTACTGAATTGGGTGCTCACTGTATGATTGCAATAAGCCTTTTCTACAATTTAATAGCTGTCTGCTTAAACATTATATCAATGCTTAAGTTTTGCATGCCAGTGTGTGTGTGTATAATGCTTGATATGGAATTTATCATCAAAAATGCTAATTTAGATGCAAGCTTTATTATATGATTAAGGAATAATAATTTATTATTATAATTAATTTAATAGATTTATAGCTTAAAAACATAAAATGTAATTATTTTCCTATAAAATTAATATAAAATATAATTTTTATAGTCATCAGTTAATGGTTATGTGCTGGAGTTATTATCCAGAAAATCGTCCTACTTTTGATTACTGTTTAGAAAAATTGAAAGAATTACATAGGAAGTCTACAAGTGCTTCTCATATAGATTCTGTACATAATCATAATTATTTAGGACATATACATAATGGTAAGATTATTTTGTTTTTGATTTTTTATGCTTCAGTTTGGGGATTTCATTTTTAATTGTAATAATTGTAATAAATCTGTTTTGTTTTAAAATTAAAATATATTTTACTGTACCTTAAATGTGTTTTTTTAATATTTGAAAATCTTAAAATTTTTGAATTAAAGATTTATTTCTTTTAATTATGCATTAAAAATCTATGCTATGATAAATTTAATGTTTTTAACTGAAATAAAATTGAAAAATTTTTAGTAAATAAATAAGTGAATAAATAAATCAAAAAATATTGAAAGTAATTTTTGAAACAGTTTTTATATTTATACAATGTTTATTGTTAATGTAAAAAAAATATATTAAGTGTCAATTAGATCAGGTTTTCTTTCACTTTAAACATTCAAAATCAATTTTTTCATTAAAAGTTTAATTAAAAATATATGTTGAAAAATAAATCAATATTATTTATACAATAATAATAACAAAAAAAATATTATAACTGTTTCAAATGATAATATTAAAAATAAATTAATTAAAATTGATAATAACACAAATATAATTATATATTAATATTTATTTATTTTAATAAGCATTGTTATTATTAATGTTTATCATTTATATTTGGTATGGTACATTTTTAAAATGTCAACTGATGATTAAATGCAGATATTTTTCAGTCAGATAATAATTCATTAATAACTTTATTAAACTGTGACTATATTTGAAAGTTATTTTGTGTTTTATAAATGTATTGCTAATTGATTAAAATTTTTAAAATAACCTTGAATTTTTTGCTTCACTGCTTTGTGGCATTAGCTATGATATATATATATATATATACATTCTGATAAATAACTTTTATTCTTATTAAAACAAATTAACACCCAATAAAGAATAAATTTGAAAATGATTGATTTCATTTCTGTGTTGGCATGCATATTATTGTGATTTTTATGCATGACTTGCTAAAATTTTTTCTTGCAAATTCAGTTATTGTATATTGCATGCAATTTGTTTTGTTAATAGGTGGCATAGAGAACTTAGCTTATCTTGAAGATATTCATCATAATCATCAACCTCATCATCAGTCCAATCAAGGTAGTTTGCTTATTAATTCTGATTCTTTTTTTTTCTAATGTACTAACCTATTTTTCTATGAATCTCTTTTCATTCTAATTTGAATTTAGTAAGAATTTCATCTTTCATATCTTTTCTTTTACAGTTAATTATGATGATTATTAAAATAAATTATTTTTACTTCTTATACATTCAGAAATATTTATTTGCCAATTTAGAAAGTTAAACTTCGTTCTTTCTTCTAATTATCAAGAAGTTATTTCTTACTAAGACTTTTATATATTCATTCTTGCATTTTTAAACATATTAGAAAATTATTTGATATTTTTTATTCATAATTATAGGAAAATTCATAAAATATTTTTGTAAAATTTAAAACTAAAATATTTTTTAAAGTCAATACTGTATATATTTAGATCATTATTCATCAATTTATAAACTAAAGCATTATAGAGATTTTGATTTTTATGGATATGACATTGAGTTCATAATATTATTTGTTATCCAGTTTAATTGAATAGAATAAAACTTTTTTAAAACAAGATGTAAAAAAAAATTTTCCTTTTTTTGCGGATTTCCAAATTTTTTAATCCAATAAATTTAAAATTTCTATTTTAATCTTTTTATTATAAATCTTTATACCAGTTTAAATAATGTTAATCAAATAAAGTTATATCATTGTTTTATTGCTCAAATCATAATCATAAATAACAATTATTTATATATTTTTACACATTAGTTCATAATTTTATGTTAAAAATTAAAATTTAACTTGAGATGATTTGAGAATATCTATGCTACTAAAGTTTCTGTATTCTTATATATGTATGTTCTAATGTTTTGATAATTACCTGCTTTGTCAATGCTTTTTGTGTGCTCTTTTATTTAATGCATGACCTATATTTTGCATTTATCACGAATATTTTTAAATTAGTTGCAATTAAGAGAATAAAATGAATTAATAGATATACATTTCAGACTTTAAGATAAATATTCACTATTTCAGGACAATGTAGTTCTTAAAATTTGGCATCATGATAATTTATAAATTATAACTGCTAATTCAGGAAGCCAAAAATATATTATTTTGTAAGCATTTTCGACTCTACATGAGTCAGCTTCAGCTGCAAATTGTTTGTAAATTTTTATAATATCAAATGGAACATTAGAGGAGGATAAACAACTGTTAAAATACAAAGAAAATAATATAATTAAATTAAATTAAATTAATAATAAAAAAAGGATAATAAATGTTATTTAGAAAACAGAGGAGTATGAATGGAGTCACCAGCTTTGAAAGATATAATTGAAATAGTGCTTACATGGGTAGAAAGCTCCTGCATTAAAGATCTTCAAAGTGATATTAAGCTGATTATTAGGTACGTAAACAATATATTTATTATTTCGAGAAAGTCAGGAGGCAGTGCAAAAGTTTATAGATGTAATCGACAATAATTTAGTAGGTATTGTTCTATCATACACTAGCAGTAGTTATAGTAGCATTACTTTTCTTAATGTAACAATGTTTAAAAATGGTAACAGTCTGCACATAAAAGTTTTTAGAAAATCTACAAAGATTGAATCCTTCATTAAAAATCCAACAATACAGTTGTGCAAAAACTAGCTTCCATCAGAGTGCTAGTGAACAGAGTCATTTCACATTCTAGAAGCATTGCTGATAAAAACACTGAATTCACAAGAACCACAGAAATAAAGTTCAACAGCATGACTTCCCTAAAATCTTAGTTGCTTGTCATTAAAACAGTCTATAAAAGGCAAGACAAAGAATGCAAACAAGAAAAAAATAGAGAAAGAAAGGATAGCATACAAGAAAGCAAGAAGGTAAAGTTAATGTGAAAAAAATCAAACAAGATAAAAGAAAACAACTTGATAATTATCTCATCAGATGCTGGTATGCCAACTTTCTGATCTGAGAGAATGTCAACTTATGTTTTCTTGGAGTTGATAGTGACACTTTATAACACCTTTTCCTCGATTGTTAGCCACCTCTGGGGAATTTGCACCTTTGAATATGATGAAGAATGGCTAATTTTTAGTCGGTTATTGCCCATTCTTCTAGTCATTGAAATTAATGTTTGTGCACCTTTCTATCCAGTCATTGGGATTTTTATTTGTGCGCTTCATCTGCATTTCTGCTTGGGTGATATCAAAAGTGTGATATATCATCCATATTCAAAACTCTGTCTCATCAAGAACTGCTTTCCTGTGCTCTCCATCATGGGACACATTTGTCAGGATTTGTAAGGTATCGAAATTTGTAAACTCTCACTCTCTCTCTCTCTCTCTCTCTACAATGATAACACACATAACTGCAAATACTGTCTTAGATGTGTAACATATTGTACAAACTTTCATGCCATGTAATAAATATTTAAGTGTAGTTAATTGTGTTAAATGACTCCTTCCAACCGAATCTCATTATTTCCTAATCCATCCTCTTACTCCTAGTCTCACATATGAGACTGTGTTATTGCAATCCATATTGTATCCATAAAAAAACTTGAGTCATAGGTATAACCTAGTTGGTATTAGAAACTTCTGAATGTAATCACTTTCATTCAGCAGTAAGAAGGCTTTGAAGGCCATAGAAACCTCACAATTGGGTGTGTTAGGCTGTCCAGGTCCCATATTAAGAAAGATGTGTTAATAGTTATAGACAAGACTGCAGCAACATTAACATCATATGCTAGTTTTAGTTTACTTTAGGAATAAGAAAATCCCCATCACATGTGAGCATACTGCATATCAACAAAGACAAAACTAATATATTGGTGAAATCCAGAAGTTAATGCTCTAAAATTGGAAAAGATCAATGCTTCTTATAGGTTCCATCATTTATTCACTAAGTATTAAAGTAAGAGAGCACATTCATTCAATTTCTTCTATTTAGTGCAGTGTCAGAACTTCATTGGTGTGCAAGTGAGAAATCACTTGCACACCAATGAAGTTCTGACACTGTACTAAATAGAAGAATTATGGGACGTACCAGCTATCGTAGAAGTGTACAGAAAGTGTTCTAATAAGATTATTAGAGCAGATATACACTTATTGTTCATCCAAATACTTAAACATGATTAATATCAACATTATTATATTTATCAGCAATAGTGGAAAACTATAATAAACAGCAACAATCTTACATGATTAGTCAATAGATTAACAGAAGATTTAGAATTAAATTAAAGTAATTATGCTATTAATTGTATTTCTTTATATTTTATTTATATTCTTGTATTTTAACAGTTGTTCATCATCCTCTAATGTACTATTGTTTAAATTTGAATGATGTGGTTTGATTTTATTCAATGTTGTAATTTGATGTTATAAGAATTTACAAATAATTTTTGGCTGAAGATGACTCCGATTCTAAAATGTTTCCAAAATAAAATATTTTTGGCTTCCTGAATAAACAGTTATAATTTCTAAACTTTTTAAGGATTTTATTATGGAATAAAAGGACACATTAAATACTGCCACCTAAACTTGGTTATACTTGAATTAAAAACACTAAATGTATAATCCAGCAATTTTTACAAAAAGTGCAAACATTTGCACTTTTTATAAAAACTGCTGGATTATAGGTTTAGTGTTTTTAATTAAAGGATACATATTTTTGTCTTAATAAGAATCAAGCTAAATTACATCAAAGAAAAAAGAAAGGAATTGTACATTAATGTGAAAATTTATTGATACATATCTTATAAATTCCACAGATATGCATAAATAAATACAAAAAATATTAGTCTGCTCTGTAAGTCTTAAGAAGGCCTTTTATTCATGCTCATTACAGGTATGGCCAGACCACAATAGAATGGCCAAGTACAACCCCTGGCAAAAAGTATTTGAACATGATGTAAGAAAATAAAAATGAATGTTCAGAACAAAAGTACTCATTATGTTTGATGGGTTATTAAGTGTTAATCAGTTTAATTTCAAATGAATAAACCAAACCGTTTTCCCAAGAAAGAATAGTTACATAAAGCAGTATTGGATAAAAGTTTCTGAACATGCAGGAAGTTGGAAAAAAGTATTTGAACAACAACAATAATAAAAGGATCACATGCAAAATAATAGAAAGTTAATATTTTGTTGGCCCTCCTCTTGATCTTATAACAGCTTTTATACATCTTGGCATTGTCACAATTAATTCATTGAATAAATGCAAATGAAAATTCTGTCATTCGGTCTATTTCTTACTGTTCTATCACAAACATTTGTTTTATTTTTCTTCTATTCCACATTTAATTCTTTGGAAGACATTTTTCGATTTTTTAAACATTTTTTTCAGTAGGTGTGTGACAATCACTCATCATTTGTGTATATAAAATTAAATTGCCAGTTACAAAGCCTTTGTTTATAAGCTTCTAGAATGTTCCATTGCCTGTTACTGCCTGGAGGGGCAATAAACCCACTGGGGGAGCAGGAGAGGATATATATTGACTTGTGGTTGAGAGAGCAACTCTCTTTTATTTTATCATTACTGGTAGAACACAAAGCCAACTAGCCCAACGGGACTGTGCAAAGGAAGAGTTATGAAAGTAAATGGACTCTGCTCCAATCAACAAGATGACCAGATGAAGATGGCAATTATGTGATACAAAAATTCTCATGTACTAGCACCTCCTCTCCCCTGTATTTTCGATTGTCTACTGATGGTAGGATTGTCATGTAAGAAAATTTACAGATTAGACTAATATGTAATTGTTGAAAAAAGATGAAAATGTCTGAGTGTAACTGGAATTTTAAGCACTATAATATTTGAATACTTTCTGAATATCATGTATATCAGAATGATGTTGACTGAACTTTGTGTTGAGAAAATAAAAGCTTACAGGTGACCTTGAACCTTGCTGGTTTATAGGACAAATACTTCTGACATAGCTTTTTATTTTTCCTGTGTCTTTAAACTTTTTCCAAGTGTAATTTACAGTTCTTAATGACACACTAATATACATTGCAACTTCTCTTTGGATGTTTTTCAACATCTTGTAGTAGCTTTATAATTTTTTTTCTCACATCTTTAATAAATTCTTTGATTGGTGCCATTGTTTATGAAAAGACAGGTAAAATATCACTGTTTACTTAGAAAATGATGCTAACATGTAATCTTAAAGCTAATGGTTTCTTCCATTCAAATTAGAATGCTCAAATCTGTAAATTTAAAATAGTTTTCAAATGCCTTTTCCAACTTCCTATATGGTCAAAAACTTTATCCAATACTGCTTTATGTAAATATTATTTTTTGGAAAATGGCTTGGTTTATTCATTTGAAATTAAAGTGATTAACACTTAATAACCCAATGAATAAAATGTATATTTTTGTTTTGAACATTAGTTTGAGCTCTTTTTACCAGAAAATAAAAATAAAAACGATTTTATTTTCTTACATCATGTTCAAATACTTTTTGCCAGGTGTTGCAGTTAGGAATGAGACATAATGTTAGACCACTGTTTCCCAATCTTTTTGGATTAGTGACACACTTTGAATTTAATATGATTCTTGAGATTTTAAACATTTTTAAAATAAAAATGTTTAAAATTTAAAATAAATTATGGTTGATTTTAAAAAATTTGATAATTTGGAAGTTAAACTCACCAAGATACAATTTTACAAATATACTACAAAAATAAAAAGACTATTTGAATCAATGGAAAAAAGTTAGTATTGATCATTAAGCTGGTAAGCTATAATATTTATAGAAGGTCCAAAGATTTGGCATACACATAGACACATACAACTTTAGTGAGGAAAAGCATGCTGATGCCACAAATTTTGCAACAGTTGGCATTTTAGTGAACACCTCCTTCTCCATTTGGTCAACCAATGTTAAAAATAAACAAATAAAATTTTTTAAAATATTTAATATTACAGCAACACGCTGAGGCATTCTTGTGACACACGAGTTGGGAAACATTGTGCTAGACCATCTGTGAAAATTTCTTAGAATTTGAACCAAACTTGAATTTGGATTTTTCAGAATGACAGTCAGCCTTAATTGTTTCAGTCATCTCATCATTAATACTAATATTAGTAAATTAATTGCTAATAAATATTTAAAAATTGAAATATTATTAATTTGACTTTGTTTTTCATCAGATATATATGTGAAAATAATAGAATAATGATATAAAACCAATATATTTTTTTCTAGACGATTATTCAACAAAGTTTGGAAGAGACAGGGATGTGGATACTTGGAGCACCTGTAGTGTTCCATTACAGATAACAAATGATTGGTAAGTACAAGGGCTGTTTCTTTTTCAACCTCCGATGGTCCATAAAAAGACATATGTAAATAACAAAATGAATTTATTACCAAAAGTTAGGTACAAACATGGTTACTTTTCAACATAATCACCATGAAGATTGAGGCATATCTGTGGACGAGCTTTTCCATCTTGCCAGGTGGAAGTCTTCACACATTAAAAAGTTCCAAGCTGGTTGGAAGTCTGAATGGTGGAAGTCTTCACCACCTTTAAACACCCAGTGTATAGCCTCGATTTTGCACCAAGTGATTTTCACCTCTTTCCTGAACTGAAAACATGGCTAGGAGAGCAGAGGTTCGAGACTAATGACGATCTTCAAAACAACATTAGGGCCCATCTTGAGTTATTGCCAACAACATTCTATGAAGAGAGGATGGAAAAGCTTATCCACAGATAGACAAATGCCTCGATCTTCACAGTGATTATGTTGAAAAGTAACCATGTTTGTACCTAACTTTTGGTAATAAATTCATTTTGTTATTTACATTTATTTACAACATTATGGACCATCAGAAGTTGAAAAAGAAACAGTGTTTCTTATGAAATATTGCAAATTTATTTTAGTAATTATATTTTTAAAAAAACTTTTATCTTCTATAGGGTGACACAAATAAATTAAAGAGATCCTCTTCTGTTAATCATCCTCCTCTTCAGAATATTTCTTCAAATATATTTTCAATTACTGAAAAAGTAAATAGACAGTGTAATGGTTTTCATCCACCAAAATATCTTGAAATATTAGCAGATACAGAAGATATCACAGATGCAGATGGATATGAAATGCCATTACCACCATTCCCATCTAAACGAAGATTACAAAACAAGAAAGTTTTGGAAAATAAACAACTTCCATCTTCAAAAACTTTACCGACATGTTCAAATGTCAATATTCAAAATTTGGTGCCATGTGTTGACACCAACAGTTTAGCAGATTTGTTAAATCTGCCATGTCCACCTCCACCTTATGCTCCTATGGATCCAAAATTTATTTTAAATTTTGACAATAATGGAGATAAGAGTGCATGCCTCAGCAATGGTGATAGTTTCTATGAAACTGAACAATTACATTCACCAACAGTGACATCAGCTTTGCTAAAGTCAAAATATTCAGGTAATGGTAGTTTCTCAGAAAAGAAAATTAATAATGATGATAGAGACAGATGGTCTGATTCTACCATACCTTGTCCAAGTGAGATCAATTCAATATTGGACGATATAAATAACAGCGGTATATCTACACTATCTGAGATTTCCGGAATTGAATTGAATTACGCACCTAACTCGTCTTGGTGCTGACAGTTATATTTTTGTGCCAGTTTAAAAATTAATACTTGTTAATATTGTAAATAATCATTAATTATTATGTAACAAAATTATCATTTTTTATGAATGAGATTGAAATGATTTATAGAAAAATATCATCATAAACATACGTATGTATATGATGTGTATTATATACTTACATATATCATCATGAACATATTTCATTTAAAGGCATTGTTAAATATCATAAATGTTAGAAAAAGTAAAATATCATTATTTAAAGATGTAAAAATGTTTATTTTTTTGAAAGAATTCTTGTCAGTTTCTTAAAAAATTTTTTTTTACTTTTTTAAGAAACAATAGGTGCCTATTTGTAAATATCATTATAAAATATTTTTTATTATTCATACAATATTAGTGTTAGACAAGGAATCGTTTGTTTTCTGAATCAAATTTAATATAAAATAAATGTGTACAAAAAAATACAAAAATCTTATTCTTCTAACACACAAATTTGTATAAAGTATCTTTAATGTGTATTATATATTCTTTAAAGAATAAATTGTTATATATTTTGTTTGGAAATAGCATTTAATTTTTATATTAACCTCCTTTTTAAACATCCACTTTCTCATACCACATGACTATTCGACTTCTTTCCTCATCTGTTTTAGTCATCTGAAGTCATTGTTAACATTCAGGAGAAATTACAAAACTGAAAAAAACAAATAAAATATTTATTAAAAAAACTTTCCAGATTATGCATGAAAGAGCTGCTGAAATTTAAAATTAAATATCTGATACAAGCATAATCAGGGCCAGATTTAACAATCAGAGGACCGTGGGCACAAATACAGTGGGGGCCCCCCTTTAAGAGTAGGCAAATTTGATGATTTAGAAAATTTACAGAAAATACTGTACTTTCAACTAGATTTCAACTAGGAAGTTGTAAATTTCATTTAAAAATAAGGTTATTGTAAACATACATACATTTTATTGTGTAAAACTAATTATTTTAATTTAATTGAAAAATACCTATGTAAAATTTTTTCCTGAAATTTTGCGATGTTTCATAGGTTTTTCCCCAGGTTTGGTTTTCTCTGCCTGTGGCCCTCATGATTAGGCCACACTAGGCTGTTGTGGTAATATATATTAAAAAAATTATGTTTAAACATAATTTTGTGGGCCCCACAAAACTATTTTGTGGGGCCCTGGGCACCAGCATCAAATGCCCTTATGTAAATCCGGCCCTGAGCATAATTCTCTAACACAAATTTCTGATGTATATCAGTTAGCAATCATAGCCCAATAATCATGTACAGTACTTCTAGCATAAATCATGTACAGTACTTCTAGCATAAATATCAGTAATTTTTTGCTTGAGTCTGCTTTAAAAACAGACATGACCACAAAATTTTTATATCTCAATGAAAAAGAAATTAAGTTATTTTTCTCATAAATGAAGTATAATATTAACAAAAGAAAGGGAAAAAATACATTTAATAAAAAATAGACATAGGCAAATGCATAACTAGTTAAAATTAAGCACAAAAATATCAAGAATTTAAAATGGTACTCTAATTCTGTATTCATAAACCGATGGATTGTATAGCCCACATTAGTGTATAACTTGCAGAAAATTGTTACATTGGACAGTGGTGTATCCAGAATTTTAAGAATATAGGCATTTCTTGACACAAATTCAAGGGGTGCCAAGGCATGTGCCTCATAGTTTTTCAGCGTGTGTTACTCAATTACGTCAGAATTACTTTAGTTGCTTAATCTTACTTGATTGAAATCATGCAACAAGCGTTATTGGACTGCAATTTGAAAAAATTAGAGACCTATAAATTCCCACTGTCGTCCATCTGACTGCCAGTCCTTCCTTAGGGTCGATTTACACACAACAGTGACGTGCCGGCACAGTGCAGTAAGCATCGATAAATATCACACATAGCCAATCAGAGTTTCATGTACGACACTTGTATGATTGACAGAATACAGATCACGTGTCGTAGATGAAACTCTGATTGGCTATGTGTGATGTTTATCGATGTTTATGCACTAAATGGTCACTGTGCTGGCACGTCACTGTTGTGTGTAAATCGACCCTTAATCTCGAGAACGAAGTTAGATGAAAGTCAAGACCAGATATGGAAAGCTTAGGGGCAGGAGGCCTGATTAACTATATACGAACTTCCGGTTTGCTCCAGAAGTCGCAACAAAAAAGTTCAACTATTATTGGAATTTGCAAGTAATCATAATTTGTATATAATGAACACCTATGAAAAAATCAGAAAAACTAAAGTGGGCATAGAGAAGCCCAAGTGGAATTACAAAGATCCTTAGTTACATCATATTTATATATATATAACAGAGGATATCAGTTATTGTATAAAATAGATTATATCCTCAGTAAAAATAAATATATTTTTAAGATGTCTCAATCATAAAAAGCTTCAACACTGGAAGTGATTATAGACTAATTGGCAAAAACCCATGTAAACATAAAGTTGGAAAGGATAAAGTTAATAAAATGCAAACCTTTTAACATCAGCTCCATAAATGAAAGCACCCTTAAGGAAGAAATGAAAAATAATTTAGCTATAAAAAATCCAAATAACTTTTCGAGGTTTCAGATCGAGTCCTAACTCGTTATTAATCGGGCTAAAAATATTTTAAGATAGAAAAAAAGAAATTGTGATGAATAAACGCGACGCAAAAGTAAACAAAGTGAGTCCTGAGTGCAACTCCGACACGTTAAGCAATAGATCAGTGTCAGGCCTGAGAGCAGGGCCGGATTTACCAATCCAGGGGCCCTGGGCACAAATTCGGTGGGGATCCCCCCTTTAAGAGTAGGCAAATTTGATGATTTAGAAAATTTACACAAAATACTGTACTTTCAATTAGATTTCAACTAGGAAGTTGTAAATTTCATTTTAAAATAAGGTTATTGTAAACATACATATATTTTATTGTGTAAAACTAATTATTTTAATTTAACTGAAAAATACCTATGTGAAATTTTTTCCCGAAATTTTCCGATGTTTCATAGACTTTCTCGGGTTTGGTTTTCTCTGCCTGTTGCTCTCATGATTAGGCCACACTAGGCTGTCGCGGTAATAGAAAAGTTTTAGTTCTGTGGGGGCCCTGGGCACAGGCCCCAAATGCCCTTATGTAAATCCGGCCCTGCCTGAGAGTTCGAACTTTGATACTGACGTTCGTATACAAATGATCGAAGTTAAACTGAGTCGGGAAACGGGCGATTTGACGAAAGGAAAATGTCGCGTTCGACAGTTAACATTCCAAACTGTCAGAATAGAGAACATAACAAGCAAAAATGCGAGCGCAGATTTTTTAGTTTCATCAACATCTTCCATGTTTGTGTATTAGTAAATAAATATATTAGTGGTTGTCTTTATTTTTTGTGTATTCAGTATGTTGTATTGACCAAAATGGTTATGCTGCCCGAGTTCGTCATTCTCTCAGTTATCTAACCCGCTGTGAAAAAAGTTTGGTGAACTCTGCTGTAAAGGATGTAGCACAATAGACAGCGCCGGATTAAGCCTCTAGCGGGCCCTGACGGTCAAGGTTAGCAGCCTGCCGCCCTGGGGGACCCGGGATCGAATCCGGACGGGTCGAAAAATCCCCAGGAATTTTTCGGGGGGTGGTCCGTCCGGATATGTCGGTCCCCGTCCCTTACCACCCGGCCGCCCCATTGTGGGCCTGGCCGAACCCATAATGGGCTTGTTATAAGAGGCCCTCTTAGTGCCCACTGGGCGGAAAGAGTTACAAAAAGAAAAAAAAAAAAAAAAGCGGGCCCTAGACAAAATTTAAATTGGGGCCCCATTTAAATAAGTTGCTTCTAAACAAATCTTATATAATGTGACATTAACGTAGGTAGCATGGGTGACACCCGGTGCGGATATCGTGGTGTCACCCCAAGTCACACCGTGGTGTCATCCTTTTTAACTCTTTTATAAAACACTATTGAATTGTAATATCTTCGCACTCGAGCAACTTGAACGCTATATCGAATATGCGATGTCGCGACGTATAAGTTTAGATTTAGAAAATAAATCATAACCATACATCAGTACTACCACAAGAGGCGGCCCTAG
Organism: Centruroides vittatus; assembly: GCF_030686945.1. Taxonomy (NCBI): domain Eukaryota; kingdom Metazoa; phylum Arthropoda; class Arachnida; order Scorpiones; family Buthidae; genus Centruroides; species Centruroides vittatus. The sequence goes on along the minus strand of NW_027122405.1, from coordinate 1,742,292 downwards.
GAAGATTTCTAGATGGTGCGAGAGATCTCGTGGCGTACAGTACATTACTTCTGACGCACGGGTGGCTGTTGACTTTTTTTTTTTTTTTTTTTTTTAGGCAATGGCTGGTCGACCGCAGCTTACTAACCATTGTTAAATACAGCCTTTTCTGTCCTATCGAATTTCTTAAATAATTTTTAACTCGTTTTGAAACACAGAAATCTTCTGCACTGAAGCCGGGCCCCTCTGAATTACGGGCCCTAGACATTTGTCTACTTTGCCTATTCGATAATCCGGCCCTGACAATAGACCATATTCAGGGCCGGCGCATGGTGTGAAGCGGTAAAGCGGTCGCCTCAGGCGGCACTTTCAAAAGGGCGGCATTTTTAGATAACACATAGTTATTTTTAATGAATAAAAATTTCAAAGTAAATAATTTACATAGTTGACTACTTTAATAATTTTCCAATGTAAATATGTCAATTGGAGCTTTATTGTTTTTGCGTAGCACCGGGGTGCACTTGCATCGATATTCTCTAGGAAATCAGACAAACAAATGCAGTATTTTTCTAGTTCTCAGTTGCATTCTGTTTATTATAGAAAATGATGTTTTCGAGAATCTTAGAACTTAAACGGCAACATGATGCAATATATTCAACAGGATGATCTCTATTAATCAGTTATGTGCCTCACATCTGTTAGTATTCAGAGAAAGTTCGGATAAAATTTTTGCACCAAACAACGATAATTTTTTTTAAAAATCTTAGAGTTATTAGCAAACTTTGAACCTGTTACAAGTGAACGTTTTTTTTTTTTAACTCTTTCCGCCCTGTGGGCACTGAGAGGGCCTCTTTTAGTAGGCCCATTATGGGTTCAGCCAGGCCCACAATGGGGCGACCGGGTGGTGAGGGACGGGGCCCGACATATCCGAACGAACCACTCCCCGAAAAATTCCTGGGGATTATTCGACCCGTTCGGATTCGATCCCGGGTCCCCCAGAGCGGTAGGCTGCCACCTTTACCGCTCGGCCATCCGGCCGTCTTACAAGTGAACGTTAAAGAAATCGTCTAAGAATTCCCACATAAACTAAGTAAAGATATACAAAATGAACCTTATTTGTCTAATAGGACAACTAGTTCGAAAGTCCATTGTTATTATTTTTAATGATTGTAAATATTATATTTTAAACCGTACTCCGGATATCAACATTATCAAGCGAATGTCTTTGGTTATTCTGTATATTTACCCAACGAATATTTTAACAACTTTTTGCCTGTAACTACTGGAGCTGGTTTGACTGAATTAATACTGCAAAAACTGGAATCAGACCTAAAAATTGAAAATATGCGTGCGCAAAACTATGATAATGAAGCAAATACGAAAGGTGTCCATTCCGGTGTTTAGAGAGGAATTTTTAAATCAAAATCCCAGAGCCTTTTTTGTTTCCCGTTTGTGACATTCTTTGAATCATGTAGTGATCATGTAGCGGCGGCTTCTGGAGAAGTCATTAATATTTTTTCATCGGTGCAAGAAGTGTTTGTTTTTGTTCCGGTTCCGCTAATAGATGAAGTGTTTTGAAAAATATGTAACATCCTTAACCTGAAAAGGTGTAAGTGATACGAAATGGAAAAGTTGTATCGATGCATTAAAACCAACGAGATATAATTTAGAAGTATATGATGCTCTAATAGAAATTTATTTGGATGAACAGAAAGATAGAGATACTAAAACCAAAAGAAAATTGCTAGCTTTTGTAAAAATGGCTGGCGAATTTACAATTTAATAAAATTAAAATTCTGTAACAGATACTAAAAACGTCTTCACTTATCGCCATGTCCAATCACCAGGAACAACTATTGTCCACTGCAGAGACGACCTTTCTTTAGCGGCTACGCCTCTGCAAAATTATATAAAACAATCTAAAAGTCCACAGGTGACAATCCCATCACAATTAAAAATATAATACTTACAAAAGAAGTATTATATTTTTAATTGTGATGGGATTGTCACCTGTGGACTTTTAGACTGTGGTCGCGTCCGGTTGTTTGAACCCATCACTTTCCCGCCGGACCGCATAACAGCGCTCCGGCACTCCAAATGTTGTCATTTCTGGTGTGTAAATAGTCTTGTTTGTTTTTACTTTCCATTGATATGTTTGTTTCGCTTATCGGCGTCACTTATGAGAATTATATTGTTTTAATAAATGTGTTGTTTTAGTATTTATGCTGGTAAATTTTTTCAATTGTTTGATTATACTCTATATATACTTTTTTCGTATTTTTGCAGTTTGTATTGATATTCGTGGCCCTTTTTTTCAAAATGGTATTTTTGATATGACAGCTCTTATCCATGATGTTGCTTTCCAAAAATGTGTATTTATTATTGTTATTGTGAAATCGAGGGAGGTAGGAGGAAGTCGTATCTCCCCTTTCTGGCAACAGGTCGTTGATCTTTCACTTGTCAAGATGGCTAAAGTTTCGATTTCGGTCCCGAGAGTCGGGACCAGTGGCGTGCCGTCATTGGAAGCGCCGCTTCCCTTGTATTTTCTAAAATATAAATTCATATTGGGCGATTATTTTCATATTTTAACGTACTTTTAAATAATTAAAATTATATAATGCGGTTATAATAAAATATTAATTATATTATTACAAATTTCTATACCACATGTGAAAAAAACGATAAGATTGCTATTGTATTTTCGAATATCTTTTTTTTTAAGCTCTTTCCGCCCTGTGGGCACTAAGAGGGCCTCTTTTAGTAGGCCCATTATGGGTTCGGCCAGGCCCACAATGGGGCGACCGGGTGGTGAGGGACGGGGCCCGACATATCCGAACGGACCCCCCGAATAATTCCTGGGGATTATTCGACCCGTTCGGATACGATCCCGGGTCCCCCAGAGCGGTAGGCTGCCACCTTGACCGCTCGGCCATCCGGCCTGTATATTCGAATATTAGTGGCGGAATGGAAACGCTGTATTCCCAATGGAAGAGTGAATCGCAATATTTTTATTCGTGTCCGGACTATATTGACAAGTAACTCTTAGACATAAAAAGTATTATAATTAATGACGATCCGAACAAAGACGTACTAAAAGAATTATATGATTTAATATCATTAATTTCTACAGTACCATCTACCAGTGAGTCTGTTGAGGGCAGTTTTTCAACCACGAAGCAAATTCATACATTGGCCAAGAACACTCGGTCGGAGGAAAGGTGATCGTCGCTAGCGTTGCTTTCGATAGAAAAAAAGCTTTTAAAAACGTTGATGGAATCAACGACCAGCGACTTTTATGATAAAGTAATTAATCACTTTGCGGAAAAATCGCCGAATAGAGTTGGTTTATAAAAAATTACAAACAAATGATAAAAAAAGTTTTTCTATCAATCAATTTGATTTGTATTGTGTATGTATTTGTATTTTAGAACTAAAATACATTAATTGTTTATTTTTGTCATTTCCAGTATTTGTTTAAAACTTTTATGGAAATGTCATGTACCGGACAGGTCTGACCCGTCACGAAAGACGCGAAAAAACGGTTAGAGAAAAAATTTATTAGTTTAAAAAACATAGGAAAAAGTCGTTTGTAGTCGGACACCCATTGTTTATATCACAGTACGAGGCAGAAACCGTAAATCGCGAGAAGGAAGTCGTCCTATGATCGGTGGAAGATCGAATTAATCTTCGATTTTGCCTTTTCTCGCGATCCAGGTAAGAGTCTCGTTACGTTTAGTAACGAGGGACCAACCACTCGGGAAGCATGATTGAGGGAGAACGACCAATCAAAATGAATGAAAGAACGGAGATTGATATAATCCCGACAATCGAGGAAACCTGGCACTCGGTTAACGTTCCGAATAACCAAAACGCCGCGTGTCAACGCGCAGAAAAAAAAATAAAAAACAATTTCTCGTCTATTGTGCCAACCTGTAACTTGTGCCACTTTGGATTTAGACAGTGTCCCCGACTCCAACGGACGAAGCCTCCCCGTGCCTTACAGACTTGTCAACGCCACTGTCCCGGGACCACCTTCGACCGACGAACCACATCGACGCCCAGGACGTCCGAACGGCTGATTGTCCTAAAGCAAACTATTTTGTACTTAGTGTATGTTTATTTTATGTTAAAATAAACGGTTTTTGTCAGCTACTTGTCTTTGTCTCTACATCCACTGCCCACGTACGAATGGACCGTAGACCATTACTGACGCGCAATTAACTGATTGCCCCTGGAAGTCGGCTTCTTACAGAAATACAGCTTCCCTATCATCAAATGTCACGGCACGCCACTGGATCTGGCACATGCAGATTTCTTCTTGTTTCCCCGCCTCAAAAGGAGTCCTGAAGGGCCTATGCTTTTCCGACATTGCGCAGATCCAACAACGTGTGACAACGGTGCTTCGTGCGATACCGAAAGAAGCGTTTGCTCACAGCTTCCAGCAGCTGTACAACCGATGTCAAATGTGTGTTGTCGCTAGCGGCGATTACTTTGGATGCCAATAAAAAGGTATTTTGTTTGTATCTCTTGTGTCCTTTATTTTATGAGACCATTCACCGAACTTTTCAGACACACCTTGTATAAAAAATTGATACATTTTAAAAATTGTTTTATGAAATTTTTTCGTCCTAAGTGCTGTAAAGTACTATTTTTAGTAGCTTAGGAAACCGACTATAATTGCGGTCGGTAAAACTTCCGTTAACCTAACGGGTACTTTACGCGGATTCGAGATTAGTTTGCCAGGCCTGGGCTTTTAAGCGTGCACCGAAAAATTAGTAATAATAACGATAAATATCAAGTCAGATCAAAAGTTCAAATATATTTAATTAGCAACTAGAACGTACTACGTACAAATATCAATAATTCCAAGCAAAATTTATTAACGAAAATCAACAAGTCAACCCGACAATAAACTTAGCTACTTAGCTTAACTTAATAGTAATTCCCCTTTGAATATTCGACAAATCAAATTCTTAGAAACTATGAACAAAATCTCTTACTAAACATCTATCCGTCACCTCACTATACGAAGAACCTATTTCCTCGATCCTTTCGATATCGTCAAATCGTCAATCGAACTCCTCTTTAACACCTTGGATCGTCCAATTATCAATCTGGACTTCTATCAGAAAATACTTCGCTTTCGAATTAACCTCTCACTCAAAGTCGCCTCGATTTGGAATTCACCTCTCCTTCTTCGGTTAACGTACGGGTTTTATACTGTGAGGTGACGTCACACTTGAGCTGGGTTACTCCCCTTATTTACATACTTAGTTGCTAACATTAACTTTCTTTTCTGGCAGCTTTAAGTTTCCGACAAAGCTTATAAACCGTTTACAAAATATTTATCATAATTTTCTGGGATGTTTAAGACGGTTTATCAAGTATTTCTTTACTAGTGAATGTGGGGACTCCCCCCTCCATTTTTTTTTCTGCGGACTGTTACTTCCGCCGGGCAGCGCAAGTGCGCGAAGATTTTTCCTACGGCGCTTATTTCTCCGTGAGTTGTTTTATCTTCATTTTTTCATTACTAACAAGAGAGTGGTGGGGAACCTTCGTCCTAAATAAACATAAGCCCCAAACAAAAGATAATAAAACGGAAATAATAAAAAAATAAAAATAACGTTCGGACTCAGTTCCTTACAGTGCGAATGGTCGTAAGTCGAGATGGTCGCAAGTCGAGAAGTGACTGTAGATTATTTTGACTTAATGTATTGATTCCGCACGTACTGTACTGTACAGTACGTATGTCGTATTATCGATATTAATATCGATTTTTTTAAAAAATACTATCGCACATTACTGGTTAACTTTTGAACCTGGCGGTGCAGTAATATAGGTAACACTACAACCGACCACACAACAGTTATTTTTCGAAGTTTCTTGTGGGAGAAATCTGTGGTTCATTATCACAAGAAGAAAACAAGTACCGCGTTTCAGTACGTATCCAACCCAAAGACGCACATGTTTTCGCGAAAGCAGTTTTCTTTGCCTGCATACAGGTGGCGCTCAACTCAGTTTCACTAGCTCTATATAACAAGCTGCCGTGCCAAATTTCGTTTCTTAATTATTTATTTTTAGAATTACAATTTATTTTTTTCCAGAGATTTAATTTATTCCTAGATTATAATAAAATGTTATAGAATAAAGTAAAATCGAATAGAATATAATCGATAACTTGGCAATATTTGGGCGATTATTTAGTTCGAAATGTCAAGAAGTTGCGTGGTACATTTTGAAAATATTATACACGTGTTTGTTTCGATTAAAGGTATTTGCAAATGTATTTATGTTAACGATTAGAAATGGGTTTGACGAAACAATATCTACGATACGTTCCTGGAGCTGTTTTTGGGTTAATTGGAAGTCCTGTTAATTTAGTATTTCTAAAGTATCGAAATTTATATACAAAGTACTTAGCAGTTGCTGCATGTGAAAACGTCATTGTATGGGATACGAAAACTAGAGAAAAGGTAATTTCATTCATTATTTAGTTTTGGTGAAACTCAAACGTATCATTCGGAGCTCAATTGAAGTCCGAATGATACGTTTGGGACCTTAACAGAGCTTTAGAGTATACTCAGAAATAAAAAAGTCAAAGGAGCCATATCTCTTCGAGCGACCCTTTGCGAGATATAGCCTCCCCCAAAATTACTCTGTGACATTCCTATGCCTTTTTATCTACTGCCCCTTCTTACAACAAAAAATTTTTAGACCCCATTTTACAATGAGGAAGCTTTGGTGACTCTCCCTTTTAATACATGGTGTAAAACAAATATCTGAATGGATATGTAACACATTTTTTTCTTTATACACCATACGCCTTAGTTTTTTTAAATTTTTGCGACTGTCTAAAATTTTTAGTCTACCCTGAACCCCTAGTTTAAGAAATGTTGCTCTATGCCAAAAAAGCCTTGATTGTAGATAGCTCACTAGATGGAAACTACTCTAATAAAATAGATATTAATGTATAGATATTAATGTAGTGCCTATATTTTGTACAAGTAGAAGCATAATGGCATTTTTAACACAGCGTTTATTTGTACAAATTTTCTTTGCACATCGTTTTCAGCATTTTATCAATTGGTCTAAAATATAGCAGGTAGCAGTCTCAAAAGTATGAAAAAGATGTCTTATAATTAAGAATGTATAGTAATAGCCAGTCTGTGTAAAAACTTCGGGGATACTATAGATTACCACCTATGGAATTTCGGGACTTTGAGTTATGTCTGAACTGAGGGGACCAAGATGAGTTCAACGATATCCTACTTTTGGACTGGAGACGAAAAATAAGAAAGTTATCATAGTTTTTAAATTATCATACTTTTTTAATGCTTTCATGCAGATGGCACCATAGTTGCTAGTGCTGTCATCTCACGGTAAAGTCTGCAAACAAATTAAAAAAAAAGCACTCTGAAAAACAAGAAATTGCACGAACAGTCCAATGCCACTTCTTGTTTTTTCTTTTGTTCAAGAATTACCATGAATCAATAACTAGTGACGTTAAACAATCGGCGGCCTGCCGGCAGCTCCCCTCCCGGGTGGAGTCCATCGGGAGCACGAACAGTTGAACGCCAGTTCCTTTTTTTCTTTTGTTCAAGCATTGCGACTCCCAATCATGATAGAGTGGTCGGCTCGTACTATGAGCCGACCGTGAGCGATAGTGAGACTGAGGAACCGTAGCCCCCGAGGTTGATGAGCGCAAGGGTGTGCAAAAAGGACTTAACTCGAACTGTAGACGATCAGTGTGCTCTTGGATCAACATCTGCCTCTGTTGGAGGTATATATGGCCGACTTGCCGGACTGCCTGTTAAACACGCGATAGGCTTAGTGGAGAGAGCAACGCGACTCCCGATCATTGTGCGATTGCCGGAAAAAGTATGATAACTTTCTTATTTTTCGCCTCCGGCCCAAAAGTAGGGTACCGTTGAACTCGTCTTGGTCCTCTGAGTTCAAATATATACTCAAAGTCCCGAAATTCCATAGGTGGTAATCTATAGTACACCCAAAACTTCCAAAAATTTAGTAGCCATCTAGCACAGAAAAAAGACACAAAATATCAATGAGAAGGTGACAAATATGATGCTTGCGAATTGAATTTTTTCAATAATCAACGATTATTTTGAGAGTATGGCATATTTCTGAAATTATTGTACAGGCATTATTGTACATCATACAGTGCCTGAAATAATCATACAAATATGATGTTATCATACAGATGGCAACTCTGTGTAGATTACATTTGTTTGTTTGCCAACTATGAGATGATATGTAATTCGCAGCTAACATGTTAAAATATAAATGAAGAAAAACATATGATGCATTGATTATACATAATTACTAAAATCTAAATGACATTTTTCAGAAATGTATGTTGAAAAGTATGGAGCATAGACTGGTGGTCTGTGGAGAACTTTGGACATTTATCAACCCAAAGTTATGCAAAATATTATGAAAAAATGCAAATTGTTTGGTTGCTTTTTCTAATGCTTTTGGGGGTTTTTATTTGCATCAAGCATGAAATAGATATTATTAATAAATAATAATGTCAATAAATCAATAAATAATGTGAGTGCAATTTTTGTCCTTTGTGGAATATAACCAAGAAGCCATAAACTTATTTCAAACATGAAGCAACGACTTCACACTAATTTCTTATAGTTAAACAGATAAATTTCATATTAATAAAATAAAATGAAAATTTTATGATGATTCTTCTATAGATGTTTATATCATTTTAAAAAATTCATGCAGGATTTAAAATTGTGCGTTTAGTAATTCATGGAGTCAGAAAGGTTGGTGACTGCTGGCATAGACTAAAGATAATTACAAAAGAATTCAAAATAACTGTAATTTTGATAGTTACATTTCTTATTTTCACTAGAAATTATTTTATACCTTTTCTATTCCTCCTTTTGGAATCACACTTACAAGTTAGTATAAATCATGCCGCAATTTGTATAATTTATGAGAAATCTATCAATTCAGAATTAGCAATTACCCATTTCCCTTTTCTGTTTAACAATTTTAAAAAGATAATGAAAAAAGAATGATGTAAAAGTTATGTACTAAGGTAATTAACTAACAGTCTCTGAAAATGACTTTCCAATTTGCCTTCCAAATCTGCCTTGAGCAGCACCCATAATCTGAAAATCTTGGATATACTACTGATTATAACAGCAAATATTGAATATTAGGCTTTCTATTTCTGGTATCATATAATATCATCTTGTGTCACTGGTACTGAAAGAAGCATCACATTATCATATCATACTAGGCCTAGTATGATTTGATAATGTGATGCTTCTTTCAGTGCCAGTGACACAAGATGATATTCATTACTGGCAGTTGTTGTATTTTTCTTGTGATTCTTATATTCTACTAATTGTATTTGGATGCAACTTGAGACTTCACACATTGTTTTGTTACAAATAGTATATTGATGTAAATGTAAATTTTTCTTATACAGGGTATATCAGAATGATGTTTTAAAAATTTGGGGGATTGTAGAGGATGAAATTTTGAACATTTTGATGTAAGGAACCCATGGCCAGAAATGTGATATAAAGTTTCTACAGCACTTTGCACTTTGCGGTCGGTGTGTTGAATGAAACAGCAGAATACAGTATTTATGACAAGTTTTATTGACAAAACAGTAGAGTACAATCAAACTGTACATCGAATCAGTGGCTGCACTACTTTAGAGTAAATGTTCAATGTGACGACCACCAACTTCGTTGCATACGATGCAACGACGAACCATGTTTTGTTCGACTTTCTGTAAGATGCCACACTCCCCTCTGATGGTATTAAATGCTGTAGAGATGCGCTCCGTAAGCTCACGAACTATTCCTACAGGTGTTGCTTACACAAGGGACATTACATAACCCCAGAGGAAGAAGTCAAGAACATGACAGAAGGGTAGCTACCTAAGTGAAGGGCGGTCAAGCACTTCCTACCTCTGTAGAAACTTTATATCACATTTCCGGCTATGGGTTCTTTATATCAAAACGTTCAAAATTTCATCCTCTACACTCCCCCAAATTTTTAAAACATCATTCTGATACACCCTGTATAAGATATTGAAAGATATGTACAGTATATTCTATGAAGTTTTGGTATTAAAATACAAAAAACATTCTACCAGATGATGTTAACTATCAGGATGTTCTGTGAGGTATTCCTATATACCAGGGGTGGCCAACTTTTGTGCACATAAGATCTACTTTTTATCGTAAAAATGTGTCGCGATCGACTTGTTGTCATAGGCATAGTCTAAATGGGGAGGGGGAAGTGTGAAATACATACTATGTTTATACACTGTTTCAGTACGAAGTGCACTCACTGCTTATGAGTCGAGTCATAACTGCATGCATACAGTTGCGTTCGGTTACAAATATAATACATTAAGTCAAGACATCGCTAGCGATCGACCAAAATTGGCTTGGCGATCGACTGGTCGATCGTGATCGACTTGTTGGCCACCTCTGCTATATACAAATATTAAAACATTCAATACTTAGTAAATCTGTATCTCCCTTATTGTTATTAATACAACATGATTTATTTTCAGGTTATAGAATTTCAAGGTGACAAACATGAAATTACAACTATAACTGCTTGGCAGGAAGGAGATAAAATTGCAGTAGGATATCAAGATGGTTCTGTAAAAATATTTTCTATTACTACAAGAGACTGTATTGTTACTTTTAGTGGACATGCAACTAGTGTTTCTTGTCTTGCTTATGATTCTGAAGGTGGAAGATTAGTTTCTGGTGGAAAGGTATGAATTATATATATGTTAATATTCTTTCTGTAGACCTAAATATTTTAGAGAAATTAATATTACATAAATTTTATGTAATTAGAGGTTATAATAATTTTTTTAAGTTTATCATAATATTTTCACATTTTTCTCTAATTGATGATCTTTTAAATCAGATTTTTACGCAAAAACATAAAATTTTTTTAATGCAGTAGCATCTGTTTATTGTAACCATTTTCACTTGAATTGATAATACTTACAAACTCAGAACATTAAGTATAAAAGTGAATAAGATTACAGTTAGTGGAAATTCTAGTTTTATTGACTTTGACATTAAAAGGACACGTTAAAACAACTAAAAATTGTATAATTTGCAGATTTAAGTCAATTGTCTTTACATACTGGGATGCAAAACAAAAAACAGATTTACTCAAAACCAGATAACCAGAGTGGATGATTATTATGAATGCTAACATTTTCATAGCTCTGTCTGGGCTCTTCTTCAGGCTTTATAGTAAAAAAGAGAAGCCTGAAGAATATTCTCGCAAATTTTATATATACGTGAGAATATTTATCGCAAAGGAGTAATAGGCCTAACTAAGGCAAGGGCTAAACTGGAGTTCCTTTTGATTTTAAAGAAGAGTTGGTCCTTTCAGCTGCGTGGCAGATTCTGCTAGAAAGTTGCCACATGGCATGACTCAAATGATGGTATTTTCAAAAGGAAAATATTTGATTCTCAACGTACAGCTTCTCTTTTTTACTGTAAAGCCTGAAGAAGGGCCCAGACAGGGCTACAAAAACATTAGCATTCATAATAACCATCCACTCCGGTTATCTGGTTTTGAGTAAATCTGTTTTTTGATTTATTAAGTATTATTATTATGTTGGGTTATGTAAGATATACTCAGTTAACACTGGTGGCTGTGTACTATGCCGGACCAAAGTCAAGGCATAGTAACCAAAACAAAAATTAAAAAAGTGTATCAGTGTGTGTGTGTGTCTGTATTCAGGAATTTCCTTAGGTGTAGTTGTTGTCTGTATGCTGTCATGTTTGTTTCAAGTTTTGTGATGGCGTAGTAAGTATGGATGATAAACTCATTCATTTCTATTGTCCATTTCATCCATTGGCATGGTTTTCCAGCCTTTGTGGTCTGTGGATGCAATGCCACAGAAACACCAAGGCTAAGTTGGTTCCTCACATCTGTTGAGGGCATTGCAGTAGCTATGCTTGGGCTGGTGCTGCTTTCGCCACCGGTAATCAAGGGAGACTGCGGCCTATTTTTCGAACATGAGCTTCTGCCTAACCCACGAACGTGGACCTTGTTAACCCGGGCAACTTCAGAGCTGGTATCACACTTTGATCTGGTTACTACCATGATAAGTATCTCCACAGAATGTGGGTGTGGTCACTCTTAGCTTCATTTCTCCCCATAGACCTTACTGGCATGGTTGTCCCTACCAGGAGCTTGTGCTCCAGCCTGCATTGCTCTATGGTTCAGTAAAATTACTGGGCTCTCCCACCACGACCAGGTGGTGACCACGGGAGAGTTATTATTATTATTATTACTTAATGTGATTTATCTAGGTTTTTTGTGTGCTAAAACTTTTAGAAGTTAATATCAAGAGTGCTGCAAAAGAAGTGCAAGGAGGTGCATGTGTAACCACTAGCCAAACAAAAAATGTAAAAAAGAGAAAAGTAGAATATAATAGAAATTTTAGTTTATTCATAAGTGCACAAAGAAATCTGTAACAGCTTGCAAAGTTTCATTAATTTTGTATAACTAATATGGTAATCAATTTGAATCACATCATTCAATTAATTGTTCTATTGTACATCAATGCACCTCCCTGAAATAAATTTTCCTAACACCATTGGTTAATATACAATTGAAGAAAGAGATGCCAGCAATTTAAGCTACTATAATGTGAGCAAATAACGATTAAAATGTTTAACATTTACAGCACATGTTAACATTGAGAAGGCTGACATAACAATTACATGTTATCAGCTATGTATTGAGGCTGATAACATGAAAAATGAGCTTAAAAATGATTATTTTCTCAAAGATAATGATAACAAAAACCAAACTCTTATTATTAAAATTAACAAAATTTTATAGGTGTATTTTAAGTTATATGTTTTGGGACCTGCTAATTTTGATAACATTAAACAATAATATCTGTGATTAAAATAAGTGGAATCTACAGTATTGTTAGATTATTTTCATAATTCTAAGTATAGTGTTATATTTTTCACACTAATTGGACTAATAGTAAATGATATTAATCTATTAATATTTGTTTATTTGTAAGAGGTCATAAAAGTTTAAATTTAAGGTTATCTATAATATAGATTTCCTTAGTTTTCTTAAAAAATAAGAAGTTTTCTTTCTTCAATATTTCTCTTAATGACCCATAAGGATTTCTATTAATTTAACTTTATTAATATGAAATTCAGTTGTTGTGAAGTCTAATGTTTATTTTCATTGATAATTAAGCTTAATTTATCAATGAAAATAAACATAACTGATTTTTAAAAATTAATAATAGAATATTGATTTATAAATATCTGAGAATATTACTGAATGGTACTTTAATAAATTCTTGCTTTATTATATTTAAGACATCTATTGTTTTAACAGGATACAGAAATAGTTGTATGGGATGTTGTTAAAGAAGCAGGATTATTTCGCTTAAAAGGACATAAAGGAGTGGTAACAAAATGCCAGTTTTTAGAATCAAAAAATATTCTTATTTCAAGGTATGATTTAATTATTATAATTATGTTTCTTTAAGTAAAATATGTATGTAGTAAATAAACCCCATCAACTCAGATTTTACATAATTCAGGCAAATTTTTTTGAAAAATTGTAAAGTAATTTAAAATTTCTTGACATTAGAAAAATTGCAATATTTGGTCACAACACATAGTTTGAGAAATGCTGGTTTAACAACCGTAAGCTAATATTTCAGACAGATGATATAGAAAATAAATACAAAGTGGCAAATTACTTGGAAATTATAATTAAGGTATATTTTTGGTATCCAAAAATCTTTGCAATACCTGCATTATATTACTGTAGTTGGTAAATTACTATACACTGTACATTGCACTGTTATGAAATTTTTTTGAGCTCATTTCCTGTAATAATAAATTCTGCAATATACTCTAATTAATCTCATTAAAATTCTGTACAGAACTGATCATAATAAATTACTGTACTGTATATTCACCTCATCTTTCACATCATTGGAAAAAACACTAACTAGAACAACCTTTTTTATCCCTATTGTCCAATTAAGCAGGGGTTTAATGTGTTTAATTTTAATTTCTGTATTTTCATATTTTTCATATTGTAAATCTAATCGTCATTTGCCATTTATTGAAATAGAAATGTTGATAAAAAGAAAACATAAATATGAAATGACATGGTTGGTGTTACTGTATAACTTCTATTTTTAAAAGTTTACTTTCAGAAAAATAAACAATTAAAAAAATAATTTTATAGATATTATTTTCTACCAAATGGGGAAAATGAATTTTGTCAAACTGTTATGAAAACTTTATCACAATGTGACGATTTTATATTTGCATGGCAGTATTTGTTTAATAAATTAAGTGGATTCTTTTGATGATGAATTGAATATATTATATGTAATCTATTATTTTTATTTTCAGTGTTTTAAAATAGTATGTTTTATTTTTATTCTTTTATAGTATTTTCTTTTTAATATGAGATTTATTCCATATTCATAAATTGCTTGATGATCATTAAAATAGTTCTTGTAAAATATTTGACTATGTAGATATAACTAAAGGTAAATTCACATTAACATATAAATAAATGAAATGAAGACAAACTGAATTTTTGTTTACGTTATAATGTTATATACAGAGTGTTGATGATTATTATTAGTTTAGACCAGTGTTTCTCAAACTTTTTGCTCATGTGACCCAATATATTTGTTTGTAATGGTTCTGTGACCCAAATGTTTATAATATAAAATTTTTTTAAAAAATGGGAAACTGGAGTCATTGAATATTATATAATGAAATAAAATTATGCATTATTGATGTTACATTTCACCCTTAGAAGCTATCATCGAGTACATTTCTATTAAGAGTGGTTTGGGCCAATTTTGATTTGTAACATATCACTTACTTCAATTTTAGTTTTTGCTTTCCCATCTGTTATATATAACAGAGGGAAAGTATGGCAATTAGTCAAAAAATGACACCCCCAGATTTTAACGTTTTTGAATGCAAGACCTTGAGACATGTGAGATTGTATTCTTTGTTCAGAAGCTTATTTTAAACATATTACTTCACATTTTATTTGAATAAAATTGAGATGAAATATCTTCATATAAAAAGCATATCATGCATATCTGTTTTGAATTTTGGAAAGAATATAATGACTTACAAACAGTAAAAAAAAAAAAATTTGTAATGTTTATGGGGAAGATGCTTTTAAACTTCAAACATGTCATATATGAAATAGGAAGTTTTGAACTAAAAGATACACAATATTTTGGGCTTCTACATAGCTGTCAATGAACAAATTGTTAACGATTGACAAATAACACAATATATAGAACTAAACACAACAAAAATAAAGTTCAAAAAGCACTGAAAATATACAAGCTAATGCAAGAATGAGAGATGACTTGGGTGCACAACAAGTTGTGTTTACTCCTTGAACACATTTTTTTCTCTGCACACTCAGTTCAAACTTTAAAGCATCATTTGAACTCCAAAGAAAATTTTTATTAAATTTTACATTTGAACTCTGATCTGAAGCATTCAAAGTTAGAGTTGTTTGAAATTTGAGGTGCTATTATCAGGCCTCGGAGTCGCTCACTTTTCTCACTTGTACTCACTTTTCTGAAGTATCCTCACTTTTCTCACTTTTCAGGTCATTTTCTCACTTTTCTCACTTTTTTGGTCATTTTCACGTGCTTAATTAAGATGTGGGGCAAACCAAAAATAATTTTAAAGCCAAACGAATTGCCGAATTATCGGACTATCAGAATAGAATTTTTTAGAAGAAAATACGCGGCCCTGAGCAGACTCAAAATTGCAACTGCCCGCTTAGTGTCGTTAGGTTATAGAAAACAAAAATTTATTTAACGTATTTAAAAAAATCTTTTATGCACTTAAAAAATCCCTCTCATTACAAATTCAGAAGCCAGTGTTGAGTAAAGTTATGTACTCATGCCATATTTTCATTATTCGCCAAAATCTACCTTATCCGAATTGCATTTCCTTCTACAGAGTTTAAAAATAAGTATTCTAAGCATCCCTGCAGTTTTGGCTGTTTTCTAAGAAAATCACTAAAGTCCTTTTGCAGGGGAAAGCACATTACGCAGAGGGATTAATCTCTCAAGCTGACAACACTGCTGCCGCTTTTAAATTCAAAATATATAATTATTAAAATTAACACGAGATAGTAGCGTAACCTCCTACCACTAAAAAAGATTTCGTTTCTGACCATTTAGTTATCCTGGTTATAGCCCAATAATTTGGCAGATTATTTGGTTTTAATTAACAATCGGGTTATGGAGTTGTCGTTTACAAAAATATTTTTTTACTTGATTTATCTTTAAATAATTTCATAAACTTGAGTTTAATAAAATTACTTTAATGATTTCATAGCATATTGTTAACGTTAAATCACATCTACATCTTCCCATAAATGTATGTTTAAATTGACTACAAGTATAATTATTCCATATAGTAAGTGTTATTTTCATAAAATGTGTGATTACTTTGCTTGTGAAATATCCATTTTTTAATCTTCTCTTATGCCGATTATAATTGTGCATTAATTGAGAGACTAAAAAAGTAAACGAAAATGTAAATTCATATTTACATATAAAATTTACCAAATAAATTAAAATATTCGAAGTGTTGTAAAAAGTACAACACGTAATTGCTTGTGAGAAAGATTTTCACAGGCTTCCCAAAGGTTAACAACTTTGCAACGATGTTGGTTTTTATTCATCTGCAGGAAAAAGTTTTTTGTTATTTATGAAATCATTAATAAAATATTATTTTACTTATATTATTTGGAGTATATTTATTTCAGATTTATTATTTTATTTGGAAATCAATATTCACACATCTCGAAGCATTAAAAAATAAACAGTTTCTGATAATGATAAATATCCGAGAATAGCCAAATTAGTGAAATCAGCATAGAAAATCCCGTTCCCATGAATGAGAGGATCAATTTTATGCCGGGCACTTTCTCCTGATAGAGCATCAGTGTTGGAAAGAATGCTTAATTCACTTTTGATTGTTAAGGAGGGACTAAACATGTATGACCAAAGCCCACACCTTGTACCTATTGCAAAGGACGACTGAAATTAGCTTCCTCGGTGCATAGAAATTATCAAGAACGATTGGAAAATGAAAAGAAGTTAAAAGAATAAGAGAAACGGAAAAAAGAGCACAGAAATGTTTTGAAGAACAACAAAAGAAAGCTGTTCGTAACATGAAGATTATGGAACGGCAACTGAGTTTAAACCAGAAAAATGTAGAAGAAAATGAAATACATGCGACAGTCTAAGTTTTGTTAGAAGCAGCAAACAAAAAAACTGGAGAAGGCTATTAACAGCAAGAACATGAATGAAGTACAAGCAGCACGTGTGATGCTTATTAGTGTTAAGTGTTCAAAAGCAAGAGGAAGCGAAATAGAAGGAAGTTGATAACATGCAGAATAATCTTAATAAAAGAACATCATCTTTCATGACTGATTATTTACAGAAGCCAAAGACATTTCAAGTATTCATGGTTTACTGGAAATACAGAAGCCACTGGTTATCGGGAAACAGAAAAAAAAAACGCGATATAACCGAGTAATAAAAATTCTGGGCTTTTACTAAACAGATTATACATGCTATGGAATCTCTGTTCTTTCATCAGCAAGTGTTTCTGATATAAAATAAGCTTAGTTTTTCAATCCTGAATTTTATTCGTAGGTTATATCGAATTAATTGACGTTTACGTAAACATCGAAACCATGAACGCCCATTTAGCATTGTTTCTTTAACAATGACATTGAAAGACAAATACTGTCGATATAAAAACAAAACATCAATTGCGATTTTATTATACAGTACTATATAAATCGCTTATTAGAAATTCGTGTAGTTTATATTTTTCAATAAAAATTATAAATGCTGTAATTGAAAATTTAAAAAAAATGAATATTGAATATATAATAGAACATCAAAACTTATAAAATTACAGAGTAAAAATTCTCTAAAAAGCAAAATGAAGTTACTACTGTATAAAAATTTTAGAAGTTTTCGTTCAGAATTAGAGAGATCTTTTCCTTACACGTTATGCGGTGAATTCGAAATTTCACACCTTTATGTGAATTGACGCAATACCGTTAATTCACATAAATGTATGAAATTTCGAATTCACAGAAACTTGTAAATGAGGAGACTGTACTTAAAACTAATAAATAAACAACTTTTATATCAAAAGGAAACAAATGACAATCGATCTATCCACCTGTTCTGCATATTTAGCTCTTTCTCGTATTTCGTTGCAAATAGAAATTCAGTGGTAATTGGTAATTTAAAATTAATTGACTCAAATGCTTTTAAAATTTAGGGGACCAAAAAAACGCGATATAACGAGTGGCTACTATATTACAGTATATACAGAAATTTTTAAAATGTGTTTAACCATAACAGAATAAAAAGAAATAACAATTTTTACTGCTGTTTTGCTGAGTTTTCCTTCTGTGTTTTCACTTTGTTTTGTCACTATTGCACTCACTTTTTATTCACTTTTTCTGTATTTCAACTCACTTTTCTCACTTTTTCAAAGGGGAAATAGCACTCCTAGGCCTGTATTATAGATAATGTTTTACTGAAAATACCATTAATATAAGTAACATATAGAACTTAACTAAAAGTAATTTATTAAAATAAATATATTGCTGGTGTTTTTTCTTCTAGTTTATTGGCATCTGTCAATATCTTTTGGTTCCAAATTTTCAGCTCTCAATCCATCCATTTATATTTACTTCTGTACACTTACACATACACTTACTGTATTTACTAAACTCATTCTTTCCACTATTGATCTAATTTCTTTGATTTAACATCACCAATTTTTCTCTTTTCTTTCTTCTGATGGTTTCCAGGCCATCGATTTCTTTGGTAGCTTATAATAAAAATGAAAAAGTTTACAGTTATAAACTCCAATCAAAATTAAAAATTGTGTGTTGTTCTGTTAAACATTATATTTAATATTAGATCTGTTGTCTAATGCTCCAAAACCTTAAAATCTGGCAACATAGTTAAATAAATAATTTTCTAAAAAATTTTTAAATAAGAAATTTTGCATATATTCCAATTTATTTTATCTTAATACTATCTGAAAATGGCTATCAAAAATACTTAAGTAAACATATTGCTGGATTTTAAGGACTTTTTGAACATTTACTAATTGCAGTTATTAAACTTCAAATGAGAAAATGTTAGGAATTTGTTTTATTACTAAAAAAGTAACTGATATCGTTGCTAATAATTTTAATTTTATTTAGTTCTAAAGATACATTTATGAAATTTTGGGATCTTGATACACAGCATTGCTTCAAAACACTTGTTGGCCATAGAAGTGAAGTAAGTGATTTTATTTATTTACAGTTTATTAAAATATAAAATATTGTATTAAGAAATGCTATTTAGAAACTTTGAAAGACAATGTATCTGGAAAACTGTTAGTAATGTTTTTTTCTCATTTTACATAATAAATATTATTGTATTCATAGTCCACAATAAAATACTGCTTAAGGCCACTGAAGATAATCTTTTTAAAGAAACATTTTGCTTTTCTGTGACCATTATCAGTTTTATATTTACAGAGCAATGTTCTGTTCTGCAATTATTGTTTAAAAAATGCATTTAAAGATTGATAATTGAGTATCTTCCATGTTTGACTATAATAAAAATTTTTTTTTAATAAATGTAGTATAATACTGAAAATATATTTTATTTTCATCTATTTTACATTATACTTCTTGTATTCAGCTACTTAAATATTCAATAATCTATTTAATAAAAATAAATATAGAATTTATTTATGTACATTTGAACTACCTTATATAGAGTTGCCACATCATTTGCTGAAAAATTGACATATAAAATCTGAAGCAAATGACAGAGAGAACCTTATATAAGATAGTTCAAATGTATGTAAATGAAATATATCTACTCATTGAAAGAAATAGAGAATTTATTTAAATATTTTATTATTTTGTTTTAAAATTGAGTAAAAAATTTATTTCTTTTTTAATCAAGAATTTAAAAAAATATAGTTTTTCAGAATATTGAAAAAAATTATGAAAATTTTTTGTAAGTAATGTTATTTTCAAATCTAGATATGGGATTTTGTGCTTTTAAATGATAGAAGAATCATCACCGGAACTGTTGATAGAGAATTAAAAGTTTGGGATATTAAATTCTCTGATGATGATGTAAGTATTCTCATAAGTATCCTTTTAATGAATTTTTATGATGAATCAATTATGAAAATTAAATTACCTTTCTGTTATATACCATATTTGCCAGTGTATAACATGGACTCCATTTTTTGGACAATATTTTTGTAGGAAAAAGTGTCTTATAAGCCAGAAATTATGGTACAATAAATTTTAAATATAGAAATATTTTGCCAAACTAATTACCATATTGGCTTGAATATTAGTTGATTTTTTCCCTCCCAGTTTTAAGGGAAGCAAAAAATCACTCTCAACCTATATTTGAGCCTTGACTTATATTTTAGTCCAATTAAAGTTTTCTTCAATTTCAGTAAACGTCTTTGGTACAGATTATAGAGAGTTAAACTAATGCTAAAATTTGGTGTGTCAATTGTTTAGCAATGCTAAATGCCAGTCAAGTTGTGGCTTGTATCACAGTATGCAATGTATGCATAGAAATTAAGTGTTTAGCATGATTCACTACCACTCCAACTGCACTTAATATAAAACACAAAAAAATACTTTGAAAACTTTTAATATGCAGTTAAAACTATCACAAACAATCTAACGTTTTCAGTCAACTTTATTGACCATCCTCAGGATCAAACAAGAACCGTTATTTTGAAAAATTCTATTGCCAAACATAAAATTTAGAACATTTTTTTAAAAATACATGTGTAAAAGAGCGAACTGAGATTGTGCAACTTTGTTTTTTAAAAAAAAGTTCTAAATTTTATGTTTGGCAATAGAATTTTTCGAAATAACGGTTCTTGTTTGATCCTGAGGATGGTCAATAAAGTTGACTGAAAATGTTAGATTGTTTGTGATAGTTTAAGCTGCATATTAAAAGTTTTCAAAGTATTTTTTTGTGTTTAGCATGATTGTAAATATTAATTAGTTGATTGTTTTTATCATATTCAACAGAATCTGTCAATTTTGGTAACTTCTATGAAAATTCTATTTTGACCACTTTTTAATTTTATTCCTAGGAATTTTTACTAATCAAACAACTGTCAAAAATGGGGGAAGGCTGCTGAAAATTTATTCTGTTTTATAGTGTAAATTTCTATTGTAATTATAAATTTATGTATTCAATATGATTATATGTTTAGACTTTAGAACATTTATAAATTTGTTTTATGGACAGTTATAAAATAATACGAGCAAAAATGAATGACAAAGTTTTGGTTTTGTTTTCAATAATCATAAAACTACATGTACACTTTCCAGAATATAAGTAAAATATGCCAGGAAGCCTATTTCCCTTGGTATGATGTACTACATATACTGGATAGCCAACCACTCAGCACATGGAACATTGTCTTGATTTTGCTTTACAACTTTTATTAATTTTATTTTTATTGACATTGACAGAAAAGAAGCAATAAGTTACAATACTTACAATATAGAAGCAATGTCACCTAGGCATTTAACACATATTTCTATAAAACATACCCTTTGAGTATGATTTTCTGATTGACTAAGTGTGATTTAAATGCAGTTTAATCAGTAATACATAATCAGTTGCTTAGATAAGAACTAATAAAAATGCCACATATTTTTGTAAATGTTAGAATAACAGTAGAATTATGAAAGATTGTTGGTGAAGACCCAATTATAAAGTAATTTAAGAAATGTTGCATTACCAACAATTTGGAGGATGTACTGTTCAAGTATACTGAAGTTGGTAAATGGCTATTTAAGTAGGTTAAACACCATGCTTTTGTTCTGAACAGAGGATGTGTTATTCAGAGGCTGAAGATCATGTTGGCAATGAAATAGGAAACAGGAATGTTGACAATGAATATTTTGATGAATATGAAAGTGATGAAGTATCATTTCAATGACTTTCCAAATTTTTTGTAATGTAAATTGCTAATTTTTTGTATACAAATAAAATTAGTATAAAAGGTTGACTTATATTCAGATCCTAACTTTGTCAGAAAGTAAGGATTACTAAATTGGGAGTTGAATCATATTTGGGCTAATATGATAATTGTTAATCATATTGGTATACTGGTATAGATTTTATTTTTGATGGTAGCAGGCAGTTTTTATATAATAAGAGAATTACATATCTCATCATTTGTTAATTATATAACAGGAAAAAGTCATTAAATAAAATATGTAAATAAAAATTGTATGATTAAATAAATAATATTAAATAAGTATTTAGCAAAAATGTATTTTAATTATATAATCTTTATTTTTAGAATAACCTGGAGTGTGAAATAGTAGGATCAGTTATAAAAAATAGGAAAGATAAAGTGACATTTTTCTCACTAGATAATTTTTCAAGTCTTCTGGGTTGTTATGTAAGTAATTATTTAAAGTTGTTCAATGGAATAATAAGTTATTTAGGATTTTGGAAGCATTAATGACTTTTAAATAACATTTGCAATAATATATCGTATATCTCGGCGGATAAGACGATAGTTGAATCATAAAAAAGGCCCCCAAAATCCGGGGTTATCTTATAGGACAGATACAAAAAAATTAGATTGAAATTTATATAAATTAAAACCATTATAAAAAAAAACGGACAAACCGTAACTATTTACTAGTAGAGAGTAGAGCATGTGCACAAAATAGAATAGCCCATACGACGTTTTTGTGAATAGTCCAGGTCATTACCCGAATGCGGAATCAGTGCGAATGTTTGCAACAATCGCAAGGCAGTGCAAGAAAATAAAATTTGTTGATTCAAAAAATTACAAATAGAACATAATTTCGTATACACTATACAGTATTATTATTCAGATGATGATTGCTGATCTAAACTAAATTCGTAGGCTGTTGATACTTTGGGGGTCGTGTTATAGGACAGATAAATGCTAAAACTATAAAACTTCAACGAAAATTTATACCTCGTCTTATCCGCCGAGATATACGGTATATATTTATGTGAACATAATTAGTTTTTGAAAATGTTTTCTTTTTAATGTTAAATTAAATTCTGTAAATTATATATTGTCATTTTATTAATTTTTTCTATTTATTTATGAGAACTTTTAAATTGCTGAGTTCTAGTGACATTCTCAGTTTTCTTTCAAAGGTTTTTTTGTTTTTTTTAAAGAAATTGGACTTCTGAAGTAATCTCTTGTGAGGTGCACAATGGACTTTTTAGGTCAAGATGCATTTAGCCTATTGTCCCCATTTTACAGTAACAACAACAATATCACTGTGTAATTAATTATACAAGTTCTAGCTTGATAGTTAATATAGCTCTCTTATTTGATTATTTAGTTTTTGTAACAATTATAATGCAAATACAGAACACTTGAAAATGTCCCTTAAACATTTTGATTTATACTTTATATTTGGTATGATTATTTATTATTGTATTTTTAAGCTTTTCTTTATTTCTTATTCTTAAACTTTTTAGATTGAGTATCCTTAAACGAAAATGAAAACATAACTGGCAGATGCTTTGTCATCTGTACAGAAAATTTTTATTTTATTATCCTATTATCATTTGTGGGAAATTATTAATATACTATGTATTTTGATTAGAATAAAAGATATAATTTTAATATAATTTACAGGGTTCAGATCAGATGCTTGAAATATTTAAATTTAATAGTGAAGAAGAAATACAGAAAATATTACAGAAAAGGAAGAAAAAACAGAGAAAGTAATTATGTTTTTCAAATGTTTGAGTGTTTAGTTCATTTGTACTTAAAAACTTTTTTAACAATTAACCACATATGTTAGCAGAGATCTTCTGCAACTACTAGGTGTTTTTTTTTTGGTGGGAATTCTTCACCAAATTGACTTAGCTGTGCTTTCATGATATCTTCATGCTTCATGCTAGCCATCTAACTGTGTAAAAATTTCAGTCAAAAAAATTTTTCTGCATATCATAAGCACTCATAAAACTGTTGCAGAAAATCATTGCCTTACACATGCTGTCCTGTACAATTTTTCATTTTTATCGCACAATCACTCATGTAAAGCAACAATTTTCCGCTTAGACATCATTTGTGGTGATCTGACATCATTAAAACTGATATCATGTAGGTCTTACGTGATTGCCATAATTATGAGGTAGTTATGATGACATGGATATTTGTTAGCTATGCATGACATGATGTGGTAGTCAGCAACTACTATGACCTTGAACATTTGTCTCCGTAATAGCCTCAGACAAATATACTGTGTTTTAAGTTGCTCTAAGTGCTTCAAGTCAAAGATTTCCTTTATTGGTCTGATAATAAGACATATGAAAATATTTGTCTGATCAAAAAGTCTTTGAAATTAATGCATTTGGCTAACGTTTCTACAGCTTGGAAATTAGTTTTTGATACATAAAATTTGTTTTGTTTACTTAACTTTTACATCTGTTTTAACTTTATTTATTCTAAATAGTAATTGTAGTTATTGTATAATTCATATTTTATTTTATCTTATAACCATTTAAATAATAATTTTATTATTAGCTTTTGGCAGTGATGGTTTCTATTTTTGAATGTATTTTACTTATTGTATATTTAAGAATTTATAAGAATTTGAATTGATCACTTATTTTGAATGTGTTATATGATGATGGAATTAAATAGGTTGAGAATGTTTGTTTATAACTAATTTTGCTGGAATTAAGAAGACTGTTTTCATTTTATTTCTTAAAAGTACATTAAGGGAGTTCCAAACTTTTTCATCACTAGATTTAATTTCTTGACCTCTTTTTATACTGATACAAAATAAAAATAAATTATAAATAGGTTGAATAAAAATCACGTAAATATTATTGTATTTACATAAATCAAAAATCAAGTTTTGTGTTTCATTTTAATAAAATTTAAAGATATATTAATTATTTTTATATATTATTGTTAGGTGCAATGTTGATATACACTCATATCTGTAATTAAAGAATTCATATTTTCACTGCTGTAAAAGAACAAAATGAAGTAGAAATGCTGTATAGTAACTTCTAAGGGGGAGTGATATAAATTTATGCAAATTTATTGATAAGAGACATGATGTAAAAATGTTTTCTGTCAGTTTGGGTCATTGGCATTGTAAGAGGTTGTTACTGCATTGCATGTATAAATGCTATCACCTGTAACTGCATAAAATGATTTGTAGGCAGTAATTATAGTCCAAAGAAGACATATTGATGACATCAAGTGCAGCAGCATTATTGCAAGATTAGAGGCTGACCAAACTCAGAGACACACGTCACAGGAACTGAATGTTCCACCAAGTGTTATCAATATGCTTTTTCTACAGTTCCAGTATGGAAAAGATGTATTAAGGCAATACAGCAAAGGTTGTCCACATGTCAGAACTGCATATCAGGATCAGTGGCTATAAATG
Source organism: Centruroides vittatus (assembly GCF_030686945.1). NCBI lineage: Eukaryota > Metazoa > Arthropoda > Arachnida > Scorpiones > Buthidae > Centruroides > Centruroides vittatus. The sequence continues at coordinate 1,716,726 of NW_027122405.1, read as the reverse complement.
CCTAACCCCACTCCACCAGTGCAGAAAGTGAGCTGCTTAGAAACTCACAGCAGAATCAGGTATTGCTGTATCCAGACAAATGATTTACAGATGGCTACAGTTCTGAAGATGTAGGCATCTTTATTTGGGGTGGTGTCATGTTAAGGTCTTGTACACCACTGCATGTATTCAAACTTGGTACAGTAACTGCCCAGATTTATAAGGAGTGTGTCATCCTGCAGCAGTACCTCTGGCTTTTTAGAAGTAAGTTTAGTTCTGAGTCATTTTAATGGATGATAATGCTCACCCACAGGTCTGGCTTAGTTCAGAAATACCTGGAATCTAAGGATATCAGGCATCTGTCAAGCTACCCTATTTACCAGACTTAAACTCCATAGAACATGTTTGGAATATACTTGGTTGCAGGATTGCAATGCATCTTCTTCCACTGCAGAGCTGTGAAGAGAACTTGTGCAAGAGTAGACATCATTACCCCATAAACTGCTGGACAATATTAGAAACAGAATGCTGAACTGAACCACTGTGCGGAATGCAAGTATTGCCATTTGTGGCAATCATACACACTAAGCTTCATTTGACATGGGTGTGAGACATTCATGACACAAGAAGTGTCATGCAGGAAAGACCAAAGCCCATCATTTTTCCTTTTTTCGTGGATTTTCTTGTTTTTAATTTTTTGATAAATTAAATAAAATGATTAAGGGAAATAAAATATTGTTATTAATTTTTTCCTATTTTCATGTGTGGCCCACATTTTTTTCTCAGCCCAACAACAATTTTGGTTGGACATAGCTGTTATAATATGATAATGCCATAAAATTTTTTCTAGAATTTTTATATGTTCTCTGTAGTATAAAGTTTGGTATTTAGATGTTAGAACATATGAGTTATCGACTATATAAAACAGAAAATGTATAGAATTTTCTATAGATTATTTCTGTTTCTCTATCTGTAGAAATATAATCATTTTAGTAGCTATATTATTATAGGTCTAATTAAAACTAAAAGTATTATTATTGATGCTTTAAACTTGTTGATATCTGATTTATAATTTCTTGACATTAGTAATTACTGGTATGCCAACATAAGTGAACATTCTTCCTATCAACATTTTCATAAATGTTTTAAGAGATAACATATTTCTTGTACTTTTTAGTAGTTAATTACTAAAAATATCATATATTATTTTTAAGATTATTGGAAAATAGTGAAGTTGCAGATGTTTCTGAGTCAATAGAGAAAACATTGGATGATGAGATTTCTTCTTTGCTTTGTATTAAAGCAAATGGAAAAATTAAAGGATGTAGTATTATACAAGAAAAAATTAACCAAGCAATGGTATGTATATTTTAATTAATAATGACAAATTTTATGAATTAAAAAAGTTAATTTTTAAGAATGATATCAAATTGTGTAATAAAAATGTGAAATAATAAACTAATTGTGATATATGTAATATAAATTAAGATGTTCTACTTTCTCTGCTGTTACAGTAAGTTGAATAGAACAATTAAGTCAAACAGTTAACATATTATGCATTTCTAAAATGACAATAGATGAAAACATCTGAAATGATATCATTGATTAATTATAGCCACAAATTTACAATACTTAATGAAGAAATAAAATGCCTTTAATATTAACATTGTTCTTAACTACAAAGGAAAATTAATTGTAGTTAATTACATCCACTTTTATTTATATTCTGCTATGGTTTTACTTTATTGAGAAGCAGATCTGTTGTGTAGGCATCTAAAAATATTAATAGAGTCTACCAAATAAAAATATTTGATCAATTTCATATAGTAGTTTATTGAATAATATAGATTAATAAACAGACAACACTATTGAAATTACATAAATGTATGAAATACAAAAGTGTACAAAAATTATATATTATGCAAATAGTTAAACTTTAAAATTTTCCACAAATGAAATTTTGATACGTGTGCAAATAAAATACTTGGTGATATAGTGTCTTCCTGAATATTGGGTTGATGCAAAAGTTTCTGGAATTTTTTAAAGTTTTATAGTACATCATTTATTCAAGAACAAAAATAGTTTATTTAAGAAAATAATTGGTATTACATTCAATCATCTTTTTCCATTGATTGAACAAGTTATGGATATCTGATAAGTAAAACTTGAGCTGTTTTGATTTGAAAAACTCTGCAAGTGTGATTTTCATCTTTTCATCATCAGCAAACTGCTTTTTATCAAAGAAGTGTTGCATGGAGCATAGAAGATGGTAGTTGGATGGTACAGTGTCTGGGCTATATGGGGAGTAAGAGAAACATCCCTACTGAGATCAAGCATCTTCTGCCAGGTCACATTTGTGGTCTTGCATTGTCATAAATAAAGCACACAATATTCATCTGTGACTGAACTATAGTGGACTGGTCACAACCAAGTATCTTGCTCATTTATTGCATGGATAGATGTGGGTTAGCTTTCACCAGCTGTCACAGCTTGTCATCTGATAGGACAGAAGTTCTTCTTGAAAATCATTTATCTTCATCTTCATATTGCCCAGCTTTAAATTTACTGAACAAATCATAAATTGTAGATTTGGAGATGACATTCTTGCCAAATGATTGCACCATATGGCAGTAAGATTCAGTTATTTTTATATCAAATTGATAATTTAATGCACAAGTGCAAATTTGATCATGAGAAAGCATTGACAAACTTGACATCTTTTAAAAGTTGGTATTGCCACACAGAATATCTTTTCACTTATTAATAAAACTGATGAACACACTTGATGCCAAATTAGTACTATTAATAGATATGTGTATTTATTGATTGTTTTGCTTATGACTGTACACCTCAAAACCCTTTATTTACATATCCCACAAGAAACTTCTAGATGCTATCTGTTGGAGAAGAATTTTGAATATTCTAGAGGTCTAAAAAATTTCAGAAACTTTTACATCAACTCAATAGCACTATCCTTGTAAAATATTTGTGAATGAATCTTCTCTATAAATATCAAATAGAGAATTCTTCAGTAGCTGTGAATTAGTAAGTGTACAAATTTGTATTCCAAACAATACTATCACCAAATCATGTGACTTTCAAACTCTCAAATTTAAATATATGTGTAACTCTCATTATTTTATGCAGTTCTTATTTTCTGATGTTTTTCACATTGGCACCATGTTTGAGTTAGTGTCAGCTTCAAAGACAAACAGATGGTGATGCTAAGTTGATGTTCAGCTATTTATTAAATAGAATATTTGCATTGTTTATTTAAAATATTTTTAGTTTATGTTTTATTTTAAGATTAATTTTTGTTCCAAAACTTAATCTTTCAGATGACTAAATTACCATCTTTTATATTATTCCTCATAAATTTTCTTTTTCTCAGATAATTTTCCAAATAACTGAGTTTTTGTAATTTAATTTTATCCAGATTTTGCACCTATAATGTTTAAAAATACACTTTATTTTTTTATTTAATTCAAATTAAAGAATATTTATAGAAATTCAGGTAATCAGAAAACATTTCTTTTAATTTAACTGTTTTAAAAATTATTCAAGATAAAATTATTTTTTATAGCATATATTGAAATATGTTCAAAAAGGAGTACAATAGAAATTCAAAATGAAATTAAATTATAGTATTGTATTTTTATAATAAGCATGTTCATTTTTTTAGTTGAGGACAAGTTAAGATAAAATGAGAGATTTTTTTTGTATCAAAAATATAGCATTAATAAATTCCAGATCTCTATCACTGTAAGACATGGTTATCAATGCATTTGTCCAAAATATTGCAGTCATATGATTTGTTTGGCTGTTTAGCACACAGAGAAATTTTTGTCTTCTGCTTGTCTGAAACAGATGTTGATTGAGTATGATGAATAGCACAAATAACGAAGTTTTGTAGTACTTCGTTATTTGGTGCTATTCATCATAAGTTTTGTAGTACTTAAGGAAAACAACTAAAGAAGCTTACAAAATATTAAAACAGATATATAGCAAACTAGCTCTGCATTAATCCACAGCATTTTGATGATTTAAGGCATTCTCTTATGGCTGGAAATCAACACTGAAGCAGACAGGTCTACAGACTCTAGTGATAGTTTGATTGAAGAACTTGTTAACACTGCTGATATCATTACCATATACCAGTCACCAGACAATACCTGTCAATTCTGTACAGACACTACTGGATCATACAGTAGGAAATATCTTAATCTTCATGCCAGTGATTTGTGGCTGCATTATTCTAAACTGGCTTGCACAATGCTAACTTAGGCTAAGTTTTGTCCTGTTACCAGCATTTCTGTATTATTAGTAGGGAATGCATTTTCCATCCAGGAATAGCAGTGGTCAAAGCATCAGAAGCAATTCTGAAGAATTTTTTCAAAAAATGGCTACTATTCATCTTCAAGAACTGTCAGAAATGATAGCAGAAGTGCATTGAATTCCATGAGAAATATTTTGAAAAAGTTATTCCTCATAGTGATTATCATGAGGAAAAAATCAATCTCAGTTTGTTTTGACTCACCCTCCTAATATCAAGTTTTTAGATATAATTATTTCACTATTTCATATGTTCAAACATTAAAATAACATTAATTTATTTTAAATTCAATATTAGTAACATATTTATTACTACTCACAATACAGTAATGTTATGTAACTAAGCATTTTTATATTTTAGATTGCAATTTTATTACACAATAATAGTATAGAATTACATAGTGTAATACACAGTGGAATCGATAAGAAATCTGCAGAAAATAAATTAGTACAAACTATTGGAAATCTTGGTCATCGCACTGATGTTCGCACTCTTTCCTTCAGTTCAGACAACTCATCAATTTTATCTGCAAGTAAAGAAAGCATTAAAATATGGAACAGGTAAACATTATGTATTAATAATTTCTAATTTTAATTTTTGTTAATTAATCACATTAAATTAGCCTAATATATAAAAGTTTAAGAGCACTGTCTATCAGCATTAATAAAGGTTTTGATGAGTAAAACACAAAATAAATACAAGCACTTTCGACATGTATAGAATGTCTTCTTCAGGCAAAATGAAGACAAATTTTAGAATGTTGATTTGAATTTTAACATTAAAAGTAACACGTGCACTCCAATTAGAACATATTAGCATTAATGTTAAAATTCATATCATTCTAAAATTTGTTTTCATTTTGCCTTAAGAAGACATTCTATACATGCCGAAAGTGCTTGCAAAATATTTTGTATTTGTTGTGTTTTACTCATCAAAATCTTATTAATGCCAATAGACAGTGATCTTAAACTTTTATATAGGAATCTGGCATGAAAAATTAATTATTTCTTTCATTATCCTAATATGCATTTCTATTTATTTAATTATAATAATTTTAATAAAAATTTAACTTTTTCATTTGAAAAGCAGATGAATTTATTTGAAATGACTAAAAGTAGTAATTACGATCCATGTTTGTATATCAAATATGTACTGAAATATTTGGAATCTATATTACTGTAAAAAATGGTTATTGGTACAGCTGCCCAAAAAATTGTGTATATTTATGAGTCATTTTCACTCTGATAACCTGCACTGGTTCACAACTTCACTGGCTACACATCATTAAATGATTTTACATTTTTGTTTAATTAATTTATTTATTCATGTAACTTTTAAATTTATAATTTTATATCATGCATTTTATTTACTTAGGTAAAAAAAGATTACATAAAAAAAATAAAATACATATGGAATAATTTAGAAAATTTTGCACAATTTTCTAAGTTATTCTATCTGATGTAATAGTGAATAGTAAATATCTAATCACTGTAGGAATGATTTTTCTGAAATTTATGCTTCTGTAGCAACAGAACATTCTTGAAGATGAGAAGTTATACTTGAAAGTGTTTGAAATATATAATGTACAAATGTTACCAAAAAGAGAATTAAAAGTTTCAAATTTTCAGGAAATGGTGATTAAAAATAAGAAACTATTTTCAGATAAAGTTTTGACAATCTAGTTTCTTTTTATTTGAATCTATTTAAAAATAATTATTATAAGAATATTTCAGTAGCTTAATAACAGATTTTTAAATAAATTTGTTACTTGAGTTGTAGTCTGTAGAAAGATGAGATATTTTGATATTTTTCCATTATCAGATAAATTCAATTTAAAAAAGAATTATTATTTTCTACAAATTCTACAATTACATTTTATTTAAAAGTTTTTGATAGTAATTAAGTAATATTTACAAAATAAAATATTTTTAAAAATTAAATTATATAGAATATTGTTTATTGATCTTAATATCAAATTTTTATTTGCATTAAAAATATAGTTTAAATCAGCAATGCCTGTGTACAATGGAATGTGAACCTGCATTATGTTCTTTATTTGCTCCTGGAGATAGACATTGCATCACAGGAACCAAAGTAAATTGTTATTTTATTTTTCTAATTATCAAATTAAATAACATTAATTTTTTTATCAAATCAGATTTTAAAAATTGAGTATAAAAGTCTCTGTGCAAATTTTTATGTTTTAGATTTTTTTTTATTACATCATTGAATCTCTATTTATTTTGATAAAATTTTTAACAATTATCATTATCAAAAATAAAAAAATTGAATATAAAATTAATTATGTGTTTGATTCATTTTATTATAGATTATTATTAAATATTCTTTACTTTTTTTTTTTCCTGTGGGCATTAAGAGGGCTTTTTTTTTCAAGTTTATTTTGGGTTTAGCCAGACCTATGATAGGGCAGCTGGGTGATGATGGATGGACCTGACACATCTAGACAGACAGCCCCAAAAATTATCTGGGATTTTTCAATTCACCTGGATTTGATCCTAAGTCCACCAGACTGGTAGACCAGTGCATTAACCACCTTAGCCATTTGGCTAGCTTATTATGGATTTTTACTATTTAATAATAAACAGCTTATGAACTACATTCAATATATGTTGTAAAAAGTACCATATTACATGAGTTTTGTAAACTTCATAATGAATATATTCAAATTGATTCATTTTTCATTAAAGTAATTGATTTGACTAATAACAACATACTCACATACACAATTTAAACAACAATACTCATAAACAATAATTTAATCAATGGTACTTTAAATAAATGATGATGTATTTGATATTTTTATTTTATTATGATATTAAAAGGTAATTTGTTTGTGTTGTTAATATATAGTCAAATCTTGATACAGTGATTATCAATATAAAGATAAATCAGCCCTGTAAGGGATAAAAATATAATAATGTAGTTTCCTATACAATTCCTAATGTAAAATTCTTATGATTGAATGATATTCTCTACTGCAATAAATTTCTGTTTAGTAATATTTTTTTATTGTACTCATAAAATACACAGTATTTTCCTTTCTGTACAATAACATTAATGCAAATTAAATTTTTATTAATTTTGATCAGTACACATCAATGCAGATGAGATTAGATTTTCCAGATTTAGCATGCTTTTGGTATTTTAGTGCCTAAACTCATTTAATATAATAAAATTCTCTTAGAAAGTTTACAGGGATGTTCTTAGTATTGCAAATTATACTTATTAAAGTAATTAAACAAAGCAATCTCCTTAAGAAATTAGATTTTAGAATTAGTTCAGTTTTACTTTTTGTTTTATTTACTTGTTAGATCATTTTTGACTAGGAAGATTTAGACTCTGCCTTTAATATATTAAAGTAGAAATAACATGCAATGAAATCACAAATCTTGTACTAGAAGAGATTTATAATGTTATATGTTTTTCTGTTGTAACATTGCCTAACTTCGTAGAAATAACCTTATTTGCCATTAATGTTAAAACAAGGAAGAGAATACTTTTTAAAAAAACTCATTATAACAATAAATCTCTCTCTACAATAATTTTTCTTGTTCTGCTGAATATTGTTATGGAGGAATTTGACTATAATTTAATGACATATTTTCAAAAATTCTTAATATACAAAAATATTGGCTACTATACTAGTATTGCTTATGATAGATAAAATAATTTGCATAGATTTATTTGCAGTTTATTTGTGATTGTTATATTTAATAACAAAATTTGTAAAATTTTTACCCATCACAATTTCTTTTATTTTTTATTAAATTAATTAGCTGTAATAAAAAATATCATTAATAATAATAATTTTTTTTCATTTTTAAGACTGGAAAACTTCAAATTTTTGATATAAATGCAACTATGTGTTTAGAAACCATTGATGCTCATGAATCCTCTGTTTCATCAATTGATATGTCACCTAATCAGGTACATAATATATTTAATTTTATTAAAGCATAAATAAATATACAGCATACTCTATATATTGTAATCACAGATATTATCATCATTCAGTTAATGTTATCAAAATTAGCTGATCCAAAACATAAAAGATAGAATAAACTATTAAAACTTGCTTATTGTTATCAAAATTTGGTTATTATAGTTGTTATCCCTGTATGATTAAACTTTTTTAATCCCTTTTTTTTGTCTATTAATCTCAACATGTGGCTGATTAACATGTAATTGTTATCAGTCTTAATCAGTGCATTAAACATTAATCATTTTTAACTGTTATTAATTTGCAATATGATACTGGCATTACACTAGCTGTTGTTAAAGTTGATAGCAGACAAAAAATAGTGGATGAATTGTACATTAATTCATAATAATAATCTTTGGTCCAGTACTGTCACACACAATGCAGACGCAGGCTGGATTGAGAAGAAAAAAACTTGCACAACATACCAATTAAGCCCTGGGCTGAAATAAATGCACATGACATCCAATATGCTGTTAACAGAACACATAACTGGAAGACATCTGGTATAGACAACATTCACAATTTCTGGTACAAAAAGTTTACATCACTGCATCAGGAACTAGCTAAACACCGAACATACATCATCATCAATCCACAAAATTTCTTACTCTTGGCATCAACTACATGAAACCTAAAAACAACAATACCACAGACCCCACACAATACAGACCAATTACATGTCTTCCAACACTCTACAAATTATTTATATGTTGTATCGCAAACAAAATATACAAACATGTTGAAGAACATGATATTCTTATGGAACACAAAAAGGTTGTCGTAGAAATCACGGGATGTAAAGAACAGTTACTCATAGAATCAGTTATTCTATGGCAAGCACACAAACAACACAAAAACATTCGCATGGCATATATAGACTACAGAAAAGCATTTGACAGTATTCCACATAGTTGGCTGCTACATATTCTACACATGTACAAAATACATCCATCACTCATTGCATTCTTCCAAAATACTACTAGAGCACTGGAGAACAACACTACTTCTCAGGGTTAGTAACACTTCCATACAAACAAACCAAATATTCATTAGGCGAGGAATTTTTCAAGGAGATTCCTTGAGTCTTCTCTGTTTCTGCTTAGCCTAGAACCCATTATCCAACATGTTAAACAACATGCAACATGGTTACAATATCAGACATGAAAAAAACAACACAGAACAACAACATGAAATTTACACTATCACATCTCATGTACTGTACATGGACAACATAAAACTTTATGCATCCACACAAAAACAACTTCATCAACTCCTACAAATCACATGTTCATACACCAAGGACATACAAATGGAGTTTGGCCTAGACAAATGCAAAACACTTCGCATAGAAAAAGGAATCCCGAAGAAAGATTTTGCACCTGGAAATGGGGATATTATTGAATCCATGGAAGAGGGTGAGTTCTACAAGTATTTAGGATTCCAACAGGCCAAACTAACAGAACATACACAAATAACTCAAAGATTAATTAAAGACTATCAAAGTCGGTTAAACACTATTCTCAGAACATAGTTAAATGCAAAATGCACAGTTAAAGCAATAAACACATTTGTTGTCCTAGTACTCATTTATTCTTTTGAAGTTATACACTGGACTTGCACAGATCTTGAACAACACTTACTAAGCATAAACATCATCATCCTAAATCCACCATAGAAAGATTAACCCTTCCATGTAAAGATGGCAGACGTGGCCTGATTTACATAGTTAACCTTCACTACAAACAAATACAGACACTGTGAGAGTTTTTTACAAAAAAACAAGAAACATTATAGTTACATAAAGCAGTAACTCTAGCAGATTCGAATAACACACCATTAAACTTACACTCACATCATATGGACACAACACAACATATAAAAAGCATAGACACCATTAAGCAATCGTGGGCTCAAACTCCATGGCAAGCATTCCTATGATCTGGCCAAGGAATTTGTTCACAAAACTATCAAACAGCTAGTTAGCTCGGGGATACCTCTTTGGGGAGACGGAAGGATTCATGATTGCCATACAGGATCAGGTCATAAATACTAAAAACTGCAAAAAACACATACTCAAAGATACAATGCTCACAAATGAAGACACATGAAGACAAATGAAGACACTTGAAGACAAATGAAGACACTTGAAGACAAATGAAGAGACATACAGAAAATGTCACATTATGCCAGAAACTATACAACACATCACATCTGGTTGCAAGCTCTTGGCACAGACAGATTATTTACATAGACATAATCAAGTAGCAAATATAATATGCCAAGAGCTTGCAAAGAAACAAATTATTAGACATCCAAAAACTATACTACAAATACATTCCACAGACAGTATTGGAAAACAACATGCACAAAATGTACTACAACAGAGCCATAATCAAAGATAAAACAATTTATTGCAACAGACCAGACATCACACTTATTGACAAATACAATAAAATCACACATTATAGACATATCTATTCCAAACACTCACACTATACAAAACACATGCTCTGAAAAAATCAACAAGTACCCAGAACTTGCCATAAGAAAATAAGGCATCTGTGGAGGATGGATAAGGTGACTACTGTACCTGTCAGTAGTCACCTTATCCATAAATCGTAAAAGCTTGGGCATATTACAATTGAATAGAAACACATACATCACATTACAGAAGGCCACTATATTGAATGTCATATTGTTAGGAGATTCCTGAATACAGACACACACTGACACAGTTTTTTTTAAATTTTCATCGTTTTGGTTATTGTGGCTTGACTCTGGTCCAGCATAGTACACAACCACTAGTGTCAACTTAGTATAAGTATAACAAAACCCAAAATAATAGTAATAATAATGTTAGCATCAGTGAAACCAGAGTTTTCTCTAATTGTAGTCTTTTTTACTTACCTGCTTAAATGTTATCAGTTTAGATAAATCTGGAAGTGAATACAATAAGCAGAGACTACTATATATGAAGAATTTTCATATAAATGTAATATGAGAATTAGTTGTGATCTGTGTGTATTGAGTAGTTTTCACATAAAAAATCACATTTTTATATTAGATATAATTTACCTTTATTATAAATTAATTAAAAGAAAAATTAGAATAAAATTAGAATAAAATTTATCACAATTAGATATTGTAATAATCAAAAAATTTTAAAATTAAAGCAGCTATCAAAGTTTAAAAATATTAACATTGTGTATTCAAATGATTGAAATTTATGGTATGGAGTGACAGGAATTTAAAAATGTAGCGTCAAAATTTAAGTTGCATTTCTGTAACAATAGTTTTTTTATTCCACACTATAGGCCTTTCATACTGTCATTAGTAATACAAAAACCATTGTAACAGAAATGCAGTTTGAATTTGGACACTACATTCTTCAAATTCTTGGACTTGGAATTAAGAAAGACATTGATCTTCTAGAAAGCAAAAAATGTGGATAGTTTTTTGAATATACAGGATATGCTAATAATAAAATTAAAAAATGAAATGAAAATAACTGATTTTAATAATTTGCATAATAATATTATTATTAATTGTTTGATAACTGAAAGATTTATTACAATTTTTAGTGTTCTTTGGCATCAGGAAGTTCTGATAAAGATGTTAAATTCTGGGATTTTGAATTAATTAAAGATACTACATATTCAGAAACAAGGTAAAAATTAAATAGCTTAGAAAATATTTTTAATGTAGCTAATCTCTTAAAAATTTACAATAAAAATATGTATGAAGTTACTGAAATTAAATTTATAATTATATGAAGATAATTGTGTATGTATGTATATGTTATGGACAAAGTGATTAATCGGGCATTATGAATAATGACCAAAAAGGGCGGGCAATGTAATAAATATTGATTAATTTATCAAATTGATCGGTCATTATGAATACTGCTATCACCTAGTTGGGCAAAGTGATGATAATAAGTTGAGGAGTGATCATACGACATACGCTAGCTAATCGGCACTCAGTTGCGTGTTTGTATCATGTTTAGTACCGAATTTAAAATTTGATTAAAAACCTCCACTTATTTCATTTAGAAATATTTATTTTTTGTGAATTATTTCAAAGTATTTTAAAAAGAACATGTAATCTTTTAAAACTAAGTACTATTAACTATATTAATTAAATGGCAAAATTTTACCTATGTGCACCATCTTGGCGGTGGTTGCGACTGTGCTCTCGACGGATTTCTCCCGGAGGGGAGCCACTGGCAGGCCGCCGATTGTTTAACGTTACTAGATATTGATACATACTAGTTATTGATACGTGTGTTCAAGAACTACCATGAATAAATAACTAGTGACGTTAAACAATTGGCGGCCTGCTGGCGGCTCCCCTCCCGGAGGAATCTGTCTAGAGCACAAACAGTCGTGACTGCTGCCAAATTCGGTACTAAATGCAATACGCATGTGCAATTGAGTGCCAATTGGCTAACGTATGTCGTATGATCACTCCTCAACTTATTATCATCACTTTGCCCGACTAGGTGATAGCAGTATTCATAATGACCGGTCAATTTGATAAATTATTGAAATTTATTACAATGCCCGATTTTGCTGGTCATTATTCATAATGCCCGTATTAATCACTTTGTCCATAACATATATATATATAAGACTGCAAGCAATTTAATGTGTATATGTGTGTATATTAGTTAATGTTATCAAAATTAGCTTATGTATACATACTTAAAATGCACTTTGTGAATGCTGTACTGTCAGTTTAACAATCAAAGTGCATTTTAAGCTCCTGCAAGTTTGTGGGTGTTGATGGCACTTACACATAATCTTTTACATACCCCCAAAGGAAGTAATCACAAGATGTGAGTTCTGATGACCTGGGAGGTCACCTGTTTAGTACAGAGTTATTGTGTCTACTGCATCCAGTCCAGTGGGGGTGAGGATCCTTCATTTAGAAAATTATGAAACTTGGAAGGTGTTTCCATTTTCGACAGCATTTGTTACATGAATGATTGGTTAAAGAGATGAGAAATATAGTTGTTTGAAATCCAGTAAATTTTTTTTAGTGACACCCTGTATATACAAAGTCTGTTCAAAAAGTTTATGAACTTTTTAAATATTTTGGGTTTATGTAAACTTATTAAGACTTGTCTTTTTCAAAGTAGTCTTTTCTTTGGTTGATGCACTTTCCCAACATTTTCACTTCTGGAAAAAGTTCTGGAATGTATTTTCCATAATCTCACAAATTCAGGAATTCCATTTGTGAATTTTTTTATATCATTTCTCATGATGAAACTTTGTCCTTTTAATGTGAATTTCAACTTTGAAAATAAAAATGTCTGCAAGGACCAGTTGGGCAAGTATGAAGGATGGGAAGCACAGTCATCTTATTCTTTGTACAATAATATCATAATCATAATCATTATATGCATGGATTTATCGTCATGGTGGAGAAACCACAAGTTATCATTTCAAAGTTCTAGTTTTTTCCTCTTGGCATTTTCTCAGAGTTATTTGAACATTTTGAGTTAGTACCACTGATTTATCTTATTCACTTTGGTCACATGAGTATTGTCATTGAAGTTGATCATCATCCTGAATGCAGATCAACAACAAAGATTCACTACCAAAAATGGTAGTGAATCTTTGGTCTTTCAGTCATAGCACTGAGTATAGCCTACACAGTGATCACTGCATGATGTTCTATCATTCAATGTGTTTCTTTCCAAGTTTCACACAAAATTTAATGTTATGTTGCTCTTTAAAGTCAGCCATATCAAAAATTGCAGAACACATCTGATAAGGTTTTTTTTCTTTTGAAGAATTGCCTGATAAAAATATAGCAGATTGTTTGATTATTACTTGAAGAGGTGAAGAGCAAAGACTAACTCTAATAAAACAATGCAATAAACATGAGGTTACTGGAAAGAGTTATTATTATAAGGAATGACAGTCACATTTTTCCGTAATGAATGTGTTCGTGTACAATTTCAAAAGTTTGGAAACTTTTTAACCAGACCTTGTATATATTACTGGGTGATTGTGATTAAGGTTCCATATTCATCACTGTCTAGAGATATATTTAACAGTCCAAATGAAACCATTTCTGGTATGGCGACATTTCCAGCCATATGGAAGACATTTCTGTGAAAAAAAGAAAAAAAAAATTAGTACCAAAACTCACCACTATGGCACTTTTGATGTTGCAAAGAGTAAGCATTTTATTTGGACAAGATATTCATACTATACAGCTATCTTCTTAGCAATGCAGGGGATACTGCTCAATGTGGTCCCAATCTAGGATAAAACAATTAGGGATAAAACCTGAAGGTGATAGACCATAGGTTACACATTATGGATTCTATCTACCAGAATTAAGGGACATGAATAAGATGTGAGGAAAGCAAAATGTACCACAGAATTAGACACTATATTCACTGTCCCTGAGAACACTCTATATTTCAATTAGGTGAAGCATGTTGGAGCTACCAGAAATTAAATAGGTAAAATAGTTGAAAAGTTAATTATATACAGGCATGCTAGATACCATCTTTGCATCAATCATATTCACAGTGCTTTTCATCTGCATGGAAATACATTCTATGAAATGTGTGAAAATATTTAAGTTTATTATTATTTCTTATTTATTTTCAACTGTTTCTCTATGCTCATTACTTCTTAAATAGTTCTTGTTCTATGTATTTGTTTAATTTTTAAAGTGATCATTCTGTTTTATACAATACACTCACTTTAAAATGAACATCAATAAAGCAAATTCTCGCATTAAAGTGAATTTTGCAGTTGCTCTGGCAAAATGTCATTGTCACAACATTAATTTTTATGCAATAAAGTGAACAAACATTTTACCAGAATTTATTAAATCAAATTGTAAATTAAGTTCTAAGAAATAATCTTATTTCCAATAATGATTTTATTATTCGTATTGAAAAAGGCAAACAGCAAAGTGTTATTGTAATAAATGTTCTATTTTGAGTAGAATAGATTTTATTCTCCTAGTAAGCAAAGATTGATTCAACCTCTGATTGCAGAGCAATTCAAACATTTGGTTTTGTGGACTACTCTACTATACTCAGAAAATAGGGGTTAACGTTTAAGGATGCGGTCCCATGCAAATGCATGCTATTTTGTATATTGGGGATGCATACAGTAATGCTAGGTTTGGCTCATTTTTTACTTTTTGGTGCCAAAAAACATTTTCTACTTTTTCAACAACAGAAAAAATCATGGATTTCTTTTGGCTTCATTGTGTTTAACCACTCTGATATACTGATATACATTCTGCTCCACATCTAAATGGCAAATACCATCTCCTCCTCATTTTGTTTCATTTGAAAATCATTTAGATCATTAATTTGTTTTTGTAAATAAATTTCATTTTCTTTTACTTTATTTAGTAAATTAATTCAAAATATTATAATTTAGAGATTTTGATTGCTTATTAATCCTTAATTCAGTTAATTATACAACCTTGCTCTTGACCCTAAAAATCATTAACATGGATTTCAATAAAGCAAACTAACTACTGTTCCTGTAGTGATTCATATTAATGCGAGTTGACTATCATTTCCGTTTCATTTATATCCTGACAATGGCTTCTAGAATGGCTGAAAATGTTTGTGAAAATAAAGAATATTGCTAGCAAAGGCTTATTTGGTGGAATTTTTCTTATATTATTTATTTTGATAAATTTAAAATTTTTAAAATTAATATTATTGAATATATGTATACTTTTAGGAAAAAATTAACTCTTGTACATGCAAGAACTCTAAAGCTCTCTGATGATGTACTTTGCATTAAGCATAGGTAAGTCGAAACTTGTTGCAAAATACAAAATTTTATTTTTAAGTTTAGAAATGTAGTTCTAATAAAGAAACAATAGTATAAGATATCTGACAAGACAATTAGTTTGAAAATATTAAAGAATATAAAAACTAATTTATAAATTTTATATTGTGTTTTATTATAGAATACTATCACAATATTTTGAAAGTAAAATTGGTCAAAATATTTATTTAAAACTTATGATTTGTTTTAATAAATATTTATTATATTATACATAAGTTTTTAAAGAATTAATTAAAATTTTTATAATAATAATAATGTTTTTATTTCAATATTTTATGAAAGTATGAAGATTGATTGATTAAATAAGGTCTACTACCACAGCATTCTGTGAAATGCAAGGATAGAAACATCTGATTATTGTATTTAGTAGTTATAAGTGTCTAATTTATGAATGACATTTCAGTTCATTGTGCTTTGTTGCTACATAATAAGTTCCAGCACAACTTATTCCAGTACAGCTTGTTACCAGACAGTAGAATATTTAGTCATTCACTTTGCTGTAATAAACTGGTTGAAAACAGTGAATAGAAATAGCCAATGAGGAAATGGGATATAAAAAAGTTTTGTCAAACATACCATTTGTTTTCATTTCTTTTACTATACTTTTTCAAACATTATTTTTTTAAATATTTTATTATAGCATTGTCTCAGTTTCTGATTTTAAAAGCATTTGTTTCTTTATTGATGTTCACCATACTCATTTTCACTGAAGTTTCTCATTCATTTCCAGATTAAATGTATAAGTCTAACATGCACATCGCATTGTGACATTATCCAAACATTGTTACACTATTGTCTAGTGGATGTCAATACTCTTCCGACACAGCAAAAATAGATTTTGTGACAATATGATACAGTGCATGAATTTGCCATCTGAAAATGTTTGTTGCTATGTCAATGCTGTACTGAAATGTGCTGTGCTAGACAAATATATATAGTGTTAACCAGTCTTAAAGCCAAAAAGAATATTCTTTTTAACTTAAAAAGAAAACTTAGTTTCTTTGGTGTGAAATGAATGAAATTTTTAGTAATTCAAACACTTTTGATATTTCAAAGTATCATCATTAGGAAAATGACAAACAAACCATAGTACATGAATTGGAACATACTGTATTTAAAATTTTAAATTTGTTCCAATTTATGTACTTTAGTTGATTTGTTGTTTTCCTGAAGGTGATATTTTGAAAAATCAAAAATGTGTGAATTATTAAAATTTTGGTGCATAGCTTGTCTTTCTAATCTTTCTTTGTGCTTTTTTTTTGCACCATGATAATTCAAGACTTCACTAATAAAACAGCAAAGATGCTTAAGAAACTAAAGCTACAAGTTATTCTATAACCTCCTTGCAGCCCAGATCTGACACCATCAGACTAATTGTTCTCAGAATTATAGGTATTGAAAGGTCAACACTTTCCACCCTGTTGTAGGGAATGGATTGGGAAAATATCAGAGTTTTTTCATGCACAGAAAGCAAAGATAGACTTAACATTTGGAAAACTGTGTCACCTTAAATGGTGATTAGGTTGAAAAAATGAATGTATGTGATTAAAATAAATGACTTACTACTTTCTGATACTAATCATATTATTCTACCTGTTTCCAAAGTAAGTTTATAAAGATGGAGACTTTATTTATATTTCAACTCTTGATATTTTCTATATACAATATTTATATTTAATTCTAAAATAAACAAATTTTTAACATTTTAATATATTTTTACATTCATTATTTTGAAATTTAGCCCAAATGGAAAACTAATAGCTATATCACTTCTTGATAGTACAGTGAAAATATTTTTTGTAGATACTTTAAAAGTAAGTATTACTTTAATTTATCACTGTTAGTTATCATTATCATAATTAATCAAAAAATGTACTTGAGTAATTTTAATTTTGCAATTGTGATTTTTGGCATAAAGCATAATTACAAAATTTTATTTTATCAATTTCATTAATTATATTTATTTTCAGAAAGTGAGTCTTGGTGTTAATAAATTATCTTAACATCATTTTATGCAGGTTTTATGAAAAATATAATGATTTCTTTCAGTTTTTGATGATAATTTTTACATTTCAAAATTCATTAAAATTTTGTAATTTAATGCCATATTTATTTTGTTAAATTTGAAAATAAATTTCTTACATTTAATACATGCATCTTAATTTAATTTACATCAATAATTTAATAATAAAAAAATACAATTTTTATATAATTTTATTAATAAAGTTATAATTTTTGTTTCAGTTTTTCTTATCTTTATTTGGTCATAAATTTCCAGTAATTTGCATGGATATTTCATATGATAGCAATCTGATAATTACTGGTTCAGCTGATAGAAATGTAAAAATATGGGGATTAGATTTTGGGGATTGTCATAGATCTATATTTGCACATGATGACAGGTAATTATTTTTAATGATGATGATAATTATTTAATATTCTAACTTTTTTAATATATATGGAACTTAGTTAGATAATATAACAATGTTTGAAGTTATAGCTAAAGTAAATCATTTGAGAATATGCTCACAATAATTTTAATTATTAATAATGTGTTTGTCTAATTTTATTTATTGCTTTTATATTTCTAATTGCTGTGTGGGTAGATATAATACTGTTTTGGCCTGAATATATAAGTTGACCTTTTATTATTAATTTTGTTGATTTCAATGTCATATTCAATATTTATCTACAATCACACCAAACATTTAATTCTCTTGCATAGATTGCAGGTTACAGCTTGACAGATCACAACTGGGCAAATGTTTAGCATTGCTAAACAATCACACACACTAAATTTTAGCATTAGTTTAACTATATAATGTGCACCAAACAGTTATTGAAATTGAAAAAAAATTTTTAATTGGACTCAAATATTAGTCAAGGCTCAAATATATGTTGAGAGTAAATTTTTTTTTTGTTCCTTTAAAACTGGAAAAATTCAACTAATATTCAGGCCAATATAGTGGTTAAATTTTATTGCAGTTTTTTAATCAAAGGATTAAAATCGTGAAAAAAATACATAACATTTTTATAATTCAATAATAATTCTATTGATATAAATATTTAAATAAAGTATTATATTAAGGAAAAAATATTTTATTAATGTAATAAATTTAGATATTATCACAAATATATGACTTGTTAAGGCAGATTTGTGCTAGAACCATTTGAACTGGCTTGCTCATCTCAAATAATGATTACCGTAATAACTCAATGTCAGTGATGGATAAGAATGTGATGTTTGGCTCATCAAACCTTTTCATGGAACAATGTACTGTACATCACAAAGAAATGAATCAGTGAAGACATAAATAATAATCCCAACTAATGAAAGAATTGGTCAAATCTTATGATACTGACAACTAAAACTGCATATATGTATGTACAGTACATTTGTATTTTTGTCATTGTTTTTTTGGAATATGTTTGGACAACCCTGACTGATGTTGATAGTTCACATGGTTCCAGTGTTAGTCTGCTTTTAAGTTGTTATTGCAACATTTTAAAAACTTCTATGGATGTTTATATTTATATTTTAAGAGCATTCAAAGATGAAGTATCTCAGCATAAAAATGTCAATGTTGTGTTTCTGTTTACATCATTGATATTGGAGCATGAAATAATAAAAATATAATCAAGTAATTGAAATATTTTAATATATTTTATGCATAATTTAACTAAGGAAAATATATTTTTTAACTACTAATTACATCATTTTTGAACTTTTTCTGTATTTATTTTAACTTATTTGCATACTCATTATCAGGAAATAAATTTAAATATAGTAAATATTATGTAATTATTATTATTTATCATATACTATCATCATCATGTACAAAAAATAAAATAATGATAAGTAATATACATTCAGTGTGTATGTATATATACCAATATATTATTTAACATTATTTTGAGAAACCATCATTATATTGATGATTTTTATTTATTATTATTTTATAATTCAGATTTATTTTTTTATAAATTATTATTTCAAATTTATTAATTTCAGCATAATGTGCATGAAGTTTATACCAAAGACACATATGTTTTTCACTGGAGGTAAAGATAAAACCATTAAGCAATGGGATGCTGATAATTTTAAAAAAATTAATACTTTGCGAGTAAGTTATATTTTAGTTAATTGTAATAAAAATTATAATTTTTATAATGTCAACATAAAAATTTTATATATATGTAAAATCTGTTTATATTATATGGTATTCATATACAGTATATAATGTACATTATTATGTTGTATAAATTTATCACATATTATAATATCATATAAAGATGGTAATGATAATACAGTTATAAGAAAATATTTTTTTTATCAGAAAACATTTCTCTAAGATATATTTATTGTATAAAAATGAATTGAAAGAATGTGAATTTTACAGGATAAATAATAAAACATTAAGTTTTAAAATTAATATTTTTAACTAAATCAATTCTTATTGTATTCTAATTATAAAATTCATTTTTGAGTTTTCATTACAAGTTTTTTTCTTTTTTATACTGGGACGAGCTATAGTTCATTTGTTTATTACCATTGGTCTTAAAAGATTTGTTGAAAAACCATAAGAAATTCAGTTTATTTTTACATAATGAACCTTCTGATCTTCCCTTATATCTTGATTTTGATTAGTCATAGTTTCTTACTTTTTCAATGTCAGAATTTAACAAATTGAAAATATTTTAAATTTTTAAAGAACCATTTGCAGATTAAGAACATAGGATTTGAATTAGTTAAATTAATAAACAAATCATTTAAATACAGAGAAAATTTTTTAAAATATATTTTTATGTAAAAATTAAAAATCATATTGTTAAATTTTCTAATTTTAACAAATTAGGAATGAATAATCAAATGGGAGATTAGTCATTTTTGAACAAGAACTTCCTAACATTTAATAATGAATTGTTGCACCTTTGTTGATTAGTTATCCTATTTGTTATTTTTGTACATATCAAAAAATTGATGAAGTGCTTAAATCATATTTAACATACACAAGCTTTATATTATTTTTTCTTGAGTGATAATTGTTTAATATATGTATACTATGATGTCTTTGTTGTACACTGAGATTTGAATATGCTAGATTTGAATGTTTTATTGCTAGTTTGATTAATCATTACATTTATATATGAAGGAATAAATAATAATAATGTATTTAATGTATTTAAATCTATTTAAATATTTATCATTATAAGTTTAAAAACTTTTCTACTAAATACATTTGCTTGGAAATATAGTTATATCTTGAATAAAGCTTTTTTAAAAATGTAATTTTATCCAAGGAAAGTAAATTTGTTAGTTCATTTTTTATTTGTGTATTTATTTACTTTACTTATTGCATGTTCTGTTTAATTTTTCAATGGTGATTTTTTCTAGAAACTGCTAAAATTTATCAAAATAATAACTATGAAAAAATAATATTTTAATAAATTTTAATTTTTTTCCTCTCTCCAATATATTGAAGCAATGCATTTAAGCTCTGTTGAATAATGATCAAAAATTAGTCTATTTTGAAAAATGTAAGAATTAATTATAATATATAGGATGTCATACATAAAATCATCTTTAGTCTTTGGAAATGATACAAATTAATTTAGGTAACATTTATTAGAAACTTTATTTTAACTTTATATAAACTTACAGAAACTTACAGAAGATGCTAAAAGTGATCTAAAATACTGATGTTGATAGGTTACTGTTTCTCTAAGTGCTTTTCTGTAGTTTGTGTATAGTTCTGTGATTAGTCTCATACACTTTTTCTTTTGAATATTCCTTATAAAATTTACAGCATTAATGTTTCATTATCTCAGTTGGGCCAATTTTAAATGGGATACCTTTTATACTGGATACTGTATTTCATTACTAACTTATTATGTTATTTGAGTAATATTTTATATTAATATGACTCTTTACTGGTATTTTGCATTCAATTACAACCTCTTCCAGCAGTTCTAACTTATTTTATTTATCAAATGTCTTTGCTTATTGCACAGCCATCTTCATGTTCTGTTAATCCATTAACATTCAATCTTAAAGATTGTTGTAAAAAGTCAGTCAAAAATGTTTGATAAGTAAAATATTTCTGCTAGAAGGTGTAGAACTGTTGTAATTGAATGTATTATACAGTATTAATTTTTATATGAAATATATTTTAATATTTAATTATAGTAATTCCATGCAGAGAAAGAAATGTATTATTTAAATTTGATATTTTGGATTGGATTGATTTTTGAGGAAACTATCTTTAAGATTAGTTTTCAAGATAGTATTCAAAAATTAAAAGTATTTGAATTGCAATAAAATTAGTATTGATTTTATTTATAATAAGTTAAACAATTATGTGCAAGTGTAACATAGCAAACTGTTAAAATGAAATGATTGTTTGAAAAACATATAGGGACATCAAAGTGAGATTTGGGCAATAGCAGTTTCACCAGATGGAAGAAGGATAGTAACCTCATCTCATGATAAATCATTACGTATTTGGTGTAAAACAGAAGAAATATTAGTGTTACAGGAAGAAGAAGAAATGGTAACTAAAATATTCTAATTATAATTTTAACTAGAAATAATTAAATTTATGTGACATAATGTAAAATGAAAAAATATAAAAAATGTTTATGATAAAGTACATTAATGCCATTTGAAATCACGATTTCTTTAATTGAAAAGTTCTCAAATTTGTATATTACTTCAAGAAAATAACTCATAGCCTACTATAAGTTGGCCAGTTCTGACTTATAAATCATGTTAAAATGTTTTTTTTTTTTTAAATCATACTTTTGCTTTTCATCGTTATTTTAATTATCTTATACTTCACTTTTTCTAAAAATTAAACTATTATTAAAAGAAAAGGTAAGAAACCAACATCATAAACTTATCATTTTTCTGAAATTAGAAGCTATTTTATTAAATTTATTTTTGATATTCTTAGTGAAAAAAGAGAAAAATAAATAAATTTTTGTAAAGATAAATTTACAAGTTATCATTTTCCTTTAATAATTGTTTAAGAGATTTTATTTAAGGGCAGAAAAATCATGTAAATGTGAAATTATAATTTTGATCATATTTAGTCATAAGTTTTAGGTTCATTTTGCATTTCTATTACTGTCTTAATATGCTAATTTATGTTTAATTATCAAGTAGATTATTTTTTATATGATATAATGAATGTAAAAAAATGTATTTTGATTTTTAGTTTTAATTTAATTACTTACAGGAAAGAGAAGAAGAATATGAAAAATCTGTTTTGGAAGAAAGCAAAGTAATTATTAATTATATGATATTTTAGAAATAAAGAATTATAATTAATTTTAAACAAGTTAATTAGTTACACAATATAATATATTTATAGTGAAGTATACATAGTTTTTATGTAAGTTTTTTTAATTAAAATTAAAAAATTGATATTTAATGAGGTATTGACACTTAAATAAATCATATTAACAGTTGTATTCCTTTAAATACTTATGTAATTTGTTTTAAATCATTTCCATAAATAAAACATTGAATATCTTAAAATTATGAAATTAACTAACTTTAAACAATGCTGAATTATCAGGCTACTTGTGATTAAATT
This sequence comes from Centruroides vittatus, assembly GCF_030686945.1. NCBI lineage: Eukaryota > Metazoa > Arthropoda > Arachnida > Scorpiones > Buthidae > Centruroides > Centruroides vittatus. The sequence continues at coordinate 1,692,972 of NW_027122405.1, read as the reverse complement.
ATTGACTACATTAATGATTAATGAATAAATTAATGGATACATTTATTTGACTAGAGATAGACAGAAGCCTACTTTTATAACCTAATATAGCCCAAAAATAACCCAATAATTCAGCAGATTGTTTGGAATTAATTAATTAAATTAGGTTATAAATTATTATTATATATATTATGAAATTAACTGTTTTAAATTTCATACATTATATTTTCAATTGTATTAATTAAAATTATTCAATAATTTATTTAATTATTTCTGGAAAATTTTGTATATTTATACAGAAAAAGTGATCTATTTTATATATTTGAAATGTTTTATTTGCACATTAATTTGTGCTCAATAGAAAAATAATACAGGTATACTTTATTTAACAATGTTCTACTTAACAACAGACTGTATATATGACAAATCTCATAAGATTATAATGGAGCTGAAAAATTTGTAGCTGCCTGTACCTTTTCTGTTTAGATATATAAATACTTATCTTTGTTACAATTGTTTCACACACAGTCTATACCAGGCCTGGCCAACCTGCGGCCCGTCGCGTTAAATCGTGTGGCTCACTAAGCGATATTATATATCTATTAAAACTTTTATTTCCTGTTATTGTATACCAAAACAAGTAAATAAATGAAAATTTGCATGTGTCATTGTTATAATGTGCAAGTTTGAGTATGAACTCTTGGTATAACAATAAATTCTTATTCATTTTGTATTTGTTTTACTTTTTTAAAAGCATGTTTGCCTAAATTGTGGCCCACCATAATGTTACACATGATCAAAGTGGCCCGCAAAACAATTTGGGTTGGCCAGGCCTAGTCTATACGAATAGTGGCTATACCATATATGTTTGTCTAAGTACACTCTCTGATGATTATTATTGCTTATTGACTCTGAATTATCTTAAGTTCATTATGAAATTAAGATAATTCAGGATTTTTATATCAATCTGTAGATGAACATAGCAGCTTGAAATTCTTTTAAATTGCTGAATTTTTTCTATTCTTTGTTAAGGATAATGAAAGAATTCTTTTGGGATATTTTCAGTTGAAATGATTCCTGCTTTAGTAATACTAAATAATTATGAATAATTACTTAAGCGTTAGATATAAACTGATATGAAACAGATATTGTAACTTACAATTACTAGATTACAATTTAGAATAAATCAATAGAAAAAATTTTATAAAGAATAATTTCTATTTGCAATATTATGGCACTGCAAGATGTACTATTATAACATATAACATATACACACTGAATATAGATGTTTTCATAATAATTAACAATAATAAAAAAATTTTGTGATTAAACACATTTTTAATTCTCACTTTGAAAAAATGAACTTGGTGAATAAATTGTTGATTTTATATTGCTTTGTGAAAGCTTTACAACCTGTAAAATTAGAATAAATAAACAAAAAAAAAAAACAAAAAATTTATTTTTCTTACAGTTATCATAAACAGGAATTAGGTAATTATTTAGTTCTTATTCATTACATATGGTGAGAGAGGGATATACATGTCCAAATTCAAACTGACACATTTTGTAGGTTGTAAGTAAAATTAGGAAAGAATTACAATAAAAGTAAGGTCTGCAATTTGAACACAAACTCATTAAATTTTACTGCAAAAATCAGCATAGTTCTACATTTATTCCTTTTTACACAAAATTATAAAAGCTTCATGTGTACTCCTCCTGTTACACAAAGAATATCTAAATGACATTCAATTTCCTGCCATGTGTTCTGCAACATCTGTGGTGTAACAAAAACAACAATGTCCAGTATGTACAAACAAAGATCATTGAGGTCATTGATTTTGGGATGTCAGCATAAACCCTGCCTTTCACATAACCCCTAAAGTCTAGATATCGTAATGTTAGGATTGCAGGTATCATGGAATGCTACAACTACATACTCCATGCATGTCAATTAATTCTATAGAAAACTTACACAGTTACCCTTCCTTTTGCAACATTTGAAATGCATTTTTTTTATGCACTGAATTTTGGCAGTGATTTAAAATATGTCAGTCTCAATCTGAACACCCCATATTTATTCAGTATTTTTTAGTTCTGTCATAATGTTGAGAAAGAGAAAATTCTCTTTGATGTTAATATAATTATAAAAAGTTTCACTAGCAGAGAGGTGATAACCAAATAAAATTGTAATAGTTTAGAATTGACATTTGTTTAACTTTTTACTTTTGAAGATGTAAGATGTTTATTATATATTAACTGAATTGTGCAAGTGGAAAGCCTCTTGACCTAATAAGTCCATTGTACATCCACAAAAAGTTATTTTAGGAGTTTGCTCTCTTTGAAAATGATAACAGATGCTTAAAAAAGAGATAGTAGACATCATCTGTGCTCGAGAAGAATGAATGTAAACAAATAAAAGTGAATGAGCGTAGGAAAACAAAGAGCATCACACTTTAAATAAGATGCAAACGTCTCCTCAATAGGGTCATAGAAACAAGAAGCTTGAGGAAGAAGATTTCAGTTGGCACAAATGCTTGCAACATTGATTAAAACAAGTTATAATGCCAATCAAAAACTGTTCATTATATATAGGAACTATGCAATGAAAGATCTTCAGATTGAAGAAAATTCTCCTCATTACTTCTTCATTGGTAAATTGCTTTGAAAATATTAAAGTTATGTTCAAGAAAGATTTATTGAAATCATAATTTTCTACTCTTCAATGTAAGAATATATGACATAATAAAACTTTTATTATTTTTTCTTCACTTATAATTATTATTTATTGTAAGTTAGTAGATAGATAAAAATTCTTAGCCCATTAAATATACATTCAAAATAATCAGAATGAATATTAAAATTCTAATTCGTTTTTTAAATTCATACTTCAAAAAATGCATTCATTTTTAAATAAAGTTAATTATTAAGATATTGTACTTTATACTATGTAATATTTTGTCTTGGTTGACAGGATACAGAAGAACCAGATGAAGAAAGTGGATTAGCTTGTAAGAAAACAATAGAAACAATAAAATCTGTAAGAGATATTATTTCATTAATCAACACCATAAATATTAAAGCATTACTTTACTTTAAATAATAATAATAATATATTTATTAAGGCAGAACAAATTATAGAAGCTCTTGACATATATACTGAAGAAACATCCAAGTATGAATTATATAAAAAAGAATGTGAAATTTCTAGAAAAGAGGTATTTATTATTTTCTATATAATTTATTTTCATAATTTGAAATTAATTTTCAACAGAATTAAAACCCCTTATTAAATATATATGTATTTATAACTACTATGTGTTATTGACATGTTATACACAGTTAAGATATTTTTATCAGATAAATTCAGCAATATTAGTCAGCTTAATTGGTTATTTATCTAACCAGTAATATTATAACATAAAATGTACAGCATCATTTCAACATTTGTCTACTGCATATTTAAGAAAATTCACTTTCTATATAATTCCTAATAAAGATAATATTTCTGTAAGAAATAATGGAAAAACTAACCAATATTCAAATTGTTTTTAGGAATGGTATTAGATTCAGATAACAGGATATGGCTGTATTATAGTGCCAACTTTCATTATATTTCCAAATCAAAGTTGAGTTTGTTGTGAAAAATTATATTAAATTTATGTAACCGCATTAATTAATATATTCCAATAATTTCTTAACTATGCACTTAATATTATATGGATAGTGATGATTTTTATAAATTATTTAAAAAAATTATGACTAAAAATTAAAAGTATTTGAAAATTAATCTTTTAGATAAAGTAATTTAATATATGTATGTATTTTCTATTTAATTTTAATTTTTTATATATTTTAGTTACCACAACCTCTTCCTCATGTTATGTTCTCATTATATGATGTTACTAGTCCAATTGAATTCATGTTGGAAGTTGTAAAAAGAATTAAATCTAGGTAAATAATTGCTTTTATTTAAAATTAATTTTAAAGTTTATTAAACTTGTGTAAACAGATTAGAATTATGAATTGAAATCAGTCCTTTTGTATTCTCGACTGTAATGTAGAAAAAATTTTATCTTTTATTTGTCATTAGTTATATGTTTGTCAGATATCATCATTAATATATCTATTGTAGATGCTATACTCTTCATTAGCACTTACTTTAAACTGTCATTTAATTAGGCTCATTTTGTACTTGTAAAGAAAATGTTTCAATACATGACTTCTTAAAATAAATTATTAAAATTAAATTTTAATCTAAAGTTTTAGAATTAAGGATGATAATAATTTAAGTTTAAACAAACTGTACTTTATTTAAATCCTTGAAAATAAAAATTTATTTCAGTTCATTACATATAGATATTTTCTAAAGAAATGGTAGAATTTTATATCCTGTATATTCTCTGTTTAAGCTTGAAGTTATTAAAAATATAAATCTTAAAGATCACATTAAATGATGTTTAACATAAAATGATTGCTGGATTGTATTAGGCTACTGTAATGCTACTATTAATAATTAAATGTTAAGTAATCACAAAGTTGTGGGTTTAAGTCATGCTTTGGGCCAATTCTTTTCTCCTAGATCTTTCTAAATTAATTATTAAAACATTGATTTAATTATATTTATTAAATTTATCAAGAGATGGCACCTAATGTCTACCTCTAGGCCAAATTACTTAACACTTAATTGTTAGTAGTAGCATTAATATAGCCCAATATAATCCAGCAATTGGCATTGAAATTATTAAAACATATTTAATTTTGTGTCTAGATTGAATTTATGTCTAAGTTGATTTAATTTAATTCATTTCATATAAGTTTTGTAGTTGTTATAACATACATTTAAAATGAAGACTAGATTATTACTAAAAATGTTTTTATTTTATTATTGCAGTGAATTAGAGAAAGCTCTATTATTGTTACCATTTAATTATATTGAGAAATTCCTTCTTGTTTTATGTGAATTATTAGAAAAAGGCTGGGAAACTGAGATAGTTTGTCGTTGTGTGCATTTTTTAGTAAGGTAAGTATTATAAAAGTATATTATCATCAGTAACATTTTATAGGAAAATATATTGATATAATATTTAATGTAAAAGACAACTGCTTTATAACTGCTGTTTCAAGTTTTCGCTTATATAAAATATAGATTTCTTAATGCAATCATGTAAAATTCCGTATTTAAGTATATTATTATTTTTTAAATCTATTTTTGTTGTATTTCTATACAGTTTAGACCATTTCTGAAATAGAATTTCATTAAAATTAAATTGGATGTTAAATATGTGTTAAATTAGAGTTCAAATTATAATGACTTGTTTAATAAGTTTTCCAGAAATCAATTAGATAATAATAATAGCGTGAGTCTACTGTATTATTTAATATATTAAATTTAATCAAATTTTTATTTTGTAACAAGAAACTATTTACCAAGGTAAATTAAGGTATAATTAAGGTAAATGATTACCTTAATTAATTGGACTATTAATATGCTATAATTAATAATTAGAAACTAAGTAATTTAGTACTAAAGGTAGATGTTAGGCACCATCTCTTATCGAAATTAATAATTTATTAAATAATTTAGAGCATTCTGAAAGAAAAGAACTAGTGGGACTTGAACCTGCAACCTCCACTTACCATGCAGTGTGCTTGCCAGTTATGTCGTCTGGACCTCGAGCAAGTCTTCACTTTTAGATGTATATAAATTTTAGATATAAACATTCAAGGTTACTTGAATGTTTATATCTAAACTTCCTATCATCAACTTCCTGAAGTCTACACCATTAAATTTAGATATAACCATTAATGGTTATATGTAAATTTAAATACCTCTGGAAGCAAAGACCTGCTTGGGTTCTGGATGGTATAACTGGCAAGCTCACTACATGGTAAGTGGAGGTTGTGGGTTCAAATCCCACTTCAGGCTAGTTCTTTTTTTCCAGAATATTCTAAATTATTTAATAAATTATTATAATTATTAATTTAGATAAGAGATGATGCCTAATGTCTTCTCTAGTACCAAATTACTTAGTTTCTAATTATTAATGATAGTTCAATTAATTATGGCAATCATTTGGCTTAGTATCAATACATCAGGCTTTGGAAGTGATACGATTTACTATATATTACAGCATATAAAATGCAACTATAATCTAAAAAACAAGTCAAAGAAAATCACTTGATCTCATATAGGCTAATGAATTGCCCAAATGGCCTTCAGTAGGCAACAGTGCATCTAGTCCTATCTACCCTCTATCTAGCTCTACTTTTGAATATAAAAGTTATTGTTTAATTAAATGTATTATTATTATTATTGTCACTAATTTTGACTATTTAAAACAGAATTAATATAAATTGTAGATAGATAACGTGTGATGATTTTCAAGTGAGTATTAGATGCATTCAACACTTCAAAGTTAAACAGTAGCCTTTTCTTAATACTTATATGTGTTACTACATACTGTATTTGTTATATCTTGCCTCAGTTATTATGTGGAATGGCTTAAATATATTAAATACTATTTTCCTAAATATTCTGTGCTGAAATGGAGTTGTCTTTTATACTGTAAAATATGTTAATGCTTCCAAAATAATCTTTTATGTAATTACATAAATTGATCATGTTTAAAAAATACATTTATTGCATAAAAACATATTTAATCAATACTGCAATAAATAGTAATGTGATAATGTATAACTAAGTGTTCAAAATAGGCATTCTTTTAGTTGATAGCTACCTTTTGTAACATTTTCAGAAAAATATCTTGACAACTAATTTGAAATGATGAAAATGAATATTTTAAGCTGATCAAGTATAATGAATCAAGTTATAATTTGATTCATTATAATATGTAATTTCATTACTTGTAATAAGAAATATTCCAAAAAACAAGGGGGTTTTGACTTACACTCAGTGGTGATATTCGGCGGGTTCGCACAGGTCCGGCCGAACCCGTTGTTAAAATTTTCAGTTTTCCGAGCAGGTTCGCCCAAACCTGTTGTTAAAGTTTTCCAAACGGGTTCGGGCGAACCCGTTGTTAAAATTTTCAGTTTCCCGAACCTTGTTAAACACACGGAACATTTCTCAGTGGCTTTTTTTTTTTAATATATTAAAATATGCGTATTATACTCTGTAATACTACTAAACTAGGGCCTTATACCCCGTTTGCACCGAGCATTTCAATCTAGATTGTGAGCAAGGTCAGGGTGTATGTCTTGGTGCGATCTCTCTTGACTGTTTCAATCTCGACTGAAACGAGGTTTAATCGCGATCGATTCAAGAGTGTTCTTGAAAGTAGATCCAGTCATAAGAGAGATCCCAGAATACCATGCGCGCGAGACAATACAAGATGGCTGTGGAACACGTGTCGGGCTATGGACAGGGAAAGAAAAAAGTATAATGTATCTCGAGAGATGATGACATGTGCCTATTTCTAGAAGCGCCATATTGCGGTAAAGAATTTCTCTGCCTTGAAAAAAAAAAAAGGTCGACAGCTCTAAAATACTATTGTTACCTGGCCTTCTCCCATGGCTCGTTACGTTCTAAATACGCCACTGATTGTTAGATATATGGTTGCAAGAAAAGGTATTGTATTTCTAGCCAAAACTTCCATTTCGTTTGTCGGTGATTGTCAGGGAAAAATTTTCTGCTAGCGAACCCCTTGTTAAATATTTCGAATATCACCACTGCTTACGCTAATGATACAACTATGACAGCCAGAGGACTCAGGCAGTTATGTCAGCAGCTAATACTTGGGGTACCTAGAATTAAGTCTGGGGCAGTTGAAAACACTCAGGAATATTTCACGGGTAAACTGTCCTGAATATGTTGGGCTCATTCCTCAATACTCAGCCATTCCTGTTGAGGATCTGATCAAAACCATTATGGATAGGATTAAAAGTCCTCTGGTGCCCACAAGGTGGAGAGAGTGAAAAAAATTATACAACTGTTTTATTTTGAATCGTAAAATATGTATATATGTAATCATTTTTTAAAATTTAACCATTTAATCATTGATAAAAGTCTGAGTTGTTACAACCAATTTTGATCATTTCATATAAACTATTAAAGTGAATTCAATTCAATTTTCAGTTCAATTGTTTTTCTTTGTGTTTTTGTTTGAATGTATTGATTACTAAGTACAAAGTAAAATAGTAAATACTATGAAATATTTAATACTATTAATGGTAAATCTCTTATGATTTGGTCTTAGTTTAGTTTTGTAAGACAAATGTTAAATGGATCCAATAAATTATTGAAATAAACAATGTACTTAATAAATAATTTATTACATTAATTAAGTGATTCTATATAATAAATTACCATATATCTCAGCAGATAAGACAATAGTTGAATCATAAAAAAGGCCCCCAAAATCTGTGGTCGTCTTATAGGACAGATACAAAAAAAGATTAGATTGAAATTTATATAAATTAAAACCATTATAAAAAAACAGACAAACCGTAATTATTTACTAGTAGAGAGTAGGGTATGTCCACAAAATAGAATAGCCCATACGACGTTTTGTGAATAGTAGTCATTACCCGAATGCGGAATCAGTGCGAATGTTTGCAACAATTACAAGGCAGTGCTGCCAGGTGCAAGAAAATAAAATTTGTTCATTTGAAAAATTACAAATAGGATATAATTCCGTATACGCTATACAGTATTATTATTCAGGTGATGATTGCTGATCTAAACTAAATTCATAGGCTGTTGATAGTTTGGGCGTCCTCTTATAGGACAGATATAAGCTAAAACTATAAAACTTCGACGAAAATTTATACCTAATCTTATCTGAAGGTCGTCTTATCTGCCGAGATATACAGTATTTATTATATAATTAGCACTTGTCAGTAATTAGACTAATAAGTAGAAATTAAGAATAATTAATAGATTGACAAAATATGTTTTATTGAAAAATATCACATACTTAATAAACTATATAATCTTAAAAATGTGTTATACAGTAAAACCCTGTTAACTTGGACCCTGCCAGCAACTTCACACAAATTTTTTTTGGAAAATTGTACCATAATTTTAAATTTCTGTTATAGAAAAATTATAATTCTTTATAGCTGAATGCAAAATCAAAACAACTTTAGCTAGATCTATCTACATAGTATAGTAGATAAATTGGCACTGCTGGATCTGTTATCAGCTTGCCTACTATGTTATATGTAACCATGAGGGCTCATTTTATGTAGTAAATTTAACAATATAATCTACTAAAGTTCATTAAAACTTCTGTGTGGAGTCAATCATAATAAATTACTGTACTGTATAGCCATGTTATTTTCCATATCGTTGGAGAAATACCCTGCTGGGAAGAGGACACCATTCATCCTTTATTAGTCTGAGTTAGCGGAGGTTTACTTATGTAATTTATTAATATAACAGAATTTTCCTATCAATGAAATTTTTTAAATATAAAAAAGTAAACTATTAGTAATTTGTTTACATATATTTATTAATAAATATTTTCCTTATAAATTGATATAAAAGATTTTTTGTAACAAGTCTCATAATTATTTCTTGTCTCTTGACTATATTCTGTTTGTTAAAACTGGTGTTTAAAAACAAAATATTTATCTGGGTCGTTTGAATCGTTCTTGTGTATTGTCAGAAGTAAAGATGAATAGCAATAGGATAAAGCAAAACTTTTGAATTGAATTCCAAAATTACACGGAAGCCCAATATAAGTTTTAATTCATTCCCACATGAAAACAGATGATTATTTGGAAATCAGAGTTCAGAGAAACTCATAAGTGTAATTGACGAAGAGCGGATTCGACTGTTAAGAATTGGCAAAAAAGTTCCCAATTGTCCAGCTTTACATGAACGAATTATGTTGTCAATTTTACAAGATTTTTTCCTTGAAGTTTAAAATGCCAGTAATTTTTGCGGGACAATGTGTGCATTTACGTGCATTTGATATTTTACATGTGTTTAAATGAAATAAAATTATAATTGTATTAATAAATCTAATTTTCTTTATTTTGATCTTTAAAGTCACACCTCGTCCTATATGCGAGATCACCTTATATGCAAGTAATATGGTATAACTTTTGACATAGACATCTTGTTAATTTTTCATAATCTTTATAATTAAAGTTACAAATAAATTTTCTGTTTTAAAAGGAAATTGAAATTTACTTTTGCTAATTAGTAAATGTGATATATTTTTCTAATAAAATCAACTAAATGTACCATATGTAGAAATAACCTAATCCTGTCAAATTTCAAAATTTTTGGTTCACTCAGTCCTGAAATATAATGCAAAATAGATACCAACACACCTGCGCATGCACAAACACAAATATACACCAAATTTTGTAAGGTTTTTATATATATATATAAGTATAATACACATATACATTTTTGGCTCATGGAGGATCAAAATGTTATGGAATGGCTTGAAAGAAGTAAAAGTTACATGGAGTTTTCTGGAATTTATTCACAGGTTTAATTTAACACTTAAATAGAGGCCCAGTTTTCCTCTAGGTGACACTCCTTTGTCAGATTACCTTTGCATTGCCTTTCCTTAACCCATCAGTCCAATCTAATAAAATTTTATGCTGTTAAAAATTTATTATATGTAAACATTATAAAAAACTATTTACAATGTTTAACAAATGTTTCTTTAAATATTCATATATTTGATTCATTTTTCTTTCATTTATTTTAGTGTTCACTGCAAGCAAATAATAAAAAATGAGAATTTATATTCTGTAATTGAGAACCTTCAGAAAGTAACAGAAGAACAGACAAAGTCTCTAAAAGTTAGTGAAGTATTCACAATGAGTATTATTATCTTAAAATAAAATATTTCTTTGAATAAAATCTGCAAAGTGGTAATAAAATTTCTTTTTTTTTTTTAGGATATTTACGGTTATAATCTACATGCTCTGAATTTCATGGCACAAGATATTATTGAATCAGAAGAGATTTCACTTTTCATCGATGCTTCCCGAAAATACAAAAAGAGGAGGAGAAGACAGAAGAAAATAGAGCGCGCTGTTGCAATTAATAAAATTACTATTTAATTTAAATATTTCTTAGTGTGTAATTCTATATAGATAATCAATCGTTCAACAAAATTATTCTTTAAGAAAAATACATTTTTACACAAGTTAAACAATATAAAAGTTGACAAATGCTCTTGCTCTTTCTCGGAACTCGAACAGGAGATTAGGAGGTCAGAAAGATCCTCCTAACCTCAGAAGGAAATACAATAATTTTCTTAACAGATGGCACCAAACACAATTGTATGAGGTTTTTTAAAAAAAATTTTACATTATTAATTATTTTTAAAAGGAAAAACTATTTTCAGGGTAGGAGTACGTTTCTAAAACAAACTGTAAATGCTAATAACGAGTAAACTTTTCATTAAATTTATCCCATTTGAGAAACGACCCAATCTCTATCCCGTAGACCTTTAACTACCAAAATTTAAAAGCGCCAACGTAGAAATAACTGGAGAAGTTTGAAAATTTTTGGTTCATCCGGTCCTGAGATATAATGCAAAATAGAAGCCAACACAAGTTTATAAAGTTTTTTTTTTAAATACATTTTGGGTTCATGGAGTGTCAATAAGTCGAGAAATACGAAAAAAAAACGAGAGGTCAGAATTTTTAGATCAAATATTTTCTCAAAGTATAATTACTTAACTATCCGAAATTCAAAATAGGCCTATAATTTATTTATTTCTTGAAATCACATTTTTTGTTTATTCAAAGAAAAATTTATTTGGTGCAAAAACATAGATACCTGCTGAGGATGAGATGACTTCGGATATCTACTCATAAGATAAACAGTCTTTTTAGGGAACAATAGAAAATTTTATCCAAGAAAAAAGAGGAAAAATTGTAAATAAATGAAATATAATCCATTGATGGTTATAGTAAGGCACCAACGTGTCGTGGTAGAAAAGGAATAAGTGAAAACAAGCAACTATGATCGATTTCGTTTTCTACAATATCGGGGTCATGAGAAGAATGTTCTCGTAAACAACTTTGAAGTGTAATGAAGCATTTATCACAAGTCCTCTAATTTTTAATGAATCTCCGCAATCACCATTGATTTCTAAGTTTGCTCCAGCATATACTGTTATACATAGACGAGGAAAAAAGAGATCCAAAGTTGAATTTCTTCATTATCTAAACTTCAGACGTTTGATGAACCGTAATTACGGAACGAAGAGTACTTCACATTTTGTGAACTGAATGAAGAGAAACTTCTCAAGATATTCTCTTTTGAAAACTCCAAAGACAGTAAACTTGTTCACTCAGATTCTGATAAATTTTTCTCATGGGTTTCTCCACCCAAATGTATATACGGTATTTCTTATTAAATTTGGCAAACGAAGATTTTCGACCAATTTATTCTTCTTAGTTGGATCAATGTGCCACAAACTACGATACCGAGTATATTAATAACCAATATATAATCCGACTGTTTTCGGTAGACTGCAATTCCGATATAATCGTGGTATCCATTCTGTCATACGATTTAGTAGACGAGGACTCGTCGATTCTTTTTGAGTGTCGATATTTGATATAAATATTTTAGATAATTGTCGCTATCGGGGTCACTTTCGGAAATTTGTCAAATCCTAGTACAGTAGATCCTGTTTTGAATGGAACGGAACGATGCGCCAATAGATCCAGGTGTCTTCTTTGAATGGGTGAAGCCACGGAGTACCATGGCCCATTTGTCACAATTCGCGAAAAAAATTAAAATAAGAGCTCAAAACATTGTCATCGAAAGTTTTCTTTGAGAACAATTTTAATAACAAAATTTCTTTACTATTATTTGTTTATTATTGAATGTTTTTATTGTAAACTTGAGATGATTTAAATTTTTGTTTACCCATAATGGGGCGAAAAAAACAGACTCTGTTAGCGCCCACAGGGCGGAAAGATATATCCTGTATGTATATGTATATATATATATATATCACCATAAATTTTTCATACAAGCTATCGTAAGGAAAAATCTATATATTAATAAAAAGCCATTGTTTAAATTAAATAATTTAAAATAAATTTTAATACAAATGTAATTTAAAAATTATTTTACTTATTAAATTAACAACAAAAGTAACGAAACATTTTCTCGTTAGGTGGCTTTACGAAATACGCGGGAAATCGAACTGTTGTTTTTTCTCTCATATTGTATTGATATAAGAGGTAAGTAAGGAAAAATTTTAGAATTTACGATAAATATTATTCATTTGTAACTCAAAGTGATCACGTTTTAAAGTTTTGGTAATAATTGTGGACTTTACACGACAAAAAAATTCAAAACAATGACTCTTCACGAGATATTTGCCTCCAAAGCTAGCATAATATCAGTTCAGGCATTGATCTCTTGTACGAGTGACTTGCGAGGATTACCGAATTGTGACTCACTTCCGTTTTGTCTGGTGATAGTGGCAAGAGTAGTGTTTATTCTATGAAAGTTGTCCGTCCACGTGGTGTAGTTATAACAGCTTAATTAAAAAACAACAACAACAAAAAATGGTCGTTTCTTGGTAGGCAGTTAATTGTACGAATAGACGGAGTAAAGATCACCCAGAAATTCATTTCCACAGGTAAATAAGGTAATTACACAGTTTAAAGGAATATGAGTTTTTTTTAATTGTTATTTTTTTAAAAGAAGGTGTATTTAATAGACATTCAGAAAATGCATAACATTTTTCCGGGCAATTTGTATATAAAGTGCTACAAACAAAAAATCATAAGACTACTTACCAATTCTGCACTGTCCAGCCACCATTGCTTAAGGTTGTTTTTATTGTGGAGCGGCACATTGTACGGCAGACGCATATGAAGACTGTCATGTGACTGTCAAATTCTACTACGTGCACAGTCATGGCGGCACTTCTGGTCATGATTGTTCGTGCTCCTGACAGACGCTTCCTGGAGGGGAGCAGCTGGCAGGTCGTTGAGTGTATAATGTCACTAGTTATTGATACATGTGTTCAAGAACTAGTGACGTTATACACTTGGTGGCCTGCCAGCTGCTCCCCTTTGGGAGGAGTCTGTTGGGAGCACAAACAGTTGCGACCACCGCCATGACGGGTGTACATAGGTAAAATTTTACCAATTTATGTTTATTGTTGTTATTAACTCATTTAATATGACCAGTAACATAATAATAATTCTAATTACAAAATACACACTATAGTATATTATGATATATCACGTGACTGGAGGCACTGAGAAATGTCACGTGACACTCTTCGTATGCATCTGCCGTACAATGTGCCGCTCCAAAAACAACCTTAAGCAATGGCGGCTGGAATGGTGCAGAGTCGGTAAGTAGTCCTATGATTTTTTGTTTATATCACTTTATATACGAATTGCCTGGAAAAATGTTATGCATTTTCTGAATATCTATTAAATATACCTTTTTTTAAAAAATAACAATTAAAAAAAAAACTCATATTCCCTTAAACTGTATATTTACCTTAAATAATTAGCAATATTTAATCATTTATGCATTGCAAATGAGAAATCTAAATTATAAACAATAAAGACGTTATTTTACAATTATACACGTGATACTAAAAGCTGCAAATGAAAACTTGTAAGAAATCCATAAGAAATACCATATTTACTCACATGTAAGACGACCTCGCATATAGGACGAAGTGTGACTTTAAAGATCAAAATAAAGAAAATTGGATTTATTAATACTGTTCTTATTTTATTTCGTTTAATCACAAGTAAAATATCAAATGAACGTAAATGCACGCGTTGTCCCGCAAAAATTACTGGCATTTTAAACTTTAAGGAAAAATCTTGTAAAATTGATAACATAATTTGTTAATGTAAAGCTGGACAATCAGGAACTTTTTTGTGAATTCTTAAAGGTTGAATCCACTCTTCGTCAATTACACTTATGGGTTACTCCGAATTCTGATTCGGAAACCAGAATTCGGAGTAACTCATTCCGAATCTGTTTTCACATGGAAATGGATTAAAACTTCAATCATGCTCCTGTGTGATATTAGAATTTCAATCTGGAATTCAATTCAATAAACAGGAATAGAAAAGACAAAGCTTTTTCTATTCCTGTTTATTGAAATTGAATTTCTGTTTTTTTATTCCTGTTTATCTTTACTCCTGACAATATACAAGAATGATTCAAACGACCCAGATAAAATACTTATGTTTCTAAATAGCATCCAGTAAAAAATGTGAATACACAGTTTACAAAAATTATTTGCAAAAATGCAAAGAATCTTGCTCATGTGTATAGGAGGACCTAGGAATTTGAAGCTGTGATAAATGATAAAAACCTTGTCTTATGTGTGAGTAAATATGGTATATTATGACATTATTACACAGATTTCCATTTAGTAGAAAGGAAATTCTTACAAAATGGGTAGTTGCTGTGAGATGTGAAAACTGGAAGCCTACGAAGAATAGGGAAGTACGGTGAACATTTTACTGTAGATTGTTATGAATATAAATTACATGAGGGAAGAAATGTTTTGAAATGTGATGCCATTCTGTCTGTTTTTAATTATTCCAAACATTTTATTAAACGGTCGAGAAAGAGAAGCCCACTTTGTGACATTTTAACTTCTTTACCGGAAAAAGTAAGTTTTTAAATTTGATACTGTCAATAATTTAATGTATATTGCACTATTCCTTAATAGATTTTGAAATTATTTATTAAACCTTATGCTCATAATTAATTTATTAATTATACTAGTACACAACTTTTTATGTTTTTCTTTTGATTATCAAAAAAAAAAAAAAAACATGTTTTCTAATTTATATGCACTTAATTCATTGAGGAAAAAGCTTGTAAACTAATGCTATTGTCTAATTATAGTATATTTATACAATATTTCTTTAATATATCTGTGTAGTTTAAAGAAACAAATAGAACTTTATAAATTATATGAGTTACAGGAAAGGGAAAGATTAAAATTTGCTAATAAATTATCAGGAGTACATATTAACAAAATGAGTGTTTGTTTAGCAGTTTAAACCAGTGATTAGCAATCTTTTCTGGATGTAGACTTCAAGTGACCTTCATAAGCTTCTGGTAGGCAGTATGCATCTTTTCAGGAGTTGCAGGCATTTAGCCTGCTAAGTACCAACATAAGGCCTTTTTATATTTAAATATTAAAAAAAAATGACTATTGATAAACTTCAGATTATCTGTTGTAACACTGCCAATAAATGCAGCAGACTTATCTTGTCAATGTTACTAGGTAGACAAATAGTCACAAAGTGGGCTTTACATTTAGAAACTTAATAGTCAGTGTATAATTGATCTCAATCATTCTGGCTGTACTTCAACAGTCTGATGATTGGGTGATAAGAGAGGTCACATGACTTGCCTTATGGTAACCCCATTTCATTTGTGTTGTAAATGATTCACATTCAATGTGTACACAAATGCTGTAATCAGTTTAGAAATCTTGTGTCCAAATGATCAGAACAACATATATCTATTCAACTTTACATGCATAATGAGATTAAATTTCATTTTAATTATTTGAATAAAAATAAAACTTTAATAATAAGCAACTGAATTGGAATAAAAATATAGCATTTATTATGTAATATATTAAAATGATTAATATAGCATAATTAAAAGTAATAATTAATATAATTCCATTGTTAACTCATGTTTTTGGTTATTTGATATAAAAATAATATGAAAAGTGTCATTGTATTATCTATACAGGGTGGGCCAGCGAAAACGAAACGGCAGAGTGTTCGTGTTCGTCCAAGCAAAGCGCTCGGACAGGTCGATTTTACTCTCGAGGGGACATCTTTTGCAATAAAGTTTTTGCGATTCTGAATACAACAGACAACAAAAAATTTTAAAAACTCATTTATTTTGTATTAACTAAACAAACATTTATTTCGAAAAAAATGTTTGTTTAGTTAATATTCAGAATCGCAAAAACTTTATTGCAAAAGATGTCCTCTCGAGAGTAAAATCGACCTGTCCGAGCGCTTTGCTTGGACGAACACAAACACTCTGCCGTTTCGTTTTCGCTGGCCCACCCTGTACATATATAATTGAAACGAGTTGATGATAATAATAATAATCATCATCATCAGCGCAGAGCCCAAACGGTTAGGAGTTGAAAGTTGAAATTTGGTACACAGTTGGTGTACATCACGAGAACGCACACTAAGAAGGGATTTTTCGAAATTCCTCCCCACAGAGGAGAGGAACAGGATTAAGTCTTAACACTTCTGCCAACAATGGAAGTGTTAAGAGAAAGCGATGTGCAAGACACAGATACAGTTTTTTTTGTTTTTGTGGGAAATCGAAATATTTTTAGACCCACCTAAAATTCTGTAATTAGTCTGGAAACAGGGGAACCCAATTTTTGCATTCTGTGAAAAGGTTGACTATAACGTAATAATCTTAATCTTCGCTATTGTTACTTTTGCCCGAGCAACACCAGGCCTATCTGCTAGTTTTATTAATAATTTGTTTTATGAAATATGATTTATGTATTAAGTGAATACGAAAAATATTTGAGAATATTTTTCTTAATTGTAGCATGTGTATCATTATTTCCAGTGCCCTTTCTGTGTAGTTTAGTTATTATTAATATATTGTAGATATTTATAAAATTAATGTATGACCAAAGATTTATTTTTATTATAGAAATTATTTTTCAGCTTATATGTGTTCACATTCATATGGTATTTAAAGATTTGTTTTTTATTTTTTCCTTATGTTCTCTAACATAATAAGCATTCAAAAATAATACATTTACACATGCATCTGTTTGTAACAATGTTAAAAATTTCATAGCTAAATCAAATATGATATATAAAGTTTTAGTAAATAATTGCACAGAAATAAATTTCAGTTGTGATATACCAAGAATTTGTATAATTTGTGAAAAAGTCTGAGCAATTAGAATTCATAAATTTTGTTAAATTCAACGTATTTTGAATAGTAAGAAATGAAATTAATGTTGTTTTTTAAAATTACATGTAATGTTCTTTATTTAACATTAAACTTCTTCCTAATTCTGATAATTGTATGTTGGATTACTATAAGAGAAATATTCAGTTTTTATAGCTTTATTATAATTCTTTATTTGACTTTAGTGTTTTATATTAATAATGTATATCAGTACTTATCACATATATGTGATAAGTACTGATAATTACAGAATATAAAACAATTTTATTTGTCAATAATAAATTAAACATTTTGATTTCTGTAAATACAATTCATTCTCAATATATATGTATTTTAATATGCATTTTTAAAAAATGTATTTATATGAAACTAGACAATGAATAATATCATATCAAGAGGAGCCTTTATAGTTTTAGAAGGGTGTGATCGAGTAGGAAAATCAACCCTAACACGATTTTTGGTTGAAAATCTCAGAAACAATGGAATGAAAGTAGAATCACTTCATTTTCCAAGTAAGTTTTACAAACATTTTATTATGATTATTATGATACATAAGAAACTTATTTATCAATTTTTTATTTTCAAAAATTAAAATATTAATATAAATTGAATTTTCATAAATAAGTACCAAGCATCTTATTAATAATAATAATTTTTAATAGAAACTAATAACAGGTGCTTGGTAATTGTTTAGCATTGAATTTTTATACTTGTTCATATGTATATTTACTAAAAACACAAATAAGAATGCATGCTTATTCATGGCTTAGTAAACTTTTTACATAATAAGTACTATAGAAAATGTTTTGTATTATTGATGAAAAGCAGACTGATAATTGCTTTAATTTTACAAATACATTTTGGAATAATGGAATACATCAAGTTCTTGTTTTATATGTTCTTGTTTAGTGATGTCAATAAACGATATATTGAATCCAAAATTGATAAATGTTTTTGATGTCAGTATTCTATATTTCACTATTCCATATTTTATATTTTTGTATGTTGATATACTGGAAATTGATATCAATCAGTATTTGATACTTGCTCTGCTATTTTGGTATCTGAATATTGGTATTCAGTATTTTGTATTTGATACTGATACATCAAAGAAATTTCATGTGAGGCCAGAACCTCACCCCCTGACGGGAAACTGGCTGTCGAATTAAAGCCAATAAATTGGTGACTTATTTTGTAAACAGGACTTGGGTGGTAAAGGAACAAGGTGTAAGACGATTTAATTGTCGCCTTCCCAGACCAAATTGACAAATCCCCGATTGTAGATTGTGGAAGGTAGGAGAGAGATCAACTGCTGGGGAGAGTTTGATGGTCATTTTACACAGAGTTCAAAGCGGGAATTTGCGGACCCTCTTTCGGAAGGGGAGACGGTTGAGACTGATTGGACCCAGCTGTGTCTTCTCCAAGTCAGAAAAACACATTAGACCGAAATTTACGGGACTGTCACTCTGGGAAGGGTGCAACCCAACTTTGAAGGGGAATGACCTGGACAAGGGTGTTTGGTGACCCCATGGCCTGAATTGCATCTCTGGCAACAGACCAAGGACCAATAGAGTTACAGGGGACCACTGTTCAGACCAACCAAAAAGTGGGATTTCAGGTAAAATGATATAAAAGCCCAAAATCCCAAGGACACAGGGCAGTTGTGGGAAGTTGAGATCAAGAATGCCAATCCCAGAGACCTGGACCAGGTGTATATGAAAGGACCCTCATCTCTGAACCCTAGAACAGAAGGGACAGGAGACCTGACTTCTCCGTGACAACCCTCCATCCCTCCAACTTCCAAGACTACACTGGAGATGAACTTTTCATCAAACATATTGTCTTCGACCCTCCAGAGTTGGTTCTAGGGCCTCTTCATGTAAGCATGATTTTCTATACAAATAAACGTGTTAAGCTTCAGTCTCTGTGTGAGTCTTTTTTTGCATCCAGCAACTGCTACCCCCATACATCTAAGAGACTTCTCACGTCATCCTGACAGATCGTGGGAAAAACGAGGGTCAATAGACCTTTCACTTAAGCTGAGACTGTAGGCAAGTGGCATTTGGGCCTAAAACCTTACACTCATTAAGCCCAACATCAAAATATTGGTTTAAAGTTAGCTGTTTAATAGCTGAAAAATTGATTCAGAAGGGTAAGCCACTAGTAGATGGTGAATTAATAAAAGAATGTATTGTAATTGCTTTTAATGAATATTGTCCCATGAACTTATTCGATGAAATGAGTCTTTCACATCAGACAATTGGTTGAAGAATTGTATACATAGTCAACTGTATTGTGAGTACATTGCAGACCCAATTATCTAAATACGTTTGTTACAGTTTAGCATTTGACAAAAGTACTGATCAAAGTGACTCTGTACAATTGATTATTTTCATCAAAGGAATGGATGTCAAATTTAATATAATTGAAGAAATGTTGAACTTATGCCATATGAAGGATACAACTGGCAGGGACATACTTGAGCACTTTAATTTAGCCATTGAAAAGTTAAATATTGATAGAAATAAAATTTATTCAATTACAACTGATGGTGCTCCTGCATTAATTGGTAAAAATAATGGATTTATTACTTTATTCAAACAATTGATTGATCATGGTTTTGTGTGACTAATGTTTTTTTTTTTTTGCTGTCAATAATACAGTAGTTTTTTTGTAATTTAAATTAAAGTAGTAATACAGTAGTTTTTTTGTAAAGTTTAAATTAAAATTTTTATCTGAGTAGATATTTTTAATAAAGATAAAATATGGAAAACATTTTTTTATTTTTCAATATAATATGCTTCATTTTTCTTCTGAGAACTCAAGGGCACTACCAATACATTTGCATATCTTGGGTGGTTTGCAGACCACAGGTTGAGAAACACTGCATTATCTGAATTATCTTGGGTACCTGGGTAAAAAAAAAGAGAGAATATTTGAGTTTAAAAATTTATACAGTTTATTCGAATTGTCAAACACAAGATCATGTTATTAACTCAATCACTTGGCTTTTGACTCTACCTTTATTTAGTTGAAACGGTAACTAATTTTACACATTTCGGGCTTTTGCCCCTCATCAGTCAACTGAAAACAAGAATAGGATATACAACATTAAAATTACTTTTACAAATAAATTGCGTAAATAATTTAAAATACATATATATATTTTACACGTACCAGTTTTTTGTGCCCCCCCCCCCCCCCCGATATGGCACTTGTACACACTTAAGTCTGTACATCACAAACTTGAAGAATAAGGTGATTATAGAACCATTATAAAATTTTTTTATAATGGTTCTATAATCACCTTATTCTTATTCTTATTCTTATTGTACCTTATTCTTAAAACGGTAAAACAATGTATCAAAATACACAAAGTAGAACAAAAACTTACAGTTGGTTGTATTCTATTTTCTTATTGGAGACAATAAATGTGTATTTTCTAGGCCTGTTCAGTTCACTATAAAGTTCTTTCGGGTAAATTTCTTCTCAACTGTTTGGTATAATTGGACATTGCGGAATGAAGTGATATTTCTTATTGTTCGTTATACTCAACATTTGCATAATCATGTAGAGTGGTTTTGAGATGAATCAAAGCCCTCTGGTGGTATTTTGATAGAAAAATTAAACTATAATATATTTAACCAGTTTTTATTTATATTTATACTTAGATTTTTGTTTATGCAATTTTTTGAGTTTATTATTGCTAAGCTTTCTTTGAATTTTCTATTATACGTGTCTTTTTCTTTAAATAGAATTTTTACGTTGTTTTTGTCATTGTTGCAATTATTTATAAGGCAGTGATCATGAAAAACTGATTGCATTCGATGGTATTTCATATCTGCTATGTGTTCTTTAATATGTATTTTTAATTTTCGTTTTGTTTCACTGATATAGGTATTTTGAGTTTCATGATTTTTCTTCATTTCTTTTACTTGTTATTCGAGATTTTAGTTTTTTGTATGTTGGTGCTAATTTTATATTTATTTTCTTCATTTCGTTACTTATTTCTTCGTATAATCCTTTTACGTATGGAAAACTTTTATATTTTATATCAGGGTTTTTTACTTTACTGATCTGTTTTTTGTTGGATATTATTTCTTCTATTTCTTTTTCCAATGTATTTATAAGTCGACTTGGGTATCCTTCTAGAATGAATTTCTTCCTTAAGTTATTTAAATGCTTTTGTATATTTATAGAGTTGCTGGTTCTATTTTTAATTTTTCTGTACTCCATATTGAAGACATTTTGTTTAATATATAACGGTATTTGAGAATTATAGTTAATAGTTTTAGCAATAGTGCAACAAGGTGGAGTCAAAAGCCAAGTGATTGAGTTAATAACACGATCTTGTGTTTAACAATTTGAATAAGCAATCTAGCACAACATGGTTTCTCTACGACTGAATTTACACAGTATTCAACACTGTTTTAAATTATTTTTATTTAGTAACTGTATATATAAATCTATATATTTTTTCAGATCGTAAAACAAAAACAGGAATTCTAATAGATAAATATCTGAAATGTGAAGAAGAACTAGATGATCATGCAATTCATTTGTTATTTTCTGCAAATCGTTGGGAATCAGTGTAAGTTACAAATTAAAATGGTAATTTGAAAGAAATTTTTATATTAGAATTAATTTAAATTTTTTAAAAATAGTAAATACAGTAGTGAACCGAAAATCGGAATCAATTGGGGACTGGGGTTGTTCAGATTAGGGATTTGTTCCGATTACGGTTTATGTACGAAAAAATATATTAACCTGTCCGATGTTCAAATTTTTCTCCGTTGCGTGTCGCTTCGTGTTGAATTTTCGTCAATTTTAAGCCTAACAAAAATTTTTATAATAATAATCGAGGCTATCGTATCGTTAAAAATTATTTCTGCATTTTGTACAAACAAAATAAATATATTAAAGAATATAAAAACATGAAAATTATACTTTAGAAGTAAATCTAGTATCAAAAACGTTCGATTCAGCACGACACAGTCCGACTGAAAATCGTGCCGATTACCGGTGATTCTGATTACCGGGGTTCCGATTTACGAGTCTCTACTGTATAATTTTATTCTAAGTTATATATCTTAAGTTATTCTATGTGACATTTTTTCTTTGGCAAATTTTATTCTAAACAGTAATTTCATCTTTTATTAGATTTGAACATTCTGCATTTGCATTATTAAAATTTTCTTACCTTAAGGAATAATTATAATGAGTGATTAGTATGGAACATATAAGTGACTTGAATGAAGAGCAGAATGATGTAATTATATTTTTTAAACAGAAAGTAAATTGATGACAGACATTTCCAGACATAATTGTCTTTTGATGTTTAGTTAATTGAATTTAGGCAAAGATGTAAAAAATCCTTCAAAAAGGATATTGTTTTCATTTGTGACTGTAATGCTGTAGCATTTGTTATAAAAATTGATTTAGTTTAATTTAAAGAAATTTGTTTAATTTTCTTTTTATTAAAGTTTTATTGCTTTTCGTATTTTTTTATTTTAATGAATTAAAATACTTCCTATTTTGTTGGTTATTTTTAATTGATTTAAATACAGTCGAGTTTCCATATTCACAGGATCTGTATTTACAGATGTGTGTGTTTGCAGTGGCAATTGTGAAATTTATCTTACTAAAAATTTTATTGCTGGTTACTGCATTTACTTCGAATGGCCATAGCAGTGGTTCTCAAACTTTTTGAAGTTGGGGAACACTAAACTATCGCTGCATTTTCCACAGAACACTTACAATACATCAGCTTTAAAGCAGGGTGGCAAACCTTTTTGAAATCAAGAACACATGGTCTAGTAGATGACAACATTGGCATTTGCTAATTACATTCCCATACAAAAATTATGTTACATTGTATTGATTTTTCTTTTGCGACAATTTTTAATTATATGTTTGTTTTTCGCGGAACACTTGAAGTGGCTTCATGGAGCATGGATTGAGAACCACTGAACCATAAGGTATGTTCATCTTCACTGTCATAAGTGAGTGTCATCTGATAGGATGGCTTGCGATGCTTTGTTTGCTTCCTAGGGTATGCTTTGTTTTTAACTATATAATAAAATTTTGATACTGTATTTTCAGAAACATGGGTCTTAAAATATTACTTATTTTTATAAAATGCAATTAAAATCTTTTAAACATTTTTCTGTTAATAGCAAATGGTTGTGCAAGTGTTAGATATACATAGAAAACATCAAAAGCTATTTAGATGAAAGTACAGATTTTTACACAAGTGTTGATGTACTGTACAGAGGCCCGTACTGATCTAACTATATATTAGATCTGAAATGTGACCTGATAGTGACCTGATTGTATATTAATGACAAAATAACTGAATCTTATACTTTTTCCATATTTTGGTACTCTACTGCAGGGATGGGCAACCCACGGCCCACAGTAATATTTTTTGCGGCCCGGGTCACATAAAATATGAATAAATATATCAATTTCTCAGCTTAAAGAAGTATGCAGAAAAAATTCAAATGTTATTTTCTACAACTTATGTATGTGAATATTTTTTCTGCAATGAATTTAGTAAAAATTAAAACAAGAAACCAGCTAACAGACACACCAAAACTAATTTAAAACTAGCAGTGACTAATATTTAATCAGATATTTCTGATATATTATGTTTACATCAGTTTCAGAAGCTAAATTAAGCATACCCATGCTAATTTATAATTATATATGAATAAATAATTGTAATTTACTGACTTTTTTCTTCTTTTTTTGTGTGTCAGTTCAAAAGTTTTGAAATGCGGCTCTTACATAGAAAAAGGTTCCCATCCCTGCTCAACTGTGTGCTTTTTCTACACTCATGTCCACAATTAAAGCAACACACAGAAACAATTCATCCAAATGCTTTCTTTGAGGCATGCCTGATAAGTTACTGATGTATCAGAAATACTTCTTCACTTTTATCAGAAAAGATTTCACTTGTATATATAGTGCATTACATATTGTTTCACAAGTGCACTGATATAATTCACCACCATATATCTATAAAATGGTTCTCATTGAATTTCTGTAAATAAACTTTATCAGATTTAGATTTTGTATATGTAATTTAAATTTTTAAATATTCCTTTTCATTTATAAATTGGCACAACTGTGCTTCATTCCTCTGGTACTCCTACTGGAATATATATATTCTTCCTCAGTTCCTCCTATAGAACAATTCTCACTTTTTCCAGAGCTCTGAATATCTAGTTTACAGACTTTCCATTCTCCATCTTGCTTATTGCTCTCTCTGAACTGTTTGTCTGAGAATTTTCCATTAAATCAAATAACCAAGAGGTTATTTTGATTTACTACACTTTGTTTAATATACTGTCCTTCCTATATTTCATTTTATTTTTTATATTAAGAAACACTTCAAAATATTGTTTTTGTCTTTTTTGAATATTGTTCATTTTTTTAATCAAACGTTCCATTTCCTCAATCTGCCTTGCTGTGCTTTGATATTTTGCCAATCTAGAAATCATCAAAAAGTTATATTAATATTATGCTTGCAAAATCTCCAAAGTAGATATACTAGTTCTGGGATATAACAATGCTAGATTCCAGAACTAGACAGAGCTGTGAGAATAAGTATGATTAGCACTTACTGTGTTAATGAATATTAATAAGATCTCAAAAATTTTTTAAATCTTTATTTTATAGATCTGAAATGTGTAATTTAATAAATACAGGCACAACATTAATTGTTGATAGATACGCTTATTCAGGAGTGGCTTATTCTGCTTCAAAAAAGGTTAGAAATTTATTAAATATTTTATCTATAAATTTTTTATTATTATTATTTTTTTATTATTATTATTTTTTTAAATAAATTTTGTAAATTTAAAAATAGTATTTATATTTTATCAATCAACTTAATTTTCGTTTTTCAGTTATATTATTTATTTTTAATTAGGCCTATTGTTTGGGGGTAATTTCTTTCTTATCGGGGTATTACAATTGTAAATTTACAGAATGAAAGAATAAATGTTAAAGGAAAAGAAAATTAAAAACCAGATGTGAGGAGCAATATGCTAAAAACTAAATTATTTTTATATGATAAGCATATTGTAAAATAACAGATAATTCATACCAAATACCATTATATGATATAAATTTAATGTCATTTTTGAAGAATATTAAAACATTTTTCTGTTTCTCTGTTGATTAAATATGAATAAGAAGTTGAATTTCCAAAAGTTTCATTTCCATATAATTTTTTTATATATTTGATAAAGTCTTGTTTAATAAATACACTTTTAACCTGGTTAACTCAATTTGAGTTAACCAGGTTAAAAGTTTAATTCAAAGTCCAAATTTTTTCCCTGACCAAATTGGTCAGGAAAAAAATTTGGACTTTGAATTAAAAAGTTTTGAGTCATGAAGGTTTGGCTAAAAATTAAGATTTTGTGCATTGGCTTATTGGTCTTATTATGCAGAATTGTTGTGTCAATGTAAACCTCTCAGTGTTGTATAGAAACTTGAAAAACACTTAACCGAATGGGTAAATAAGCTACTGAGAAATGCTTTCCTGAATGGTTGAGCTGTTTACTCCTAAGTGTTTAGTAAGGATTTTTTAAATTGTGTGATATTATATGCCAAAAATTGATCTGTTTTTTTTTTAATCACAAAAAAGTAATTCTTTACAATTGTTATATTTTTAAAATTTTCCTGCAAAGGTTAAAATTTATATATAGAATTGGACTATAGTAATTTTTTTTAAATTAATTTATCAAAACTTTATTTATTTATTATGTCAGCTAGTTGGCGAAATCAGTAATGAAATAAAACAAAAAACTGTTTAAAAAAAAAAGCAGATTTAAATGAGAATTACAGTATCTAAGTCACATGCCACCCTTGCCCACTGTCACATGACAATGTTTATTTTTAGTCATATGTCTATTGAAAGTTTCTGATTTGTTTATTTGATAGATGAATATTAATTATTATATTTAAATTAAAATTCTGGAGAGTTTACAAACACTGTATCAAAACCCCATTTGAGTTAAACCATTTGAGGAGTTTGATTTAACATGTAAATTCCAATGCTGGGCAGTTGGGGAAAGAAAATGACTCTGAGTTTTCCCAGTTCAAGTTAACCCGTTACACTGTAACTTTAAAAAATTATTTTGTTGTTAGATTTGCCACATTCTTAATTTGTATAATTTGAATCTTATTATAAATTTTGATTTATTAGATCTTATGTTAATAATAATTTAACAAATTCTGTTATTTATTTATTTACATTTTTATTCTTACATTACATTAGATAATATTAATGAACACAAACAATTAAAAAAATGTTTGAATTTTTAGGGATTAGATGTAAATTGGTGTAAACAGCCTGAAATTGGTCTCCCTTCTCCTGATCTTGTAATATTCTTAGATATACTTCCACATAAAGTTTTCAAGAGATGTGAGTTTGGTAAAGAACGTTATGAAAAATTAGAACTTCAGATAAAAGCAAGAGAAAATTTCCTTTCATTAAAAGAAGATAACTGGAAGGTATATTTACATTCATTAGATTGTGTAATTATTATTATTTCTTTTTAGGAATGATTATAGAAAACAATTAACTGCTACAAGCATAAAATTTTTTGAAATGTGTGATCTTGCTAATCTGAACTAATTATTATATGAGATGGTTAGATTAACAGGATTATATGCAGATGGATCATTTTAATCAATCCAGTGGAATAACTCAAAAAATATGCATCCTACAGAAAATCATTAGAACATAAATGTTAGACTTCAAAAGGGGGCTATAAGTTGGGACTAAGGGTTTCATTATAGATGCTGCTAAAATCAGTGGAAATAGGATAAACTTCATTTTCTTAAATGGAAACTCCCATTTTTTATTGCATATTCTGTTTACAATTGAAATAAAAAATGAACTTTACCCCCATTTTTTACTGATTTTAGTGCCATCTATGATGAAAGCAATAGTCCCATCTTGTAGTCTCCTTAAAGTTTAACATTTATCTTTCAATGATCTTTTGTAGGATGCATAGTTTTTGAGTTATTCCATTGGATTGATTAAAATGGTCCACCCAGTATAAAGAAAAGAAGCCAAAATAACTACAGATAAAAATAGAAATGTTAGGTCAAGGACTGAAAACACTGAGTTAAAAAATCAACCATAATGCATTCTGACTTCTCAGATCCATCCACAATGCAAATTTTGTGTCATGGCACTTTCAAAAATGTGCACAGTTCATTTTTGTGTATTCAATAAGACCAAAAAGCAAATTTTATGTCAAGATTCTTTTAATAATCAATCAAAATGCTATCTGGCAATGTCAAAAGGGCCACATGTTGTGGGGACTTATTAATGCAGTTGTGATGCAATGTGATAAAAATATCTGTGCAAAAATAAGTAATATATTTCTTTATTATTTTCAATAAAATCAAATTCTAATCTACATTGAGAATTATACCAGGAATAAACAGTTAGTGACATTAATCTCATGTCTAAGCCTTAAATTTCTAAGACAAACCTCTATTTATCATTATTTCTTATTAATAATTAATATAAAAACTTGTGAGTTGTCTCTTTGTGGGTGTGTCATTATTAAAAACAAATTTGCAATTTTATTGACAAAGTGACTTACAAATAAATTTCTTATTTGACTTAAATATATAATATTTTTTTGGATATCTAGGATTTTATTTATTATATTTAGGTATCAAGGATTTATAAACAAAACGATTAACAGCAAATTTACTTCTTGACTATGAATTATAAAAGAAAATAGTTAGTTTATTGTACTATAGTTCTATTAATCCTATAACATTGTGTGATAGGAATTTTCATCGATGAGTATTTTTTTATTAATAAACATTTTTCAGAATTAGTTCTTTGGTGGAAATTATACATAAGTTATGTTTTAAAAATATCTGTGCAAATATAAGTAACAAATTTTTGCACAAATATTTTTACTACATTGAGTTGTGGCTGCATTAATAAGTATCCACAATGTCTTGTAATGTTTTCAAATTGCCAGATTGCATTTTGATTGATTATTTAAAGAATATTGACACAAATTTTGCTTTGTGGTCTTATTAAATATGTCAAAATACATTTAAGTGCATTTTTGAAAGTGTCACAACACAAAATTTTCATTGTGGCTGGATCTGAGAAATCAGAACACATTGTGGTTGATTTTCTTTAACAATGAGCATTTTCAGTCTCTGAGCCTAACAGATGTATTTTAAAAGTTACACACCTTGAAGGAGGCATGGAATCAAATGAAAGTTTATTAGTGCAAACATAATGACAATGGTAATAAGCAATTACAGTATAATATTGAAGCAAAGGGACAATTTTCAGTGGAACAATGGGAGCTTTAATATCTTATAAGACCTCCTTTTGTCTGGATTATACTGAATTACGATCAGACATGGAGACATACAGGCATATATCTATTCTATAATTATAGATGTTCCAACTGCTACTCCAAACACTTCATACTTATAGATGAATGAAGCTGGTATTCCATCAGGTTCCACAAATGTGTGATGTATGACAAATCCGGAGACTAGGCAGATTAAGGAAGTGTAACAATATGACTGAGACATTCTTGGGAAACTCTGTGTGTGCAGCTGAGCATTATCTTGCTGGAAAATGGCTATTTACAGCCCTGAAAGGCAACTTGTGGGGGTGCAGGATTTCCTGAACATGTCACAGTGTCATCAATGTCCTTTGCATCACTACTAAAGGATTGAATGTTAAACTAGATGGCTCTCCAGACCAGCATGCCAGCTGTGGGGCAATGTCATTCAATAGTAAAGACAGAAGACAGGATTGAAATATTTACTGATAGTGAATGCTTCAATCCATGAACTAAAACAGTGTTCATTTATTCCCAAACAGAATTGCAATTTGCCATTAAAAACAATACATTAGAAATCCATAATAGACCATTCTTCTCTGTCATGGACCACTGTAAACTAAGTCAACAATGTTGGTATGCAGGATTCAGAGCAGTGTTTGTGCATGCAAATGTTATAGTGTGATGATTCGTGACGAGGTGTAACGGTTTCCGCGAACAGACCAACACAAAATAATAATCGAAACACGTTACTTTTAACAAAGGTACGATTTTATTCTCGCCAGAAAGAACAGAAGCAGGTTCTTTATGGATCCCAACTTTACAAAGAAAGGCTCCTTTTTTTTACAGTCTAAAAAGCGCACTCGAAACGGAACCCGACAAAATTATACGCGTGCAGATCTTAAAACTAAACTTATCCTACTTATAACTAAAGGGAGGAACAATATATACATGTAGATAAAAATAGTCGAAGATTGAAATACTTGGTGGGATACCACTCTTGAGTCCTGTTTGATTATTTTATAGGCTTCCCGTGTTCTTGGTGAATCTCTCACTCCCCTGTCGTATCCTTTCCTTTTTTTCTGCTGCTCACTTATCCGCCTTGGTCGAGAGCTTCCTTTTCACACCTTCACTCTCCACAGTCCAGTCGAAAAAGTGATTCACTTTTCATTCCTCGAGACCCACGGCGCCGTCCCTTCTATTGTTCTATACGTTGTCTCTTTCTTAGAAACGATAATCCCACCCAAAGGGTAAAAAGGAGTGGTGGGGAAAGTAAAGGAGGATAGATAATACAAAAGAAACAAAGGAATTGCTAACACTAACTTATATTACATATTAAAAACATATAAAATACGCAAATAACATGGCCGACAGCCACAATAGAAAGAGACAAGGTTTTGTAGCAAGGCTTCCATGTGTCTCTGGATAGTGAGATGTCATTGCAGCTGTTTGTGCTTGTCTCCTCCTAGTGTTCTCTCTGAAGTGTCTGAAGCCTGTTTGCTATGTTTGTGTTCCCTGATGTATCCACTGACCCAACACCTCATTACAGTCAGATCAGAACAGCTTAAATGGCTGGCATTTTGGTAAATGACTATCTTGCTTCTCTCACTCTGATGTTACAACCTTTCTGAAACTCTCAGCTGTCTGTAAATGTCTTTGACTGCATGATATAGGCATACCTAGCATTCAAAAATCTCCAAATAAATACATACATTGAAAATTCTGAAGATTGTGAGCCTCTGCAAGCCTTTTTATAAGATACTGAGGTAGCAATTTTAAGTATTCTGGTGGCATTAACTAGCATCAATTGGACCATAACTGTAATAATTTACATGCTTGTCTGAGGCAACTGTATGTCAACTTTTTCAATAATCAGTTTTATGTGGGTGTGTAACTTTTTGTTAATGAGTGTATGCGCCAAATATATTACATATTAAAGTGTGAAGTATATGTTAATTTTAAAAATTCATTTGCTTTTTTTAACAAGCAAATAAATATTTGTAAGTACTGTTAATTAACTAAAATTAACATGTCTGCATCAGAAATTTTATTTTGCTGGATGGATTTATCTTTCTGTTCAAAGGCAAAGTTTAAAAATTGTTCAAATATTCTTAAAAATGATTGTTGTTTGTTGTTCAAAATTTATATATATAAAACTTTAAACTCCATTTAAAAAAGATTATAAACATAATTAATTATCTAATATTGTAATTTCTGTTATCTAATAATAATCTAATATTCTAATAATTATCTGAGATCTTTGAGAAAGAATATATTATAAGCTTAATCAATATTATTTACAGGATGAAATTGTATAAAATTTAAAAGTGGATTTAAAACATTTGATTTGATTAATTTATAACACATGATGATGATCCATAGTTACAGTGGATTATAATTTTATATAGTATTTATATTACAGTGCACAAATTTTAATTAAAGCAATTGCAATATTACTGTAAAATATAGAAAATAGAGAATAAGAAATTTTTTAAATGCATATGAAAAATTGTTTTTATATACAGTAAAACCTGTTCAAAATGGAACCTTAATAAAACAGAAACCTGCCGAACTGAAAAAAAATATTCTGTACTGTGCAAGTCCAGTTTACACAGGTTTTACTGTATTTTTTAGAAATTAATTATTTCATTAAATATCATACTGTTAAGTTCCTAACAATGAAATAATCATTTCAGATTGTAGATGCTGATATTCCACTTTCAGAACTTCAAAATATTGTTAAAGAATGTGTTGAAGAAGTTTTAAGGAAAAATTTAGGTCATTTAAAAAAGCTGTGGATGGATCCTGTAAATAAATAAATAAAAAATTTGAACATATCTGTTTATATTTAAAATGTTAAATTGTTCAATGAATTTTAATCTGGTTTTAATTCAATGTAATATACCAGGTAAATATATAATATTTGAAAAAATGAATTATGATTTTTCAATGTGAAAATTAAGAAAGATTTACAAAAGTTAATGATTAATATATTTTGAATTTTAAGTTTTTGTACATTATTTCTATGGCAATTTGACTGTTTAATAATTACTGCATATAATTCAAAATTGATAAAAATTTACAAATATAGTTTAAATTTTAAGATAATTGTTATTATGTAAATGTATTTTTTAATAATAAAAATATTGTATGCAACTACATAAAAACTTAATTTAAAATCAAAGGTGATTGTAATTGAAAAAACTATTTTTGTAATTAAGTGAGGACTTGCTGGAGTTGAATTTAAATAAATTTTTACTAATATTAAATAACAAAATCATCCTTTCAAAATAATTTTTAACATTTCATTAAAATTACGAATAATTTTTTAATTTTGTGTCGATTAATTAATGAAAATAAAAATCATTATAAAAGAACAAATCTTAAAAATCAAAATATTTATTTTATGTAAAATTGTTAGTATTTATGCTTTTCTTTTTCTACTTTTTGGAGGTTTTTGAACTTGCATTTTCTTTTTCAATTCTTCTTTAACTTCTATATCACCTTCTGCTTCATCAAGCTGTGATAACAATTCTCTAAAAAATTCAAAATATTATATTTGGATTTAATATTAATAGAAATATTATAAATATTATAAAGAATATATTATATTAGAAATATAAAGTATTTATAAATTTTTAATAATTCAATTTCTTATAAGTAATTACAAGTATAGAAAGAAAATGTTTTAATAAAATTTAATCAATTTTTTGTAATTATAACACTGTTTTTTCCTTTTACTAAGGAAAATTCAATTATGTATTTAAAAAATGATTGAGAACAATCCTTTAGTATTAAAATACTTTTAAATGTCACACATGAAAACTTTAATGTGGAAGTTTGAAAGAAATTTGAAAGTTAAATATAGTAGAATCTACTTTTTGTAATCACTTTGAAACTTTTTCTGCTGGTTATAATGTGATGACAACCAATTGATAGCACTAAGTGTGGTAACACTTAGTGCTATCAATTAATGCTAGTAAATAAGATTACGATCAAATTTCCATTAATTATATTGACTCTGACATTAAAAGGGCAGATTAAAACAGTTAAAAATTGTGTAACTTGTAAATAATAATAAATTTTTGTTTTTAGGACATGTTAATTTTGATTAAACAATTGATAATGATATCTACAATATTCCAATAAGTGAATTATACTGTATTATGATATAAAATGTAACCAAATATACATCCGTTTGAAATTATTTTGAAAAGATTTTAGAAGGAATAAATTAAAAAATAGAATTTATATTAATAATAATAATATTAGCACAACTTTAAGTTATATGATTAAAACAAACTTATTTGCTGTATTAATCTAGATTATGTCAACTATTTACACTGATCTTTATATTGCTTTCCACTTAAATTATCGTCATTAATTGTCTGAAACGTTACTTTGATGATATTAAAAATTTTTTAATGTAAACAAACATTCAGCAGAATAGTTAACTTAGATTTTTCAAATAGATTACAATGAAGTTTGTAAGATGTATATTCTGATCAATGAAGTTTTATCGATGTATGTAACATATATGAAATGGTTATGAAATGTAATATTATATTTTTTACATAATTATACATAACACTTTTACAATGTTTTCTTATGAAGATATATACATTATTAAGAAATGCCTTTACAATACTTTCTCTACAAATATCAAATACAGGTATACCTCGAGTTATGTTGTTCTCGATTATATGTCGTTTGTCAAAAAAGTATATGGAAAAATAAAAATCAAGCTTAAGTCATTTTATTCGACTTTACATCTGTCCACCACAAATACTGAAGTCGTAATATCACTAGAAAAGCATTAAAAGCACATAAAGTCATATTAAAATTTGTACATTTACAGTAAATGTTAATATAATCATCATAAATCCTAGAGAACGAAACATGAAAACATGTGTTTCTGTGTTGTCATCTTATTTAGCAGTCTAGGTGCTCATTATTGGCGTTTTCCACCGTAGTTTCGACTTACGTTGTACTTACTTCGTATTTACGTTGACTTCCATCGTATTTACTTGCCTCTCCTGGAACCAATTACCAACTTAAGGTGAGGTATACCTGTATTTAAATAGTTCTGTATCTTATTAAAATTTTGTACTAAGCCATCATTAACTAATTATACCATATGTTGTTACTAGTGATGTAACGAATAGTATATTCGGCCTCAGCCAAATACCGAATATTTGGCCAGGAGCGTGACCGAATACCGAATATTCGGCCAAACTATTCGGCTTGATTAACGCACATATAAAAATTATCGCGCAAACCTCATTATGCAAGGATCGCGCACCCTGCTCTCTATTGGCCCGATGTCACCGATTTTTTCTTCCAGTAGGTCTAAATTATTTAAATGTATTAATTAAATTATAATTATTAAAGTTAATATGAGATTGAACCTAACGTCTACCTCTAGTGCCAAATTGGTTTATAATTTATGTAATAGCTGTAAATAGCCCGATATGATTCGGCAGTTGTTGGTATTTAGATGTAAGTTATAACTTATAAGTTATTTTATTTGCAATCGATCTTTTTAACTTTTTAATTAAGCAGTAAAATTTTATTTTTACTACATATTTGTAGACTGAATAGTACCCTAAGGATATATACTTTAGTGGGGACATA
The DNA here is from genome assembly GCF_030686945.1 of Centruroides vittatus. Taxonomy (NCBI): domain Eukaryota; kingdom Metazoa; phylum Arthropoda; class Arachnida; order Scorpiones; family Buthidae; genus Centruroides; species Centruroides vittatus. The sequence goes on along the minus strand of NW_027122405.1, from coordinate 1,658,085 downwards.
TGGTCTAGTTTCTCCCCAGATGTGAAACAGTTCAAGTATATTATTGTGGGGTTTCTATTTGTGAAGTTTTGTGATATTTTGTTGCTATTGTTTTTGTCAATATTTTTAAAATTAACATGATTTTAAATGTTATCTTTTGCATATAATGAGAAATGCCCATTCTTTGCTTTATATATAAAATAAATTATATAGTAGTTACTCATCTTCTAGAAATAAATAATTCTTTCATTAAATACGATAAGTTTCAATAAAACTATATTTCCTTACTGAAGAGACAATATAAAATAAAATAATCAACCATTCCAACTTCAGCAAAAATTCTTTAATCCTAAGAACGTTTTCAAACGCATTAAGCGTCCATCTTCAGTTACATCTTTAAATTAAATATGAAATTCGAACAAATATTACATAAATTAACGGTACGATTACAATAAATAAATAAATACATAAAAATAAAAAATAAAAATAAAATAAAATAAAATAAAATAAACAGGATTATCGTAATTTACAAAATTATGTCAATATTTCATCAACAAATAAAAATAAAATAAAAATAAAACAAAAAATAAAAACGAAACTAAAAAACAACGTGCGGTTTAAACCAATCACGGATTATCGCTATATTTCTTTACAAATGCCTTCATCCGTCATTAAAGATTTAAAACAATATCAGCTCTAGGATTTATCGTACTTCTATGTTTAGCCCAAATCATCGCACAAAGATTTCCAAGCTGTGGAAAGCCCATCAGCGTCCCTATAATTAATGCATTGCGTACTTCTCTGCGCTCTGTGGATCTCCAATTTTTCGAAAAATTTTATTGCGTGTCTCGATCTAGTAGCCCTGATGATAGAGGCTTGGTCCCAAAAGACCGTGATGCCTTGCTGCTTAGCATAACTGGCCAGGACGGTACTATCAACTGATTTTTCCACCGATCGCTTGTGTTCATTAATCCTCTTTTTTAAATTTCTCAAAGTTGCCCCTATATATACTAATTTAGAATCGAACCTATGATCCCTTAATGGTATCGAATAAATTCCTGTTAGTGAGTTACGCTCATACTTCATCTTATCATTCCTTAAAAGCTTGTATATGGTCGGATTACGTCGATAAATAACCTGCAAATTCCTACTCTTGGAAATCCTTTTAACTAACGGCTTAAGAAAAGGAATGTAATCGAGGATCACTTTCTCTCTTGGTTGGTTTCTACTCCCACTCGTTCGGTTATGGTGTTTCTTGATGAGAGCATCTATTTTTTCTGTTCTGTAGCCATGTTGCAAAGCCGTTGTTCGGATGTATTGTAGCTCTTTAATTGTATCTAAAACATTGGTGCAGTGTGTGTGCGCTCTCTGTATCCACGAGCGAAATACTGCCATCTTGATATGCCCCGGGTCTGCAGAGTTCCTAGGGATAACGATTGGGACTGATATCGGTTTCCGATAGACATTCGTGCAGATTTCCCCTCCTACACATGTTATAGTGAGATCCAAGAAATTAACACTATTATAACTTTGCTGATCTAACTCTAGAGTTAAACCATAGGGGTTTTGATTCATTAAATCTATAAACTTTTTGATGTTGCGATTGTCCTTCCACACGATAAAGATGTCGTCCACGTATCTCACGTATAATAAAATATCATCTCCTACTATCGGGAGAATACTGCTTTCTAGCTTGCGGAGTACCAATTCGCAGAGTATATAAGACATAGGGCTACCCATCGGTACTCCTCGCCCCTGTATATAAGTTTTGTCCTCGAAGCCAAAGAAAGATGTGTGACATATCAAGTCCGCTAATTCCAAGATCTGGGTGTGGTACTTTGCAGCGTTCTTAATATTGGCGAATAAAAAGTCCCGCAAGGCACAAAAGCAAGGAGGCAGCTTGATGGAAGGGTATAATGCCTTGTAATCTAATACCGTTAAACACTCCTCATTCATGAGCGTAACATCCTCAAGTTTTTGGATCAATTCTATCGAGTTTTTGATCGAAAACGGCGAAACTTGCATATTACTTTGTATAAATTTAAGAAGTACTTTTTCTATCTTGAACGTCGGAGCATTACACTTTTCTACTACAGGGCGTAATTGGGAACCTGTTTTATGCGTTTTTCCGAAAGCAAACATTCTCGGAGTCCTGGGAGCTTGTAAAGTGGCAGCATCCATATGTAGCAATTTCGCTAGAGGAGTTAGGGTGAATCTTATCACTCTTTGTTGCAATGCTTCCAAGTAATTATTCGGGGCAAGATGACATTCCGTGCTGTCGATGTATTCATTTAACTTTTCCCTATACGAGCTTCGTTTGATGAGTACAAGACCTTTCGATTTGTCCGCCTTTAAGAGAACCACATCATTTTTTTGGAGCCATTCCTTTGTTTCCTTAATGCGCTGTTGGAAAACTATATTTGTTGAGTTGTTACGTTTTACTTTTTCGGCATATATTCTTGTTTTCCATCTGTAATAATCCTGTGTGGTTAATTTCATACCCTTTATGAGATTTTCAACGTTTGGTATAATACTTTCCGGGCGTATTAGCGGTGTCGGAGCAAAAGAAGGGCCGTGCTCCAAGGCGTCAATTAAACACTGCGGTGGAATAATGTTGTCCCAAGCGGTTAGAAATATATCTTTTTTTACCCTCGGTTTAATATTTTGGCATTTAAAAAGCCATTTTAGCTTTTTAACGTACTTGCGTTTTAGCCTTGTTTTCAAGGAAAACTCCAAATCAATCACCCTACTGTTGACTTCCTCGAGGATAGCTTGATCTTTCGCATATAAATCATTCTCCAAATTTATGGTGGTACGTAACAACCCATAATACCGCCTTCTTGCAATTCTAATCGCCTTATTGAGGCATAAGAACTTTAATTTTGGTAACAAACTGCGACAATCCAAAGGAAGATTGATGCGATGAATTGACATTGGAAAAACTCCGTTTAAACGGCACTGTATAAGAAATTCGAACTTCATTCTTGCCTTGCATAATTTCAGAACGACCTTTCTATAAGTTTTGGCCGGCGGAGCCATTTTTGCTGAAGTTGGAATGGTTGATTATTTTATTTTATATTGTCTCTTCAGTAAGGAAATATAGTTTTATTTATTCAGTTAATGGCTATTTAATTTAAAGTTTCAATAAAACGTTTTGTAAATCATTTTAAAATATCGTAAAAAAGATTAAAATATACAAGAATACGAATATAACATAATTAACTAAACAATAACACTAATGCCCAATACGTTCTAACCTACATGCCATCAATGCCATAAGATATCGGGCAAGATAAAGGCTATATTATTATTTAATTACGAAATAATTTACTAGAGTTAAACGCTATTTCTTATTAACTGTTAATAATTATAATTTAATGTTTAGCATTAATAAAAGTTTTCAAAATGATTAATTTACTGTGTTTTTGTTATTTCTTACTCCTGTTTTTAGGTATTCGGTATTCGGCCGAATAGCGAAAAATAGGCCGAATAGGCCGAATACTGGGTAGTAACCGAATATTCGTTACATCACTAGTTGTTACTAAAATAACATTTTCATGTTTATAGTTCATCTTTATTTGCATTGTAACATTAGCTACAATATACAGTAATTTCAAAACAATTATTATTTTCTATATATCTTTGTGTCAAGTTATCGCAGTTTAGAATTTTACAATATATCGAAAAATGAACATCCTGTGTATAAAATTTTAGCATTTATCCAAGCACAGGGTAAATGTTACTTTTCCAGTACTGCATGTTTCATTGCATGTTTACACTAAAATAAATTGATTAAAAAAGGGAGAATGTTTAATTCACACAGTAGTACTATAGCCATGTGTAAATTTTTTCAGTCTCTTTTAAGTGCAAAGATGGAGGGAGTCAGTTTAAGAACATTTACCATAATGTATAAGAAAATCTGACTGTAAAGGATTAATACAAAAGTTTGTTTTATTTTGCTAGAGTACCGTATTTTACGGACTATAAGACGCACCTTAATTTTTAAACAATTTTTTAAAAAAATACCTATAAGACACACCTGAATTCCGGAGGCAATTTTTCGAAGAAAAAGTGTGTCTTATAGTCCATAAAATACGGTATATGTTCTATGTCTTGGTTTTGGTACAGCTGGCAAGTGTTATGAAATTACATTTTTCTTGTAAATTCTGTTTCATTTTCCATAAAGTGTAATCATTTCACAGTAGTGTTTGAGTGTAAGACATTACCACAGTGCTCTATCAATTAACAGATTGTATAATGTTGGCTATTTTATGAGGACATTGGTATTGTGTGTTATCACAATTTGTGAATATTGCATTTTTAATTTACATTTTGTTTTTGATTGGAAAATTTATGTACCTTGCAGAACTTTTGCTTGTTTTATACATGTTTCTTTTGGATGAATTAATTTATTGTACTGTAAATACTGCAGTGAAACTAATATACCAAAGACCATGTATATTATTGTTCAATGCTGAAAAGATATTTTTTGCACCTGGATAAATATTAAAGTGAATATCTTGAATAATTTCACATATATCTGTAAATGTTTGAATTCCAATTTACAGCATTCTATTTTGATCATGTTTTGTTTATCATGTTTATAATATTACTTGTTATTATAAACTAAGTAATTTTTACTGTTCCTAAAATTATACTTATAATAATGAAAATATCTAAATATTTCATTTTGTTTACAATATTTTGATATATAAAGATTATTCTCAATAAACTTTTACACCTGATTTCAATGGAAGGATGCAAATTACAGATTTTGTTTCATTAAAGACAAACATTTTAGACCATATCAGCCTATGGAGAGAGAATTTATTGTCTAAGTGGATTTGTGAATTTAAGAGTGAATTTCTGGCTAGCATCTTGCCATATGGTAAGATGTCAGTTTATTCCAAAAGAGATTTGGATTTGAATGATTCTTAGTTTATAATCAGTAGTTTATAATCATTTGTTATCTTTCACTTACACTGACCAAAAATTTGTTTTGTCAGGGTTGTTCTTAGTGAGTAAAATTGTAATCAATGTTATATTGCCTTAATATCCTAATGCTTTGCATTGAAAAATCAGTAAATGAAATGCCTGAATTGTCCATCTTTGAGTAAACACTAATGAGAGAAAAATTTAATTAAATTTAGGATTAATATTTTTTTATGGAGTTTTTACAGACTGTTATTTATTTTACAGACATGTTTAAAACAAATTAACAAATTAATGTTGTGTATATATATATTAGAATAAGAATAAATTTTAAATTCAAATATAAATAATATAATCATTATACTCAATATTAATATAGTTTTCTCCTTGTGATAAATTGTCATATAATTTGTTTAGGAATACTTTAGACACACCACAGTTAGCATCCTGAAAATAAATATAATTGTTGAAAATCAATAATAACATTTATTTTTCATTTGTAATTATTTATTACATATTTTCCATGTGCAGGTATTCCTTGTATAACATGGTAGTTAATTCCAAAAAAGTGCTGTCTGTAAAACAAAGGACTAATGCAAACGTGGGGTTAGGTTCCAGAAATTAGTAACAAAAAAGAATAGTATACTTTTGCTAAGAGAAATATTTTTATTAAAGCAACCGATAATTTATTTTTAATTAATAATTAATTAACAATCACAATTAAAAGTACTATATTGTGCCTTAATATTAGTTTTAGTTAAATGAGGGCGTTTTCTTTTTACAAAGTATCATTAAGATAACCAAAGGTTATTAGTGCAATAATAGAACTAAACCACAAGAGCAGATGAATTTTACATCTGGTCAACACATCTAGAGCAAAAGGTTAGAACCTTTTTCTCCTCTACCTCCAGACCAAGACATTTATTCCCCTTCATGACCAGAGTTCTCATAATTCCTGACAGTGAAATTAATGGAAAGTTCTTTTGAGTAACAGATGTTAGACCCTACTTACATACAGTAGAGAGTTGTTTATCCAAATCACTTGGGGCCTGGGGTTGCTCGGATAACTGATTATGTACGAAAAAATATATTAACCTGTCCGATGTTAAAATTTTTCTCCGTTGCATGTCGCTTCATGTTTATTTTCGTCGATTTTAAACCTAATGAAAATTTTTATAATAATAATCGAGGCTATTGTATCATTAAAAATTATTTCTTTATTTTGTACAAACAAAATAAATATATTGAAAAATATAAAAACATAAAAATTATACTTTAGAAGTAAATCTATTATCAAAAAAGTTTGATTTGGCACGACACAGTCCGACTGGAAAGCATTCGGATAAACGACTCTACTGTATTCGTATTTGTTATTTTTATCTTGAAAATTTGTTCTAGCAGATTATGTTTGTTCAGTTGAGTATCAAGCAACTTTTTTTTAGAATTTGTGTTTGAGTACTGAGATACCGCCATATTTCATTCATCAATTTTACTAATGATTGCTTACCTACAGTTTAAAAAAGTTTAATATGCCCTTATCTAAAAATTTTTGTATAATCTTCATTTATAGTAAAGTTTATTTAAAGATCTATAAAAAGAAAACACAGTGACAGTTTTAATTGCTAGTCTAAAAGCAATGACAACAACACCTTGAATAAAAGAAAAATATCAAATAATGAAGTTTACACAAAATTTGTGAAATTTTGTACAGAGGATTTCCAAAATAGTGCTAGAGTGAAACAGTGTTGTAGAAGTACCATGTTGTACAAAGGATACCTGTATATTTTACCATGAAGAGTTGAATAAAACTTTCTCTATCCACAGATTTTTGGCTCCGGATTAGGATTTCTCTGATATCTATTTTATCTTGTAATAATTCTCTCATTATCTCTAAAGGATGATCTGTAATTTATATCATTATCATCAGATATTAGTGTTATAAACAATAAACTGTTTATGGTATAATTGCAATTATATACATTAAAACTAATTAATGTTTCTAAAGATATTTTTTCTTTTGAATTAAATAGTTTATTGTGTATTTTTAAAAAAAAGGTTATTTTTTAAAAATACACAATAAACTATTCAATTAGTCAGTTGAAGTGGTTTTAGTAGATAACAAAATATTAATATACAGTGAAATTCCATTAACTTGGCAGTGTCAGGACTTACGTGGTGCCAGTTTATTGAATATGCTGCTTTATTGGATGATGGATGTTTTTCTGGTTTTTTTCAATTCCCCGGACACAATTTTACATATCTTTCGCATGTAAAATTGTACAAACTCACCTTTTATGATTGTTTAATGTACCATTTCAATTTTTCCAAGTATTCCTACCCTTGGTTGGCTTGAAACAAGAACACTGTTCTTACTTTGTGCTTTGTACACTTTTATTGCATATAAATACAGATGCACTCAAAATTATCAAAGAACATTAACAGTATTGTAATGTTTCCATGATAATTATTGATTCCAAGTATCATAAATATTTCTCTTCTGATATCAAACCCATATACCAATTGAAAAATCATGCATAACTGGTTTTACCTAGCATGTCATGTCATCTTGGTCTTTCTCTGTTTCCACAATGCCGGGTTAAAGAAACTTCACTGTAAATTGATGCATTACTATATCTTTTAATCTATAATTGAATATTTTTCTTTAATAATTGAGATTCCATTGACTCAATGGACTCAATAGACTCTCAATTAAACTCCCAATGGAGTCTATTGAGTCCATTGAGGCAAAATTTCCATTTAAATAGTATGAAACCATAGTCAATTCTGTATGTAATAAAAATATTGTATTTATTAATTATCTAAATAGTTTCATTAGACTCTTTCTAATCTGGCTATTCCTAGCATAGGGAATCTAAATTAACAAGAGTGCCTGATTACTGGGTATTTATAGGCCTAAAGACTATGTAAAAGCAATGAATGATGTGACCTGTTGCTCTTTGGCATTAATTCTTTTGAATGCAGGCAGGCAAGTGAGTGGTTTGCTGACATGCAGTACTGTACATAGAAATGAAACTCAAGTAAACAAGAAAATCAGGACTGTGACATGACTAACATTTTCATGAAAACAACAGCTCTTGGCAAACACACTGGTGATATGATCCAGAACTTAATAATCTGGCATAATAAGAGTGTACTGAATTTACAGTTATTATTTTCTGTTTAAGTTTCCTTAAGAGTAGCTATTTCTCATTTATTCTCTTTTATATTTTCGTAAAATTGTGGCTGCACCTATACTAATACTCTCTGAAAGTTTGCTGTTAAAAATTACTCTCTAAATTAAATTGCTATCATTTTAAATATTAAAATTTTTAGATAAACACCATTTACACAAAAATTAAAGTATATGGAGTTATAATATATTAATGGTTTCAGTTTATTTTAAAAATAGTTTCTATCTGTAGCAATTGACTATAATTTTGCCAAGAGAACAACTTACAACATCAATCTTAGGATATTGCTTCAAATTACATTTTAATTATATGAACATGAAGTTTTAGAATGGGACACATGTACAGTACAATCAAGTACAGACATTCATAAGTTCAAATCTAATTTTTATTTAAATGTAGGTTGGCAAAATAAGAGTAGAATTTCTAATATGACATCTTGTATATGTTATGAAATTTTGTTATTTGATTTTTTTTATTTGAAATTTTGTTATTGAAATTTCATATTTCTACTGCTATTTTTTTAGTTGGTTTGTTTGTTCCAGTAAAATCCAGTAGAACATCAATTAAAATTTTTGTTAGAATATTTAAATGTAAAAACCATTAGAATGCTATTAGAAATTGGTTTCAATTGGATTTTACAATACAGAAGAAACTAATGGAGCATCATTAGAATTTTCTAGTGAATTTTTATTGATTCCTATTGTTTTTTAACCTGGACAATTGAAGCCAGGTCTCTAGAATGGCAAATGATGCCTGTACTGCTTTGCATAACCAGTTTAGAGCATTTTAGTTTAGTTTAGCAACAGTTTAGTTACAGCATTAAATAATTCTATATTTTCTTGTTATTTTTTAATTAAATTTAAAAAATACAAACTTTTATTTCGTCTTACAAGTCCTATTTTTGTTTGATTAATTCTCTTAGGCCAGCTTCCAAATTTAACTGATAGTGTAAAGTTAAATTTTCTTCTAATATTACGAACAGTTTGGACAAATTCTTTATTAACACAAGTACCCTATAAAATAATAATTATTTTAAAAAAGTAGAATAAAAAAATATATGTAAATATAATTTTATACCTCTAAATCCAATTCTTTTAAAGTTTTGGAGCTTGCTTTTAGAATTGACAGAGCTGATGTAGTATCAAGAGGATTATATGCCAGCTTTTTAAAATTTAAATAATTAAATAAAATAAATGAGACCAAAAATAAGAAAATAATATTTTACTTTAAATATTTGGAGAGAGTTGTTTCTTGCAAGACTCTTAGCTATCAGTTTTGCTCCTTTACCATTAATACAATTAAATGACAGATCAAGTTCTTGCAAAGTTTTATTTGCAGCAAGCATTTCTCTGATTGACTGTGCCACATCATCATTAAATCTATTGTGTTTAAGATGAAGAACTTCCAGTTTTGTATTATGCTGAAGAAAAAAATGTGCAAAAACTTTACATTATGATTTAAATTAAGCCTGGCCAACCCATGGCCCACCAATTATTCTTACTCGCTCTATGTTTGATGACATGCAGAAATGTAATACTTATTTCATATGATTAAAATACATAACTTCAATGAACAGTCTAGATTTCAATGCATATAACCACATTTAGGAAGCTTTAAATATAATTATTGCCCCCAGAGAAATATTACTTGTAGTGACTCACCATGCAGCATCTTAGGGTTGCCAATATGAAGAGTTTCTGACAAGGAATGGTATATTAATATAAAAAGCAAATGATATATCCAGTGTCACTAAGATGGTAGATTCTGTACTAAATCTAGTAAAATATTTTTTATTCTTTTCTAACTGTGGCTCACAGAACAATTTTGATGGGCCAGGCTTGATTTAAATGATGGAATTAAATAATAATGATTTATTCATATGTGATATAAAGTATATATCAGATATTCTTGAAATTAAACTTAATAATTCTATCAGAAAGTCTACTACAGATTTCTCAGCAACAAATTTCCTGTTAAAAATGAAACAAATATAAACTCCTCTGTTGAAGAAGTTTGTATTTAGATCTTTCATTTTTAAGGAATTATGTAAAATTAAATGAGAGGTCTCTTGTCTCTAATGACAATTGAGTTAGTCATAAGTTAACCATTAACCAATGAACATTTAAGGTACTGTACATATTTAAAGTAAAATGATTGGCTATTGGTTAACTTCTGTTTTTCTGACAATTAATCTAGTTTGAGAAATCTTGTTTAATAAATTTTGTTACTACTTAACATTTATTATAAAATTCAGGAAATATAATTAAACAAACAGTTATTTTTAAATTTAAGTATATTTTAATGTTTACTTTGAAACATTGTGTTCAGTTTTATACAGGACATTCCACTCAAAAGTACCCAATTTTAATTCACCATGAAAAAATGAGTGGTTTAAGATATATAAAAGTAACAAGTGGCATCTGTTTGGAAAACAGATCAGAAAATTAAAATCTGAAGTTGAATTGTGAGAATTATTGTTTATTCATGGCTTTGCCACAGGAGAAAGTGCAGGTCATGGTCTGATATGCCCAATTGCATGGTCACCAAGATCTCCAGATCTGACCTGCACTTAAAAATTTGTATTTGTTTTATTTGTTTGGCCACAGATTTTGAAGGTCTCTGACCAAAGTTGTATAAACCATACAACTTTGGTCAGAGACCTTCAAAATCTTAAAGAGCACACATCATTGCAGCCATTGCTATTGTGAGACAGGACATGCTGCAGCGTACATAGTGGGAAATCACCTACCACCTTGATGTCACTGTGGCTGCTGAAGTGTATATAAAGATGTGATGAGTTTTTCTCTCATATAAAATCTTTAGAGAACTTATATTTTTAACCATTAATTTTTTATAGCCAAATCAAATTGGGTACTTTTGAGCAGAACAACCTGTATTATCAATTATTACATTTTGCAATTACTAATATTATCAGATATTCAAAAAAATTATTCAAAATAGGTTTATTAAATTATCTATTTACAATAATGTTTAATCAAATCTAATTGAATATTTTAATGTAATTAACAATTTCAACACTATATTGATTTTGTTAATTTAATGCCTATTTTAATTATGAGAGTAAAGTCTTGTTTACTAGTTTTTAATATACATATGAATATGCTGGCCATATATTGAGGTGGTAAAGTTTGGCCTTTCATTCTAGGAGATTTAGATTTGAGTCAGGATTGGATTCCTAAATTTTCTTGGATGATTCAACCCATATATATTGGTTCCACCATTCAACCACTATGACTCTAGTTTAACTAATGATGGGATGAAAAAAAAACATTGTTATGACTGCAGAGAAAAATTTGTATTTGTTTAAATACTGCACATTTGCATTTGCACAAACAAATATACACACACACACACACTTACACAATAATCAAAACATGAAATCACTTGTGAGAAATAGAATGAAGAGTTTAGTACATCTTAAGTCAACTGTACTTATTACTATCCTGCTATATGTTGTGTTAATTCTTGAACATTTACTTTGCTATAGACTCAAAATTTGAAATTAAATAAATAAGCTATGGACAATCTTTACAAGACCAAATTTTGATTCTTTTCTTAACTGTATGAGCAGAATTGTCAGGTAATCAATTACCTTAAAGATTTCATGGAAACTGCTTTTTAGTTCATCCAAATACTTTGGTCTTTACTGAAATAACTTTTTATATTTACAGTTTTTTCTCTTACATACACATCTTGCAAACTTCTGCTTATTGAAAAAAATTGCACCCATAAACCTATAAAGGCTTGTTTATAAACTTTGAAACTGTTTAAGACAGTGAAGTATGCATGCTTGTTTGTGCATGTGGGCATATATGCTACAGGTAACTTGCAAAGTTGGATAATGTTAAGATTACCTGAATAATGTCAACCTTATTCAAAAACATGCTTGGAAGTTTATCCTGATAATGTCATTATCTATAATACTTGGATAATGTTCATTGTGAGATTTTTAAACCCTATAAACATTTTGCATAATGGTTTCTATAAAAAAAAATGGTGGTAAAATTGCAAATAAATATACGATACTTTAAGCTTATGTAAGAAATCAGTTCTCAGTGTGTATTGAAAAACTGGTATCTCTCAATAACATTAGAAATAAAGAAAGATCTTTTGAGATATTAGTTGTATACAATTATTTTCTTGAAGTCAGGGAATCAAGAAATGCTTTTGCAAGACTACATGTGAAGAAAAAAGTTAAAGTGCAGAGTTTCAGGAATTTTTTGCAATAGCAAGTGTCATTCATGTCTTGATTGCAAAATTAAGTAGAGGTACAGTAACATTTAATGCAGACTTTTTAAATTCAATGTTAAGTTTTTGACATTAAATAATCACTAATAATAATTTGATTTGTGTTTTTAAATTGATGATGATTTAATCAATTATTTTAATTTTTTGACTTAAAATAGTTGTATCTCTTTCTATGATTGTGTGTTTAATTTTGCAATTGTTATTTAACATTATCCAAACCTTGGTGGGAAATGTCACAGTTATCAGGATAAAGTTGAAAATTAAATGATTTTCTCCCTATTTTGATGTTCATCCTTCTGACTTGCATAAAGTTAACATTTCCCAGATTTTTTCACATTATCTATAACATATGTACAGTACAAACACACTATGTTTTAAATAAAAAATTGTTTAATTTTGTTTAATTTATATTTTTTTCATTAGACAGTCAATATCATAAGTACCATATATTATCAACGTAGATATTGAAGATATGGAGAAAATATATTATAGTACAGTAGAGTGTCATTTATCCGAAAGCGTTCTAGTTGGACTGTGTCGTGCTGAATTGAACGTTTTTGATACTAGATTAATTTCCAAAATAATTTTTTTGTTTTTATATTTTTCAATATATTTATTTTGTTTGTACAAAATAAAGAAATAATTTTTAACGATACAATAGCCACGATTATTATTTTTAAAAATTTACATTAGACTTAACATCGACGAAAATTCAATGCGTAGCGACATGAAACGGAAAAAAATTTCAACATGGGATAGGTTAATATGATTTTTTGTATATAATCGGTTATCTGAAAAATAAGTTATCCGAACAACCCCAGTCCCCAATTGATTCGGATAAACGATGCTCTACTATATTACATAGAAATATTATTTTACTTCAAATTCATCTTAACACAATTTAATAATAAAGAAAAGTTATTAACTTTTAGCCCCAACATCAGGCAAATAGCTCCACTTCCATATATATCATTCCAACTTAAGTTTAATCTTTTCAAAACTGGATTCTCTGCTAAAATTGTAATATAAAGCATTAAAATAAATTTAAACATCAAATTTAGTATAATCAATTAATTAAATGGCAATGGAATCTTTGTGTTCATGAAAAAATTGACTTAATGCTTAATAATACTTGTACTGTTTTTACCATCACGACTTGGTGCATATACACACTGTATATGCACATAGTCGAATAACTTGTGTATTTCTAGTCAAATATTCATTGCCTTTAAAAACAGATAAAAGAACACACAGTTTCAGAATACACAAATATTTGTACTATTTAAACTTTTCTCAAATTAATTTTTTTATATGTTTTGTACAAGATTTTTAATTTATGCATTTATTTATACTGTTTGTGCTCATCTATAAGTTCTTTCGGTACCCATCTTGCACAAATTTTTGAAACCAAGTTGGATTATAGCATATGTGGAGCCATGGCTGATGTGCAAATGGTTTGCTACATAATCAACTGTCAATTCTCTGGAATCAGTTCACATGCATGCTCAATAGTGTTATCATTCACGGCCATGGATAGGCATCTGGTACCTTCTCCAAGGCTAACACTCGTGTGGCCTTCTTTGAACTTCTGTATCCATTCAAACACACTTCTTCGCAACAAAATGCTTTTGCCATACTGTGCACAAAGTCATAAATAAATATTGGCACCAGACACACTCAGACCATAAAAAGTGAATCACTACATGCTGCTTGTCTTTGGTGCAAATAACAAGTGGGGCTGACATTGTTTCCCATACTGCAGTCAACTGACATTACAAGTGCAAACCTGCACAGTGGTGACAGAAGAATCAGCCCTCTCGTGTGACAAGCATTAAAAAGTCAGTGTTGCGATCAGACATTTCATATAATCAGAGTGTGGATAATTTTTAACTTGATAATGACAATGAAAATTTCTCATATAATTTATTCAAATTCATTCAGATAATGAGTAATATGTCATTAAGCTTGGATGTTTTTGCCAACCAAGAGAGAATGGATATTGGATGACTAAGCTGGTTAAAGTATTAGGAACTACACTAGAAATTCAGGTTTGATTCTATGGAAGTTTTTTTTTTTTGAGTGGGTTGCGAAAAGTCCTTATGGCCATATTCACAACCAAGAATCAAGAGTTAAAGTTAGAAATTAACCAATTACCATTCACTTTACTTTTAGTATATAAATTCTTATTGGTTAACTTTTAACTCTAACTCTTGATTCTTGGTTGTGAATACAATCTTAATGTTCAGAGTAGAGAATAAAAACAAAAAATCAAGAGTATATTGAAATACTGTGATGTTCATAAGGTTTTAAAATTTAATATACAATGACCATTCCATGTTTGATATGACATAAGTGAGGTCCAACAGTACTTATTTTATTATTTAATAGTTTATTATCTAACAGACCAAGTTTCAGAGTAACAAATGGATAGTCAAAATTAGTTTTGTACCAATGAAAAGAACACTTGTTGATTAATCAGAATGAGCAAAAAAATATTGATTTTCTGTAAAATTGACTTGATCCCTATTCATCTGAAGTTGTATTGAATAACATTAAGGTTAGAAGATTTATTCGAAATATGTAAAATTTGTCACAAGTTTGTCAATGATGCTAAGTGTTGACATTCCATCAAATTCTTATCAGGAAGCTGGCCTGAATTGCGTATAGCAGCAAACAAACAAAAATTTTACCTAGAATTTTAACCTAGCAACAAACAAAAATTTTACATTTGTAAAATTTTTGTTTGTTGCTAGGTTAAAATTCTTACAGAAAATTAACACTTTTATTATTGAATTTGATTAAAGAATAAATGTTCTACCAAATGGTGAAAAATCTTCAGTTTCCAATTTGTTACTCTGAAACTTGCTCATAAGTAGTAAAAAAACCATACATGTAATAATTATTTAAAAGACAAAATTAATACTGTACTTTTATGATCAGAGGTGAATTTTCTAACTCAGATTATTTATTTATATAATAAATTTTTATGTTCAAATTTTATTTATTCTAAAAATATTACTTATAATAATTTTTTGGAAAATTTTATTCCCCTGAAGAAACATTTAACATCTTTATGTATAATATCATTTACAATTTATATTTACCTAATAACTGTCCTATAATAGTTCCACCAACTTTGGATAGGTAGTTATGGCTTAAATCTAATTCAATTAAAGATTGGCTCATCTAAATTGAAAATAAATAGCATTTATTTTTATATAATGTGTATAAAATCATTCAGATGTATGAATATTTACTTTTATGCCATCTGCTAATAACTGTGTTTGATCTTGATATATTTTATTATCTATATGACATTTTTATAAATCTTAATGCATTCTCATTGAATAAACATAATATTAAAATTATTTTTTTATACTTACGGGATAAGTTAATGCTCTCAATATAGAAAGATGTTTTTAACAAAGTACTAATTGCTTCACTTCCGTCATTACACACCTGATTATATGATAAATTCTAATAATAATAATAATAATTTGGAATTTTATGATGATGATGATGAGTAAAATTGAGAGCCTCAATATAAAAATATTTGAAAAGGAGTTAAATTAACTTACTAGGTTTGTAATGAAAACATTTTTTTTCATTAAAGTAACCAAATGTGAAGCTCCTTCACCATCTATGTTATTTCCTGTAAGTCGTAGATCATTAACAGAAGAATTCATCTAATAAAAAATAAGTTATTTTATAATAAGCAATAATATAACTATACTGCAAGATTTAAACTGTAGAGCATTATAAAGATTTCAAAGAGATTTTTGTAGGTTTTTCTTTTTCCAGTGTTTTATTTCCAAAAATCTCCTCCTTGCTTAAATTCTCTGCAATATTAGACACTGGGTAGAAATAACGGTGATTAGGAAGTCTTTGATACCTGATTACATGTCCTATAGAGTGGGAAACCGATTGTGCTAATGGTTTGTTGAAATATACAGTATGGTTTTTAATTCTTTTATTGCTTTAGCATATTTTTATCTTTTATCTTATAGGGCTTGAGTTTTATTATTGATTGAATTTTATTGGGCTTCAGTAATCTTTACGATGCATTTTACAAGGGGATGTGGAGTGTTTACAGAAATGTTACCTAATTCCAGGCTTATTTCTTTTTTGCTCTTTCTGCTTTGTGGGCAATAAGAGGGTCTCCTTTTAGCATGTCCATTATGGGTTCGGCCAGGCCCACTATGGGCGGCCAGGTGGTAAGGGACGGGGGCCAACATATCTGGTCGGACCACCCCCTGAAAAATTCCTGGAGATTTTTCTACCCAGTCCCCAGAATGGTAGGCTGCCACCTTGACCGCTCAGCCATCCGGCCTAAACATAATTCTATGCTTTTTTTTTTTTAACTCTCCACCTTGTGGGCACTAAGAGGACCTCTTTTTTTGACAGGCCCATTATGGGTTCGGCCAGGTGGTGAGGGACGGGGCTGACATATCCGAATCCAAAAAATTCCTGGGGATTTTCGACCCAGTCCAGATTTGATCCCGAGTTCCCCAGAGTGGTAGGCTTCCATCTTGACCGCTCGGCCATCCGGCCGTTTGTAATTCTATGCTATCGACCTTTAGGTAACAGAAAGATTCACTATTGTTTTCTGAAGTGTTGCATAGCGAATTGTACTGTTTGTCATTGCTTTGTACGTTGCATGTGTAATTAATTAAATAATGTAAATTCAGTATCCTTCGCTGTCTGTAATTCCAGAGATATGCATTACATAATTTGTGGATGATCACAATGTTATTAATAAGGTGAATGGATAAGAGATGTATTTTACTTAGGAGCAATAATCAAATTGTAAAAAATAAATAAATTTACCAATGATTAATTAGTTAATAGAGAGGTTGCGGCCTCAATCAAGGACATGAAAAAGAGCTTAATGTCTGCATGATGGAGAATTTCAGTCTGGAGTTTCCAGGATATTTCGAAGCAACATCCTCCACGGCGGTAGACAAGCCTTATCTTTAAATCTAATAATTGCTCAACGATTTATATCTAATTAGAACGAGGTACAGTTTATGATCGAACTGAAAAATGTTAATATTTAAAATAGAATACGTTGAAATTTTAGTACACTCGGGCAATGTCGTTGTAATATCCCAACGAAGGCCGGATGGCCGAGCGATTAAGATGTCAGCCTACCGCTCTGGCGACCTGGAAACGAATCCAGACGAGTTGAAAACCCCCAGGATTTTTTCGGAAGGTAGTCTATCTCAAATTTATCGGGCGTCTTCCCTCATTACCCGGCTGTCCCATTGTGGGTCTGACCAAACATTGTGGGCAGAAAGAGTAGTTTAAAAATATATATCTCGATGAAAAATAAAATCAACAGTCAAAACGCTATTATTTTAAATGCAAATAACAAGGAAAATTATAGTAAAACAAAAAATATTCGAAATTGTCTATAACTGCTTCAACAGAGGACAATTCGGAAAAAAAAACTGCGCTCTCCTCTGCGGGAATATTTTTAATCGTTTTTATTTAAAATCTGAAAAAAATATACAGATTTTAAATTCAGTTTTGTTGGTAAATTAAGTAACTTTTTCGGTCAGCCTTTTCTTGCATTAATGAGCAGCGAAGTTTTAATCTATATATATAATCGAGACGAGTTGGTAATAATAATAATCAGCGCAAAGCCCAAACGGTTAGGAGTGGAAAGTTGAAATTTGGTAGAGAGTTAGGGTACGTCACAAGAACGCACACTAAGAAGGGATTTTTCGAAATTCCTTCCCACGGGGGAGAGGGACAGGATTAAGGCTTAACACTTCCATCAACAATGGAAGTGTCAAGTAACAATGGAAGTGTCAAATAACAATGGAAGTATTACGTAACAATGGAATTGTTAGAGAAAGCGACGTGCAAGATGCAAATGCAGTTTTTTTTCGTTTTTGCGGGAAATTGAACATATTTTTAGACCCCTCTAAAAATTCTCTAATTAGTATGGAAACAGGGGGACCCAATTCTTGCATTTTGTGAAAACGGGTAAGGTTGACTATAACGTAATAATCTTAATCTTCGCTGTCGTTACTTTTGCCCGAGCAACGCCGGGCCTACCTGCTAGTTTCTTTATATTTTTGTGACAAATGACTGAAATTGTAATCTTTCTCAGATTAAAGGAACTCTTAAAAATGGAGCAGATGATTATCTACTAAAGATTAATCATCCACTCGTATAAATACTGGTGCAGTATACAATTCACTCACATTAACCTTTGAAAAACCAGTGATAATTTAATTGAAAACAAACGTTTTCGACCGTGTAACTCGGTCTTCTTCAGGTTATAACTATTGAGATTCGTTACAATTTCTAAAATCTTTTAGAACGTTTTCAAACTTTCGAATAAAAAAATCAGTTATGCGCGCGCGTTGTGCCATGGAAGCATACTTGTTGCTGACATACGTGACAAACATGGCGCAAACGAAATAATATAATGTAATTATATTCTATATATAAACAAAGGGGTGGAAATGTACGTTAAATAGAGCTGTGGGGGATCTTCCCCTTCGTAACAAAACTTCCAAGCTTGAGAAATGTTACTCGCATTTTTAGAATTGATGCAGTTTGTGCGCAATCCGGCTTTGTATATCTCCAGAGTTTCCAGGGATCGTAAACGTTTTTATACGAAAGTTTGAAAACGTTCTAAAAGATTTTAGAAATTGTAACGAATCTCAATAGTTATAACCTGAAGAAGACCGAGTTACACGGTCGAAAACGTTTGTTTTCAATTAAATTATCACTGGTTTTTCAAAGGTTGATGTGAGTGAATTGATTATCTACTTATACGAGGTTTCATTTTTCAAGATAAATTTTCATTTATGATAAAGTACGAGTAGGCTATGTAATATATTTTTTCTGAATTCTTATTTATTATTTCAGTTGTAATTAATTTGCTTTATACATTAATTAGACATTTATATAATATATATATATATATATATATATATATATATATATATATATATGTGTGTGTAAGTTCAATAAACCAATAGACTTTTCCAAAACTACTTGACTAATTACAAAAATGAAATCTAGGTTCTATCACTGATTCACAGCTCAGATTACCATTTTTGTAGCCTAATTTTCATCTTTAGTTAAGTAATTGACCATTTAAAAAAATCCTTAACTTAAGCACGAGCAGAGATAAGTTCAAATTTTGAACTTATCTTTGCACACGCAAAACTAGTCATTTATTTAAAATTCATTTCCAAGGCTCCTGTTTTTCTTTCAATTTATATTTTCTCTGTTTTGAATTAAAACTGTTTTTTCATAAACAATATTTTTACGCTTAATAATATAAAATAAAATTAAATGCCCTTATATAAAATTAAAATAGAAATAAATATTGGTTAAAGTAGATTATGTTTCATAATTTTTTATTAATATTGTTCCTTACTGTTAACTCACTTGCAAAGCATGTACAAGTGCAAAAACGCTTTTAGAATTTAATGCTCTGTAACTGGCATCAAACACTTCTGACATCATTTGTTTTTTGTAATCGGACATCGGAATAATCTTCAGCCGACTACATATTTTAGCGTACATTTCAGGCTCTGATATTTGATACACCGTTTTGGCTATAATACGCAAAGCATTTAATGTTAAAATGGAATTATATTATAATTTTATGCTTAAAATTAAAAATATATATATATATATATATATTTGCCTGAATTCAGTTTGATATCAAGCGATAAAGATTTTACTTTTTGTAAAATCTCTTCACTTTCTGCTTCTGAAAGTTCTTCAATTTCTCTTAAATCAGATCCGACATGTTCTTCCGATTTGTCTTCCACATCGAGTTCTTCAGCATCACTTAGGCTTTTTTCTTCTCCATTTTCAGTTTCCAAATCTTCAAATATTTTCGAATCTTCTTCGAATAAACGACTTTTTTCCGCTGCAATTATAGCCATTTCGCTAGGAATATCGCCAGACGTATTTATATTTTTTAACGAGTACATTTTAGAATAATTTCATATTTAAATTAAATCGTTATGTTTTAGAATAATTTATTGACTTTTTGAAAATATAAAGTAATTAGAATCTAACAATATATATATATACAATTCTATAATATTTTAAAAAAATGACGTCATGTATAATTCCTACAAAATAATTTTGATCTGGCAACACTGTTCGTTAGATCAGCGTGGTAGTAGATGTTGATATTCTAGTAAACATTCGTTGAATGTTCTTTTTAGAGGTGAATTGTGTTAGAATCGTATTAAGTATTTAAAGCCGATTATCAAAATTGGTAAAAGATACTGAATCAATGTCAGGAAGTCATGCTTTTATGTCATTTGCCTGTCGATTACGTTCTAACAAGTACTTGACGGGTGATAGATGCGGTTGGAGGCCGTGGTGGATTCAGCGATGGAACCACGAAAAATCGACTTTATTCAGAAAAGAGTTATGGTCCCAGATAAATAACAAATTAATCATATTAGGTGAAATATTAACGAAACAATGCAATTTTTATGCATCTCAAAGACTGAGAAGAACGTCTCAGATTTGGTATTTGTATACTAAACTTTACAACGAAAAGAGTTTTCATCGTTTTGTAACGAAAATTGTTAAACAATTACGTTTTGATAAGAAGAAGCCAGTTGGGATGTTATTAGGTGCCTGCTTATTTTCGTGGGATAAAGTTAAAATTACTCACGAAGAAATGAATAGGTAGGAATTGCAATTGCTTCATTTTATACTTTTAAATATATTTTTTTAATGACACTGTCAAAATTTGTTATATAGCATTTGATACAATTTTAAGGGTTTTTTCTCACGAATTTCTTATTCTAATGAAAAAATGTGGTGATAAATAAATATGATGTAGCAAGAGATTTAAATATCGTTACATAACTAATCTGTAGAATCTGTTTTCTATGATTAATATATGTGATTTATTGTCTTGACATTTGCTTGTATTTTATCTGAAATGATTAATATATTAGATGAGGATGGAATTGCTTAAAAAATTTTTATTGAGGTTTTATCTGTTTAATTTATTCTTTATCAGTTTATGCTTAATAATGTGTAATTACTTGAAACTGTTCTTTCATTATTCAACTTTTGACAGATAGGGTAGGGGCTCCTGTTGCTGACCGCTTCCGGTTGTCTAACATATAAGCCGAAATCTGTGCATAATTAGTCCATCTGAACAGGTTTAGGCAAGCTATCTTCACAGGAAGCATCATAAGACAATCCCAATCTTAATGGCACATAAGAATAACGGGTTATCTTACTCATGAGGATGGGAAAAATTATTGCACAACACCTCTTCCGGTACTCGACCATGTAAGGTATTGTTGGGTCTTTAAAAGACAACAAAGGTTATGTTTTCTGATGCATATTTTTTACAAAATGCCTATTATTGAGCTTGTTTAATTGTTTTTCTGGGTAGTAAACTATCAAAGCATCTGCCGTAGCTAACAATTTTAGTCAATTTTGATCTAATATGTAAATAATGAGGTTGTAGATAACTGGGTACACTGATTCTGTAAATTTGCATGTTTGACTGCAGTGATTGAGTACTGAATTCTTTTTATGAGTGTTTGTGACTGAAAATGCACATGTCGGGTATCCCTTTCACATTTGTAAGGCTCTAGGTCAGTGGTTCTCAACCGGGGTCCACATGGACTCTAGGGGTACATTTAACATTATTGGAGGTCCACAGAAAAAAAAATACCAAGTTCGGGGTTTACGGTGATATTTTAGTGGGTATCCATAGGGTACTTCTACTTCAGAGCAATTGTTTTACTGAGAATTAAATTTCTATAATATATATATTGTCAATTTATTTATCGTTCATTTCTTCCATAAGAGTTAAAATATAAATTATTTAAAATATTGAATATGTATATGACATATATATCTCTGACTATATCAACAGCTTGGCAGACGTTGATAGACTCCGACCTTTAAGGTCATGTTGGGTCAACAGGATGAACACACACACGTCTCATGTAACATCTTATTATTGTTTCTCTTTTTTTTCCTTTAACGGTTTGCTCTGTCCCATTAGTAATTCAGTTTCATACCTGAAGAAGAACTCCCAGCAGTTTGAAAACGTTTGTGGTGATTAACATCCTTTAATTTTTATTTTTTTATATCACATTGGTTATAGGTTCTAAGAGTGCAGTATTTTACACATTCCGGTGTTCTCCAGTGCAGTTTAGTACTTACATATCTCATTGACAAAGGTCAAAGAGAGATATATATTTACTATTTCTTTTTTTTTTTTTTAATATAATTTCTTTCTTTTTTTATTAGTGAAAAATATAAGGTTTTTTTTCCATGTAATGTCTATGGGGTCCACAAAAAAAAGTTAAGAGGAAAAGGGGTCCATGGGTAAAAAATAGTTGAGAGCCACTGTTCTAGATGAAGGAAAACTCAGTTGTTGACTGCCATAAACAATTGTGCTACTACGCTGGTTGACTAATGGCACAAAATAACTGGTGATCAAGCACTGATGTACGCCAAATTTCCAATACCTGTTATTCCAGGGTATTTTCAAGTCTAGAAACAAAATACATCAGTATATGACAAAAGCACTCTTTGGTATGCTTTTTGTTATTAGAGGCCAAAATATGTCTATCAGAGTTGCATTAAGTTCTGAAGCAAACCAGTTCCATTCAAACCCATTTTCAGCAATTTCATATAAATCATCATAAAGAAACATGTTTTCTGGCTTTCACCATTTGTACTGGCCACAATCGATCACTACAAAAAAGAAATATGAACGAAAAGAATGTCCACCAAGTCCTATTGCTTCCAAATCATGGAGAGAGTTCATATTTGAAAAGGAAGGGCAAAAGTGAGCAAAACAGAAGAAAAAGAACAAAGGAAAATGGAATAAAGACTGTAGAAAATAGCTGAAAGATCTTCCAGGAAATATAGTGGCAGAGTGGGAAAATGCAGAAAAGTTCTTACAACAAAAAATACAAATGAAGTTTGGATCACTGAGAAGCTAAGGTGTGCAAGTTGTGCCGATGATTTAGATAGTGACATAGAAATGGATGAACTAAAAAATGTTGGCTGCGATTGTTACAACAGATGGTGTCATTTGAAATGTTCTCTAATAGCAGGAACCCCTTATGATGTTGCTGCAACAATACAGTTCATATATGATGTTTGTGTACCATAATTCATGTAAGTGTTCATGTATAAGTTTTTCCACTTATCCAACTGAATTTATATAGATAAATACTGTAGTTGGTTTATGTGGTTGACAATTGGATCATCAGTGGTCAGACTTGGGAATTTCCTGGTCAACTACAGGATAGCCCATGTGATTTATTTTCTTTCATAATGTAAACAAAGGTCAAATAAAAAATGTTCTCTTTTTCATGACAAGTATAGAACAAACTTTATTTTCATATATGAATTTTGTTTTTTGCATTACTACACATCATCATAAAAAATATCAAAGTCCAAAACATCTTTAAACAGTTGACTACTGGTTTCATTACCCTACTTTTGTTTATCATAAATTATGTATTTCATCCCACTTTTAAGCAAGGATTGTGCTAATCAAATTTAAGTGTAAGTAAGATAAAAATTTGCTGTTAAGCATCATTCTTTCATGGATAGAAAGGAGAACTTAAGGGAGAATTAAGAGAAGTAAAATTAGATATGGATAGATAAAAGACAACAACAGATTACTGGTTAAGGTCAATAAAACTTCTAACTTAATAACCAAAATAACCAGGTAAACAAATACTTGGAAAGCAAATGTTTTCATCCATTTTTAAAAGGACATTTGTATTAGAATATTGACCTGATGTCATTTAAAAATTGATGAAAACATTTGCTTTTCAAGTGAGTGTTTCTTTTGTTGGTTTTATGGTTATTGAGTCAGAGATTTTATGGATATAGTAAAATGGCATATTATTAAAATATGAGAAAAATTTCATTTGACATGATTTATTCTAAAAATAAAATTTTGTACACTTAATATAAGCATTGTTAACAATAAAAACTCTGTTTTTTGTGATAATATTTTTATTTGTAGTGTGTTAATTTTCCAATATTCTCAAGCAGGAAATATATATATATATATATTACAGCTCTAAAACCCATGAAAACAAGTTATGCTGAATGTAGGGAGGGAAGAACACATTAAGCATTGTGTGTTGCATATTTGTAACACATACCATACACTGAAATCTATGCTATATTACCTTGGAGCAACATGCTGGCCATATAAATATAATGGAAATAGTTTGAGCACAGCCTGTAGGAATGGAAATTTCACTGGCTCAGTAAATTTTTTTATGTTAGAATACTACCATAATAAGAATTTAATTTTTTTCTTCTTTAAAATATGAAATGTGAGCAAAATTTGCCTTTTGTATGTTTTTCTAGCATGTTGAATGTAAATAAGTACAATATGGGGTTCCTCAAATGGGATTCCGGCTGTTTTTTTAACCTGGGAAATTTTTCTCATCCCAGGAAATCCTGCAAATCTCTTAAAAGTTCACTTTTTTCTTTTTTTGTGTTAAGGTTGAGGAAATTTTGCAGATAGAAAGTATAATTAACTCATAAACTGTCAGAATACATTTGTATTTATTAATTATAAGTTTGCTTACTTGTTTTTTAAATTTTTGCTTGTTATGTCATCTCACAGATTGTGAATAATCAATATGTATTTGTGGCAGGACTGAAAGTTCTTTACTTGTCAGAACCTGTAATATCTTGAATAATTGCACCAATGCTGTCTTAATTTTAACTATGCCCAGTAGCTTCAACAACTGCATTACGCTAGGTTCTGCAAATTGGGCAAGGACACAAACGAGTATGAAGTCTGCAAGTATGAAGTTTTTCTTCATAGACCTGATTATTAAAGCCAAAGGAACTGAAGAATTATCAGGTTATAAGCTTGATACTGCTATTAAAGCAGCAAGGTAGACAAATCAAGAATAGTGGAGAGCAAAAGAAGCACCTCAACGCATCTCAAAAACAAACTAGAAATCTTTGATGCTACAGGTGAAAAAACACATAACATTTGTCTTCTCTTAAATGCATTAAAGACAACTCCACCTATATCCATTGAATTAGAAAGCACATTTTCAACTCAATTCAAAGGCTTTTTTTTTTTTTTTTTTTTTGTAAGCTGTTTCCAACAAATTTTAATAAATTTTTTCTATTTGTGAAAATTTCTACATAATTCAAAGGTAATTTTAATATATATTTTACACAGCATTATTAATATTGTGATTTTGGGGTTGCAGAACATATTAAATTACTTTTAAAAATGAAAAATAATTATATCATACAATTTCAAGATATTTTTTATATTTTAAAAATAATTAATTATATCCTGGGATTTTGGGAAACAGGTCACTTTTTTCCTGGAATCCCGGGACAAGCAAAAGACTGGGAAATGAGAAACCCTAGTACAATATCATGAAAATATGTAACAGAAAAAGAAATATTCAAGAAACAATTTTTATTTTCTTTTAGAGAACATAAACAGTAAAAAGAATGGTAGGTGTATTATTTTAGTGATTATTCTATTTCTCTTCGATTTGTTCATTTATGCAACCTTAATTCTGGTAGAAGTTATTTTGAATTCAAACCCTTATCATTAGTGTACAAAATGGCATAACATAAACAGAAAAAATCATTTATGCCACAAATGATTTCATAACATACTTAAAAATTAAAAAAAAGTTTTTTAACAATGCAGACAAAATTATATTAAATGGACATTATATTTGTACTATTTTATCTATAAAAAGGAGGATGCTCAGGGTGATATTTTATGCCCCTCTATTGTGGCACTTAGTGTTAAAATATTTTTGCCATCTCACTAAGGTGGCATCTGTCTGCAATCATTTATATCTGAAATCAGTCCTACTTGAACCTTTCATAATTGTGTAGCTTTTGTTCTAATAGTCTACTTTGTTATTTAGTACTATTTGAAAGGTAAAAATACAATATATAAAAAAATACTAAGCATTCTTTTAACAGACATTTAATGTATAGATTATTAAAACAAAGTTCTATTTCTTCCAGAAATGAATCCTTTCTTAAATTGATTAACCAATGTGATTAAAACCATCTCTAGGGTTGGTGTCACCCAGTGTAGTAACTTAGTGTCATCCACAGGGATCTCTTTTCATACCAAACCAAGACCATACGGAGTTCTTGGTAATGTTTTTTGTATATACTAATGTTATTCGTAAAATGTTATTACCAAATGTTATTGTTTACAAGAATGAAAAATTGAAAGAACTCTTATTACTGAATTTAATGGCAATAATGTAAAAAACTAACAAAATTAAAATTATACCTTTAAATTACAATATCAAACAGGTTACCTGTATTTATATATTTATTTATTTATATTTATTTTTGTAATCATACACTTGTAAAATATAAAATATTTTGTATTTTTTATTGTAAGTTTGTAATAATGGCAGCTCTGATCAGAATGCATTAGAACATTGGTCGGCAACAGTGGTCTGCGAAAAAATTTGGGTGGTCCGTGGAGAAATTTGGACATTGATCAACTGAAGGTTACACGAAGTATTATGAAAGAAATGCAAAAGCTTAGTTGCTTTTTTTCACTCATTGGGGTTTTTTATTCGAATCTAAAACCAAATACGAAGTGACTGTTATCAATAAATAATGAACAATAAACAATACAGTATTGCGAGTGCAATTGTCGTCCTTCATGGAAAAGCACTAAGAACCTATAAACTTATTTCAAACAAGCAGCAATGAACTGTAGGCTTGCATTAATTTGTTATAATTAAACACGTGAATTTCATATTAATATAGTAAAATTGAAGTTTTATGATCATTATTCTACAGATTTTGTATCGTTTAAAAAAATTCATGATAGTGGTCTGCGGGATTCAAAATTGTGAATTTAGTAGTCCATGGGGTCAGAAAGGTTGCTGACCGCTGCATTAGAAGGTTCAAAAAGTAAATTAGCATAAAATTTTAGCATTTTAGGTATATAAAGAGTAATAAATTTCTGTGAAACACTATAAAAATTTTTGCCAACTAGTGTTGTTGCTCCCTATACTCCTAGTAACACCACTGATCAAAATTACTTAAAGAACTATTATCAAATTCAGTAGCATTTTTGATTCATGGAGTTTAAAGTTTTGTAGACTGTGCTAGAACAAATTTTTACATTAATTATGATCATTACTTACAAGATATACTGTACTATTCCTAATTAATTCATGTTTCAAGCTAATCTTTTACTTCAATATTCTTATCAATAATTATTTTGTTAAGTTTTAACCTTCTCTGTGTATAAACAAGAATAATACTGAACTAAGACATCTGCAATCTTGCAATTCATTTTTGTTATTAAGCACAGTTTATATTTATACAGTATATAATTTTGATTCATTTAAGGAAAACAGTAAAAAATAGAATAATTGCATGAAATTTTATTATGTAAGAGTATTTTGTTTATGAAAAGTTCAGAGGTCGTATCTTCAATTTGCTACAGAATTGATTTGTCGTTATTCTAAAGTTTTTAGTTGTATTATTTGATATGTCTGTCAATTATTATGAATGGAATTTGTCTTTGGCAAAAATAGAACTTTACCAGACATATAGGGTGTGGTAAAATTCCATTTTTGATGCAATAAGATATTATTTTTTATACCCAATTTATTAAAAAGGCAATAAACATATAAATTTGTCATTTAGTTATTGTTTGTTTAATAAATATATTTTTTATAAATTCATAACTTCATTAAAACTTTTGGTAATCATTACTGCTGTACTCAATAAACATAATGTGTATATACCAGTATATATTTTATTCTTATAGATAAATAATAATAGAATATATTTAAAATTTAATACTGGTTATAAATATACAGTCTATATTTTTATTACTTGACATTCTATTACTGTACTTAAAATCTTTTAACCAAATATTTTCTACAAAAGATTCTTAAATTTTACTGATTTAATTTTTAATTTGAAAAGTTTGAAATGCTTTAATGTTCACATTAATTAAGAAAATTCTGTAAATATTCAATGATTATAAAATGAAACTGATTTTGTAAAATATTTTGTTACACTTCATTAATGTAAAAAGTTAAGCATATAATATTTTTATTTTATTATATTTGCAAATCAAAATTTTTGACTTAAAACAGAAAATCTAAATTTAAATCATGATTAAAGTTGATTACTACTAAAAGGGAAAATCCATTCTTTAAATTAAATACAAGAGTAACTGTTTTTTGCTATACAGTAGTAGTTTTTCTTATTTATGTTTAAGTAATTCAAAATATTTATTATGTAAGATATAAATAGCACATTATTTTCTCTCTCCATTAATTTTATATTTTTAATTTAAAAATCAGTAATACCTGTTTTGAAGTTTTAAATAAGTAAATTTACTGGTTTATGGACATTTAAATGGTTTTGTTATTACTTCTTTCCTTCATTGTCTTTATACACATATCATAGAAAATTGATATTTACATTGATTTAGTTTATAAATTCTTATTTATTAACACACAACATAATAGTTTTGTTTATTTTGTGTTAAATGTTTAAATTTTGATAAGTTATTTCAGTGAAATTAGATTATCTTTTGTATATTTTTTTTAATTCTTTATTAAACAGATATATTTTAAAATTTAAGCTGAAATTGTTGTTAAAAAATATAAATTAAATAAGAGAGACTGAGGATTTTGATTAAGAATTAACTTTCATAACCTGGTGAAAATATTATTGGAATTAGTATGTTATATATTTTTGAGCAATACTTTTTTTTTTAGAAATAAAATATGAAATGATGTATAGAATCTTATAGAAGTTTTTTACTATTATATTTATTCTGATAAGTTTGTACTGTATAAAAATAGCTTCTTCTAAGAATTATATTTATTTCAAAATTATTATTGTTACTTTATTAATAAATTATTTAAATTTATAGAATAAATTTATGTATAATTTTATATTACATTTATTTCAATTTTGCATAAGTAAAATCTGTATATCAGTAATATTTTTAAATTATTAAAAATATTAATATGTTAGTCATTGATAATATACATGTGTGAGATTAATTTTCTTGCAATCCATACAACAATATTTTTTGTGAAGCAAAATATGTTGTTTACACTGGCTGTTATATTACCCTGACTGAATTGCCTAATAGCTAATGTTTCCAGAAATATCACTATGATGATCAATTTTTGGCATTAGAAAGTAGAATTGTAGTATCACTTTTACATCAATAACATTTGTTAGTTTTATTACAATCCACAAACATGACAAATTGCATTAAATATTAAAACTCAATAGTAGTATCTAACTTCTTTTATTAAGGTATGTCAAAATTGATTACAAATCTTGTTTAAGAACATTATTTATTAAAGATATCATTTATTGATATATTGTTTAGATATATTAAATTGTTCTATTTCTAAGGACTGTACAAAATTAGAAAATTTCAGTTTCATTTAAACATAATTATTAATTTTGTTAGAATAAAGCAATGAAAATAATTTTTGCTTTTTATCCTGAACAATATATGAAACATATAATAGCATATAACAGTGAGTAAAATTTTAACTGCATTTGTCATACTGGTAATTGAATCATTAGGGATATTCAAAATAAGTTTGATTTTCTTTAATTGATATTATCTTCCTTTGGTCTAGAAATGGCTACTTTTTAAAGAATCTAATTCTACATATACATTTTCATATTAATGAAGACTTTGTATACAATAATTGCAAAATTTGTAATTTAAAACTTATATTTTCCTAAATCTCATATCACTTTTATCTATTATTTAATTTTTAAGTACAGTTTGATGATAATGAATATTATTTTATAGAAACTGTAGCAGTAATTTTGAATTTTTTCTGTCAAAGAAAACTTTGTATTATTTTTAATATACCTATGTGGTTTCTGAGGATGAATAATTAATATTTAAGCCTGTTTTTACATATAAAAAATCTTACTCCATTAAGCATTTCAGAATATATCACATCTTAATTGCATTAAATAAAATTGTAGAATAATACATTGTTCTGTTTATCTAAGTGTGCTAAGAAAATGACAGATTTCACAACAGGATTGGTATTTTTATAGTAAACAGGTTAATATTTTATTTATGGAATAAAAGTATTCAGTCATTTTAAATAATAGTTTTTATTTATAATCAAAATATTGAAATAAATTTTTATAACCAAGTAAAAAAAAATATTAAGTTGGATAAAATATATTTTTACACTTCTATGCACAAAAAACTGGAACTACTTAAAATAAGTAAGACAAAACCTTTCACACTACGTTTCTAACAGTTTTTTGTGCATAGAAGTGTAAAATATATTAATTTATAAATAGAAAATTTTTTATAATATTGAATATAATTAATTTTACATTTAATACTATAGAAGAAATTAAGTGATTACACAAATATAATATACGGTAAGACACCACTTAATGCAAGGGATATGCTTCTAGACGACAAAGCGCTAAATGAAACAGCGTTAAATAAGGTCATTTTAATACAGGGTAAATAGGAAAAGGGGAACATGCGACCAAAAATAAACAGATTTTACTTTAATTTTATGTTATTTTTGTATTAATTTACATAATAATAATTGTTAAATAACACACAAACATATGCACACAGAAATGTTAAGTTCTCTTCTCGTGATGAAGGTCCTAACTCTTTCAAAATTCTTGTTTCTTGCGATAAGGTCATGTAGTTTCATTTGTCGCTTTTCTTTTCCCTTAAGCAAATGTCTGTATCAAGAGATCACATCCAAAATGCCTCATCTTGCTTTTGCACTCCTTTCAAAATCTGGATCATTCGCTACAATTTGATCAACGATTTCAATTATCATTACCAAACTTTTACTAAGAAAATCTGTAGAGAAATTCTTTGGGTTCTTTGTTTTCAGAATCACTATTTTCCAGATCTACACGAATTCCTTGTTCTGCCAGTTTTTGAAGGTTGGTAAGGCTCACCAGAAACCTGCAGTAACTCCTCAATATCCCGCTGGTCTACATCTCTTAGTCTTGCTGTATCAATCAGGTTGACAATTTGGTCAACCTAACGATACAGCAATAGGCCCTTCTCGTTGAGAATTCTTGGATACCTTCAACCATACCTTTTTCCACACTCTGTTCATGCATTTACCAAGCAAAGTCGATATTGCCTATGGCATCCATGATGATATATTTTTTCCAAAATTGCACCAAATAAACAAATTCAAGGAAAGTACAGCACTATGACAAATTGCCACCTTCTGTTGATTGGTTCATATTCAGGAATAATTGTATTAATATATGAATCAATGAAATGCTGCAATAATTTGAATTAGTGTAAATTTTGAGCTTTTTGTAGGCTTTGAGCAGACTGTATTATATCGAACCAGTGTTAATCGAGGTAGCATTAAACAAGGTCTTACTGTATATATAACATACATTGTCAGAATTGAAACTAATTTTATTTTATAACTAAACATGTTTATTGAAATGAAAAATATATATATATATATATATATATATATATAATTATTGATTGTCATTAAGTAATAATTGATAAAGAGTGTATAATAGATTAATATAATCAGCTTTAGACAAACTAGATAAACAATTTAATTTAAGAAATTAAGAGATTAAATATATATTTAATATAATCAAGGTTTAAAGTTTATATTGATTAGAAATTTTTTTTTTCTTCAGAAGATAACTTTTTAATATTTTAATTATGAAAACTTTACTAGTACTGGCAGTATTAGTATTTCAAAGTTTATATCTTATAATGTTTTAAAGTTTATTTATTTCTTGTTTTCATGTTAAATTCATTTACTAGAATTGTACATATTCAGTGAAATAAAATAATTATTGCTTACATTGAATATTTCTGTTAAATTTTGATCAGTAATATCATGTTATATTCAGCAACATTATCATAATTCTATTATTCTGAGGTTTTACACAACAAGAAGCAATTACAATATTTATAAAACAAGTGTATATATATATATGGGGAAAATTGGGGCTATTCTGGTTAAATTTTAGTCTGTATCATCTAATCCATTAGATAAAACTTAGATCATTTTACATTAATTGATACTCCAATCTGATTGCTACTATATTATACAGTACATAACAGTAAAAACTTTAATCATTTAATAATATATGTATTGGAAATTTATGTTATGTGTACCTATTATTTTGTTTTTTCCCCCTCCTCTTGTAAAGATGCAAGTCAAATCAGAAATCAGTTAAGATTTATTATTATTTTTATAATCAATAGTTTATTTGTATAATGAAAGTTTACTAGAGATTAGAAGTCTGTTCACCTTCATGAAAAAAGTTGTTGGATCAAAGCCATTAAAATTCATCCAGAAATTTAGGCTAATTTTAGCTGAAATGATATATTTCATTTTATATAGAAGCATATTAAATAATTGCAAAATTTGTTAATATATATTACCATATTTTTATTTTAATGTAAATAATTAATTTTAATGCAGTGATTAATTTTTACATAATTATTTTGTAACTAGATTGTACTTGTAAAGTTATAATTATTTAGAGATAGATATTAGTAAGTTTTGGGTTGATAATGACTTTTAAAAGTTTTTTACACAAGAAAATGCACCATAATCTTTTGTTTTTTTAAATAATAAATTAACATTCAATGAGCAATTATTTATTATGACATTGTCACAATGCCAGACTGCTCTCCACCTCAAATTAGTAGTGTCTTGCCCTGTATTGTACATCATACTTTTCCTTTAACAATCATGTTGAATCCTTTAACTACAAACAAGAGTCGTGCCGGTCATCTAGTAACTGCTTTCAGAGCAAAAGTTTGAATTGAAATAGCGTGACTTATGGTTTGCATCAGAAGTTCATATATAGTTAATCAGGATTTCCTACCCCTAGGCTTTCCATAGGTGGACTTGTCTTTCATTTATCTAACTTCGTTCTTGTGATTATGGAAAGGCAGATGGATGGACGACAGTGGGAATTTATAGGTTTACAATTTTTTCAAATTTCAGCCCAAAAATTGTGTAGTTTACATAATTAAAATATTAAATGTAATTTTAACAACATTCATTGTCACAAATAATATGTATTGAAAACTTCTGTATAATAGAAAAACATTCTAAAAAAATTAAGAGCATCTTTGTAGGTTGTCGTTTTTGCATAACTCAGGAACACAAAAATATCAAATGGCATCAGCATTTTTTTTTTATTTAGTGTTTCTTCTATTCCATAGAACATTTTAATAGTATATTTATTCTGGATTTCTTACCAATGATGATGATTTTTTACACTGCTATTGCCAGAGAGATGATTTTAACAAGTTTTACATAGTGAGCTCCAAATTGAAGTTCAACTTTGTTGTGTCCAGATATATATGAAAAGTTCAAATTATGAAGACTGCTTAACTTTTTTAGTATTTCTTCTATTCTAAAGAACTTTTTAATATATTTGTTCTGGATTTTTTTACTAATTTTATTGTAAATTCTGTTTTCTGTAAGTGCATAAAATTTCTTTTCTCATATAATTAAGCAGTTAGTGACAGTTTTTAAAAATCAAAATTGCATTGCATTTGTTGTTTCATTTCACTGTAATTAAAATAAAGAAATTATAGAAATGTTTTATGTAATAAAGTTTTTAATTTGAAATGACTATTATTTCTATTACTTATTACTTTCCCAGCTCTGTTATATATAACAGAAAAAGGATGGTGATTGGTAAAAACAAAAACCCCCCCAAGATTTTTACATTTTTGGAGTTGGGACCTTGAAATGTTGAGAAATGCAAAAAATTGGGGTTTTGTTTTCTGTGTATGGATGTTAGTGTATGTGAGGGGGCACAATTTTATTCATCCACTTTGAAGCTTAACTCCTGTGTTTTTTGTTGAAAATTTCTGAAATTTTGCAAGAATATTTGTGTATTAGGAGGATTGATGCTATTAAATTTTGGTGATTATAGGTTGAGATGGGGAGATAGAGGGGTTGTGTGTCATATCTTGAGTGGGGGCAGACTTAATGAAGATTATATTCATTATTAGAATTTACAATTTTTTTATAAAACTTACCTCTAACTTCCAAATTAAGCTTTTTGCCATTTTATAATATAAAAAGTTTTTAAATAAAATATAACAGATGTCACCTCACCCAACTTTAAATGTTTTTGCTGGGAAAGTTATGCAACTTGTTGCTGGATTTGATTATAGTTTAAATTGCATCTTTGCATATGGAAATGCTCAAATGCAGTTTGCTCATTTTATAATAATAAACGGAACTTTTAGTCCACAACTGTAAATTAGATGGTTAGATAACCCAATAAATAGGATTTAACAATTTGGAGAGCTTATCACACTAAAGCTGACAGAAAGAAGGACCAGATCTTTTACAAAAAAGTTAGTCTTTAATAATCACATTTCAAATTTAGGTAAGGATTCATTTTGGGTACAAGGACCCCTCATCAGCTTACAAACACATGGCACCAACATAATAATTATAACACTAATAGTTAACCAATACAAAGGAATATCTAATGTATACAGTGCACTGTATTTACAATATGGGTTACATTAAAAATTGTAAATATAGTGCACTGTATACTGTATATTAGATATTCCTTTGTATTGGTTAACTATTAGTGTTATAATTATTATGTTGGTGCCATGTGTTTGTAAGCTGATGAGGGGTCCTTGTACCCAAAATGAATCCTTACCTAAATTTGAAATGTGATTATTAAAGACTAACTTTTTTGTAAAAGATCTGGTCCTTCTTTCTGTCGGCCTTGGTGTGATAAGCCCTCCAAATTGTTAAATCCTATTTATTAGGTTATCTAACTCTATCTAGTTTACTCATTTTACTCGAATATTGTTCTATTCAATAGATTGGCTTAAGAAGTCTGTTGTAGAAAGATGGAAATACAAATTTTTAAATTATCTTTTGTTTATTTAATATATTTTTGATGATGCCAGGAATGTGATTTGCAATTTATAGTTTACAATACATTATCCATTTTTAAAAAATTTAAATTAGTAATTCTCAATGTTTTGAGAATGGTGGAGCTCTTTTAGCTTTTTCTCAGTTATTTGAAAAAAAAATATATATATATATATATATGTACAGTTTGTAGATGTATATATATGCATGTGAATACATAGTTAGATATGTCTGTGTTAATGAAAAACATAAAATTAAGAAAACATTTTAGTATAACAGTTTATTAATCAATATGGAGCATCTGTTTGTTGACCACCAGATGAGAAATACTGGTCTTATGTAAGATTTTATTAGATCTGTTTCTGCTGTGATAAGTAAACATTACAAAACAAGATTAGCTCTTATTTTTAGAACAGGTTACATTTTTGTTCAAAAATTAACTTAGTTTTATTCCAATGTTTTTCTTTAAATCTCTCTGTTATGGATCAGGTTATAACATTGATTAATCTACAAATACATTGTAAATTTAGAGAACTAAAAAGCATATTTTTAAAAACCTGATGTAAACAGTTTTCTGAATAGGAACTAAGCAGAGGAGAATATCATTCAAAATATTTTATTACCACCCTTTGAAATTGGGTTTTGAAAAAATGTTCTTGGTTCTTTAAATTTATGATGTAGTTTTAGATTAATCTATATTTTTCTTATTTTATTGATATACTGTATGTAGAAATCATAATTTTTATATATATATTTTTTTGAAAATTCAAAATTTATTTTAGGTATGTGGAAGAATTTGATAAAATAGGAAATGATGTATCTAAATCTTTGAAGTATTGTCATAATAAGTCAAATAAAATTGCCTTTGATGAAGGATGGGAACCAGTTATTTCTAAAGAGAATTTGTTTTTATGGAGAAAATCAATGCCAGGAACATATTTATATGAATATAAAGGTAAAAATGTTTTAAAAGTTTCTTAATATTTTTTATTGTTAAAATAACTACTGTGTTTATTTTGTTTGTTCATTCTATTAATATTTGTTCATTGTTAATATATATATTTTTTGTTTTATTGTAAATGTTTTATTGTATCTATAATAAATTATTTTATGTATATTTTATATCAAATTCTGTCAACTTAAATTATTTATTTAGTAGTAATAACTTATATTTATTTTTAATATTATGCAACTTTGTATATTGTAACATAATGTTTATTTTCCAAAGATCTTTTAAAATTATTATTTATTTTTAAAATTTATTAATTGCATTAATACATATTTTATTTAATAAATTATTTAAAAAAAATTAATGTATAATTAGTAATTCTATTTTATTTTGCATTAAACATATAAGTGTTTCCTATTAGAAATATCATTTGAAATAATATTTTAATAGTAGATAATATCAAGTAATTCATAATGTAAATGATATCTACTGATTTTGGCTGTTAGAATTGATATCAGTTATCAAGAAATGGTATTAAATATAGAAGTTCATTAATTTGGCACCCTCTTAACAGTAGCTGATAACCCTGAAGTATTCTGTGAATCAGAATTTGTTTGGACACATCTTTTACTAAAGATTCCTAGGCAGAAATTCAAGATATGTCTGGAAAATAAATATTATATTCATATGAATTATTGTGAATGTTGATCATGTGCAGTAACACGTTTATTAATGTTTTAATAGATTTTTTTAAATCACCATAACACAGTATAGACATACATAGACAAACTGGAAGCATACAGCAGCAGCACTAGTACAAAATGTACAGAAATGTCTCCAACATTCAGATATATTCACAATTCTGGTTTATCAGATATTTTTAATATTTTTTTACATCTGAAAGATCTGATATTGAATGTCTTAAAATATTTAAATACTGCATATCATTTAAAAATTTTTAATTTAGAGAGATTTTTTGGAATATTTTATCACTTTATTTTTAGACTATATATTTGTAAAGATCAACCATTGGGGATTGACTTCTGAACAATACATAATTTTTTTATGAATATGTTTAAAATTTTTGGGTGAAAATGTACAGTATCTGCATTTATACATTGTAATATAATTATATATTACAACACAATGTAAAGAATCTATTTATTGTATGTTGCAAATTTAAAGATTTATTTTATTTTATTTTATGTAATGTGAAAATAGAATTCTTTTGATGGATGCTTGAAAATGGTTTTTGTTTAAAGAATTAGAAAAAAAAAATATGTTGTCCTGCAGTGTTGACATGTAGTTTGATATTGGATATTGTTGCATAATGTATATGAAAGTCTTTATGTGTGATTTTGAATAAAATTGGATTTTGATAACCATCTTGGGTGATAGGTGTGTTTTGAGAAAACCTGAATTTATTTACTAATGGCACTCTTGCCAGAAAACTCCTTGTTAACAGGAAGTAGCGTGAGATTGTGAATTTTTACTATATTAAAATAAAGGGTGTACTATAGATTACTCCCTATGGAATTTCAGGACTTTGCTTATATATTTGAACTCGGGACCGAGACGAGTTCAACGGTACCCTATTTTTGGACCGGAGACGAAAAATAAAAAAGTTATCATACTTTTTCACTTACCATACTTTTTTAATGCTCTCATGAAGACGGCACCATAGTTGCTAGTATTGCCATCTTGCGGTAAAGTCTGCAAACCGTGACGTCGGACTACGGTCATCTTCCGGAGCGTTAAACACGCGATACGAGAGCGGAGAGAGCGACGCGACTTCTGATCATCGCGCGATCGCCATTTCGGTTAATGTTACTTATGGCAGCGAACATGGCGGCCCGACTGACCTCTCGTATGGGCGCCACCACACGCCGCCATGTGCTAAACTAGTAATCGATTCACGGTAGTTCTTGAACAAAGTAAAAAAAGGGGGAAACGTCTACTAAAGGCAATTTTAATGGCAAGCCACGTGACTCCCGATCGCGATAGCGAGGCCGACTTAGCGACTCCCTATCATCGCGCGATCGCCGGAAAAAAGTATGATAACTTTTTTATTTTTTGTCTCCGGTCCAAAAGTAAAGTATCGTTGAACTCGTCTCGGTCCCCTGAGTTCAGATTCCCAAACACACGAAATTCCATAGGGAGTAATCTATAGTATACCCAAAATAAATTTGGTTCATCAAAGCTTTCCAAGTTCAAATCATACCAGTTAAACAAGTAAGATAATTCTCCATATGCTATTGGCTCGCTTTTCTTGCAATCAAAACTGTAGAGAAACATCATCAAGCATTACATGTACAAATTTTAATTTAAAATATATATTAGAATTTACTTATTGTAATTAAGGATATTACTATCTTGTTTGCTAAGTTACGTAATGTTATCAGAATTAGCTTGTGTCAGACATAAGTTAAAATACACTTATTAAACTGCTTTGTAATCAGTTTGTTTTAGTTATTATTGTTTTGGGTAATAGCATGAAAAGACAACTTAAAAATGCCTATCAGCTTAAACATCTATGCCAATGAGTATTTGTTATCAATTTTAACTAATATTTTAAACTTTAATCATTTTGATTGTTAGTTGTTCATGGTACAGTCAAGATGATTGTTCATAAATAAAGAGTAGGTTCAGAGCTCTGTAGAATTGTTGGTAAATCTCAATCAAATTTGATATACAGGTATATCTCAAGTTATGTCGTTCTCAATTATACGTCATTTGTCAAAAAAGTATATGGAAAAATAAAAATCAGGTTTAAGTCATTTTATTTGACTTTACATCCGTCTGCCATAAATATTGAAGTTGTAATATCACTAGAAAAGCATTAAAAGCATATAAAATCATATTAAAAAAATGTACATTTACAGTAAATGTTAATATAATCATCATACAGGGTGACAATAATTAACCCATACAAACTTTTTGCATCGTAAATTTATTAAAGAAATGAAAATTAGCAAAACAACAGCATATAACAGTGACAATACTTTACGTATTAATCAGATATTCAGTCAGTTTCAAAGTGGCCTCCTTTTGCCTTGATTCAGAGCCCCAAATGCATTTTGAAATTCTTGGTGATGGGCCGCGCTCTTCTGGAGACAGTTTGTCTCACTCCCAGTGCAAGGATTGCTTCAGTGACTCCAAACTTTCGTGGCGCTTAGAACAGACCCTGGCCTCCAAAATGGACCACACACTGTAGGCCATCGGGTTCAGATTCGGCGAGTATGGTGGCCATTCTGCAGACGAGATGAAATCAGGAAAATGAGCCTTGCACACTCCTGAGTCTTCTTCGCCCTGTGTGTCGGCGCTGAGTCCTGCTGAAACGTCCATTTCACACTGCCAAAATGCTGCTGAGCTCACAGAAGTACCACGGCCTCAAGAATGTCACG
The DNA here is from genome assembly GCF_030686945.1 of Centruroides vittatus. NCBI lineage: Eukaryota > Metazoa > Arthropoda > Arachnida > Scorpiones > Buthidae > Centruroides > Centruroides vittatus. The sequence continues at coordinate 1,618,424 of NW_027122405.1, read as the reverse complement.
GTGGTACACGTCTTGATTGATTTTGGCCCCTTGATCGACGAAAACAAGGGGTGTCTTGCCGCTTGCACAAATTCCGCCCCAAACCATGACTGACATTGGATTTTGGTGATGTTCGATGACGGCTGAGCATCTGGGAGCCTCCGCGGACCAGTTCCTGTCATTTTGATGGTTGTACAGAGAGAAGCTTCTCATCTGTGAAGAGAATGCACTCCCATTGTTGACCTGCGGCCCAACACTTGAATTGACAGGATCTTTGGAGTCTCACGCACTTGTTTTCATCAATGAGGAGCTGAACTTTTTGGACCTTGTAGGGCTTGAGTACGAGTTCCTTTTTCGCCATTAACCACACCGATTTGTGATTGATTTTGATCTCACGAGCAATTTTTCTCATGGAGACCTTTGCATGTCGGTCAACTTGCTTTGTGATGATCTTGCGGTTTCTAGACGTGTTGACAGTGCACTTTCTTCCACATCCAGGATGGTCACCATCGTGGCCAAGCTCCTTGAATCGCCAAACTACATCCGAGACTGTCATTTTTGGAACACTGAGCAGACGAACAATTTCACATCGATGTTTTCCTTGCTGGAATAGCTCCAAAATTGCACAACGTTTGTTCGACATTCTTAAAAAAATAAAGGACTAACCCTTATTACATCGAAAGTACATCTACACGGGCAGCAAATCATGGAGAATTAAACAATAGTATGTAAATTGGTGACAGTAAAAAAGTTCAGGTGCAGCATTGCTACAAACTTTGTACGGGTTAATTATTGTCACTGTGTATATCCTAGAGAACGAAACATGAGAACTTCTGTGTTTCTGTATTGTTGTCTTATTTAGCAGTCTTTAAGTGCTCATTATTGGCATTTTCCACGGTAGTTCCAATATCTACCGTTTGTGTCGTTGTCAGTGCCACTCGATATTTGGTAAATTTAACATAAATTAGTTTATTTTTTACTATCACAAAATAATTTTAATAACTGTATTTGTTATTTAACCTTAAAAAATCATTTTATTTTATAATGTCTTAGAGAAAGCACATTCACAAATAAAGAATCTGCGATGTACTGTACTGTAAACATCACCAAATTGTAAACATGTACATTTACAAATATTCGTAAATTTAGATTACTTTTTTCTGTACTATATTAAAAACTAAAATTTATTTGTTTGTAAGCTTAAAATAGATTTTTATTAACCATATATTATTAAAAATTCATTTATAAATAAAATACAGAACTGGGAATGGTAATTTGTGGTTTAACCTAGTGACAGGTAAATTCGAAGACAAGTAAATTTGACTTACATTGCCTCTCCTGGAACCAATTACAGATGTAAAGTGAAGTATACCTGTACATACATACTGTCCTGAGTATACCATTTCAATTTTCAGGAATAAATTTTAGTTTAAAATTCAGCCACTACAGTAAATATTGGCACTATTTTTCCCTTATGTGTGTATTATGTATATTTTCTAATGACTATTGGATATAAAAAGAGTTGCAAACTGTTCTTCACAATTCTTCAACAGATGAACGGTCCTGATGCTCATTTTTCCTGATCATGTTACTTGTTAAATTCTTCTATTGACAAAATAGAAATCCAGTTCAGTGTGAGGTCCCCAGCAGAATTCAGAATTACATGCTAGAGCATTAAACTCCCACTATTCAAATGAAAAATTGTCATAAAGTTAAACAATGATATAGTAAAATTATTTATTTAATTAAATAATGTCTCAATTATATGTGACAGTTATTATATTATATTATAAATTCTTTGTTAAAAAGGTAAACACAAAAGGCTTGAGTTATGGGAAAAGATTTCAAAGTTTGGTAAATACTATCCAGTTGGTGTCAGGAAATGCCATCAGGTTGAGCGTCGATGTCAACTTCTCCATCTATTGATTATTTTAGTTTTCTTTTACAAATATAGTCAATATTTGATTTAATTCTGAATGTAACTGTAGAATAACAACTTTTACAATAAAGATATTTTAGATTTATCTTTATGATTTAAAAAGTAATTTTAATTGCATAAATAAATTTTAAATTATCATCATTTTTGTTATAGTATATGGATCATTTTTTGATATACCACCTCGAGTATTTTTCCATGTTCAGGTAAATATTAATTTATTGTATAAAAGATTTAGTAGTTACAAAATATAAAATATTTGAAAATTAATTATATTATGTATGTCTGATGTTATCTTTTTGATTAAAATTTTATTATTTATGACAGTTAATGGAAATCATTAATTTTTATATCCATGTTATTACAATTAAGATATTATAACTTAGTAATCGAAATTAATTTATGACAATTTATTTTATTTATTAATTTTATGGTAAAGCTGTCTATAGCCTTTATAAAGGCTAGAAATGACTGGCCTCCATAAAACAAGAAAAAAAAAAATACATTCAAGCTAAAATTATACAACTAAATAATAATTAATGGTATATAACATCTTTTACAGTAGCATTTTAATTAGATAAATGAGATATTTAGCAAATGATCTGCATTTCTAACATTTATGTTTACAATATAGATTGCATATAACTCTACAACATACAGGTTCCAAGTGCTATTGTTTTGTGTACAAGCTACACTCAAACCTGTTTTTGTGCGATTTTTTATACGTGCAATGTGTTTTGTGCAATTATTTTTGTGCAGTATACCAATTTGATTGAAATTCATATACTGCACACAAAAAACAAATCGCACAAATAAAAAATCGCACAAAAATAGACCGCACAAAAACAGGTTTGAGTGTATTTATATATGTTTCTGTGTTTTAAGAATTTACTGACTATAACATGTTTAGTATGGCAGGTTTCTGTAGTGTAATGCTTGTATTGTTTACTGTACTGTACTGTACTGTACTGCTTAAAAGTTTCAGACTTTATATAGTGTATGTGACATGAATCCTGTGCAAGAAAGAACTACAGGCACAATAAGTACCCTATCCATTCTCCACAGATGCTTTATTTATGGGTGAGTTCTGAGTACCTATTAATTTTTACTATTCCCAGCTGTTATATATAACAGAGAGAAAGTATGGCTATTAGTCAAAAAATGATTCCCCCAAGATTTTTACAGTTTTGGACTCTGGACCTCGAAACATTGAGAAATGCAAAAAAGATCACAGGTAATTTCTATATGTATGGATGTGTAAGTGGGGCACGATTTTCTTCATCCTGTTTGAAGTTTAATAACTTCCATGCTTTTTGTGAAAAATTTCTGAATTTTGTGGGGATGTTTGTTTATTAGGGGATTAATGCTATTAAATTTTGGTGGTTAAAGGTCAAAGGTGTGGGGAGATAAATGGGATCATGTGTATCTATCTCTAGTAGGATCACACTTAATGATGATTATACTCATTATTAGCATTAGAATTTTTTATAAAACCCATCCCTATCCTCAAAATTAAGCTTTTTTCCATTTTATAATAACTAAAGCTATAAAAAGTTAATAATAATAAAATATAACACCACCAAATGTTTCTGGGAAAGTTAAGCAACTTGTTGCTGAATTGTTTCAGTGGATGTTTGGAACTAGAGTTCTACCAAATGAGCTGATCTGAACTACAGCTAAGAATTTTGACAGTCAGTTCAGCTCTCAGCTGGACTCCAGCTGAAAGCTGGTTGCAACTTTACAGCTCAACTCTACATTCTGAGTTTTTTCTAATTTGAGGTAGTCTTGGTCCTGACTACTTTGAATTATCAGGACTGTACTGTACATGTTTTGCTGGAAATGATTGTCATTATTTCTATTATTTTAAAATGTTACTTTTTATTACTTTTAATAATCTTAACCTAAAAGTTATTTGTAGTTTAATTGCTTAATGCTCAAGTAGTTTTTATTTGAATGCTCTCATTTTAATAACAGATAAATGAAAATATATCTGACATACTATGTATCTGTTATTATTACAGATGCAATTTAATTTCAAAACTGGACTTGTTGCAACACACCCTACCTCAGCTTCAGTCCAAATTCACAGCTTGCTTCCAATACTTCAGCTCAGCTTGAAATAGCTAAGCTAAACTGAGCTTTTTCAAACTCTATTTGGAACAGTTATGTCTGGGTACATTCGTAAAGTCAAACGAGTTAAATGCATTAGTAACAAATCATTCGAAAAATAGTAGTCTTGCTCAGTGCGCATGCTCTGCAGTGATGACGTTTTGAACGAAACTCTAACAAAGCTTACGAAGGAAAGAGTTAGTTTACTTTAAGAAAATGGCGCTCGACAATATCGATGTTTCTAAATCTACTCGAGTGGGAATTAAAAGGTGAAATGATTGAAATAACTGTTCACCCGAAGCAATCTAAGAAAAATTTTTAGATAAGGCTGCACTAGCAACATTCACATCTTCGATTTTAGAAACAGCCATTTAGTTATAAACGAATCTTTCAAAAAGTCTAACGAAATAAGAATAACGATGATGTCATTCTCGTTTAACTCGTTCAACTTTACAAACGTACCCTCTATATTGTGTGTGACTGCATGTTTTGGCACATCCATTCTGGCACAGCCATTTTGGCTTGAGAGGATTTCAGAACAAGAAAAAGTTTCTTCGTTAATTCACCATTATCATTTGACATTAATGTTACTTAATGTTAATGTTGTTGTAACAGCAATATGTAACAATGAGTCATCACAAAATGCAACAAAGTAAATTGGATCAAGCCCCTAGTGTAGTATCAATAGGCATATTTAAATTTTAAAACATTTTGTGGTTACAGGTATCTGTGAATGCTGTGTTTTTAAATGTGTTTTCTATAGTTTTTTTTTGGATTTATGACCTAGAAGAACTCACAATAGTCATATACAACTGTCCCTCCAAAGAGATATCTGTAAGTCAGTTAGCAGTGTGTTGCAGTTCTGTCAATGTGATCCTGACTGAGATTGTTAAGATGTCACTCTTTTAAGATAGACCCTTTTGAATTCAGGGCTGCTTTATGGTGTCTGTGTCTCTTATGAGTTAGATTTATTATTATTGTAATCTTCAATGATTTTATGATAAAGGTTATTGGTAAAGTGTAAATATTTAGAAAATAGATACATTTGTTTGAAATAATTCTGTAGTAATTGAAAATGTTAAACAATAAATTAAAGTAACTTATTATTATGGTGGATACATAAATGTAATTTTGTTGATTCTTGATATTTATGAGCTCTGATATAATAGATTTTTGAAATAATGCACCAAATCCATTTGTTACATAGCATCTGTGAGAGTAGCAGTATTTGAGAATATCAGACCTAGCTGTTAAATGTGCAGATTGTCCTCTAGGCACTGTGTCAGAAGCTACTATTGTATATGTTATGGACAAAGTGATTAATCGGGCATTATTTATAATGACCAAAAAGGGCACACAGTGTGATAAATATTGATTCATTTACCAAATTGACCGGTCATTATGAATATTGCTACCACCTAGTCGAGCAAAGTGATGATAATACGTTGAGGAGTGATCATCCGACATATGCTAGCCAGTCGGCAATCAGTCGCGTGTGTGTATCATGTTTAGTACTGAATTTTAAATTTGATTAAAAAAACTCCACTTATTTCATTTAGAAATATTTATTTTTTGTGAATTATTTCAAAGTACTATTAACTGATATTCTTCCGGTAAGTTAGAAGTAACTTCCATTTTTGACTCTCACTTTTTCTATCATTAACAAATATGCTGATTTTGTAAAAATTTAATTGTTTTCACCTTTTTCTGCTATTAATTCGTTTAATTGGTTGTTCATGTCACTTAATGATTCCTCCACGATCGTTACTTTTGTCAAAGAAAAAAGATTTACTACTGGTCACATAAATTAAAATTCAGTACTAAATGCAATATGCATGCACAACTAAGATGTAAGTTCTGATTGGCTAGCGTATGTCGGATGATCACTCCTCAACGTATTATCATCACTTTGCCCGACTAGGTAGTAGCAGTATTCATAATGACTGGTCAATTTGATAAATTATTGAAATTTATTACAATGCCTGATTTTGTTGGTCATTATTCATAATGACCGGGCATTATGAATAATGCCCGTATTAATCACTTTGTCCATAACATATATATCCATTGCTTGGAAATGTGATACTTATTTTCTTTATATTACTATAATATAGATTATATGAGATAAGAAATAAACAAAGTATGTTTTATAGTTGCTCTTGACTTTATATATGTATGACATCCAGTATATATGTATACTGGACTATCAGCACTATTGGGCCATTGCTTCACTTCATTAGTCCATTATATTAAGGATCAATAGTATTTGAATGATGCAAGTGCTTGACTTTTTACAAAAAATGAATACAACAGTGCCATTGTAAATAATTTTTTTTTCTTATAGGAATCTACTTGTTATATGATTAATATTTTCTCAAAAAGTTTAAAGTAATCAAAATAATCTGCATTTTTTTCTTAAAAAGAAAGTGTAGTTTATTTATTGACTAGAAATAAAATTTAAGATAAAAATGAAATATTCCTTCAAATAAAATTAAAAATGTTTTTTAAATTGATTTTAAACAAAAGATATTAATAATAATTTTTTTCATGTTATTAGAAAGATACTGAATATCGAAAGAAATGGGATAAACTTGTAATTAAATTAGATATTATTGACAGAGAAGGTGAAGATGGTAGTGAAGTTATTCATTGGGTTATGCATTATCCTGTAAGTATTGTATAAATTTAATAAAGAGATAATAAAATAAAAAAAGCATTATTTTAAATGGATTTAACAATGTATTTTAGGATTTATGTTTTGAAAAGAAAAGAAACTTGTTTGATTGAATCATTATCATATTGCAATAATCAACAAATGTAGGTACACACATAAGTGTTAGAAAAAGAGGAATAAATTACTGTAATGAAATTATTGATTACATACATACATACATACATACATACATCAGTCCATTCCAGAAATCTTATATTTGTGATGAAAAACATTACAATAGAGGTATCTCTTGATTAAAGCAATTAATTAATCCTTTGATGCTATTACATATATCAAAATTGCATTAATCAAATATGGTACCTTTGTTAAGTACAATAAAAACAGTTGGTAAAGCCACATTAATTAAAACTTCTGCTGCATGTATAAAAGGATTGCTGCAATTAATTTCATGTGTTAATCGAAAATTGCATTAAGCAAGGGATCACTTGCACTTGTATCAGTGCAATAATGTATACTTTTTGGCAATTTATTTCAAGATCTTGAAGGTTAAATGTTCACTACTAAATTAAGTTACAGTACATGCTTACTAATGGGAACTAATTATCATGTGGAGTTGTTTAGATTGACATGGTCATATATCACGAAAAGCAAGTCAAAAAGCTTTGTGATATGTAGTGAGTAAGTATCCTAGCCTTATAACTATCTTTGCACTTATGATTGTCAGACATAGACCATTGAAAAAAGTATCTCTGACAGTCCTAAGTTGATTTTTGTAAATATGAGGAAACTGCCAAGCCACATTTGTTTTGTTTAAACACTTAATATTAACCTAATCACAAAAACTCATTTCTATGCAAAACAATCAGAATTAATTTTATTTGTGGAAAAAAAGTCTGCCTGCTGATGAAATATGAAAAGTCATATTTTAGGATAAAGATAATGCCAAGCAACATTAACCTCAGCAGCATTAATCTTTGTGGTTGAAACATCAGTTCCTGGCAGTTGATAATGAGAATCCATGTCCTTATTTATTGACCAATTGCCCAATTCATTATTCAACTGAATCTGTGGCCTGCTTGCCATGGTACTGCCTCTAATGACTGATGCTAGACACTGTCTTGCTGCCAGAATCTTCAAAAAATTGTTTGGGGCAATATGAAGCATTGTTTGAGGTTCTATGGCAGATACTATCATCTACTGGCATTTTCAGCAAATTTTTGAAACTGCATTCTAGCCTACTATTTATGTGCAGATGGCATAATTAGTTCAATTTGACTAAAAATGTGGCTTGACACTATCTATTCCTGACTTTCACAATTTTTGCAAACAAGTATTTTATTTCTTGATATGTATAATACATGATGATAATGATTTGTATAATATATAATAAATATTTCAATTTTGAAAATAGAAAAGCCTAACTCACCAGAATTTTTAAAGTTAAATGGGAAAAATTTTGTCTTGGTAAAGATTTTTAGAATTTTATTATATACTTTTATATAAAAGCTTTGAATATTAAAATTGATTTTATTGCTATTTTTTAAATTGATGACATTCTGTTTTATAAACAGTAACAAACATATTTTTTTCTTTGCAAAAGTTAAAATTTATAATTATACAATTTTAAATGGTAATTTAAATACTTACAACCATTTTTTATATATATTATAGTATCCCATGTATAGTAGGGAATATGTGTATGTGAGGCGATGTTATGTAAGTTACATTTAATTATTTATTATTTATACTAAATTTAAAACTAATTTGTTTATTACTTTTAAAAATAATTAAGTTCTTTATTTAATTAATTATTTCATATACATATAATATTAATTTTGCAATAATATGTACATTTTTTTTTTTTACATTTTTGATTTAATCTGGAAAAATTCAATGCAATTCTTTTCATACAATTTGTTTTGATAAATTTGCCTTTTTAGAAATCAATTTGTTGAAGCATGATGTGATGACAAATTAATGTTATTTAAATACTCAAAAGGAAAAAAAACCCATTTACATGTTTTTCATATTCCATCATTCAAAGATACTTGAAATTAAAAAAAAGTTTTTATTTTATTTTATTCACTATACAAGTCACCAGTATTGGTTTTCTTCAGACTACAGTAAATGAAATGAAACAAATTATACAGCAATTTTACACAAAACTATTTTCAAAACAGCATACTGTTTAATGTAGACATCACCAATTAAAATTATTAAAATATTGGGTTACAAAACATTATATCACATTTTTCAATCTATATTTATTTATATAGGGATGGAGTTCCATTAGTGTGTCCTGCTGCTGGCACACTAATGGTACTTTACAAGGTGGTGAAGGCTTGTTCAAATTTGTTCTGAGAGGGAATGCTTATATAATTTGTTGTGTGCCTGCTAGAAATGGTACATACTTCTGGTATGCACCTCATACATATAAGCTATTTTCAATTGATTGATTTAGCTAACAAACTTGTTTAAATTTTGTATTGTGAATACATAATTATTATTAACAACAATTAATAATAATCTGAATAAAATTAATTTACTAACTATTAGTCATTTTAAAATTTATTAACATATGTTGAAAATAAGCAAGTGTCTTATTATGTCATGTTGAATTGGAATGTTTTCAGCTATATAAATTTTGAAATAATCTTTCCTATTGAAACTTGAAATATTAAAATTAGTTTCACTTTGAGTGTTTTCATTTAAGAAATGACTATATAGCAGCTATTTAAACAATGATGACAAGAAAATTAGAGAAATAAAAAAATATTTTCAGAATAGCATGAGATGCTGTAACTGCATCAATCATATTGCTCAGTGTAATTGGAGAATTTAACTGTATTTATTTGCTTATAATTCATTGATTAATATCAATAAGCATTTATATAATTGTAACAGAGGTCTTCATTATTTGTAATCTTATAGAATAACAAGCCACAAGCAATTCTTATGCTTGGAGTTTAATGTTATTGGTTACAATAGAAAAACTATACCTTACTCATGTTTTGTAGAAGCATTATTAGCCAATATCTGTTCCATTTGTTAAGTGGAATATGTTTTTAATTACAAGATTAGTGAAGAGTAAATTTTTCAATTTAATGGCCTTTATGTCCTTATATTTTACTGTGTTACATAGTAAATTTTTCAGTTTGATAAGTTTCTGATTTTTTATCTCAAAATAAAATTTATTAAATTGAAAAATAATATTTGATTAACCTTGAAGTTAATTATTCTGGTTGTGGATGTTCAGGAGACTTCACTTGTAATTTTAATGTTAGTAGTAAGATACCCTGATAATATTTAGCAATTTTTTAATTTAAAAATATGTGAATATAAACTGTTTTATTTATTATTTAACATACAACTATGAAATTTTTGCAGATTGATTACTCTAATAATGTAATGGTCCTAGTTTCTCGAGCTGCTGATCATCCTTCCTGCCCACCAAACAATAAATATGTTAGAGTTACTAATTACAGTTCTAGAATGGTCATAAAACCTCATAGAGGATTTGATGAGGTAAAGTATATTAATGGTTATAATTTCTATGAATTTAAATAGTATATAGAAAGACAAGTAAAATGGCAAAGCCATTCTTGGGACGAGACTATGTCTCAGGGAGCGTGAGCAACACATGTGCAAATTTCACACTCACGCCTGTTTCTACAAACAGTCTCAGCATTTTGTATTTTATTTTGACCCGGTTCTTGGTCCCCGACTACCTACAAGTCTGGTTTATTTTATGTGCACATGATTTGAGTGCAAAATTGCAACTCCTGACGTACTCCTTACCTCTAAGATGTGCAGCCATTGACGGCAGTGCAACTTTAGAGATGAGACATAGTCTAGTCAATAACTATTGATTTTCTCATTTTAAATAAGAAAATCAATAATTATCTTTGTATAATAATTTAGAATTAAGGTGGTATTGATATTTGAACCATATACATGCATATGATTACACGAAATATTCAAGGTATGTAAGTTTTTTTTAGCACATCTTATACAACAACCAAAAGAAATGAATCTATACTAGTATTTACAATTTACTATTAGTTGTATACATCCTAACCCATTTGCTTTGGTAAGTTATTTTTTAAAAGTTTTCAGTAGAACCCCCCAATTATTCAAGGTTCTGCATTTTTTGAGGCAGATTCCTACACTTCTTATTATTTTAAACTTTCTTTTATGAATTACAGTATAACATATATTAAAAGGTAACAGAAAGAAAATATTTTTGATCATTTAAGTTCAATGTGAGACAAATCATTCATATTAAAATGTAACTATAATAATACACATTTCTATTCTTAAAAGACTTATATACCATATAATTTTTAATCCAAAATGGTCATAGCCATCTGTTTTATTTGAGATGATTATCCAAGCTAATGTGGACTGATGACTGTATTTAATATTCAATTGATCTATAAAACAAATTTTTTTGTGAAATTTATAAGTATTTTCAATTTTAATCCATCAAAATACATTTAGAAAATAATATTACTAATAGATTTAAGATAATTATACAAAGTGTTCTCTTTTGTACCCAGTTAAATTTTAAAGTGATCTTTCCAGCACTGCACGAATATATGTATCAGGTCAGTCCATAAGTTCATGCGTATTTTTATCTACAAAAAAAGCAGCAAAAAATTTTAATTAAATTTTATTTTAATCTATAATGTATTCACCATTATTTTGTACAATTTCTTGCCATCTTGATGGTAGCTTTTTAATCCCGTCTTTGTAAAATGATTTTGGTTTTGAATTAAAATATTCAGAAATAGCCTTTTTTACATTGTTCTCATCCTCAAAAGTTTTTCCTTTTAAAAAATTCTGCAAACTGCGAAAAAGATGATAATCACTGGGAGCAATATCTGGCGAATATGGTGGATGAGGTAAAATTTCCCAGTTGTAGCTTTCAAGTTTCTGTACAGTTATTTTTGCAGCCTGTGGTCTGGCATTGTTATGCTGCAAGAGAACCTGCTTTCTGTTCACTAATGACGGTCAATTTTTTCTCAGTTTTTCATTTAAATGCTCTAATTGCTCACAATACATTTGAGCTGTAATTGTTTGATTAGGTTCTAACAGCTCAAAGTGAATTACACCTGACATATCCCACCAAACAGACAAAAGAATTTTTTTTGGATGCAACCTACCTTTTGCAGTTGGTTTTGGCTGCTTGTTGTGATCCATCCATTGTCTTTTTCTCGTCACATTATTATAGAGGATCCATTTTTCATCTCCAGTAACCAGCCTACCAAGAAAAGGTTCTAAAGCAATACGGGATAAAAGAGACATACAAATGTTTACACGTTGTTGTCGGTTAGCTATTGACTATTCATGTGGTATCCATTTTCCTAGCTTTGAAACTTTTCCGATTTGTTGTAGGTGTCTATGAACAGTTCCATGGGATGAATTTAAACGTTCCAATTTCATCAACTGTTAGAGATGGTTCTGCTTCAACTAGTGCAGAGAGAGCATCGTCATCAAAGTCAACGGGTCTTCCAGTACGAGCCTTATCCTCCACACTAAAATCATTGTTTCTAAATCTTTCAAACCACTTCTGCGCAGTCCTTGCACTAATTACAATTTGATTATGTACAGTATTTATTTTTTTGGCTGCATTTGTAGCATTCTCACCACTTAAAAATAAAAAGTATAAAACATGTCTTTTATATTTATCAGTTACTTCCATTTTAACGAAAATAAACAACTGAAATGTTTACAATTCTGAACAGTATTATATGAATGAGATCCAATTTAACACTTCAGTGTAAAAATTATCACATTAGACTGACATTTTTAACAGCAAAACAAGATTTTTCTCAAGGTCATAAAAATGGGCATGGATTTATGGACTGACTGATATATACTGCATTAGTAGATCCACTCCAACACTTATAGTAAAATAAATAAATTCATTCAAGAAGAAATTGCTTCACAGTTTACACACATTAAGTCAATACATAAATTTATCTGTCTACTAAGTGAAAGGATAACAGAGATTCTTTATATGTTTTGCTAAATCATCTTGTCTAAGTGTAAAGGATAAAAAGCAATGTTGCATAAATCAATTCAAAAACAGTTTTTGAATGTGTATCACAACAAAAATGAATACAGAGGCAACGTTGCTGAAAGTAATGTTATGGATGGCACATAACATACTTGGTATCACTGTCTTAAAGACATTTTATATTGTAACTGCAGCTTGTCAATAACATTACAATACATACACATATTACATTACATAGAATGATCGAAGTTTTCCATTATCTGTCACATTTGTTCCCAGGAAAAAAGCAAAATAGATAAATTGTGGAGGTGAAAAAGAAAATTTCATCATTTTTGAACAGCATGTTTTGTTTAGCAGCAGAAAATAAGTTGTTTCATTTGCATTGAAAATGTCATCCAGGCTTTTTAACATGTTGACTACCAACTACAATATAACTCATAGTTTGCGTTATTGCCTAGGACGCCAACCACGATTTATAGCGTAGTTTGTTTCCTTGCCATATTTGTGTAGCTATGATGAAATTTGTAGTATATCAGTGTAAATATGAATAGATAACCTCGGGCATGAATAGAACATTTGTTAATAAATGAACAGGAAATATAATCATAAAAAGTTTATTTAAAATCAAAAGCAAAAGAATTTTTATTGTTTGTGATAATTTTTAAAACAATCTTCCATGCAAAGGACTGGCTTCTCTGGACAGATTGGATGGAAATAACATGTTTCTCGGTGTTTTTTAGCTTTGGTACAAATTCGACATGGCTTTGTCATATGCTCTTTTTTTTTCGGTATGTGGGATACTCTGTAAATAATGAAGCTCTTGCAATCTAAATTTTTTTTGAAACTGTTTGAATTTCTTCTCCAATCAATGCCTCGACAAATGCTTCTCTAAATTTTATAAGTTTTATTTTAGAAGAAGTTGCTTGTACACATTGTGTGTATATATATATATATCTATATCTATAATATGTAATGCAACCTTTTTGGGCCATCTAATAGTCTTTCTTAGAGCTGTGTAGTACAATAGCATTTGATCTGATTGGTCAAGCACATTCTGTGATTGTACTCTCGAATTATATTCGGTTTCATCAAATGTTTTCCATTGTGATTGAACACCTCTATCATTTCAACAACATGCATGTTTGAAATGGTAAGGACTTCTCGTTTGTTTTTCCATTTACATACAGTAACAGGACCATTTCACTGCCAAATAAACGCCCTCTTTTTCAGTTTTTGATTTACCACATCTCTGGGATTTCCCTTTCTGTTATTTCACAGAGTTCCACTCACACAAGTTTTTCGTGTAGTCAGTAATTTTGTAAGAGTAACAGAATTATAAAAATTATCCATGTATATTGTATATCTCTTATCGAGATAGTAATTTAGGTCACACTACTGATGTTGTCTGTCAATCCCCTCAGATTTTCTGCTGTAAATTGTTATTTTCATAACAACACCATTGGATTCACATAGTTGATACAGTTTGACACTGTATTTTGCATTTTTGCCAGTACATAAAAAATAAAAAAACACAATCTTCTATGCCACAACAACATTGATTTGTCAATACACATATTTTTATCTGGCACATAATATTATTGAAATGATTTAGTATAGATTGTACCTTATATAATCTGTCGGAAGATAATAATAAGCTATCAACTAAGTAAAAATAACACAGTAACAATTGGAATTTATTTCGACTCATACATGATCACCAAAACATTACTGGAGTACAAACAAACTGTATAATTTAATGTTCTATTGAAGGAAAAGAACAAGGGCCCATTTGTAATACAAGTCCAATAAAAACTTTCATTTCTGCAGTGCTGATGTCTTTCCACTGTGATACCCTTTTAGATTTTTTTATTTCTTTGTTTTGCAATTTCTTGCTCAGCATACAAATTTGCTTGTTCAACCAGTAATGCAAAAAATTCTTCCTAAAAAAAATAATAAGTCCACCAGCATTTGCACTGTAAGATTTATCATATCCAATTTTAAACCAATATTTTCTTGGAAAATAAATAGTTCAGGATTTTGTTGATTTGATATGGTTGCTTGAGAAGTATCATGATTTCCTTCCGGTTCGAGAAAAGTCTCATCTCCAGGTTCAGAGACGACTTCATAATTACTATCCTCAGTTGAATCCTCAGAAGGTACATAATTGCTACTGTTGTTACCATCGTCATCAAAAATTTCGTCAGATTCTGAATCACTTAGATTAGTGTCAAGTGTAGTAATCAAGTTGTCTTCTCTTATCCATATTGGGGTATAAAACAACATACTCAAAAAAGACTTAAATGTGATGCACTTGACTCTAAATTTGTTAGAGATATGCATCTATATCTAATTTATTACTGACTTGAGTGTAGTAAAGCAACAGGTCAAATTGTGTCTGTGCACGAATTAACTTTAGTTTGGTTTTAGCAAAGAGCTTTCTGTTACATAAACCAACTAAGAGATAATTTAATTATATTATATTATTAAAAACTCTGATTATAGTACATAGTAATCATCAAAAAACATATAGAATGTGTTTTTTTTAGAAAAAGGTCTTACGAATTAAGTTGAGTTTTTATACTGGAATCCTGAAAATGTACTGTGGCAGTCAACGTGTTAACCATTTCATGCAATCTCACTACAAATTTATCCAGCTAACAGAATGAATTCAGTATTTTCTAATCATTGTCAGAATTGTTCAGCTTTTTCTCCAAGTAGTTTCTATCAGCAGGAATATTCTTGAACATTAAACTGTGTAAACTACTCCAACACATGGTTTTCAGTCTCTGAATACTCACACTTGCACTTTATTTTCTGTTCTATTTGATTCAGTTGTTAATAGAAGCTTTCAAAATCCTCTCTCTGTATATCTGAAAACCAAGGTGAGGTGAGTACTGAATGGAATGTCTAATTCAATACAAAAATGATGACATTTGATAACTATTATATTTTAATGTAAAATTTATGATATTGGTATTTGATTATCAGACAATTGGGAAATTTTGCAATGTAACAATTTTTTAAACCACACTATTAGACATTTATTTCAAGATAATACTTGTCAAATTATGTCCTAAAATAAGAATAAATTGTAATGTCCAACTTTCAAAGTTTATTTTTTATTGTATGACTAATAATGATTATTTGAAAAAGTTAAAGATCTAAATTAAATTGAGAGACTCAAATTTTGATTGTTTCTTTCATTTGGGCAACCATGTGTATTTTTAGCTGTATTTATCCTTCAATGCAATTTATGTTCTGCATATTATTATTATATATTATTTTACTCATTAATTATAATATAAGTTAATTTTTCTTGTTTTATTATACTTACAGAATGGCTTTGATTATATCTTGACTTACTTTGATGATCCACAAGCAGCATTTCCATCTCCTGCTTACAACTGGATGGCATCATCAGGTAAATTCATTTCATTGAATAATGACTCTCATTGACAAAAAAGTTAAATTTAGATAGCTAAGTGATGTTTTGCAGTAATTGGACAATTCTGTCTCAGACAGGCATGCAAATGATTACAGTTGTAGTGTGATTGTAGGCCAGAAAATGTCTACTCCAGTATCCTATGAAAAAGTTTGCAGAGGCTTACTGTTTTTCAGTGTGTCCACTGTTTGGACATCTTTGAATCCCAGTCATGTCTATACAATGGGAATTTTACAAAAGCTGCAGGGTGGCCATACTGACAGGGACAGCCTGACTTGGGGGTCGTTGATTTTGATCAAACTAGGTGAGGTTATAATGCATCCCCAACAACTGATATGTGCAAGCAATGAGGCACAATACTCAAAAATAAAAGAAAAAATTGAGGTTGAAAATTTCAAAACATTTAAAACCTTTAGAATTTCCATTATTTGTAGAGTGGCTGGTGGCTTGTCAGTTTCATAATTATGAAGTTGATGTTTCATATCTTGTTGATTTTAATTAATTTTACTTCATTGTTGGTATTTTTAAATTTATTATATTTATTTAAAAAATAGTTTTAAATATTCATTTATAGTACATATGGGATTTATAATTTATTTGGGAAGAGGATTAGATATAAACAAAATTATCATTACTCAAGGCAAATTTTGTTAATAAAGAAAACATTTTTATTAGCATTATTCAATCTGTTTGCTTTCCAGGAGCACAATTTTTTGGATGATAATTGTCATACAAGCTTGTGAAACAATAAACATTTCTGGAGTGTGCACATTGAGTAAATGCATACAAGATGATGATTTACATGTCACTGGAAAAACGAATTATTAATAATTTAAAACACATCATCATCAACTAATTTGGAGGAGAATCATTCATACTGTATCACATTCAAAAATATCAGAGCACTTAATGTTTGCAACTTCTGAATTGATTAACCACCCTAAGCTGCAATTAAGTCTAGATTTTGAAGGGTTTTTTCACAATATGTAAATTTTGTAATATTGTCGTTTAGTGATTCTTCTGCAGAACACATTTCTATGCTATTAATATTAGCATGAGATATCGAAGTCATCTTTTTATTCTTTAGAGAATGCAATTATAGATGCATTTAGGTTAAACAATGACTTTGTTACCAGAGTAAAGATTAGTTCACACTGAGTGAAAGCGAATGAGAAAAGTGAAAAACAAGTTTTATTCGCTTAGTGAAATTGACCCATACAACCAAAAGCAATTGCGAATTTTAAGCAGCCAATCATTTGCAAGCAAGCGAAAATGTCATCTCGAAAAACAAAATGGCTGCTTCTGATATTCTGTTGTTAACCACATTTGTTTATTTATTGAGAAACATAAGACAAAAAGAAAATGATGCTGGGTGAGAGAAATTAAAAATCTGTAATTACAACATTTACTCTATTGCGTGAGAAAGTTTCTGTAGCCATCTTGAAAACAACAATAACCACGTGACAACTAGTGGGAATATGATTGGTGCAAAATTTTTTTCCTTGCGAAAAAGCTCGATGGTTCCGAACTTCAAAGCGATTTGCCGGAAACAATGTCATGTCTGATATGTTATTTGCTCTGTTTTTCGCTTTTGCCAGCGAATCGCACTCAGTGTGAACTAAGCTTAACTGTACATGAATGTACAGAATGTACTGTAAATGAATATTATATTTATTCAAAAATTAGTTTATTATTGGTATTTTTAAATTTATTCAAAAGTAAAAATTAGTTTTGTATTAAAAAAATTACATAAAAATCAAGAAGATTTTTATGTAATTTTACATTCAGAAACACCAACCACCAACCTTATGTGAAACTGACAAGACTCCATTGAGCCACCAGCCACACTACAAATAATGGAAATTCTAAAAAGTTTTAAGTGTTTTGAAAATTTCAATTTTCTAAATAAATATTGTTAACAAGTTGATGTCAAAAGCAATTAAGAAATATTATTTGAAATAAATGGATTTTATTGTTTTATTATCCTGTTTATTGTACATTTGTAGGTTTCTAAAAATAAATCAATTTTCTGTCTGACAATACAATAAATTTAAAAGTAATTTTCACTTTATTCTTGGTACCATATAGTTTTATGGAAAAAAAATCGCATTGATACCACAGATTCAAAACACCAATTTTATAATTATGAAACCGGTGTGCTCCATCAAGCTACTGGCCACTCTAGAGGTTTTAAGAGCTGCCACAAACTAGCACTTTGCAAGAGCTAGTTTGTGGCAAGAGCTAGTTTGTAAGAGCACTTTGCAAGAGCTAGCAAATGTGCGCAGCACAACCGATGACGTCAAAGGCTCTGCCCTTTCTTTTTGCCCGCATGGCGATACAAGAGTACGCTCGCTGTTCACAGAATTCAACAGCGAGAGCAGTCATGCTAGCAAAAGAGCGGGAAAGATGGATGACTACATGAACATGCCACATGTCAAAAAAGAAATAATGTAATTTACATACATCGATAAAATTTTATGATTATACTATTTTCAATACTGAATGTATCAAATGTCTTATATATAGTTTTTGGCTAGTTAAGCCTAGCTAGGCTTAACTTGTAGACATGATTTTTCCCATGCTGTTTCAAAGTTTGGAACAAAAACTGAATGATTACAAGTATAGGTTATAGTAAAATCTTTGTTCTATAGCCAATCCACATCTATGGAATCCACGTCATGTGGACTACATTATGCGAGCAAACATTGTGTAGTTTGCGGCTGCTTCTTGCCCATGTAGCTTACCTAGCAAAAATAGCTCATAGCCTCATGTGAAAAAAGGGTGGAGCTTGGGAGCACGACCGAGTGTATGCTAGCTCCCACTTCCTGTAGTTTGCTGCGGCTCTAAGTGATTTACAATTTTCAACCTCAATTTTCTCCTTTAATTTTGAGTATTGCACCTTACTGCTTGGCATATGTCAGTTGTTGGGGTGCACTATAACCTCTCCGAGCTTGATTAAAATTGGTGACCCCAACCATCCTCTTGTGAGATGACTGAGTTGGTGTTGGGACCAGTGGATAAAGGAGACGTCAGGCCCTGGACCACCTAGACCAGGTTCCCAAAGTAGTTTATTATTTTTACCAAGGCATTTTCAGGGATTCATTAACAAATCATTTTCAGAGTCCAGGATGTTATAAGTAGGCACACCGTAAGATCTTTTATATGAAAACAATTATGGATTTATGCCAGATTTATTTATTTTTTTTACTAATACAGCTAATAAAGAGAGGGGTCAACAGTCAAAAGGTTTAGGGACCTCTGATCTAGATAAATCACACGAAGAAAAATGTCTGTAGTTCTTTATGGTTGGCTCATAATCAGTGCTGTCTTTGTCTAACACCAGAGAGAATTTTATTTAGTAAAGCACAAAGTACAGTACATTTCTAGTGTCACATAGAGCTTAACTGCAGTTGTACTATACAAGAAATTGAGGCACAAAATGTCAAACATTTTACTTGTGTTATAATTGTTCTAAACTAGAAAAAAAATAAACATACCATATATGATACACTGAAAGTCTACTTGTTTATGCAATCATTTTTAGTAATTTCAATTCTGTAAAAGAGGACTAGTAGTGATGCAAAGGACTTTCATGGCACAGCAGCATAATTAGGTAATACAATAACACAGAATTTCCTTTCATGGCAGCAGGGCTGCAAATAGGCTTTTTCCAGTGAAATGCTCAGCTACACACAGCTAGTGTTTCCCAGGAATGTCATTGTCAGCCTGCCCGGTCTCCAATGTGAAGAAGTTTGGCAAATTTGTTGCCCGTCTACAATTGCAAGGGAGTTGAAACACTTGTAGACAAATTCATTTTAAGATAGTATGGTGCCTGTATGTGTCCATGCCTAACTGTATCACTATGTGCATTCAGGCATGAGTAGGTCATTCAAGATGCTAATATATTGAAATCATGTATTAGTGTGAACATAAACAATGATGGTAATAAAATTTCACCAGTTTCCAATGCCTCCTGCTTGGTGTGTAAGAGTATAAAGACACTTAATTGAAAAATTATTAAATCTATTTCAATTTGAATATTATATTTTTCCTTAAAATTTATTTAGGAGTTCCTGACTTCGTTGAAAAACTGCATGCGGCAGCCCAAGAACTCTATCGTCATTCATGGTCTCATTCTGTGGTCGCCTCACCATCAAATACCTGTCCTTCTAATGGAATTCAGTATGCTTATGCTTAACTGAATCTGAAAAATACAAACCATACATCAATATGAAAATTTATCAAAAGGAATTTGAAATATTAAAAATAGGTTAGATGTACAGTACATGTTATTATTTTTATGAAAACTAGAATATGGAAAAATTCAATAAGAGAATTAAAAGTTTTCATTTTATATCTTTCGTTTTACTCCCATACCAATGTTTTACCATAAAATTTTTTAAATGTAGTCAATTTGTGCCATCTCCTTAGACATATAGCCTAGTAATTTATAATTTTATATTACCTGTAGTTTTCTTCTAAATGAAAACTGTTGGGCTTATTGTAAATCGCATAATGAATTTCTTACATAATCTTGAAAAGACAATTTTATTCTATGCCTGCCAAGATTTAAAAAAATGTTTTCATACTTGAATTTATAACAACAGCTTAGCAGTGGTCTATTATAGATGATAGTAAGATAGATAGTAGATATACTGTATCTATAATCTGAGAAAATGTTGACAATAAAAATATTTACTGAAAATATGTCGTTGCGTTTTAAATTATTTCCATAATAATTAGCAGTCAAATTTACTTGATTAATAAAATATATTAACGAATATACTCATTAAAAGCCAGGTAAACACGAGAGAATGGGGAAAAAATAGATAGATAGGCTTTAAAAGACGATTTTACTCGTTATCGTGAATATAAGTTCTAATAAATGCACTTTTAAAAAACGAAAATTTTCAAATAATTACGGGGAGAAATACCAAGTATTTCGTGTTTTTTAATGGAGCCAGAGCAGGGCCGTCGAGAGGTAGGGCGGGTTCCTTTTGTCTTTTTTTTTTTTTACTAAATGAAATACGTTAGAATGTTTCTTTATTAATAAAAAGGAGTCTTAAATTTATTTTCTGTTATTAAAAATAATATAGTAAAGCTTAGGAGCCTGGGTGGAAATCCCTTTTCGACGTCCCTAAGCACGGAATGCAAAAATTAAATTGAAAAAAAAGGAGAAATCCGCAAAAATTAAAAAGCAGAATGCAGTTCAAACAATGTAGCCACATATCATAAATTATATTTAATTCCGATAGTAAAAGAAAGGTTATATAAATTTGTTAATAAAGGATAATTTGTTCAAATTTTAAATGCTAAAGAAACTAATAAAGGGGCTCAGGGATTTCAATGATTAATATACAGGGTGTTTGTAATTAAAGTTCCAATTTGAAAATGGCCATAAAATGAGACCTACTGGACAGAATGTTATCAAACTTGGCAATAGTCATGTTAGCAATAGTTAAATTCCTCCTGATATGCTAAGAGCTACTGTTGAGAACACAGTAATGCGATTTAACTTGCTTTCAGAAAATAGTGGATGCCACATTGAACATGCTTTGTAACACGTTTTAGAAACGATTAAAAACTTTTTCACCGATGTCTTCATGTCTTATTTCGTTTAACAACATTGCACATAGCGCCATTCCCCGCTGGTGGTGAGTTTTTGAACTATTTTTTCGTGGGAAATAAAATCCCATGACTTCCTGTACACTATTGCCAAGTTTGATAACATTCTCTTCAATAGTTTTCATTTTATGGCCATTTCAAAGTTGAACTTTAATTATAAATGTGAGGTTTGCCGATAGGAGTGTAAGAAAGCATAGGCGGTCGAGCGGTCAGACGGTCTTGTGGGGGGGTGGACTGACTCACTGAGACTGGTTGGCCATCAAAAACCGTTTAATAAACATAGAAGTTTTCTTACAATTTACTCGTGTTCGAAGAGGTAAAACCACACAAAACGCGCGACTGACTGACCCCAAAAGAGTTCGTCCAAAGTTCGTGTTCAGGTGTCTGGTAGTTCGACGTGGACGACGAGAAGACGATAGGCCCCGGGGCGAATGGCACGTACTTCTCCTGCTTCACTCGAGGCGAACCGATGATCTAGAGATAGCTAGACAACCACATATCCACGATGCTTCCTCTGGGTTCGAAAGGGATCCTTGCCTTCTGATGTTTCGGGAGCACACACCACCAAGGGAGGAAACTCGCGCATCCAAGAACTCTTTAATGTCCTTGAAAACGGCGGTTTTATAATGTTTCTCCCCAAGTCGCCTCTCCATTGGTCTCTCATTGTCACCTGGTGCCAATTCGAAACCCGATGGAGGGCGCGGGAGAGGTCATCGTCGCGACAGAACTTGATTCCTTTCGCGGCGCGTGTTTCTCGAATTCGCCTCTTTCATTGTTTAAATACAGAAACAAAAAACTTTCATTAAACAATGGAAATCTCCAATTTCGTCCCCTTTTGTCGACCCCTGTTCGGGTCCTCACATAAACACCCTGTATATTGTAATGCTACCCTACTATAAATTAATAAAGCCACTGGGCGCGACTCGAGCATTCGCGAGAAAAACAAGTTTAAAAAAATTTTCTGTATTCGTTACAACGGCATTTCAAGAGTCTTCTTACAGAGTGGCCGTACACAGGACTATTACTGTCTGATCTCGAGCCGATTCTTCCCATAGACAATGTCAAGCGTGATATCGCTTCAGTTAAACCAATCGGCGGTTTTTCGCGTAATATGTCGGGCAACGTGTGAATTTTATTTTCTCTCTCTAATGGTAGAACGACTTTTCCGTTGTGTTAAATTTTTATAGCAAGCAATAACTGTAAAGAATCAGGCAATCAACAACTACTTTAGCCAACTTCCTCGTTTTCCAACACCAGAACATGAAGCTTCTATAACACACTATATAAAGGCAGTGACATGTTTAACAAATGACGAAGAAACCGAAAGTAACTTGCCACAACTAAGCGATCAATGGCTGATACTCATTGGTCAATACCCAAGTTGATTCTTTCTGTAGACAGATTGTAGAGGTGGGAAATACAGTTTTGCCTCTGGAACTGTTAAATCGCCTGGCTTCTGTGAGAAGCCCTGTGGTGGTTATTTTCGTGGCATTTTTCCTGAAATTTTTCAAAAAATTTAAGTTCTTCAATCTTTTCGAACTGCAAAAAATGCAATAAATAACATTTTTATTGCGCGCCGAGTTTACTCAGAAAAAAATTCCAAAAAGTGCTGGCTTCTAACAAGCTTCCACGCGACTATGCGCAGTAGTAAAAAATCGAAAAAAAAACGAGTTCGCGATAATCGCTATCGTCGACCGCGACCACCGCGAGCATCTTTTTCGCTATCAATTCTTTTCTCTCAACAATTTTATTTTTTTTCACTAAAAAGATTCATTTCATCCTGATTTTAAACCGAGATATCGAGATTTATTACTAAACTCAGCGATGTCTTATAATACTCTGCGAGAAATCGCGTTTGTCCGCGCGAGAAATAACAGCGACAAAAATTTTCAAAATTAATATCTTTAATACAAATTGCGCTAATTGTACATTTTTTTTGTCTTGCGTAAGAATTTCATATAGATATTGTTGCAAATGCATTTTTTGGTGAAATTTCGAGAATATTTTTAGTTATAAATAGAGGAATTTACGCATTTGACATCATGTCGTAAACTGCCGAATTTTCGATGGTCCGCAAATTTATTTTTCTGATTGCTTCATTTCATGCACAGAAAATATTTATATCTATACTATCAACAAAGAATTTTAATGGGTTGAATAATATTTTGAGCGATGTCAAGTTTTATATTAGATGATCGAGTTAAGCCTAACACACGACTATATCATATTCAAAATTAAAAATAAAATTCATGTGTAAAAATATAAAGAAAATATTTGTTAAATCTTAAATACAACATTCATATGAGTAAAACAAAATAATAACTTTGTCAATTGGTCGATTTACAAGTCAGAAAGAAGCATTTGAAAATAGGGTCATAAAACAATCAACGTTTATTGACTTTCGCGATAGGGGGTATAGCGAGGTATATTGACAAATTTTTTCGCAGTAGTACGAAATTTTTACTGACTTCACTTGAAAGTGTCATATTTCTTCCCCATTTACAAACAAATCCGATGGCGATCGGTGAAACATGAGAGAAATTACGGCGAGTTGAAATTTTATATGTTTATTTTTTGCGTTTTACGTATCAAATTACATTAAATTCGACACAAATAAAGCATTTGTGTCAATAAGAAAATATTTTACACTGTTTAAAAGTAGAAAAAATAAAGAAAACAAAGATGTAATAATAATTTTTGAAGCGAAGCCAAAATGTTATGTTATGTTCCGTCGGGATTGCTTAGTCTGTTCGACTAGACCTCGTCTCTCGTCAGTTTTATATACAATATAATATCAATAGAATGTCTCCCTCTCTGTTCTTAGTTTTTGATCAATCTGTTCCAAATTATTCTTGCTTAATTCGGACTTTGAGGAAAATAGACTACTACGAAACCCGGACATCTTATTCCTCCCCTGATTTCATTCTCCCTTATTAAAATAGAATGTCCGATACGCACCAAATTTTTCGTACTTATTCTCGGGGACTCGAAAGAAAATATAGATTTTCATGAAATCTGGACACCCCCACTCTTCCCCCGATTTGATCTTGACACTTCGTGATAAACGTACAACGATAGACTAAAACGACCAAAATTTAAATATGGTTTCATTTTAGTGTATCCTTCTTTTTGACCGGACAATGTTGCATATATTTACTATTGATAGTTACTAATAAAAGTATGAATTTTAACAATATCCTCATAAATTTAAAATACTCAAAACTAATTTTATTATTTCCAAAAACTCGGAACATTTTGATTTACAGTAGTGCAAGAACAAATTCCGACAGAATTCACTCTTCCGTGAAAAGCCGTATTCACGAAAATACCAAACGAAGAACGCATTACTAATTCCGACCGGAACTGTCTCGACATGGGTTGGAACTGTTCTTATTTAATCGTTCCGACCCACCTCTAATTCGAAGTGTTTTTATGCCTAAATTATTATCATAAGCAACAATTCTGAATCTCTATAACTCGTGAAGGTATTTCTTTAACTCGAATTATTGTATTAAATCTCCGTAATTATGTCTTATTTTATATGATATAGTTGACAGTGGACATGTGAAGAATTAAACAGGTACTGTATTTAATATATAGGGTGCTGAAATGCACAGTATATTATCAAAGACAAAGCCCAGTCTATTTAGCAAGATAGTGATATTTGTATAATGTATGATGCATTATCTAATAAATGCCTAAATGCTATTTGTTCATTTATTAGCTTTAGTTGAGCTGATAAATGAGCAAGTGGCATATGAGTCGTTCCACACATACAAAAAGGATTATGCCACTTTTTGTTTTGGCACTGTCCGCTCCGTGAACACTAAGAACCTTTTTATCACACCCATCGTGGTTCGGGAAGGCCGTGTATGAGGGATGAGGCCCTACATATCCGGCATAGACCACCACGAAGGTTCCTAACTCACACAGGAACTCGGATCTACACAAACCAACAAGCTGACATTTTTATTGCTTAGGCATTTCAGTCATCGCTCAACCACGCTTATGATTCAACAGCAGAACAGACAAAATGCCAGAATTGGCTATTAAAAATTTTCCCTTTAAATATCACACTAAATCTGAACAAATGAAAAAATAAATCGGCAAAAAATATTTGTTTTCGAAACACCGGACGGTCTGAATCAAACTGGAACATAAAGATTGTAATTAAAAAATATATATTATTAATTAATTAATCAAAATATTATGATATTTAAATGAAAATATGAATAGAATATAAACAAAGGAAAAAATTAACTAGAATGCATTGGTTGACGAGAACAAATACATCGCATGCCACAGGAAACTCAGGCAAATCACGTGACATCTGGCTTAACCACACTAGAAACTGGTTTAATCGACACTGGTGTGATAGAGACGCGCGGTCACGTGATCCGAGATCGTTCAAGTTTATTAATAGTGTTTCTTTTTCTGTAGAAAGGACCGTTAGAGAGTTTCCAAAATAACTAATGTTAGAAAAACGATGGCATTTCGTTCGACAGAAAACAAGATCAAAGAACGGAGTAAAATTTCGGTTCCTGTCTGGACTCTGGTTCTACAGCCGTAAACCTGGATGTGGGTAACTACCGTGTCCGACGGAGAGTTGTAGTCCACACGCTACCAAAATGGCCGACAATTTAAATAGACAGAAAAAGAAGAATTTTAGTGCCAAGGAAACCGAAGCTCTACTCTACAAATGGGGAAGTGAAGAAATGCAAAAGAAATTTCAAGAAGCTTATAAACACAATATATTATGGAACGAAATTGCCAACGAACTTAAATTATTCGAGAGAACTCCTTCCGAACTCAGAACCAGAGTTTCTAACCTGAAAAAGGAGTATTTTAAGCTGAAACGGACATTAAAACCGGGTAAGTAAGCTGTGGACGGAAAGCGCGGGTATCAATAACACTAGTTGTGTTACGTCACTTGATATGCATTTTGGATTAAACTCTGGTTTCTGTAACCGTTCTATTCAATTCATTTTATTTCTACTGATTTTTTAATTAAATATATATATATATATATATATAAACTGGAGAAAATAATAAATGCGAGAAAATCGTTTTTATACAATAAAATGCTTGAAACGTTATAAAGGAAATAGACAATGCCCCAGTGTATTATCAATATACTAGGGCATTGTCTATTAATAATTATTATTTTCTTGAATGTTTCTATATTAAAATACACGTTTACCGATTATTTAAAATTCTAATTGTAGATTCATAAAACAAACAGTAAATATTGAATTATATATACAAGTAATATACTGTAATTATTATTACTATTATTGTTTTTATATAGGGTTAAAATGGTGTTATGATTAAAAGCAATTCTTGAGGAATTTTACTACAATTATAATATATTATTGTTATAAATTCACTTCTTCACTAATTTTATTAAATTCAATTGCAAATAGTTAATGAATAAATATTCCAGAATTTAAATTTTTCTGTCAGCCCATAATAAAGAACATAATAAAAGGAATAGAAGCAGAATACTTAAAAATAATTTTTAAATATGATAAATTTTTAATGCAAAAACTGAATATGATCAGTTATTCATATTTATATTTTCAAATGAATAATAAAATAAATAGAATTTGGAGTGTATCTATAGATAATATGTAATTTAACTTTAAAAATTGACTAAGATTTTTTCACTTATGTATTACATATGGGGTTGTTAGAATTTTACAACTGGATTAAAGGACACTTAAAAATGATTAATGCTACCATTTTCCAACACCCCACATATTCCAAAAAGTAAAGTTGAATAATTTTTTTAAAATTAACTAAACATTCTATTTATAGTTTTTAGATTTTGATTTAAAAATTTTAATTCATTATAAATTACTTCAAACAAAATATTAAATAAATGGATGAAATCTAAAAGTTCTGTAATAAAATCTGAAACAAAATATAAATGTCAAATGAAAATATTAGCTGAAATTATATGCTATTCTTACATTAGACATTAGTTATAAAATGTATCATTTCAACTTAAGACATTTATATCCAGATTGACAAATGTGTCAGCTGCCAAGCTGTAATTTAGTTGTAGTATTGTCATGCATGATAAAGCCTATAAAACCAAAAATTGCAGTGTATATATATATATATTAAGCTGAAACCATGCAATATAACAAAATAAAATTTTATCTGTTTTTCCAGTTTTTAAACAACAAAAAGTGTTCAGAAAAATTTTTCCAGCTATTTAAATTAAATTGATCTCCAAACCACAAACTACAATACCTATTTTCCAAAATTAACACTTACTGAATTGAAACATATAGAAATATAGAAAAACTTCTCTCTCTTCCTAGATTACTGAGTTATTAAATATTTTTATGATGGCTAATGAGAGAGTCAATATTTTAGAATGATACAAAACCTTTTGATCAGTCACCATAGGAATAGAAATATTCTAAGACTATCGATCCTCTCTTGAATATTCGTAGTGGGTCATCGTTACGTTAAATTGGGTATGATACCAAAGTCGTTGACGTCTTTGGATGGGTCTAAATGTTTAACTGCCCTGCTGACCTTAAAATTAAAATTTGTTGTGCTCATTTTGATAAGTTTTTTATGAAATGATTGAAAAGTTTTATCATCGTAAGTCCAAAGATTATTTCATTAATATAAAACACTAATATTAAAACATTAATATTAAAAGATAAATATTAAGAAAATAAAGAAAAATGCCAATTACATTTGTACTGTACATATAAAAGGCTAGCATTTCTATTCTACTAAATACATTATACATGAATCTAAATATATAATTTATAATATACATTATGTCAATTAGTTAGATTTTAAAATAGTAATGAATAAAAGTCCAGTTTACACAAATCATATAAATAGTTCAAATAGAAGTATTTTAGACACTTTAAATGACTATCTGATGTGAAAGTTGTACTCCAAGATTGTAACATTGGTAAAAGATATATTTAGGATTCAATTTACTTGGAAGTCAAAGAGTTGAGAAATATAGTTTTATTAATTTTTTATCTATTGTTTTACTCTACCGTAATTATTTTACAGAATTTTTGCTGTTTATGAGCACTGTTCAATTATGGTTTCTAATGGCAAATCACATTAAGAAAATTATAGAAATAATGGATAATTTTAAATTCTTTTTCTTGAAAGTTGTATCAAAATAAACTTACTTTTAAAATCATAAATTGTTGAACCTGTTCATCAATTAATAGCTGAAAAATCTGAAACAATGATAACAATTTTCAATGTAAAGTCTTTTGGCCATTTAAAATCTCCTCTACCTATTAGATGAATGTATATAAAATGATAAACTTTGATATTAGAGTGATATTATATATAATTCATTTAATAAACTGTTAAGTTTTTTGTTGAATGAATTGTCTTTATTTAATCAACAAATCATTTGTAATGAAATTAAATGATTTATAACAATTTATAACTTTAAAAATATATTATAAAATTTGATTAAAATAAAGTGATATTTTATAACATTTTAGATGATATGAAAATATTATTTTAATTATAGGTGCAGCATAATAAAACTTTTTTAATTCTACAGTCCTGGAAAAATGTTTGAGACCATGATCAAAAAAGCACTACAAAAATGAAACATAGTGGGAAAAACAATGTTTAATACTTAATTTGTTTTCTATTAATCTGAATAACATCAATCAATCCATTGGTCATGGATATAGTAAGAGTTGTTCCAATTTCATCCCAAGCAGTCACAATTGCTTTTTTAAGATTAAAAACATTATTAAATTGTTTTCCATTGGCATAAACCACTCTTACTAAACCATTCAAAGGTTTTCTATTGGGTTTAAATCCAGAATACATGCCTTGGAAAATCATTGATATCTTTGTCAGGCAACTGTGTCATTGTTGAGGCAGCATTATCAATAGGATGGAAAATAAAATGTCAATCCACTGCTTCATTTCTGAATGATAGAAGATAGTGTGAGATTCTGAATATTTTGTGATAAAATATTCTAGAAATTAATAGAAAATCTTTTAAAATTAAATGTAGTAATTTGGAATTTTTATCAAAGCTACAAATCAAAGAGAACAAGGAGCAAATGTTTCCTGCATTGACAGTCAGTTCCTAAGAGAGATTTTTATCTCCCATGACTAAAGGGCTGACTAAACCGAAAAACTCATCATGACACCCAGTCAGATGATCTTAATTCTTAATCACTGTTGGAGGAGAAAAATAGTATAAATACAGGATACGTGCCACACTCCACGCACATCAGGCCTTCGTCCAGTATCCTCTTCTATTTTGAACTGAGTGCCATAGTTCCTCATACAAGTAACTTCCGCCTAAAGGACAAAGTTTTCAAGTCAATAATATAGAGGTATTATAATCAGTATTTTGTTTAAACTCTCTCTCGATCTCACAGTTAGGGGTTTAACTTTAAGGTTGAATCATAGATTCTAATCAGATAGTCCATTTATATTCTTGTTGTTTGTTAATTAAAGTATTTGTTAGTTGTTAATTGGACTTGACTCTAGTTTTCTCAACAGACTCCTATCAACTTACCTATGCACTCCTCCCCACTCTAAATTTTAAGCCCTCTTTTTTAATAATTTAAATGTGTGACAGGGTGTGAATTTCATCCCTATCTGGGGTCAGGTCCTGACTGAGATGAAGATCTTGCGATTTTCTTGTCTCCAACATTAAATTAAGCCATCCTTCGACTTTGAGAGCAGGTTAACGACCAGTGCCGAGTAAGTGGTCAGTCGAGATCGACCCCTGGCCCCTGGCTACTCACAATAGTTTCCTAACACTTTGAACAAGGTGAAATGAAAGCAATAACTGATTTTAACTGATGAGTGAAAGCTGCTTACACCATCACATATCCTTCACCTTGTACACAACATGATAAAAGATGAAGTTTATTATGCACATCATATCAATAGTATTGCATATCATCAGAGTCAAGTTAAATTTTAAAGTATGGAATCGCACCACTTTTACTGATGGGAAGACCATCAGTAAAAGTGGTGCGATTCCATAAATCTGAATGGCCAACATAATGTATTGCGAAGTCCAGCTACCTTATGGGAGATTGCCAATTTTGGTTGTGCATGCATTTTAATATATGCATGATTTGCAGAACATACCTTGTTGTTCTTGGTGTTACAGGTAGCTGTAGAAAAGCTGTAATTTGACTAGATGACATACCAGAGGATGTAGCTTCTCTCAATATTTCCTATCATCTCTGGCAGAAAGTTTTTTTGGCCTACCACAATGTTTAGCTTTACCATAATTGTCAGGGTCCTTTAAGTAACTGTGAACTACCATTTTGATCTTCTTAGTAGGCCTGCAATAAATACAAATTCCTACATTCAAATTTTCCAGTCTGAATGCATGTATCTTGCCTTTTTCTTCATCTGTTAAGGTTTTACCAAATTGATTTTTACTAATGGTTGAAAACATACAAGATGGATGTATACAAATTAGGTTACAATATCTATTGTATTTTAGAATGTTGTAAAACATAAATTTTTGATCCTGGTCTCAAACTTTTCTCCAGGCAAATTGCAAATAGTAATTTCTTGAATTTTGAATTTTTTAAATATGTGAAAATTCGAACCCGCCGGAACCAACCCGTTAATAATAATATATTTTATTGCTTGGTTCCCCTGCGCACCCACAAATATTAAAAAAAATTTTTACTTCATATTTGGTTTATGGTTATTATAATACCTAAACAACAACATATTTACAGGAGATTAGTTAATTTTAATGGAAGTTTGAAAACTTAGGTAGACTCAAACTTTTTTCCAGGACTGTGTTCGGTAAGCTTACTGTGTCCTCCCTTTGTCATTGGGTTGTTCTTTTCGTAATCCCAAAGAGCACTCTAAGGTTTTATTTTATTTTTAAATTAGTTACTCATTTTTATCACAGAAAACATTTTTACTGATGACAAAATTAAAGTAAAATGAGCAATTATTTATTGTGACATCATCACAATTCTGGACTGCAAATTTTAATCCATATTTTTAATTTAAAATATATGCTCTCCACCTTAAATTAGTATTCTTACCCCTGTACAGTACATCATACCTTTTCTGTTAGCAATTGAGTTGTGCCAGTCATTTATCTATCCTTTCGGGGGAAAATTTTTGAATAGAAATAACACAACTTTCGGTTTTCACCAGAAGTTTATATATAGTTAATCGGGGCCTCCTACCCTTAAGCTTTCCATATCTGGTCTCGACTTTCATCTATCTAACTGTTCAAGAGATCAAGGAAGGATGACAGTGGGAATTTACAGGTCTATAATTTTTTCAAATTACAGCCCAAATGTTTGTTATTAACCGAAAATTTGTTGTAGAGCATTGTGATTGTTCCTTCAAGTATTAAGGTATCATTGTATTTGATTAATGTGATTTTGATATACATGGTATCATCAAGGAATTAATTGGCTGCATTAATCAAGAGATACTGGTATATATATATATGTACTGTATATTTTATTAATGTACATACAATGCCATTTTTAATAACTTGTACCCCTATAGTTGCAGACACCTCTGTATATATGCCATGCCAGGGTAAAACGATCACCGGCTGAGTGCCATCAGTGGTATAGTAAATGTTTTTAAAGGCCATGGGCGTAGGAGTTGTCCCTAGTCGTGTCACAAGTAACCATGAATGGTTATATCAAGGATTAAATAGGTCTGGAAGCGAAGAATTGTTTGGTGGTCTGAGTGGCGTAAGTGGCAACGTACTGCATGGTAAGCAGGTGTTGCAGATTTGAAACCCACTCCAGGCTGATTCTTTTCATTCAGACTTCTAAAAATTATTTAATAAATATTAAATTATGAATTTATGAATTTAGATAAGAGATGGCACCTAATGTCTACCTAGAGGTAGACATTAGGTGCCATCTCTTATCTAAATTCATAAATTGTTTAGTATGGTATTACATACCAAATTGTTTAGTATGTAATTATTAATAGCAGGTGAAAAATAGCTTGATTAATTACAGCAGTAGTTTGGTTTATTATTAATAAATTAGGCTTAGTGATGTTTATGTATACATATAATGATGGTCCTGATTCCTAGAATATTGCATTACATAAATGTTACAAGCTGAAATGATAGCATTAGCATTTATATCTAAAATATTTTTGTTTAATGTCACAAAAAGTGTAAGTTTTGTTATTGCAAAGAAAAGTCATTAATAAGTATTAAGTAAAATAATTTATTTAATATTTTCAACAGATATTTTTCATCTTAGAATATATTTTGAAAATAGATTTATTTATATTTACAGGCAGCCCATTTCCAGATTGGCCTTATTGGAAACTCATGCATTCTATATTAGGACGTCGTTCTCTACCAGATAAGAGATATACCATGGATAGTTTAGATATAGAAATAAAAAGAGAGGGTAATGCTTCAGAAATTTGTAATGAAAGTAAGTATTAAAATATAAGTTTATCATATTGATGTTTACTAATCCATTAATTTTTTAAACTTATTTAAATGTTTTTGAATTACACATTTTTTTTGAAATTTTTCATTCTTAATTCTAAACCAGGGATAGACAACCTTTCAGCGGTGTTGTGCTGAACATCAGTTATATTGTTATTCCGAATGCCGACATGATTCTACCAAGTTTATTATATATGTTATCAAAATTAGTCTGGTTATAACTGATTTCAAAAATGTATAATTTTCAAGTTAAGTTGTTAATTGAATTATGTTCTTACATGTGAAGTGCTTGCATAACATGTAA
Organism: Centruroides vittatus; assembly: GCF_030686945.1. NCBI lineage: Eukaryota > Metazoa > Arthropoda > Arachnida > Scorpiones > Buthidae > Centruroides > Centruroides vittatus. The sequence goes on along the minus strand of NW_027122405.1, from coordinate 1,584,881 downwards.
ATGGAGACATGGAGCATAAACAGATGTGCTGTAATAGAAATATACAAACAAGAGATTTGTTTTTAATGCACCACAGCCTTCGCTGAACTAGGATATCCATTTAAATGTGTAATTAATAATTAAAATATAATTTTTGCTACATTTCTATTCAGTCAGAGTGCCACTGAAAATTGTCCCACATGCCACAGGTTGCCAACCCATTCTAAACAATGTTCTCTTTCCTTAATGAATTTAATTTCTGCTGCAAGTTCCAATGAATACATTTACAGTGGAATCTCGGTATACGACCTTAATCAGTTCCTGATGTTTGGACTTACACCAAATAGGACATATGCCAAACCAACCTTTCCCATAAGAAGTAATGTAAAAATGATTAATCCATTCTAATGTAAAAAAAATCCCCTCTCTTGATATGGTATATTAATGGGGTTGTAAAATAATTGAAACACTAAGCACATTAAAAATCTATAATAAAATTTATTTTTTTATTAAAGTTATTACAGTAATAATTGCTTCTGATATGCTGTCGCCAGCACACTGTTTTTCAGTTATCCAAAGCAAAAGCAATTTCTCAACATGATCTAATGTCTTCAATCTCTGTTTAGAAATTGATTTAACCCCTTTTGCAATGTTAGCAGATTTAATAATGTCTTTATTTTTCACAATTGTCGATATCGTCGTTCTTGGAATATGGTATGCAACCAGGGCCGGCCATCGGGGGGGTGCGGCGGATGCTACGCACCGGGGCCCCGCGATTGAGGGGGCCCCAACATTATCAAGAATGCACACGAAAACTTGACAATATTCCTATCGTTATCAGTATGACGAAAAGTACATTTTATCGTAAACATTATTATTGTAGATCTCTGAATTTCGACAATCTTTAAACTAATTCTCGATGATGCGAATGTTTAGTTTTTGTTATTTGATTCGGGGAACTCCCGAGGATCCCCACCTAAATTCGACTTTTTAAAAAAAATTTCAAAACCATATAGCCCGCGTTAAGAAATGAAAATAATACTGTGGCCGTCGGCCATATAAAATTATACAATTTATGTATTCGTTTGTCATAAAAATTTGTCTTTCCACTTTTTTCCCGATACTACAAATATTCGAGTAGAAAGTAACCGGTTTCGACTTATTTCTACTTAAGAAGTAGTTAAATAATTAAGCGATTAGGGAATTGGGGACATAAACAAAACCCCGATGAAAGAGCCGGAATATTACTTAAACAGAAGCTTAACCGAACCAATATACAGCCGAGTATAGTGGGGACTGATTTCTTCGAAATATTGTATTAGATGTAATAAAGACAAATTTTTCCAATTCGACGAGAGTGACCGAAAAGTTGTAAATTTTGGAAATTTCCGTGGACAACACCTGGTCCTAAAACGAATTAGTTAGAAAACAAATGACTTTTAAGTTTAACATATTTAGATTTTTACGGCTATGGTGAGAAACGTTTAAAATTTACAACAGCCCTGTCGTGTCCTTTGAGATATACTAGTGATGCGACAAAAGAGGTATTTGACATTGACTGGTATCAGCACCCTGGGGATTTGGCAGTCCTCTGCAACCGTCTTCGATTCCATCCATTAGCCACTGGTAGGGAGCTATTTGACTAAGTACATTGTTTTAAAATTTTAAAAGTAAAGAATATTTTATATCTTTATGTACTGTACGTTTCTTTGCAAAGCTATATTTAATTATAATTTTCTTTAAAAGTATATTCATATAATTGAAGAATATTTTGTATGTACCAGTACATCCACCACATATTTTATTTCACCGAGTAAGTTTTTATTATTTTACTTTTAATTGTAGCCCTTATATCGTGGCTAGCGATTCGGAATGTAATCGTGATATTAAAAATGCATTTAGAGAAGTCTACGGTTTTTACTGGCTTATCGAATAAACGATACGAATGGAGCCTAGACCATCACTGACGCGCAATTGACTGATTGCCCCTGGATGTCGGCTTCTTACAGAAACACAGCTTCCCTATCATCAAATGTCACGGCACGCCCCTGGTATATAATCGTAGTTTTAATGTTTCTTTTATAATTTCTTCTATCTTTTTTTGTCTGTCTTATTTCTGGAACTTTCGGTCTGACTACAGCCTACAGGTGGGTCCTATTGACAAAGCTGGCGCTTCCTTTGTTTTCCCTCTGTAAGGTGTTGACCTTACAAGTGGTATTACCCGACCGCACGTGGGTCCAATTGACAAGGTCGCGCTTCTTTTGTTCCCACTCTGCTAAAAGATCAATACTTTACAAGGAGCCTCCGAGAAGTTGTGAGAGTTCGAGTTCAGCACGAGAAAGAAAGACGTGTCATACTACAAAACGTTTAATTATTGTTACATCTAATCATGTCCATGCCAAGGAAATATCCCTCTGGGTGTCAAAAAAGAAAATTAGCAGAAAAGAAAAAAGTAGAAAAGCTAAATTTCAAGAAATCACAAGTAGATCTGTTTTCTTGGCTACGAAGTAATTCCAGCAATGAAATTGTTTCGACTTCAGAAGTTACAGTTCAAGCTTCAACTGGAGAAGAAAGTTCCGCACAAACTACACAGTCTTGCAATGAAAATGTTGAAACTGTGAAATTCGTTGAAGAACCGCATGTTTATACAAATATGATCGAATCAGAAAATAACGTCGAAAATGACAATAACGAATATGATCAAATGAACATAAGTGATCCAGATTTATGGCCAAGTATTATAACTGATAAGTTTCGAATGTTTTGTGTTAAAACCGGACCTGTACAACACAAAGGAGTTTTTGCTAAGAATGATGAAGGTAGGTCATTTTCCACTACGTACTACTTTAAAAAAATGCCAAATGGTGAAACCCAGCTTCGCAGCTGGTTAATTTATTCAAAAACGCAAGACTCGGTATTTTGTTTTTGTTGTATACTATTTTCTAAAAGAAGAGGAAATGAACAATCTACACGGTTTATAGGTGGCTATAGTAACTGGAGAAAGCTGTCAACTGTAATTCAAGATCATGAGCGTTCTATTTGTCACTTTAATTCGTTTATTGCTTGGAAAGAATTACTAAAACGACTAAATTTATGTTCGACTATTGATGAAACTAATCAAGTTAATATAAATAAGGAAACGGAACGACTTAAATTACTATTTCAAAGAATTGTAGATGTGATTCTATTTTTAGCATGTAATAATCTTCCACTTCGAGGAACCCATGAAATAATAGGAACGCCTAATAATGGAAATTTTTTAAGTTTAATCGAATTTTTAAGTAAATACGACTCTGTGTTAATGGATCATATAAACAGAATAAAAAATTCGAAAAATAGAATTGTGCATCATTTAGCACATAGATCACAAGAACAAATTATTTCTGCGTTAGGAGATGAAGTCCTTAACAAAATTAAAAACGATATAAAAGCAGCCACATACTATAGTGTCCAAATGGATTGTACTCCTGATATTTCCCATAAGGAACAAACTTCAGTTATTATTAGGTATGTAAATTTTGAAGAGAAAAGATTAATTATAAATGAGTCATTTATAAGGTTTATTGAAGCAACTGATGTGACTGGAGAAGGACTAGCAAAAACTCTATTGAAAACATTAAGTGAGCTTGATTTAGATATTATGAATTGCAGAGGGCAGGGATACGACAACGGTAGCAACATGAAAGGGAAATATAAAGGTGTACAATCTAGAATAATTGCTCTAAACCCTCATGCAATATATGTGCCTTGCCTATCACACTCTTTTAATTTATTAATTTGTGATGCCGCTTCCAGCAGTATATATTGTAAAAATTTTTTTGGGATATTGCAACGTTTATATTGCTTATTTTCTGCATCTACAAAGAGATGGGAAATTCTACAAAAACATTTAAACATTACTCTTAAACCATTATGTGACACTCGTTGGGAAGCCAAAATAGATTCGGTTAAAGCAGTGTATACACAGTTTGAACAAACTTGTAATGCCCTAGAAGAATTTATTTATGTAAGTAACGATAATACAGCGGTATCCGAAGCTAAAAGTCTATTGGATTCAATACAAGAAATGCCATTTATTTTATGTTTAGTAGTATGGTTTGCAATGTTGTCTAAAATCAACGCAATCAATATACTATTTCAAGCAAAAACAATTATTCTTGAGTCGGCTTTTAATTTAGTCAATAAAATTAAAACTGAAATCCAAAATTTAAGAACAAAATTTAACACATTTTTAGACGAAGCAAAAGTGCTAGCACGTAATTTAAATATTTCAGAACATTTTCCTGAAAAACGAATACGAAAAAGAAAAAGGTTATATTCCGAAATAGCAGAAGATGAAGTTATAGAAAACCCGGTAGAGGAATTTAGATGTTATTTTTTTTAACACTCTAATTGATACGGTTATTGTACAAATAGAAGATAGATTTAAAAGTATACCAAATATTATTTCTGATTTCAAATTAATCACTGATATGAAAACCTTAGAAAAACATGAATTAGAAAAATGTTCCAAAAACTTTGTAAATTTTTATAACAAAGATGTAGATGAAAACCTAATCCAGGAAATTGGTTTGCTACGGGATTTGATTTTGAATGAAAGGGATGTAAATAACGCACAAGATATATTGCAATACATACTAAATAATAATTATAATGAGTTATTTCTAAATGTATTAACTGTATTAAAACTTTTCTTTACGTTGCCAGTTACTATAGCAAGTGCTGAGCGCTCTTTCAGCAAATTAAAATTAATAAAGAATTATCTTCGATCCAGCATGTGTGCAGAACGCTTAAATGCACTTGCTATATTAAGCATCGAAAAAGAAATTGCAAAAAATTGTAATTTTTCTGAAGTAATTAATGTATTAGCAAGAACAAAATCACGCTTTAAATAAACATGCATTAATATATGTTCGTGTTTGTAAATTTTTTTATTTTAGAAAAACATTTGGGCCCAAATAGTTTCTTGCACCCGGGCCCCTTTATCGAGAAGGCCGGCCCTGTATGCAACGGTTAAATCTCGAACATGCATGCCACCTTCATATTTCTCAACAATCTCTTTTTTCAGTTCCATTGTGATTCTAGTCGTTTTTTTAGTTTTCTGTTGCTTTTCATTTGCCTTTTTGCAATTCATGATTAATAAAAAAGTTTTACTTACAAATTAAAATCAGAAGAAATTTAACAAAGTTATAGACTGTGGCACCGCAAACGTCTAGTCTGGTCTAGTACACCAATAGTGCTATTTGTTCATAGATGGTATGTATAATTGAATTAAGTCATATACTGAACAAAAGTTGTATACCGAGCAAAATTTGTTTCGTCCAAACAGGACGTATTTTAAAGCAGACCCCACCCTCTCGACTTTTCACTAAAATTTAATAGCATCAATTCCCCTCATATACAAGCCACCATAAAACACAAAAACAAATATTTAACAAACAATCATTTTCTCTCAGTGAACAAAAACAGTAAAAGAAAACAGTAGGTACTGTACATTATTCCAGTGATTATTCTATTTCTCTTGGATTTCTATTGGTACATTTGTGCAACTTTAAATGTGGTAGAAGTTTTATTGAGTTTAAAAGCTGATGAACATATAAGATGGCATAACATGATTAGAAAAAAAAATCATTCAGACCATGTGTTGCAATTTTGCAACATGCCTAAAAATTGAGAAAAAAAATGTTTTTTTTTTAACAATTCAGATAAAATTATATTAAATAGCCATCATATTTGTGCTATTTTGTTCATAAAAAGGACTATGGCCAGTGTGATAATTTGTTCCCACTATTATGGTGCTTAATGTATTAATCCTTTTTCTCACAATACTCTATTTTAAGGGCTTAATGCAGTGTTTTTCAATGTTTTTCATTGAGTGGCATCCTTGATTGAAAAATAAAAACTTGTGGCACCCTTGACCGGCAGAGGATCTAGAATCTGAAAAAGAGTGGCTTTAATGGGGGAGATGAATTTTTTGTGAAAATGAACATTATGTTCGGGAGGGGACTCCCTCCCTAGAAAAAAAATTTTTTTAAATTGACAGTTTGAAGTAGCATTTTAATGCAAAAATAGTGTTTCTATGTGTTCAAAATCAAAATTTAAGTCTATTGAATTTTGTTGAAATACTGACAATGAGTTATCTTGAACTACACTTAAGTAAATTTCAATGAAAAAGGTCCTAAACTTTGCGACACCCCAATTGTGACACTATGGCACCCGAAGGTGCCATGGCCTCATGGTTGAAAAACACTGATTTAATGCATAAAAATATTAACAGCAACTTAAGTTGCAATGATGACAGTTGATGCAAGGGGTGATTATAATAGTTGTTATACTTCACTAATTGGTTTTCTAAATTAAACAGTTTGAAGTAAATAAAATGATTAATAGCCTTATGAATCATTTGATATCACTAGCCAGGACATTGTTGCTCAACTTACATGAATCTTAAAAGATTTATGTGTACAGAACTATTGATAAACAATGTGAAATATCGTGCACCATATTTTTATGCAGCAAACCTTAATTCAAGTAATGTTTAAAACATTACTTGAATTAAGATTAATTCAAGATTGATGGTGAAAACTGATTACAGTTGTGTTCTCAAATTTATTTTTCACTGTTTTCATGTATTTACTACTGTGTATATCAAGAAATTGATTGTTTACTTGTTTCATTTAATGCAAGGCACCAACACATTTTAGGCTATGCCCTGCCACAATATTATGACCATCATGTGCAACACAGAGTAACAAGACCTAGAAAAGGAGTTAGCTGTTATGAATGAGGATGGGGAATTAATGGCCTGCATGGCCAATAATAAATTGTGATTCTGATTGCCCCACGACAATATGAAAACACTTTACTATGTGACCATCTGGCTGACACAAGATATCTGAAATTTTAAATTGCCCTTTGGAATCAGTATAAAAAAGTATTTGCCTAGAATTTTTAATCTATATTAATAATCAGATTCAGAAGATAAGAATAAAGAAAATGAAAATTATTAATAGTTTTGTAAAATATTTAACCTATTTTTTAATTTATGGATATTTGAAATGTAAAGATGTGCTTTACACACACACACACACACACACAAAAAAAAAGACTTTAACAAGGATGCAATTTTAAGGGGCTTGTTAAGACCCTAAAGTTAGGCCGAGGTCTACTGGTCTACAAAAAAAAGGAGTCGGCTTACAGAAAATGTATTTATTTGTATCTAACACCAACATGGAAACAAAAACTCATACACGAAATCCCTTGCAACCTCACGTGTCTAGAGTACGATTAGCACGTGTACAGCACCTTCACTCTCCTTGTCCTTATTTAACACGTAACGGTCTTCACATAATCCTTACACTAACAAGTGTTCCTTAGAACATTGAACTCACGGTGACTCCGTAACTACAATGATGTCTAACCGACAATTATCCCGCGTGGAGGAAAAAAGATTTGTTCGAGACGATACCTCAGACCTCCTTACGTCTGTATTAATTCACTTTACTTCGTTAGTTTCTCGTACGGCTCTGATGGAGTTCGATTTTCATCCTCTTCTCCTTTGTTCCCAGGAACTCTCCGATTCTCACTTACGTGCTCGCTTTGTGTCCCTCGATGACACTGGTCCAGCTGAGGCGGACGAAGTTAGGCCTCCGAAAAATCAGGGAAAAAGGTGCCCTTCCACGCCTGGACCTTCTATTTATACAGTTCTCTGCTGCCGTCTCCCACGTGATCCTTTGGCAACCAATCCAAGGGTCCCTTTTGCATGCGTCCCTCAAAGTTGGTTAGAAAAGGGGCCATGTGTCATTTATGAACAACGAAAGAAAGAAAGGAAAGCCCGATACAATAATGACGCTATAATAATAACACAATAATAATAACCCGATACAATAAAAGTAATGCGAAGTTATGTCCAATGATATATATAATATATACACATACAAAACCAAACAATCAAAAAGTGGCGGAGCACTACAGGCTCTTCAAATCTCCACCAGGATGGTGGAGATTTGAAGATTTGAAGAGATTTTCCCTTTCTGTGTTCCAAAAAGATAGGAACAGTGGCGTGCCGTGACATTTGATGACAGGAAAGCTGTGTTTCTGTAAGAAGCCGACTTCCAGGGGCAATCAGTTAATTGCGCGTCAGTGATGGTCTAGGGCAGTGGTTCTTAACCTTTTTATACTCGCCGCCCACCAAATATTTCATAATTTTTTTGTGACCCCCATTTTTTAATAATAATTTATATTTGATAATTTGATAATTTATCTATAATAAATTGATTTTTTTATTAATGCTTTATTTTTTATATAATAAATGTAAATCATAATTTTATTATTTCATTATCTATTTAAATAACATTCAAACTTCACAATTAAACATGAAAACTCATTAATTTTTAACAGAAAATAAAATAAGAAACATGTCGATAAATCGATCCAATGTCGATGCTAAAACTAAACTAAAACTAAAACGCCCACTTGTCGTAAGGATTTTGCATAACTTTTGCAAAAATATTTAAATTTTCAAAGCCTACTATTTTTCCTAATTATTTTTAAAATTCCAAGCATTAATAGTTTCTTAAAATTGCTTTGGAATAAAAGAAGTAAATACTGCGGTGTAAGTAGCATATTTACATTTATTTCTTCTGTACTAACAAAGTTGTATGTAGGAAGAAATACAAAATAAATAAATAAAAACTAAATAGGAAAACTATCTTTCTTATTTCACTTTTCAATACGATATTCGGATTATACATCAATTTTCTTTTTATTATATTCTGAAGGAAATTTTGCATAATTTGGCGGCCCCTGGCAAACTTCTTATGGACCCCCAGGGGCCCCGGCCCCCTGTTAAGAATCACTGGTCTAGGGTCCATTCGTATTCATTTGTTCGATAAGCCAGTAAAAACTGTAGACTTCTCTAAATGTATTTTTAATATCACAATTACATTCTGAATTGCTAGCCACGATATAAGGGCTAAAATAAATTATAAAAACTTACTCGGTGAAATAAAATGTGCGGTGGATATACATACCTGGTACAATGTATTGTTTGATTGTATTAATATACTTTTAAAGAAAATTATAATTAAAATATAGCTTTGTAAAGAAACGTACATAAAAATAACATAAAATAGTCTTTACTTTTTAAATCTTAAAACAATCCACTTAGTCAAATATCTTGATACGAGTAGCTAATGGATGGAACTAGTGACGGTCCAGGTAGGTGTGTAGTGAGTGTGTGCGTGCCAAATCCCGAGGGTGCCGATACCGGTCAATGTCAAATGCCTCTTTTGTCGCATCACTAGTATATCTCAAAGGGCTGTTGTAAATTTTAAACGTTTCTCACCGTAGCTGTAAAAATCTAACTATGTTAAACTTAATAGTCATTCGTTTTCTAACTAATTTGTTTTAATACCAGGTGTACACGGAAATCAGTTTCCCACTGTACTGAGCGAGTGATTGGTTCTGTTAAGCTTTTGTTGAAGTAAAATTCTGGCTTTTTCAACAGGATTTTATTTATGTCCCCATTCCCTAATCTCTTAATTATCTAGTCACTTCTTAAGTAGAAATAAGTCGAAACCAGTTACTTTGTACCTGAATATCTGTAGTCTTGGGAAAACAGTGGAAAGACAAATTTTTATGACAACGGATATCTAAATCGTAAATTTAAGGAAAATAAATTCTAGAGCTTTTTTTTGTACCATTGTATGTACTGTACGTCTCATTCATTAAATTTGGTTGTAAATGATGCTGCCAAAGTAACGGTTAATTTTTAACACTGTACTAGAATTGTACACGTTTTTTCTGCATCCCCTTACAGATGGGACATACTAAATCGTAATATCACCGGTTTAACATTGAAATCCGTAAGTAATATAAGATGGGAGAGCGGAATAAACGCAGAATAAATATATCAAATATTTTAATGGAGTTTTTTTAAACTCCTGTCAACTATACAGAACTATCATAAAAACGTGCCAGTAAACTCCTATCGGTTGGGTTGTTATAAATCTAGTCTAGGGTGGGCAACCTTTTTTATAACATGGGCCAGAATAAATTTTACGTTTTTTTGCGCCGTAGTAGTTAATTGACGCCTTCTTGTGACTCGTAATTTTTTTAGTCTGCAAATATGAAATAAATAAATAAAAAGTTAATTACTACATTTATTTTTTTTATCGTTTTCGAAAATTACAAAGAATTGGAAAAATAACTAATTAATAGTTATTTTTCCAATTTAATAATCTATTAAAGATCTCGCGGGCCGGATAGAAACTTTTCGCTAGCCATAGCTGGCCCGCGGGTTGCCCGCCGTTGATCTAGTCTGCTCATGATTCACATAATCGGGCGAGGGTGGCCGAATATCTAGCAGGCGGCTAACAGCCCACAACCGCTCTGGGATATAAAGTCGCGTACTCTTTACGCGTGTGTCGCTTCTACCAGCTAAACCGTGACGTTGGTGCTCTGTAAAGCGCATGCGCCAATGCCTATAATCTGGCTGCTTGGAAGTTGACAGGCAGGCGGCTAACAGCTCAGAACCGGTCCGAGTTATAAAGTTGGACTCCGTACGCGTGTGTCGCTTCTACCAGCTAAACCGGGTGAGGTTGGTGCTCTGTAAACCACATGTGCTAATGCCTATATAATCTGGCTGATTAGAAACTGACTCGGTTTCGACATTCCTTCCGCCACCGAATTTTCGAATATACAATAGCAATCTTATCGTTTTTTTTTCACATGTAGTATAGAAATTTGTAAAAGATACATAATGCAGTTATAATAAAATATTCATTTTAATTAATTCAAAGTACGTTAAAATATGAAAATTTATATTTTATAAAATACAAGGGAAGGTCATTGGAAGGTGGAATCGGCGCTTCCATCGCTTCCAATGACGGCACGCCACTGGATAGGAAGTATCCTAATCTTGGACAGCTTCTTTTCTCCTCTTATCATATCAATGTTGAAAATTTTAGAATTTTGCAACACTACAAGTTCGATTTTACACAAGTCACAAGGATGATTTATAAGTGAAATTGTATAATCATGATGTCTAAATTGTATGGATTTTTCCAACAGACACCACATGGAGTATATACACACAGTCAGCAGCCAAAATGGCTGCTGACTGTGTGTATATACTCCATGTGGTGTTTACTCCTCAAAAGTGAACTAAGCAAAAGAAAAGAGCATTAATCTAGTGCTGTCAGTACTGGTTGACAGCAATGTTTAGGAATGCCTAAGATACATATCTAGATGACCTTTCCATGATCTAGAAACAGTGGAGTGTTTCATAGTGGTGTCCTTTTGATTTTTTACACGTTTTAGAGAGATTCAAAAATTGTTTCAATGCATGTAGACCAGCTGCAATATTTTTCACACTGCAGTAGTACTACCACCATGATTTTTGTGCCATCTCCCCTAATAGTAAAATGAGATACTATTGTAAGCCTACTGCACAGAGTAAGCATCCTTTTTTTCAGAAATTGCACACTGCCTTTAACAGACATTATTTTGTTGCATCTTGACAGATTGATTGAGATTTCAAGCACAAGAATTAGCATTACTTAAGATAAATTTCAGTTTCATCAAAATGAAATATATTTTGTCCCTACAGGTTTCTGTTTTTATTTGTGTTATATATACTATATCACGGGTGGGCAAGCAAGAGTTCAGTGGGAGCCGAAATGTAGGTTTTGCAAAATGCATGGGAGCCGCAGTTCTGTACTGTCATGGCAGACAGTATGGTAAGGTGCACGATTTTATTATATAATATGAAACAAGTATTGAATTTTTTTAATAAACATATTTTCAGAAAATTACAAAAATAAAATTGTAATAATAAACAAATTAACACTTTCAGTAAGAGCCACATGTAACTCAAAAAGAGCCGCATTTGCCCATGTCTGTACTATATTATGACTTTCAGATTAAATTTACTTATATAATAATTATCAATTATATTAAATTGTAATTATTGTTTTAATTAGTTTTTAAAATTTTACAGTTTAAAATAATTTTTTTATAAAATTATCATCATCAATTTTTATTTGGCAACATATTCTTTGAAATTTATAGTTGTCATCATCATCATTAAGAAATTAATATTTATTTATATTATTATTAATAGATAACATAAATATTGAAAACAGTTTGGAAATTGAGATTGAAGGTCAAGAATCAAATTTTTCAAAATTTTCTATTGAAGGTAGATTTTATTTTATATACAGTATTTAAAGTCTGATTTTCTAATGCTCCTATTCTGAAATTATTTGTTTACAAAAATAGATTTAAATAATGTTGAAGACAAATTAAAGATTGACAATAAGAAATCGGATGTTCAAAGAAATTCAAGTGATGGTAATAAACTATATACATTTCTGTTTTTATTAAATTTTTTTATTTAACTTTCTTTGCATTATGCCCTCATATTTTATCCATTTGTAATTAAGATAGAAGACTAAAACTTTGAGGACATACCCAAGTCCAATAAAAATGCATTTTAGTGAGGTGATGTTGGACCATCCCATCCCTCAACAACTTAAAGAATTAACAAAGCAAAAATTTAATCAATAATATTGTTTTTAAATGATATTTTAGGTGTATATATGTAAATGCATTGTAGTAATGTGATGTATATGGTGAGGGTGGCTCAACCACTAACATTTGTGTTTAAAAAGTTGTTTTTTATATATATTATAATGAAATACTAAATTTAAAAATTATAGTTGCAAATAATATAACAGAAGCAGATGATAGAAGATCGTCGAATATTAATAATTCAGATATGGGAAGAGAATTAGAATCACCTCTTCCTAGTGATTCAGCATCTGCTGCATCAGATCTTGCATTTTCTGCATTGTCTGCCTCTAGTGATGAAGAAATGCCAAAATCTAATCAGTAGGTTTTTAAAGTCCAAGAATTTATTACATAAAACCTCTAAATATTTTGTATAATTAATAAAATTGTATAATTAGTTTAAAATTATTAAACAAAAATTTATTCTATATATTGTATTTATTTTAGTCAAAATAAAAGAACCAAGAAAAGAAAAACAGCTGAAAAGGATGCCATACAAAAATTACTAGAAGCAGAGAAAAGATCATATGAATTACAATGGAAGAAATTACAGATAGAAATAGAAGTTGCAAAATCAATGAAGACATTTTTTTCTTCTATGGCAAACATGATGGACAGAATTTTGAAACCGCAGTCTTCCACTTCGGCACAACCTTCACAGACATTTTCACAGCCTTTCCAAAATACTAATTGGACTATTCCACCAGCTAATTACTATCCTTTTCCATTTATACCAAATTATTCTCAGCCAATGCCTTTTCCACCATTTTATCAACCATATTCAAGTAACAATCAAAACAATTCTCAAAACAATTTTCAAAACAATGATACAAACTGTTCAACAGATGTAAATAATGTATCTAAAGAAAGAAATGAAGAAAATAAAACATCATAAATTTACATAATATTTGTTAAAACCGCTAACATCAGCACCACAGGACATTACTGCTAATGATGTTCTGGAGTTCACAGAAAGAACTTCATCTGTGGACGAAGCTAAAGATAACCAAAGCATTTTTAGTGATAGCAGTTATATTTCAATCATACGTATGCGTTTATTGTCAGAAAGTGACAGCGAATAAAATCTTATGTATAGGAAAATTCCAAAGCCCAATTTTTATGTTCATTAATTCTTTACGTTTTTCTGTTTTTCAAATGAAATTTATATTCTTATTATTCATTTTTATTTATGTGCAATGTATATGAAATAAAATTTGATAGCATGCAAAAAACAAATAAATAAAATTTTAACAATATTTTTCATATGGTTTATTTCACTGTTTTCGTTGATTTCTTAAGTCCGTAACCAATCTCTTAATTTTCCATATATACAATGTATTTTTACACGTAATTTCCGGGAACTGATCTATCTTGTAAAAACAGAATTACGTGATTTATCATATTGTTGATTCATCGACAATAGAATAATTTTCTTCTATTACTCCTACGTTATTCTAATACAGAACATGTTTTATTTAACAAATTATTTTTTGCTTAAGTAAAAATGCTATTTTCCAGACCACACTTGGTAAATAACACTGAACGAAATTATTATAGCAAAACCTCAATAAAACGGAAACCTATCTAAACGGGGGGGGATTCTTCGGAACGCAAACGCGGCGATTTTCTAGGTTAAAAGAAACTTGCCAAATCGGAAAAAAAAGGTATCGTGCGAGTCCGCTTTATACAGGTTTTACTGTGGTAACCAAAGGTGTGTTTTAATAAAACATTAGCATCTGAATATTTTTATTAATGAAATGTAGCCTAACACTGACCAAATGATCACCTTAACATTTTTAAAGTTATTTCCACAAATTAAGTATTCTTTGCATAAGTATTTGGCTATTTAATAACTTTAAATAGTCCAATTAAAAACCTGGTGAAATCAGGTTGAAAAAGTAGAGTTCAGCAAAAATATCTAAATGAAGGAAACTTTTGAAAGTTGTGGCATAAGAATAGTGGAAGCAAATTTGACATTAAGACCCAACATGTAAATAAAGTGAACATTACAAAACTACGACTACAGGAAGTTTTGGGTGAAATAATGTCATGATAACGAATAGGAAAAATAAACATCGTCACAGAAAAAGGCTTCGAGCTTTACGTTATATTTTGCGTTGAGGACCTTCATCGCATATTTATTAGGTGGTTGAAGAGGCATCAAATGTAAAAGGTAAAAGGTCCAATTATTGATTGGATCTTTTACCTTTGGAATTCTATACACAGGACCGTCCAGAGGGAAGCTGGGGATTTTTCTCGAACCCGAAGAAAACTTGGAGTCGTAGTCGCTATTACCCTTATTTTTACTAACAAAAAATAAATTTATAACGTTACTTAATCTTTCGAGAGACACAATGTAGTGACGTAAACTTAAACACTGGGCGAATTTTCATCCTTTTTATTCGGTTGGAACGCTTTTTTATTACATAACGCGTTTCGGGCCGATGCCCCTCTTCAGCCAACTAAACATTAAAAAGTGAGAGATGACTATATACAAATATTTAAAATAAATATCGTGACAGTATACATAATTAGTTTTTTAGAGGTTGTTACCTTCTAAATCCTGGTAAGAGCTTGTATACCGTTAAAAGCTGGTCCGTACCTCATTCGGTAGTTTAGACGGATGTAATAGTCCAAGGGTACGAATCTTGATAAAAATTCCATAAAAAAGGAAGGTTTAGTATCAGTCTGTAGAAGTATACGGGGTTATTCTTTCACAAATCATATTCGTGAAACCATACCTGAGATTCGTCTTCCGGTGTGTTGTCTAACACTGAGCTCGTACTCCTCCACCTCAACTGCGGAGCACGATCTATTTTTAATTTGCATATGTCTGGTCGAGCATTAGCAGGGGAATGTTCCTTTTTTTTATTTTTTTTTAATAGGTTTCTTTTCCGATAAAATTATTCGGGGGGTTTAGCGGTGATTTTTTTAGAACATAGCACGTGGCCATTGCTATTTTTTCCCGCTTTTAGTATTTTTAATATTTGTCGCTATGCAAATGACGTAACAGATCGCAAAACAGTTTTTTATTTTATAGTATATTTTATAGTAATTTAATCCAGTTTTCATGACTTTTACGTCCAGAGGGAAGCTGGGGATTTTTCTCGAACCCGAAGAAAACTTGGAGTCGTAGTCGCTATTACCCTTATTTTTACTAACAAAAAATAAATTTATAACGTTAAATCTTTAAGAGTAAAGTCTATTAATAGAAAAAAAATGAAACATTAAACGTATTTTATTCGTTTAAAACCAATGTCAAAAGAGTGGCCCGCTAAGGAGCGAAAGGAGCCCATTTCACTTCTGTACACCATACAAGCTCTAGACGGCCATTTTATTCGCATTTTTCAAGAACCACGTTGAAAACAACGCTAAGGATGTTTCGAATGGCGCAGGCTTCTCTGACGAATATCCACATTTGAAAAAAATGCGTACCGTATCAAATTTTTGATTATTTGTGCCAAGAACAGAAAACAGACAAACGATGGCAAACACAAAGTAATCTGATCCGAAAATTTGACGTTTGTCAGCATTTTCTTGGCGAAATCTCTCTTTTGTACGTTGGCTATGGACCTAAATTTTTGTGCGTTACCATATCTTTTTGAGGCCTTTCGGATAGACGAGGTTTGGTTTCTCCACCTTTGTTCAAGAACAGTTTGTTTGTTCGTTTAGTTATGGCAACGCAACACTTGGGCGATCTGCCTAGGGGATCCTTCCGGGAGGTTTTTTCTTTCTTTTTTTTTTTTAAGGAATCTGGCCTCTATTTAGGCGTTACAGATATGGAGAAAACCCGGAAAACTCCACGTGGCCAGCCCGTCCGAGCGAGGCACGAACCCACGACCGAACTCCCAGTGTTCAGGGAACGAAGACCGCTTGGTCACTGGTGGGCGATGTCCCCGAACAGTGTCCTTTGCTTGTGAGTTTAGTAGGTTCTACTGCTGAGTTCATTATTACAGAAAATGAGCTCAAACAATTTTATGACAATACGGTATACAACAATGAGCAGTCTTTAGTTACTGACTGCAGTAATAAATATACTACGTAATATGCGATATCGCAAAGACTTCCAAATATCGAAAACACTCGTTGATTATAATTTTAAACTACTGTACTATACAATTTTTTGAAAAAATTTCCGAGTTATGCAAAGTTCGAGTTGGCGAGTTCGATTTAGTAGAGTTTACTGTTATTTTAGCCTATATGACGATAACAAAATTTAGTTTCTTATGTAAAAATATACACATTACCCGAGTTTCTCCAGTCTCAAAGAATCTGTATTTATTTCTTTTATTGATTTTATTCACATATTTCTGTAGTTTTCGAAGGACTTTATTTCAGCGGCCGGATGGCCGAGCGGTCAAGGTGGCAGACTACCGCTCTGGGGGACCCGGGATCGAATCCGAACGGGTCGAGAAATCCCCAGGAACTTTTCGGGGAGTGGTCCGTTCGGATATGTCGGGCCCCGTCCCTCACCACCCGGCCGCCCCATTGTGGGCCTGGCCGAACCCATAATGGGCCTACTAAAAGAGGCCCTCTTAGTGCCCACAGGGCGGAAAGAGTTAAAAAAAAGGACTTTATTTCAATGAATGGCCAGGCTTCATGTTACTTGTCTTAGGTCTTTATTCATAATTTTAATACATTAATGTTTAAAAAATACTATGCGAGTTTGTTCTTTTTTAAATCTCATTAAGGAAAATCCTAAAATGAAAAATGATTTTAATAATGTGCTATCTAATTGATATACTTATAATATTAAATGGTTTCATCATAATCAAATTACATGTAATGATATTTTATCCGAAAATTTCCGTAATTTAAGAGCAACCGAATTTACAAAACACAAATTAGCCAATTTAGACATTTAAAAACTATTTCCTTTAATAAATCGAATAAAATATGAGTTACACAAAAATAAATTGAGATAAATGATAAAGTTAGATTGTTTCTATTCTTTTCTTCCTGTGGGCAATAAGAGGGTCTTTTTCATACTCTTAGTTTTCAAGTTGCCTGTTCAAGGTTAAACTGTGACTTATGCTTATAATCTTTGTATATATCAAACTATGTAATAGTCATGAAATATGATTTTTGTAAGTTTTCTATATGTAAGTAGTATATACCAAGCTATAAAAAGAAATTTTAGAAATATATGGGAGCCTCAGTAAGTGTCTAGAAGAGCGCCAGCCCAATTTGACCATTGTGGCTATATAGGCTATATAGAACATTAATGAGATTCTTTCAGTTAATATGAAAAATTGTCGGTCACTCAGTTATACAATTTGTGTAAAGGTAGACATTAAATCATTTCAACGATATGTTTTACTAGATAAAAGCATTAAAAATGTTTCGCTTGATGTTAATTTAGTAATGTTACTTAATTCGTTGTATCTGAAATAGACACACATTTGTAATAAATCATAAATTATTATAATTCAATGAATAGCTTGGAAATAAAGAAATTTTTTATTTTGTAAAATAAAGTACAGTAGGCCTATAAATTATTGATTATATTAGTTATTAATATCAATTGAAAGATTTTAAAAATTTATATTTACTTTTATGAAATAACAAACTACATAATTATAAACACAGTATTATAATAAATTAATTGGACATATTATCGCAATAAAATAATCGATAATGTTTTTACTCTGCGACATTCTTCACAACAGTCAACAAAGCCGATACAATACTCTGAGTAAGGTAAGGTTTATAATAGAATATTGTCTAAAATAATATTTTAATAACATGAATACATTTGTTAAGAACGTTCAATCACCGAATTTCTTTATCTGACTGAATAATATCTATGTTTAATGCATAGAGGCGAATTGTTTCAAGTAAGTATAATATCTATTATAATAATTAACTAGTTTGAAACCGTGCCTATGTTCTTTACAAACTTTTTCAAAACCATAATGAAGACACTAGAGTATTCAACATAAAAATAGTCTAGTGTTTTCAATTAACACTTCATTGTGGTTTTGATAAAGTGTTATTTGACTTAAAATATATAAACACAGTCAATCTATTTTCAGCTGAATTTAAAAAATGTTTCGACTATCATCATTCAGAGTTAGGCCTGTGCAGACAATAGAGTCGATAGAAGACAATTATGCCAATTTAGAAGAATCAAGCGAGACAAATGATGGAATTAAAACAGATCTCTTAAAGGTTTTGAATGGTGCTTCATTTATGATTCGATTTTATGGTTTGGATACTAAAAAACGCTACACATTATGGGGTATTATTATGTTTCTATTACTCCATCTTCGTGGTCTTTATGACTTCGTAAATTCGGTCTTCTTCGATACGGATAAAAATACTATCCAATTTCTGTTAAGTTCAATAGTATCGATTATAATGATTGTTATAATACTGGCTTCTTTTTATCATTTTTATTTAAATTATAATAATATATTTTGCGTACTTCATAAAATTTGCATAAAGTTAAATGGAGTGATAAAAACAGAAAATTTGTTACTAGCTCAACAGCAGATATCTGTCGTTTCTATTGTTATTTGCATATTTATAGTTTTGCTTTCAGTTTTTCAAATTACTATTTGGTCCGTAACATCTCGACAGACTTATTTTGATTCTTATATATTCCATATCAATGTCAGTGACACAGAATGGCCCAGACTTTTGGATGTTGCAAGCTTTATAGACAGTCTTAGCCACATATGGTTATCTGTAGCACCCAGAGGAATAATTATTATTTTCTACATCAGTTTGTGTCTATTATTACGTTCAATTTTGATTACATTTAATATAAAATTAAACGATATTCTCTCCGAAAGTCACAATCGCGAGAATTACGATATTACTGAAATGCTGAAGAACTATCTTGAGATTTGCGATATTGTTTCCGATATCGATAACATGTACAATAGCTTGATTTTCTGGTGGCATTTTTCTTTTTTTCTGGATATAACATATAGCCTTTACCAAGTTGTTGTTAACCTTCATTCTGCTCTTTCGAGTATTTTTCCTTACATAATAACAAAAGTCATATTCAATATTTTCATGTTCTTGGCTATTGCTTTAGCACCGTCAGAAATTCCGATCAAGGCAGATGAGTCTCTACTCCAAATATATAAATCCTTACCAGATATGAAAACATCTCCAGACAAAGAATGCGATCTTCAACTAATGAAAGATGCCATGACCTGGAACCCTCCGTATTTTTCTGCCGGAAAAACTTACAATATAGACAGAAATTTGGTAATTACTTTTACTAGCGTCATTTTGACCTACGTGATCATCCTGACGCAAATAATTTAAGATCCAAACTACATAGGTCAAGGGGTTGCCTCTCGGAAGGACTTTTTAAGGGAAACTGGTCCTGTTTACATGTTAAACATTGTCCAACTACCAGTGTTCAGTGGTTTATTTAAGTTAAATAAATTTCTTTTAATGCTAGTCTTGAATGCTGTCTTATCATTCTGCAGGATAAACTAATTTTTATTTCATATAAACTTTTTCTACCAATTTGAATAAAATTAAACTAGGAAATGTTTCATTTTAAAATAGTTTAATGCTGTTACTTCTCAGAAATTTAATATATTAATAAATTAATCATTTTAGAAATTAGAATTTCTTTTTTAAAGGGATTAGTTAGCTTATAAAAGTGAATTGATGGAAAAAAATTTTAAGTTAAACGTAATTTTAATAAAAAATTAATAGGTAATTAAATAATTTTTAATATATAAAATAGTGAACTTTAAAGATAATAATGAGCTTTTATATCTATTATATGATAAAAATGATATAAGTTCTCAGATATATTTTAACTCAGAAACAATTCGGCGATATATTAATATTTAATTACAATATTCTTTTGGGAATTAACCCAATTTCGAAAATATTTTCTGATCTAATTAGTTGAATAATATATTTTGCTATTTGGAAAAGTTGGAATAATTAGTGAAAATTATGCAATCCATATTTGATGAATTTTTTGTTTTCTTTTTGTGTAAATTTATGCTGTATATTTTCTTCGTATATGATACAAAATCGTTGTTTAGGTAGGAGAGAATGTTTAAAAGAAAGGAATGTAAGTAAGCTATACAATTAAATATTTTTATTTTACTTAGGATTTATTAAATTAACTTCTAATTTCTTAAATGTTAGTTATAATGATATCAATAACTGAAAGATTTTAGAATTTCCAAAAGTTTACTACGCATTTTTACAAAACTACAAAAATCCTGAATTTAAAATATATTAATTTTCATCTTTTTCTATTAAATTTTTGATTATTAAGCTCACTAATGTCAGTTTTATTTAAAATTACGTATGTTATTCTATAGACTGAGACGTTTATTAATGGTGTTTGATAAACGAGGTCCCATATCTATCAAAAATGTAGCTCTTCAACCCTAGTTGAAAACCATAAAAGTATTTGAATAAATCGATAAAACAAATACATTATATAGAATTTGATAAAAAATTGACAGGACAAATAAGTATAAACTTACAAAATTTAAGTAAATTTTTAAAATAGACAATACATAAAAGGATCTTCTATTTTAAGAATGTACAGTACATGATTACTTAATTTTTTTTTAAGTTTAATTATATAGACCATATTAGAATTAAAGGATTTAAATACTGTACGTTATTTTTGTAAAATTATGATGAGCCAATTTATCAAAACTCAATATTAGTAAACAAAATATCAATTAATTTAAACGATTTTCCTGCTTGACAGGTCCGAGCAGAAATGCCAGAAAAGTTTCCAGATTGCAAATATTATCAGAGAATTGCAGTTGTCATTCAAATAGCGAATCGTTTTCATCTCTCTCACCAGTATTTTCATCACTTATAATTTATGGAATATCTTTCGGTCCAAGAAAAATTCTTATCTGGACTCTCTTCGTTTTTATATTAATTCATATAAGATGCATTTTCACCATCGTTAACTACTTTTATTATTCTTATAACAGTGGAAATATTAAAATGTATATGATTACCTGTGGACAGGCACTTTGCGCTTTAAGCACTATTGCAAATTTATGGCACTCTATACGCAATCGAAATCAAATTATTTTAATTGTCCAGAAAATTAACGATTGTTATTCTGAAAAATCTCGTCCAAATGGCAAAATTTTGATTGCGACTTACAGTCTTTGGTTCTCTGGAATTGTATTGTCGTTTGCATTTCTTTTTGAAGTTTATTCTGATTCTATGAAAAATTACCAAGATAAAAATATTATTTTTTTGAAGATTACTCATTTTTCACCTATCTTGACAAAGTCTCTTCATATTGTAGATGGGATAAGTTTCATTTGGTTTCAGATTATTCCCCACTCCACTGTTTGTCTCTTTTATTCTTCTTTATCCATTTTGCTATGTAATGTCGTAAGTAAAACAACAAGAAATGCGGATAAAGTGCTATATTCAAATAGTTTAGAAGAAGAGAGGAAGAAATTCATTAACAATTTTTATAATACAATGAGCATCGTATGTTCTTTAGAAAATATTTATAATGGAATCGTTTTCAATTGGTATTTTTCAATATTTCTCGAATTATCACACGAATTTCGAGATTTAGTACAGAGATTAATGTCGAAAGAAACGATTACGTTTCTCAGTTTCAAGTCAGCCTTCAATGTAGCGATTTTATTTTTTGTTACTTTCTCTGCTTCTAATGTCATTTTGGTAATTCATTCTTCAATAAATACTATTCAGAAAATATTAGCAGCAAAAAATTCTTCGGGTATTCGAGAATCCATGAAAACTTTGACTTTTTTAATTTCTAAACACGTTCCATCTCTGACAGCAAGAAATCTAATGACTCTTAGACGTGGTTTGCTTCTTACTCTGATGAGTTTAATGTCAACTTACTTACTTTTGATTGCAGAATTTACTTAAAAAATACAGTATGAGTCGACTAATTTTGAAGGAAAGTTTATCTGTGAGCAGTTAATATAAGTCAATTTAAGCACAATTTATTATTAGTATATATTGCTTATACACTGTGATCAAAGAGTAGGATTGCCAGATACTTGGGGATAAAAATTCAGGATAAAATAAATTCTTCCCGAAAGATACTAGGATGTTTCAATTCCAGAACATGCAACTTATGTGTACTTTTACTCTACCAGTGACAGAAATATACCCTATTTAAAGCGTGGAAAAAGAAAAACATACTTTATCGTAGATACAATTTTTAGAATGAAGTCCTCGTGTCTCTAGATGGCAATTGGAAAAAATCCGGGACAATCTTGGTAAACCGAGACATCTGGTAACCTTATCAAAGTGTCACTGTACATTTATAAACCATACAATGCAGGTGCAGGTGTTTGATCATCGTCTTAAAATTCAGTCTTATATCTTTCAATATCAGCAAAATATTATCGTAAATTAGTTCTATTGATTATAATCATAATCGCTTTAATTAAACAATTGTCGCGTAAATGAAATACAATATTATTATGAAGTTATGAAATTTCCTTAATTTAATATTATCAATCCTTTCCTGTTGTATTTAAACATGTTGTTGAGAAATTTGTAAACATCTTAATTTTTTATTTATTTTAATATATTAAATAATAAATTTAAGAGCAAATATAAGAAAATATGATCAAAAAGTTTAATCATTTTTATCAAATATCTACTGGTAAATATACTTGTTATTATAATGGTTATACTTTATGAGATACAAAATAAAGTATCTTAAAAATATTTTTTTAAATATTCATTTGTATTATTAATTAATTAATGTAAAAAATGCAAATTAAGACTAATACTCTCTATTAAAAATAATGGTGTAAACAAAGATATGTTTTCAATAGGTAATGTATATTTTCACGCTGTAAGCTATATGTTATATATATTTTTCTTGAACCCATGGATAATGATATATGTACCACACTTATTGTAGAATAATAAATTCACTATTTTAAATAATAAATAAATTGTAAATTAATTTATACACCTTACATAATTTATAACTAATAAATAACGTATTTGTTTTATAAAGATATAATCGGAAGTATTGAAAAATATTTTAATGTTACCATTAATATATGTTTAAATGTAAGTCATAGAGATTAATTATATATTTATAAATATATTAATTAAATAATAAATATTCTGTATTATTTGAAGAATGTAAATGGTAACTGATGAAGAGTAAAGTTAAAGAAATAAATGGTGCAATTTGTAATGTTATTGTATGAATAAAAGTTTTGCAAGCATTGGGGTCGATCTTTTAGCGCAGAATGTGTGCCGGTTATTAATTTACTAACAAGAGATTTTTCTATTAAAAATCGAATCTTTAACATAATAATACAATATGATCTATTCAATATTGTGTAACCTACCATTGGTTGAGTTTATTCACTCGGCCACTGGTAGCGCCAGCATACCATTGAATATTGCACGGTCTATATAAGGTCAGGACACGCGTACTGGAGGACTTTCTGTAGGAAACTTAACTCTTAGATTTGTTAAACACGTGAAAAAGTCCGGGTAACCCCATTTGGAAGGCTATTAGTGGGGAGCGAACTCGCAACCAATATTCCAAGGTCTATAAAAGAAGGTCAAGACGCGTACTGGAGCCGCCATTTTGGGCCTTTTTGAGTCGCATGTTTAAAACAAACTTGTACGAGCTGTCAGTTTTATACGACATTAATTAAACTAATTTATGCAATTTTAGTTTAATTAATGTTGTATAAAACTTGTGCCCTAATATATATTTGAACTATTCCACAACTGGGGAGAAACTACTTACTAGACCATATCTCCCCACTAAAATGTATCCTTAGGGTACTATTCAGTCTACAAATGCATAAATAAATACACCTTAATTTGTTGCCGAGAAGAATATCTATTTGAACACAAACATTTTCAGCCCGATTAACAGGCCATCCTCAGGTCACAACTAAAATGGAACTGATACGTTCCTTATATGCATGGTTTGGACGCCCACCTTTGCTGAGCGCTGTTAAAGTTATACAAATACATAGTAAAAACAAAATTTTAGTGCTTAATTAAAAAGATCGATTGCAAATAAAATAACTTATAGGTTATAACTTACATCTAAATACCAACAACTTCCGAATCATATCGGGCTATTTACGGCTATTACATAAATTATAAATTAATTTGTCACAAGAGGTAGACGTTAGGCGCCATCTCATATTAACTTTAATAATTATAATTTAATTAATTAATCTAAATAATTTAGACCTACTGGAAGAAAAAATCGTAGTGACAGCGGGCCAATAGAGAGCATGGTGCGCGATCCTTGCCATAATGCGGTTTGCGCGCCAATTTTCGTACGTGCATTAATCAAGCCGAGTAGAATGGCCGAATATTCGGCCATTCGGCCAGGAGCGTGGCCGAATATACTATTCGTTACATCACTAGTATTGAGTACAGTAATACCTCGACTTACGCTACCCCGACTTACGCGAACCCGGAGTTACGCGATTTTCAAATCTCGACGATTCGTCTTTTGTTTGAGCGCCACACAACTCTTGATTACTCACTCCCTCCAAACTATTGTTTAGCTTACATGTTCGGACATGTCGCGTGGAATCGACGCATAGCTACAATTTATTTTGTGTTATTTATTTCTGTGTTTGTTATATCTACAGAGACTTGAGAGACTCTACTATGTCATCCAAACGAAGTAGAACTGATTCTTCTGCATCAAACAAGAAAAGAAAAACTTTATCTTTGGAATGTAAAGTTAACATTATTAAAGACTTCGATACAAAAATGAAAATTTGTGAATTGGCAAAACTTGATCCTGTAGACCCAGTTCAATCATATGATCGAATGACGGTTGGAAACTTGACAGAAGGCCACAGTTTAATTGAAAACGGGTTACAAATCTTAGAAAATATAGAATCCGGCGAAGAGTGCATTTCTTCTATAAAACGAGAAATATAAAAAATATTAGCATGCTACGAGGAAATTTTGCGGGAGAAAAAAAAATCTTTGAGCCGTCAGACGAATTTGTTAGATTTTATGAAGCCTTCTACATCAAAATAACTTCGGTTTACGATTTTAATAGATAATACATATGTATAACAAATTATACTAATATTTTATTAAACATTTTTTTTTAAATTATTGTTTTTTTAGTCTCCGGCCCCAATAAAAAATAATTTGTATGTATTTATATGCGAAATTATACTCCGACTTACGCGAATTCGACTTACGCGGTTATCGCTTGATCCCACCTATCGCGTAAGTTCGGGGTATTACTGTATATCTTTTGTAATTCAATTAGTTGAATTGATACAAGTTAAGTATTAAATAATTAAAATTGAAGTCTGCCATGCTTTAGTACACAAATTTACATGTAGCAACACTGCCTTCTTCCACCTACCTCTTACTCTATTTTCCGATGGATAGCATTTAAAGGCATGTCTATAAGAACTTTACGGGAGATGAAATCAGTGCCTAATCCTATCCTCGTTCGCAGGAGCCACGAAGCTGCTCTGAAGTCACGCCTTTTATTTTATTTATCACTGTTATTAGGTAAAAGGGAATTCCAATTTTCCTAGTAAAGTGCTCTTATTTGGATAGTTTAATTTTTATTTTCTCATTTAGCGTAATTTTCGCAAAAATTTTCAGCTTTCACAGAAAACTCTACGAATAAAAATAAGGCAGCAATTATGCAGGCGACGCGTGAAAAAGATTTTCCTAATTTTAAAAGATTTAATTCGTATCTTTAAGGGGTAATTCTAAACTTTTTATAATCAATGTTTAATGTTATTTTCTGTAATTTTGTTTTCATTTATGTATGCAATAACTACAAAGTACCTTGTCCAAAATCTCTTCTTTTTTAATTAAATAGTAATTTTTTAATTAACGTTTTTCAAAACTTGATTTCCTCATTCTCCATGTTTTTATTTCACCCAAGTGAATGTAAATACGAAAATTGCGATTTCAGATGAAGTAATTTACGAATTAATTTAATTTTCATTGATTTTCAACTTCGATATACGCTGTTTTTATGTATCCGATATACTTGCAGGACCAATTGACCGCATATATCGAAGGTTACTTATATATATATATAGAATAAATTACTGATATACATAGCATTTTCAAAAAAATAAAAATAGAAAATATATCTATTTTGTATATTTTAATTATATTAAATACTCGACTGCACTGAAAATCCTTTGCATTTCATATTTTTAAATAATGTGTTTTATTCTTTAAATCTGTAATTAATTTTTTAAATTTCTTCCTTTTCTTAAATCAAATATTAGAGATTTTAATGATTAGGAATTGAATTTATTTCATTTCGAATTTTACATAATTTTTGGGCGTTATTTTTAATAATTTAAATTTTAAAATGCATTAAAACTAGATATTTTATTCTAAATGTAATTGCTTGAAAAGTAAATAAATTAAAAAATTAAAAAAAATAAAAATAAAAATAAAAATACTTATCTTTAATTATAATTGAATTTTACTCATTTCTGATAAATATATTCAAATTATTAGCTATTAAAATTTTATTAATGATATAGGAAATTAACAAGGAAATTTGAATTATGAAATTTTTGTTTTTAATTTCCTTTATCCGGAATTATATTATTTAGGCCTAATGTTTAATTGAATTGACTTTCGAATTATAAGATCTCTTCACCACGTTTGCATCAATTAACTTAACAAATATAGAAATAATAAACTTCTCAATTTGTCATTACTTGACATTCGTCATCTTTTTCTAACACTAATTTATATATAAAATAAATACATCATGCAAATCTCATGTACTTAAGTCGGAAAGTCTCGCCATCCCTGAATAGATATATTAATCATTCTGTAGAATGCTACAAGATAATGTACTAAGTAGGTGATATATTCGCTACGTGTTTTTTATATTGTTTTTGAGCATCCATCGGTATGAGCTTTGCACATGCCTCATGCTCTTTTCAGTTTGTAGTTTTTGAATCCATACGCTTGCAATGAGAAGTTCTTCCACACTATAAAAGCTTGCGATGTCCAATTGAAATAAATGATAAAATATAAATGCGCAACTTTAAATAAATTTATGAGGTGACTATCTTTTTTGTTGTTTACTCCTTGCGCTCTATGAGCAGTAAGGCCTTTATAAAGCTCATTGTTGGAAAATGGTCCAGAATGGAGCGACCGGAAAGGGGTTGACCAAATATATTTGAAACAGACCACCAATGAAATAAAAACTCGTAGGGTTTTTCGACCTGCCAAAATTCGAACCCGGGTTCTTCAGAGCGATAGGTTACGACTTAACCGCTTCTGTTATCCAGCCGGTTTTGCAAATCTATCATGGGTTCGCACAATCGGGTGACTGTCGAGCCTAATATATGCGGATCCGCAAAGCACCTATTACCACCTTGGCTATGCTCATCAAAGTATTACTATAAATGCTTAAAAAATAATATTTTATGTGTGTATTTTTGTTCAGAGGAAATCTGAAATATTATAATTTACACTATAATAAATTTTAAGATTTGGCAATTTATACTGAAAATTTTTTTCCTTATTTTTTCGGTGTATTATCCTTGCGAGATATAATTGAAAATTAATTCATAAGTATTATTTTCGTAAGAGATTGTTGATAAATGATGTCTATTATTGATTGATTAATAATTGCCACTTATTAAAATGTATAAAAGACATTTCCAATAATAACAAGTATGTAATTAGACATTATTAATGGAAAGAATAAAGTGAATTTCCTAATATAATTCTAGCATTAGAATTATCAACGTACAGTCCTTCTGTATAGTCTGTTCTATTGCGATTTGAGGTAAGTGAAAGAAATTTTTTTAATAAAATATTTATTTAAATATTTAAAAAATTACCATAGAAAATGTCTTCGTTAATAAAAATAATTTACAGTAACTTTTCATAAATAAATTAAGGTTAATGATAAAATAATTTAACATAAAAAATTTTTAAAAATATATTATATATGTTACCAGCCAAACCCGATTTCAAGCCAAACTAGTTTGTCCTAGGCAAAACTAATGTGTCCTAAGCCGAACTGATTTATGTACTATGAATAGGTGCCAATGTAAAAAAAAAAAAAAAATTATTTTGTATAATTCGAAATGCCACCACAGTACACCCTGTAAAAATAAATAAAAGATAAAATATTTTATATGTTACGCTAAGAAGCACAAATAAGTTCTTTTTTTTAAATTTTAGTTTGACCCTAAAAGTTATTTTTATTGTTTCGTTTGAATTTTTGAAAATATTTTCGAAAGTTAATTACCTTTAAGAGTGCATGGCTTAATAAAAAAAAAAAAAAATACAAACAGATAAGTACTGGTTAGCTTATTTTTATTTTATACTTTTGTACAAGTGTTGTGTCACTTCTAATCAATACAGTTTTTGGTTAATGTTACCCTAGATAACTAAGATGGCAACTCTTCTCCGTGTCCAGCCATCAGAAGACAGGAAACAGTAGGGACGCACGTTCTAACCTAACCTAACTTATTCTAATAAATTACCATAATTATTAGAATAGGTTAGGTTAGAACGGGCGTCCCCACTGTTCCCTGTCTTCTGATTGCTGGAAACGGAGACGAGCCGCCACCTTCCATACCTACGGTAACATTAACCCCGTTTTTTATAATTACGTAGACTATGTTTGAATAAATGTTGTTCATCTAATTGATTGCCTTTAATTTTATTTTAACCATTAATATACTGGAATAATAATTTCAAATCAGTTCGGCCTAGGACAAACTAGTTTGGCCAGTAACATATATATAGTTAATTATAAAATTGGACATTCCTTTTAAATATCTTTAAAATTACAGTATTTAACTTTAGGTGAAATTATTCTTCTTTTTTAATTTAAACTAAATGTTTGTAAAGTTATTATTTAGAAATTGAAAATGTTAAAGGTAATTTCTGCGTACGATAATCAGTTTATGAATGAAGTAAAGCGAATAAAATTAACTAAGACATCGCGCTTCTTTGTTGTATCGCTTAAGAATTGGGGTAGAGCCGGAAAGAAAGAAGCGAACCTTGCACCTGACGGTCGCGGACAAGCGAACTTTGCACTTGTCGACGTGGAGAGGCGATTCAAGAACAAAACAACCGCCACAATTGCTTTGTTCTTGTAGTCTTACCAGTTAGATCGTTTTTCGCAGCTATTTCCCGTGAGGTGCACGCAATGCTGTTTTTATTTTTAATTCCAAAATTCTGTTAAGCGCGCTCAGTTGTGTTAAGGAGTACGAACATTGTCACTGTGACTAGGGATTGCAATCCAGCAGTGTTTTCAATCCAGCTAGATTTTTGCTGGACCAAAATCATTCCAGCTGGATTCAGCGCGGATCCAGCACGGATGTATTTTTGGTGCAATGAAGTGTTATCTGTCTATCTATCTATCTAGCAATTTATGTTGTTTTTTTAAAGAAATAAAACATTTTTTTAATACTTAAGAAGCTTTTATTATTTAGACTGGTCACTATAATTCAGTAAAACTTTTTACTCATTTAGGTAGTAAACTTAACTTTGGTTCGGTTTAACACTTGAGATAGAGATAATTAACTTTAAATGTTTAGTTAGATTATAATTATAATGTAATCTTTAAGTTAAATAATAGCAAAGGTAATTCTACTAATTAATTTATATTGATTAGTAGCAGTCTAGTAGTTAGCAAAGCGGCAACGCCGACAACATAGACTTTTGTGCCATTATTTAGAAAGTTAATTGAGTATTTGCGGATCCAGCAGGCTGAATGCGCTGGATTGCTGGATGAGGGATCCATCAATTGCAATCCCTAACTGTGACTCTACTGTGTGTCGAAAACGAAGCCATAAACTCCTATTTCTTCCCTTTAAATGGACCCTTATTACATTTTTAGACTCTTTATTGCAATTAATGGAAAATGGCAAAGTTTAATCAAAATCATTGATCGATCAAATTTTGAGATCGAACGCAATTCTGTAAGCGAAATAGAAGAGACTTCGCTAACGCTCCACCTCAACTATTGATATATTAAACTGTAATGACGTTATTAAGTTGTAAATTATAGAAATAAAAAATTACAGGATAAGAATGTGATTTAATCTCGAGAACGGTCTCAGTTAGATGAAATCCAAGGCCATATATGGAAAGCGTGGAAACAGGAGGCTACTATTAACTATATATGAATCCTCTGGTAGGAACTGAAATTGACGTTATTTAAGCTCAAACAAAAACTTTTTCCCTGAAAGGTGGATGACCGACATACTGTTGTTAAAGGAAAAGTATGATGTATAGGAGCAAGCCGCTACTAATTTATGATAGCGAACATATCTTTTAAATTAAATAAATTAAAAATATGATAATGCAGTCCAGCATTGTGACGATGTCACAATAAATAATTGCATAGTTTTTTATTGATTACTATTTTGAATTTTCGAGCCTTCAAACTCTTGTGCTTCTAGGCACGGGCAACAGAGTAATG
The DNA here is from genome assembly GCF_030686945.1 of Centruroides vittatus. Taxonomy (NCBI): domain Eukaryota; kingdom Metazoa; phylum Arthropoda; class Arachnida; order Scorpiones; family Buthidae; genus Centruroides; species Centruroides vittatus. The sequence goes on along the minus strand of NW_027122405.1, from coordinate 1,553,908 downwards.
GAAAGTGGTAATGCTAAAGATGTCATAATCAAAGCTCTGTAAAATATTTTAAACTAACATATGTCAAAAACATGTTTGAAAAATTAAAAAATGAATTAAGAAAGTCTAACATAGTAATAGTACCTGACAAGAATAACAAAATACAAAAGCATATTGTCCAAAATAAAGTAGTAAAAAATACAAATGATTTAGAAAAAGTATTGTCTATAAATTTAGCCTAACTGCAGTTGTAACGAAAGAATGGTATATGTAAGAGAAACAAAGAGAAGTTTAAAAGTACGAATAAAGAAACATGGAAACGCAATTAAATATGATACGCATAATTCAGCTGTAGCTAAACATTGTAATTATTGTGACATAGGGTTGTGACATAGTAAAAGATTCAATAAAAGCAATAAAATACGAAATTAATACTTAAAAAGAGAAATACTATAAACATTCAGAAATATTAAAACAGAAAAAAGAATCAATGACAATTTAGGAACAAAATTAGATACAGGTTGGTACGACTTCATTGATACAAGGTCTATATAAGAAGGTCAGGACACGCGTACTGGAGCCGCCATTTTGGGACTTTTTGAGTCGCATGTTTAAAACAAATTTGTACGAGCAGTCAATTTTATACGACATTAATTTAACTAAAATTGCATAAATTAGTTTAATTAATGTCGTATAAAACTGACTACTTGTACAAGTTTGTTTTAAATATGAGATTCAAAATGTCCCAAAATGGCGGCTCCAGTACGCGTGTCCTGACCTTCTTATATAGACCTTGCATTGATAAAATCAGAATTAAATGAAAAATTAATCACACAATTAATGACGTAACAATGAGTAACACGTGAGGGGGTATATATATATATATATATACACACCCCCTATATATATACCTCGTATATATACAAAGTACCGATGGTGGTTTAAGCTCTGGTTGTGCGCAGCAGCCAGTTTAAAATAAAGTGTCTTTGTAAATACTGTACATATCCATCACTTTGCATTTATAACGTTAATTATAGAAATAATTATTTGTAAATTGTTATTTATTGTTCCGGGTGGCAAAGCAAAGAAAAGCTGATAAAGTGATGTTCTTGAAAATGTTACAATTGTTAGACATCACGTATGAAAATTATGAACATGTCGCTTTTAACACGGCTCTTTAATGTATAATTTTATAATTTATATAATATTACAATTTATATTTTGTATAAATTTGTGTTTGTGATTCGTATAATTTTATGAACACTAACTAAAGAGGGACGTATTGAGTCTGAAATACATTTTAAGTGTTCAGTATAATATTGTCATAGAGCCGTACCCTTTATTGTAAAAAATAATCACTAAAGATTTTGTAATCTAACACTGTTAACCGGTGTGATAAGCCCTCATTTATATATATATATAGGCCTATATGAGGGCTATGTTCTAATTGAAATAAAAGAAAACTAAAGGCTAAAAGCAGTAGATTATTCAATTGAGCATATAGTGTTTTAGAAACGTTTGGCTAAATTTCGCAGACTAGAGGAAGAAAACCTAAATAATGAAAATAGTTTTCTGATCCAGGGCTTAATTACAGAGATATTATATGTCAAAGTGTAATAACGTCAGTTCTGTTTTTACGTCTATGAAATGCATTAGTAATTAAATTCGTTTACTATTCAGAAGTTTTAAATTAAACGGCTCATTTTTAATTAATTCCTTTTAATTTAATTTAATTAATTAATCTAGACAAGAATACTTTTGCTGCTGTTTATCGGCGTCTTCGAAAAACGGAGACGCCTTCAATAATACCATTGATAGAAGAGCAACAACTGTACGAACCAGCAAATTATTAGGTGGCGTGCATATATCGAAACGATAGATTTTACATCATTTTTTATTCTCACCCATTTCTGTATACAATTCCTCATTACTATTGCCTCTCCCTCATATTTGTGCAATTCTATATTCAATAAATGTGAATTAACAACACAATATTCCAAAATAAACACTCGGATGGCATCCCTTTCCTGTGTCAGCATTCATGAACACCCTCCCGACACCCTACCACCATCTCGATATCATCGCAATTAATGCCCTCCGCCTTATTATCATAGAATTTGTGAGGATCCTACTACAAGACAAAAAGCTGGAACAATAACGCTAACGAATGCACTTGATAGATACTAGTAAAAGAAGAGTAGTAGTTTTACTAATTAGTAGACTATGTCATTCACTTTGCAAGAGTTTATAATGAATATTGTAGAAGAAAATCCCCAAAAATGCTTTATTTCTACAATGTCTTTACAATAATTTAATTTTAGATATGTTCTTGAATATAAAACTTTATATCTTTATATCCTTGTATTAACGAAAGCTTCTTTTTACGCTAGTTTTAAACAGTAAGTTACAATAGTAATAATATTAGCATAAATTATAAAATATTATTTCAGACATGATAGACTCGCAATAAATGTTTATTAATTACTTTTTGTCAAAAATCTGCATTCGTACAGAATTTTATTTTATTCAATTATTTACGTAACTATAATTCTAGTATTTCCCATAACAAGAATTAAGTCTATGTGCTGGATCATGAATGTGTATCGCTCGGCCGCCGTAGTAGGCAATGTGGTCACTGCAACAGTAAGCGGTACGATCAAGCAGGTTCTACGCAACCCAAGAAAAATTTCGAAAATCTAAATATTATGTCATAATGCCGTGTGGTGCTTGTTTTTATATAATGTCAAATTTCATGCAAAAATTTCAGGAGCTTTAAATAGATTATAGCAGTGATTAAAGATATGATTTTCTAGTATATTTTTATATACTAGATGCTCTATTTCGTAGTGAACCCGAGCAATTTTCCTACGCTTATGTAGACAGCGAAGGGAAATAGTTTTGTGAACAAGTTTTTCAATTAAGTGATTCAAATTATTTGTTAATACTTGTGAACAAGTATTAACAAATAAGTTACTGTTAACAAAAAAACAAAGTTAATTTATTTTATTGTTTGCTCCTACTTTTCAATAAAAAAATTAAAAATTTATTACATACTTAATGAGTTTATTTTTCTCTGTAAAAAGGAATAGCCCTTTTACAAAGAAAAATAAATTCTTTAAATATGTAATTTATTTCACGAATTTACCATTTGCACTGAAACAAGCTTTTTAATTTTTTAATTGAAAAAGTAGGAAAAAACAATAAAATAAATTAACTTTATTTTTTGTTGAAATTAAAAAAACTATAAAAATAAAACTTTTAGTTACTTTAAACACGTTTTAACTCGACTTATTCTTTCATTATAAAATGTAAAATCCATAAAATTAAACGTTAAAGAAATATTCCAATGCGGCAGGTTCTATATATTACAGAGCAAAAACAGCTTAAATTTTTTTTCGATATAAATACGAAAAGATGATTTTTTTATAAAAATTATCCAAATTTGAATACAAAATAGTCTAGCATAATAAACTAAATTTTCTGAACTACAGTATTTTTTAATGCTACACGATTAATTTCCACTTTTTTCTTTTCTTTTTATCGGACATTGACTCAATTAATTTCGTCGAAAAGAAAGTGGAAAAAGATTAAAGAAGGCGAAGGGGTGATTAGAAAATAGGAATAGAAAGTGAGAGGTCAATGCCTATGTAAAAATCTATTCTGAAACTACTGAAAATATTAAAACTGTGTTTGATAATTGGAGAAGGAAATAAACCAAATGCCTAAAGTGACTAAATCTAGATTGGTAATAGGAGTTTAGAGAGGAACAATGATACGAATTTTTATTTCGTTACCATATTTTTCGGTATATATGACGCAACTTTTGTTCAAGAAGGCTCAATTATTAGGGGATATTAGCAAATGACTTGTAATAACTGCTCCAATTATGTGTTTATTAGATGATCGTGGCATAAAATTTATCTCTATTTCACTTATTTTTACTTGCCGGCTCTGTTACATATAATTGAAGGAAAGTACGGCGATCGGTCAAAAAATGACCTCTCAAGATTTTTACATTTTTGGACTCCGAATCTTGAAACTTTGAGAAATGCGAAAAAATTTGGGAGTTTTTTTTTTTTGTACGGATGTTTGTATGTGTGGGGCACGATTTTATTTACACTCTTCGAAGCTTAATAACTCCTGTGCTTTTTGTCGAAAATTTCTAAAATTTTGCACGGGGGGGTGTGTATTAGGCGGATTGATGCTATTAAATTTGAGTGATTAAAGGTCGAGAGAGTAGGGAGACTACGAGGTCGTGTGTCATAACTCGAGTAGTGTTGAACTTAATGACGATTTTCCTTGTATTAAAATTTACAATTTTATTTATGAAACTCATCCCTATTATAACAGAGGGTCCCACACACGTAGGCTTAAATGTTGCCGGGAAATTAAGCAACTCGTTGCTGGATATTTTTGGTGAGAGGTACTATTATAATAGTTTTTAATAAATCATAGGGGCTGAATTTTGCTCTTCTGCGTTCAAAATGCAGTCCTTAGCGGACACTCGTGCCATATTGTGACATCCAAAAACAATCGCGGTAGCGTGATTGAATTGAGGCGAATACACTACTAATTTTACATTTTCATCTACTGTAGGCGGGAATTTTTGATATGGTTACTTGCTCAGCATATGGTTGTACTAATAGACCATCTAAAAAATTACCCGGCATCACGTTTCACAGGTATGTCAGTTACTAGTGAACCCGTTGTTCATCCTGTTAGTGGTAACGATATAGTGTTTTTATTTGATTTTACCAATATGACTAAATTAGGAATGATTACTTTAGGAGGGAAGAAACTATATTCTGAAGAAAGCATAATTGATTGGTGTTATATAGCGTAATGATATAGCACCATTCAAATGTACGGCATATTCTTCAGGAATACCAATTGTATTCATAAAATTTATAGCGGGTAAAAGCACATGATTTTCTTCTTCGATTTTCGAGGAAGAAAATCATGTGCTTGGAGAAAAATCACACGCGATTTTCCTCCAAGAGTACAGTTTTATCAATGGTCTATGTGAAAGAGTGTTAATCCTCGTTTTCTCGAGAAAGCACAGATAAAACTGATATGTTAAATAGACCTGATGTTACTTTATTTTGACATTTAATAACTCGCTAATTAAGCTTAGGATTAATTAAGAAAAATGCCATCAATTTTTTATTCAGGTTTTCTTCCTATAAGCCTGTAAAATTTTGCCAAACATTTCGGAAGCATCATCTTGTATGTATATGTATATACCTATTTTACTAAAGATATTTTAAACATCGCTTATAATTATTTAATTCTTTGTCAATAATAGCGCAGATTTAGTACGCAATTAAGAATTCTCTTTTTTCCGAAATAGCCAATAGTGTAAATCTGAAACCTGTGTGGCGAGTCTCCGTATGGCGGAATCCTACTGTATAAACAAAAAAATTATATTAGCAATTATTGTCCGGATTCTAGTCATAAGTATACTTTTAAAAACTTTTTTGAATAAATATTCAATAAGTATATGAAGTTTAAATTTAAATTTTAAATATTATTTTTTACATAGATAAGAATATTCGGATCCGAGAGAATAATTTTACAAATGTTTGAATTTAAATGAAATTATTTTCAGAATTTTAACCAAAAATGAAATCTTACAATATATCGGAGCCTTTGCCATTTCCGTACGAATTCGAAACTCTTATAGAAGTTGACGCAATGAGGAGCTTCTTACGAAAACGATGGCATTATTCTATATACATATCCATTGTATATCTGATCGTTATATTTTTACTTCGAGAATATATGAAGACACGTCCCGCTTACGATCTCAAACGAGCAAGTGTGTTTTGGAATGGGATTTTAGCCATCTATAGTATCTTTTCAGCCTTACGTGGAATGCCTATAATGTACTTCGGATTTACACGTTTTCCTTTTTATTATATAATATGCGATAAATCGCTAGCGGAAAACTTACCACAACTTATATTTTGGGGGACGACTTTTTTATTTTCGAAAATTTGGGAATTGGGAGATACTATTTTAATCATATTAAGAAAACGGAAATTGATGTTTTTGCATTGGTATCATCACGTGGCTACTTTTGTAGGGATGTGGTATGGTGCACATAGAGAAGCATCTTTTGGAAGTTTATTATGTTATACCAATGTAGTCGTGCATTCTTTTATGTATAGTTATTTCGCTCTTAAATCAATGGATATCAAAATTCCCATTTTCATAGCCATGTTTATCACCGCGATACAAACGCTGCAAATGTTATTTGGAGTTCTATTGTCATTTTGGGTTTATTGGCTTTTGATCAATGGCTACGAATGTGATACGCCAAAAGATGCTTTAGAGTACATATTTGTTATGTATTTTTCTTATCTGATTTTGTTTAGTTATTTGTTTTATGATTCTTATATCAGACCTGTATTTTCGCATAAAAAGAAAGATTAAATAAATGTGAAATCTATTATTAACTTTTTAACATTGTTAACAATTTAGAAAAATAATTTCTTGTTTGTGACGGATACAGCAAAGTTGTGTAATCTTTAAACGAGATAATAAACATTTTAATTATAACAATACTTGCAAAAGATTTATTAAATTTATTTGATCTAGTTTAAAATTTTACGAATCAATAACACACATAATGAATACATTTTAATGTAGCTGACCTCATTTCACATTAGATGTTCGTTAATCCGGACTTGCAGGGCTGGATGTTTTCGTATTAACGCAAAATTCGATGAGTCATATTACGATACTTATTGCGGTTTAAAGGTTGCAGACATACTGTACTGTACATTTCGTGCAGGCCACTGCATGTTTCCATTACAGCATGCTTTTTAACCGGTTTTATGATGAAGCAGTGTACGTTAATGAACACGTTATTGTTTGTTTGTTTTGTTAAGTTATGGCAACGAAACACTTGGGCGACCTTCTGGGTGGTCTTTTAAGGAAAACTGGCCCCTATTTAGGCGTTACAAATGTGGAGAAAACCCGGAAAATTCCACGTGGCCAGCCTGTCCGAGTGAGGCGAAAACTCACGACCGAACCCCCATTTTCAGGGTACGAAGATCGCTTGGCCACTGGTGGGCCGTTATTGTATGAAATCATTTACAAAGATTCAGATGCATATAGGATCTAGTGTAATATTTCCACCACGGTCTTTGGGCAACCATGCGTCCAAATTCCGATTTCGATTTGCAAAATACTAGCATGTTGGAATACTATCAGACAATTTTTGATTATAGTTTACATTTTATAGGGTACGGGATTATAATGTGTCATATGGGATATCATAGCAATATTAAACGGATCCATTGAGAATCCGTTTAATATTGCTATGATATCCCCAGAGCCGTAACTAGGGTATGGCCAGTGTGGCCCCCGTCATAGGCGCCGATTTAATAAAGGCGCCAACGAGGTTTCGGAATAATATATATTCGAATTTATAACACAAAAAACTTTTATATTTAAATTTATATGGTATTTATGATCTGTAATTTCTACGAACATATATTTCAAAAATAAACCGCCATTTTTATTGTTATTGAAATATATAAATTCTTTCTTTCTTTATCCTCGCTTTTTTCCATGTTTATATGGGGTCGGCGTTTCCTTCTCTAATGCGTTTCTTCCATTTTTCCTCTACGAAGGGCTTCTGCTCTATTAAGTCCCCTCTGGTTCAAGTCTTCTTCCTCCTTATCTTTCCAACGCATCCTTGGTCTTCCTCTTTTCCTCTTTTCTCTTCTATTAACAATTTTATTGTTAATAAAAGGAAAGAGGAAAAAAGAAACATTTATATATTTCAATTTGTTAACAATTATAACAAATTGAAATATATAAATATGGATATGATATTTTATCAACAATAGTTTATTTCCGAAAACCTCTTTGCAGTAAATACGACCGCACGTATTTATTTATATTGTTACGATAGTTTCGGTGTTTACATTGTATGTGCATTGCACTATTAACGAAAGAACAAAAGGCCAAGTATCATATTTAAGTCCAAAAATCCAAAACGAATTTATTTCTTTACTAGCATCTAAAGTTCGAAACAAAATTATATATAATATAAAGACAGCAAAATATTTTAGCATAATAATTGATAGTACTCCTGATATATCTCATAATTTATGAACAAGTATGCCAGATTATCAGATACGTCAAAATTGAAAATGAAATGGTAACTATCGAAGAGAGATTTGTTGATTTTGTACTATCAAAATGTAAAACAGGACAAGGACTTGCAATTAAAGTTTTGGATAAGTTAAAAAATGATGGTATAATAATGATTAAAAACATAAGAGGACAAGGGTACGATAACGGAGCAAACATGGCCGGAATACATTGATATAATGGCATGCTAGCGCATACAGCACGATTAAACAATCTTGCCAAATTTGTTCCTTGTGCCGTGCATTCGCTTAATTTAATTGGAGGGCACGCAGCAAGCATTACCGTGGAGATGGTTTCATTTTTTGGAATAATCTAGAAATTGTTTAATTTTTTGCTTCTTTTACCCGAAGATAGGAAAAAATTACAACATTACTAAAGACAACACTTAAAGGACATAGCGGCACGATATGGTGCTCTAAATCACGTTCAGTAGATGGAAGTTGTATAGATTACTCCCCATGGAATTTCGGGACTTTGAGTATATATCTGAGCTCAGGGGGCCGAGTTGAGTTCAATGGTACCCTCGTAAAATGCATTTTAAAGGCAAGAAATCGTAAATATGATAACTTTCTTATTTTTCGTCTCCGGTCCAAAAGTAGGGTGTCGTTGAACTCGTTCCGGCCCCCTGAGTTCAGATACATACTCAAAGTCCCGAACTTCCATGGGAGTAATCTATACAACAGCCGTAAGTCATTTGAAATATCAAATTAACGAAGTTATAGAAGTCCTTAAAGAAATATCGAAATATTCTTTATTTGGAGATGGTGTCGCTACAGCTAGAATTATTACTGGACATATTGAATCATACAATTTTCGGTACCTCAATCTGGCCCCAAGGGATGTATGGTGTTATATTACTTTTTTGTTCCTTGGGAGCTTGTTTCTTTAAAATCCATCGTATCTTTTTGCAATATTTCCTTTCCAGGGTATTCTTTACTCGTTCCGTTAGCCTCACTGCCCTACTGTTGATTTGTTTTAACCATTACGGATTTCTCTGGTAGACTGTGTTTTCCAATTCAATGCACTCCTTTAAGATTCCATATTTTTTGTTTTTTATCAGCCTAATTGATCTACGTAAACATGCCTTTTGGAACTTTTTGTTTAACGCACCACACTCCGCTGGTATGCTAATCCTGTGTATGGACATCGGAATTACCTTTTCGTCAACACATTTCTTAAGGAACTTCAACTTGCAGTTATTCCTAACTAGTTTCAAACACTCTTTCTGTATAAATTATACTCGTTGGCCAATGCCGCCATTGAAACTACCCTCACTTCCTCAGCGGTTTACTTACAACTAAATTAAACACCAGAACTCTTGCTGAGCTTACTGCAATTTAACCTCTTAACGTACGAATTATTAAAAAAACTGACTTCAGATGAAAAAAATTATTATTATTACTTAAAAGTAAACATCTATTTTATTTAAAAAAAGTGTTTTTTAATTTTTTTCAATTCATCGAACTTGGTTTCTAAATGGCATCTTTTCCTTTGGATAGCCAACTTTACAGGGGCCCCCCTGCTATTCGGCTTTTTTGTATTACGTGTTATACCGAAAAGCTGCCATTCGTAGGTAAGGTGTAGTTAGCGATAAAAAATAATTTTAAAAAATTAAACACGACAAAATATATAATGAAGGAAACGATCTAAACTTTGATTTGCTTTTTTGTATTTGTCTTAACCAATAAATGTTTTGTCACCACCCCTAGGCATAAATACTTCGGGAAAGACCGCCCCCTACTATTGTAAAGCAATTAGCGATAAGAATACAGGTTATTGGCTGATAAAATCAATACTGAACTTTTTAAAACTGTAATTGGTTTATTTCTGTATCAGTTGAGATATTAGTTTGACGAATCATCAACCTTTGAAAACACTGAAACTAAAATTGTTGCTAAATGCCACACTTATCGAGCTACATTCTGTAAATACGACGCCAGCCAATGGGTAAGAGGGGGGCAAGATGATGTAATTGATAGAGGATATGAATTGTATGTAGGTAAAATAGAAACGATTCATAAAGTTTTAATCATTTACTATGTACCGGAAAAGAAATATCTCAAATAAAAGATTTTCTTTAACTTACAAGAAGCCTAAGAAGATTATTTTAATTAAAACTTAGCATTTAAATAACTTTTTCGAATTTCTAGGGGAGGGCAACTGCCCCTCTGCCCCTCCCCTTGGCGACGCTCTTGGCTACATTGTGTAAATATGTAAACAGTCGCTATAAAATGGCATGTTTTGTTTGTTTTTTGATCTACGATTTGCTAAAGAAAAGTTTTGACAGTATTTAGACAAGTAAAAATGTTTTCAAAACTGTTTAGCAATAAATATTTCTGGGAAACTCTATATTACTATAGTAAGTCTAAGAAAAATTTTCTTGATGTCAATTGGCTTTCAAGTTCTTATTTTTACGTCTTTTACGCTCTAATTTGTCATTTTTATTATGACTGATCGGATATCAACCAATGTGCGTCTTTGTAGAACTATTCGTTTAGGGTTTTCTTGCAAAGAACCAATGGCTTTCAAAGTCACTTGATCAGAGTCAGAATGTAAACAAACTTCAGAAAAAGTTATTTTCATCGCTTCTAGCTGTAATTTCACTAGGTTTTATGTTATTTGAAGTTACTTAGACTAGAAGATGTTATATCAAAAGCTTCTACTCAAAGAATATATCGGGAAAGTCATTACTTCCGGGTTTTACAGTACTTCCGTAAATACGTAAAAAAATAGGTATATAATCATTCATATAATAGGGTAATATTCGATTATTATAGTCTATTGTTATTATAATAGCGTAAATAACATATACATAGAATGAAATATACATCATCGATACTAAAAAGTGTATTGACCTAGATTTACAAAAACCACCACCCCCCTTCCACGCCCATCGGTGTTATAAACTATACGCCGTATTATCTCTCTACATCGGATTAGAAAGCTACATTTTTTTTTTATTTGTGAGAATTTAGACCTATCTATGTAACGTATATAACAGAATAATTGGATGTTTATAGAAAAAGGTTTTTTTTGATTATTTTAAAAACTGGAATTGTATAAATTTTTGTAAACATACATAATATTTTATTCAAGAATCATAAACGCTGATATGTTATTCATAATTCTATAATATTATCATACATATAAAGTCATTTATATAGAATTTATTAACATCTGGTTTGCAAGTATCCTGCTGGCTTAGACCGCTATAAAGTCATTAGACTTTGCTAAATGGAAAATGTTTAGTGTACTGTAAATTGAAAGGTTACAAACTATTTATATGAATTTTATAACCTAAAAAATGTCAATTATTTATTGATATATACAAAGTTGGATGCATATAAAAGTAGGTATACAGAAACATCAATTGCAAATATATAGCATTACACGGAAGTCGCGTAATAAAGTGATTATACCAATATATATATATTAAGCATTACAAAATACAGTATTTACATAAATTTTTTCTTACACATTATACATTTTCAGTCGTGTGATATATTTCAAAACATGGTGCAGGACATAGTGCAACTTCGCAGTTTCTGCACCAATATCGTGTTTCTTTTCTAATTTTTTTCATTTTGGCATCACGCTTGTTACAACAGACTGCGCAACATCTTGTGGGAGCTGCTTTTTTTTTCTGTCGGCGGAATGAAGGCTGGGAAATGCCTTTCTGTCAGTCTTAGTGGACATGGACCTGGTGTCCTCGGCCGACCTCTATATACCTTAGTTACGGTGTGAAATTCCTTGATGAGCTGTTCAATAAGTTGTGCTCTGAATGTTAAATGATTTTTCTCTCCGCTATTTTTTTTATAGAGGACAAAAGAATTATAAATGCAATTATCAAATAAATGAAAAAATATTTTCTTATAATATTTCTTTCCTCTTTTCCTAGCCACTGGATAATCATGGAGTTGTTGATCTAAACTAGTGATTCCCAACCGGTGGTTCGCGAACCCCTGGGGGTTCGCAGTGTTTGCAGAGGAAGTTCGCGAAAATAATATTGTAATGGCGGATTTTTTAAAACGCCATTAAAATCAAATGCAAAAAAAAAAAAAAAACAAAACAAAAACACAAAAATTAAAGAACTGTAAAACAGATTGTTCGCTGCCTGTTTGTTAAGAAATCTATAATAAATTTCAATATTTTCATTTCTTTTTTCATTATTTGTTTTTGAAAATTACTTCATCAATATCAAATTATATCAACAATTTTATACATTATAATTTATTCCTCTTATTCAAGGAATCAAATACTATTCTCTTTTTATTACAAACATTTATTTATATTTAAAACATTTTACCAATGTGATTAGTATCATGTTCTGCTTTATATTTAAAATCGTTGCAGCAGTTTTCCCTTCTATGTAATATATTTTTTTTTACAATACAATTGGAAATAATTATCAAAGGCAGTTTACTACAGATTTTAGAATTAGATTAGATTCCGGTTGTAAACAATACTTGTTTACAACCGGAAACTGGGAGATTAGTGTTGGCAAGCGCCAAATCCGACAGAGGGCGCTCAAGATGGCTGCCGAAACAGGTAAGGAACCGACCATGTGTTTGTTCAATGCCTGAGCCGATTCAGTTTCCATCGGTGACGACTGTTGCGATGACCAAATGGAGAACAAATCATTGAATTTATGTCAAATTCTAGACTGTATCGGCGACAGGAAACATTGTCTTGTAGAAAGTGAAGCCGTTTTGGATGCTGGACACATCGTATTTTGTGGATTAAACTCTAACAACACTGAAAGTTCATGTTGTTGCTTTAGTGTTTCAATCTCAGATATTGTCGTTTTAATACATCTCAATTACGGAGAGAATGCACGTGCAAAGCGGGGCTGTCTGGTTTTCGTAAACATGTGATAGCCGAGCATAATACTAAAATGAAAACAAAAAACCGTAAATTAACTTGTATTTTCAATTAAGAATATTTTAAAAAATTTGACTGGAAAGTTATCTTGACATATGTATATGAAGATAGAAAATTTACCTATTTTCTTTCCGATCTGCGTACAAAAACAATTTTTCGACAGGCATGTCCATTTACAAAAAAAAAATTAGACATTTTTTTCTTTTTATGTGGACGGCTTCAGATTTTCAAGAGAATAATTTTCAAACTTGAATTTGAATATTACCATACGTCATGACTACATAAAAATTATTATTTAAAAATAAAATAAAAGACTATCGTCTGTAGAATTAAAACACTTCTCACCTGTTACACGTTAACAGGTGAGAAGTGTTAAATATTTTAAGCAGTATACACCATGTTCCAATATAAAAACATAATTTTATTTATCATAATAGTTATGGTTAGTGTTGTTAGAGTTTAATCCACAAAATACGATGTGTCCAGCATCCAAAACGGTTTCACCTTCTACAAGACAACGTTTCCTGTCGGTTCCTTACCTGTTTCGGCAGCCATTTTGAGCGCCCTCTGTCGGATTTGGCACTTGCCAATTAACCGACGTTCATACATAGGCTTAGCACTTGTAAAGCTTGAGTGATAGTGATACTGTGACTGTCAAGTTCTCGTGTAAATGATTTAATAATTATTAATTTAATTATTATTACAGCTTATTTTTATTATGGATCGATGGTTAAAAACGGGTCGTTTAGAAACGAGACATGATAATCGAGATGGTAGTACTAAAAGCTGTAGTGAGGTACCGTTTCACCAGACAAAAAATAAAGGAAATGATGATAGAAGAGGGAAAAAGCGAAAAATATGACAGCGACTATCTACAATTTTGTTTTCATTTTACTGGGAATGAGTGGGAACCTAAACCGCTTTGTGTTATATGTAACGAAGTTCTTGCCAACAGCAGTTTAAAACCATCACTTCTTCGTAGACATATTGAAACAAAACATCCGACACACAAAGATAAACCTCTTGAATATTTCAAAAGAAAATTAGCAGATATCAAAAAGTGTAGCCTTTCTTCTTTCTTGATTTCAAACGAAGATAGTAAAATGACCCTTGAAGCATCATTTCGAGTAAGTTATAGAAAGATCTGAAAGGAAATCGTGGAGGAGGCGGAGGAGGATTGTTGATATCCACATCGACCCAATTTCTGGCAGTAGAGATGCTTTGATCCGAATCTACGCTCGATTCTGAGTCGCTGACGTCGCTCAAATTATACTCCGATCCACTTTCAGAAAAACTATCATCATCATATTCTGAACTAGACATTCTGGCAATAAAAGATTGTATATAAAATCCGTTATATATATTTATATATATAATATTACGCGCGAGAAGAATATTCTCCGGATAAAACATACTTATAAACTTACTTGGAAAAGAGTAGAAAACACTTTTCACGATGCACAAAAGCAGAGATATTCTCAGTGGCGTGCCGTCATTGGAAGCGATGAAAGCGCCGATTCCACCTTCCAATGACCTTCCCTTGTATTTTATAAAATATAAATTTTCATATTTTAACGTACTTTGAATTAATTAAAATTAATATTTTATTATAACTGCATTATGTATCTTTTACGAATTTCTATACTACATGTGAAAAAAAACGATAAGATTGCTATTGTATATTCGAATAATTCGGTGGCGGAAGGAATGGTCGAAACCGGGTCAGTTTCTAATCAGCCAGATTATATAGGCATTAGCACACGCGGTTTACAGTGCACCAACCTCACCCGGTTTAGCTGGTAGAAGCTGGTAGAAGCGACAGCTGGTAAAGAGTCCGACTCTATATCCCGGACCGGTTCTGAGCTGTTAGCCGCCTGCCTGTCAACTTCCAAGCAGCCAGATTATAGGCATTGGCGCATGCGCTTTACAGAGCACCAACGTCACGGTTTAGCTGGTAGAAGCGACACACGCGTAAAGAGTACGCGACTTTATATCCCGGAGCGGTTGTGGGCTGTTAGCCGCCTGTCTAGATATTCGGCCACCCTCGCCCGATTATGTGAATCATGAGCAGACTAGATCAACGGCGGGCAACCCGCGGGCCAGCTACGGCTGGCGAAAAGTTTCTATCCGGCCCGCGAGATCTTTAAGAGATTATTAAATTGGAAAAATAACTATTAATTAGTTATTTTTCCAATTCTTTGTAATTTTCGAAAACGATAAAAAAAAATAAATGTAGTAATTAACTTTTTATTTATTTATTTCATATTTGCAGACTAAAAAAATTACGAGTCACAAGAAGGCGTCAATTAACTACTACGGCGCGGAAAAAAACGTAAAATTTATTCTGGCCCATGTTATAAAAAGGGTTGCCCACCCTAGACTAGATTTATAACAACCCAACCGATAGGAGTTTACTGGCACGTTTTTATGATAGTTCTGTATAGTTGACAGGATTTTAAAAAACTCCATTAAAATATTTGATATATTTATTCTGCGTTTATTCCGCTCTCCCATCTTATATTACTTACGGATTTCAATGTTAAACCGGTGATATTACGATTTAGTACGTCCCATCTGTAAGGGGATGCAGAAAAACGTGTACAATTCTAGTACAGTGTTAAAAATTAACTGTTACTTTGGCAGCATCATTTACAACCAAATTTAATGAATGAGACGTACAGTACATACAATGGTACAAAAAAAAGCTCTAGAATTTATTTTCCTTAAATTTACGATTTATATATCCGTTGTCATAAAAATTTGTCTTTCCACTGTTTTCCCAAGACTACAGATATTCAGGTACAAAGTAACTGGTTTCGACTTATTTCTACTTAAGAAGTGACTAAATAATTAAGAGATTAGGGAATGGGGACATAAATAAAATCCTGTTGAAAGAGCCAGAATTTTACTTCAACAAAAGCTTAACAGAACCAATCACTCGCTCAGTACAGTGGGAAACTGATTTCCGTGTACACCTGGTATTAAAACAAATTAGTTAGAAAACGAATGACTATTAAGTTTAACATAGTTAGATTTTTACAGCTACGGTGAGAAACGTTTAAAATTTACAACAGCCCGTGGTCCTTTGAGATATACTAGTGATGCGACAAAAGAGGCATTTGACATTGACCGGTATCGGCACCCTCGGGATTTGGCACGCACACACTCACTACACACCTACCTGGACCGTCACTAGTTCCATCCATTAGCTACTCGTATCAAGATATTTGACTAAGTGGATTGTTTTAAGATTTAAAAAGTAAAGACTATTTTATGTTATTTTTATGTACGTTTCTTTACAAAGCTATATTTTAATTATAATTTTCTTTAAAAGTATATTAATACAATCGAACAATACATTGTACCAGGTATGTATATCCATCGCACATTTTATTTCACCGAGTAAGTTTTTATAATTTATTTTTAATTTTAGCCCTTATATCGTGGCTAGCGATTCAGAATGTAATTGTGATATTAAAAATACATTTAGAGAAGTCTACAGTTTTTACTGGCTTATCGAACAAATGAATACGAATGGACCCTAGACCAGTGATTCTTAACAGGGGGCCGCGGCCCCTGGGGGTCCATAAGAAGTTTGCCAGGGGCCGCCAAATTATGCAAAATTTCCTTCAGAATATAATAAAAAGAAAATTGATGTATAATCCGAATATCGTATTGAAAAGTGAAATAAGAAAGATAAAGTTTTCCTATTTAGTTTTTATTTATTTATTTTGTATTTCTTCCTACATACAACTTTGTTAGTACAGAAGAAATAAATGTAAATATGCTACTTACACCGCAGTATTTACTTCTTTTATTCCAAAGCAATTTTAAGAAACTATTAATGCTTGGAATTTTAAAAATAATTAGGAAAAATAGTAGGCTTTGAAAATTTAAATATTTTTGCAAAAGTTATGCAAAATCCTTACCACAAGTGGGCGTTTTAGTTTTAGTTTAGTTTTAGCATCGACATTGGATCGATTTATCGACATGTTTCTTATTTTATTTTCTGTTAAAAATTAATGAGTTTTCATGTTTAATTGTGAAGTTTAAATGTTATTTAAATAGATAATGAAATAATAAAGTTATGATTTACATTTATTATATAAAAAATAAAGCAATAATAAAAAAATCAATTTATTATAAATAAATTATCAAATATAAATTATTAAAAAATGGGGGTCACAAAAAATTATGAAATATTTGGTGGGCGGCGAGTATAAAAAGGTTAAGAACCACTGCCCTAGACCATCACTGACGCGCAATTAACTGATTGCCCCTGGAAGTCGGCTTCTTACAGAAACACAGCTTCCCTGTCATCAAATGTCACGGCACGCCACTGGATATTCTACTAATGCAAAACCTAAGAAGCTGTACTAATGTCGGACCTCCTGGTCTTCGCTCAGTTGCGGTTCTGTTGGTTTATTGCACTGGGCAGTAAAGGGTTATAAAAAACATAGACAAAGGATCATAAAACCGAGGGAGAAAAAGGCGGGAAGAGGGACAGGGAAAGTAATTTAGAACATGGTAGAAAGAAGAAGGGTGAAGTGGAGGCCCCAAGAGTAGAATAAAAGTTTAGAGTTTATTGTGTAGAAATATTCGACATTTTCTACATTCTAAAATTCATATCAATACTTTGTAATGCTTTTATATGCATATATATATATATATATTACGCTTTTTAGGTTTTCCGTTAGTAGAATATCTCTGCTTTTGTGCATCGTGAAAAGTGTTTTCTACTCTTTTCCAAGTAAGTTTATAAGTATATTTTATCTGGAGAATATTCTTCTCGCGCGTAATATAAAAAAATGGATTTTACATACAATCTTTTATTGCCAGAATGTCTAGTTCAGAATATGATGATGATAGTTTTTCTGAAAGTGGATCGGAATATAATTTGAGCGATGTCAGCGACTCAGAATCGAGCGTAGATTCGGACCAAAGTATCTCTACTGCCAGAAATTGGGTCGATGTGGATATCAACAATCATATACAATATAATATATATATATATATATTTGTATAATAATTTTATTACAAGACTTCCATGTATTGCTTGATATTTGAAAATGATGGTCACAGCTTCTGTGCACGTATTTTTTATATAAATGAAAATATAATATCTTATATCACTGTTTTCTTTTATTATCTATTATTTAGATACATTTTATTATTCATGTATCACAAACTTGCAACCAGATACAACACACCACAGTATGCTATAAATCAGGGCTGTCCAACTGGCGGCCCGCGGGCCGTATTACGGCCCGCGAGTACATTTTACTATGAATAAATTTATGTTACTAAATTATTATTATTAATATTAAAATTATTTTACTATGTGAAAATTTAAATCTAATTTGAATTTAAAGTAGGTACTATTTAGTTTGCGTAACTTCACTTAACCTGGCTGAATACAGCAGCAATCCGTTTAACGTCTGATGATGGTTGGCTCAACGTTGGCGCCACATATTATATTTGTGATTGGTTGTTGTTTATCTATGGTTGGCGCACGTGATGCGCACACTACCCTGCGCTATTTGGTTGATTCATACAATCGTGCGAGTGCAGTCTTGTCTAGAATTTGTTGAGGGGTGACTGTGTTATAATATTATTAACTTAATTTCATATTTATTTATTAATTAAAATAATTATTGAATATGAGTGCTACTAATAAAAGAAAAATAGACCTCAAGAATCGAGAATTTCAAGATCGCTGGGAGATAGATTGTTTATTTATTCTGAACAAGAATGGTAAACCACAGTGTTTGGAATGTTTACAAATCATAGCTGTATGTAAAGAATATAACTTGAAGCGACATTATCTTTCCATGCATGAAAAAAGTATCATTCGTACACGCGAGACATGAAAATACTACTAGTGAAAAAAAATGAAAAAGCAGCTGGATCATCAAACGAATTATTTTAATCAAGAACCAAAATTTCAAGAAGCATCTGTAGCTGCATCGTTTGAAGTTTGTTTAGAAATAGTAAAGGCAAAGAAGCCAGTTTTGGATGAAGAATTAATTTAAAAATGTGCCATAAAAATGGCTCAAGCATTTAATGACAACGAAATGGTAAGAAAATTTCAAACAGTATCACTTTCTCACCAGACTGTAAGCCGACGTGTAAACGAGATTAGCATGCATGTCACTAATAAATTAGAAAACCTAATCAATAGTTGCTGCTATTTTTCGGTAGCACTGGATGAAAGCACAGACCTTTCCGATACAAGTCAAATGCTTATCTTTATAAGAACTGTAAATGAAAATTATAATTATTCAGAAGAACTTTTAAAATTACAATCATTACACGGAACAACAAAAGGTGAAGATATTTACAAACAATTAAAATGTGCAGTAGAGCAGTATGGCGGATTTGACAAGTGCACTGCTATTGTAACCGACGGTGCTAGAGCTATGACGAGCAAAAATATTGGGCTCGCGGGACTTTTGCAAAAAGAAGGAATAATATGTCGTATGTTACACTGTATTATCCATCAGGAGGCATTATGTGGTTTATCCCTACAACTAAAAGACGTAATGAACAAGGTTTGCAAAATTACTAATTTAATTCGCGGCGGAAATCGTTCTCTTACACACCGAAAATTTAAAACATTTTTGGATGAATTGGAAACTGAGTATGGAGATCTGCTTTTACATAGTAACGTTAGTTGGTTAAGTGTTGGAAAGTGCTTGAGGGAGATTCTTTACACTTCGAAAAGAAGTTCATCTTTTTCTCACAGAAATTGCCGTCGATGAAAATTTGACAGCAAATTTAGTTGATAAAAATTTTATTTATTCACTTGCTTTCCTAACGGACATTACAAATTATTTAAATATTTTGAATAAATCCTTGCAAGGACAAGATCAAAATGTGTTGCCTATATAAATATGTTACTGGATTTAGAAACAAATTAAAATTGTTAAGGTTTAATTTGGAGCAAAATAATTTATTTCATTTTGAATCTTGCAAAGAGATCTATGAAAAAATGAAAGAATGTAATATAGAAGCGAATTTTAAAATATTTCTACCAAAATTGGATATGGTAATTACAGATTTCAATGAAAGATTTTCTCAATTTGATGATCTTAACCGTCTATTGATTTATTTTGTGATCCAATTAATATTGATATCAACTCCGTTGATCTTAAATATCAAATAGAATTATGCGACCTGCAGGCTGACCCATTTTTTACATCTCGTGGAGTAACTGGAATAGAAATATTCAAATTTTTAGATAAAGAGAAATATCCAAAATTGAGAGATTTTGGACTTCAAATTCTATCAATGTTCGGAAGTACGACATATATCTGCGAGCGTGCATACTCCGATATGAAATATATAAAGTCAAAATATAGAAACAGTTTGAAAGATTCCACTCTTGAAGATATAATTAGACTTGCCACAACAAATATTGATGTGGACATAAAAGATATTGTTGCTAAACAATTACGGCCACAATGTTCTCATTAATATATTACGAATATTTTAAAGTTTTCTTTTTAGTATAAATAAAATATTTTTTTAATTAACATAAACTGACTTTTCATTTATCAACCTTCTTGGCCCCCGAAATGTTTGGTGAAGAAAATATGGCCCGCGGGCTATGATAAGTTGGACAGCGCTGCTATAAATAGTTACTTGACCTTGAGAACAGCTGACTGTGAACTTTCGCCGGTCATTCTCAACAACGCCTGAGGGGAAGAAGGTTTTCTACACGTTTGAACTAGAAAATAAAGAAATACTCGGATGTATTTCGTTATTTTCTAATAATTTTTATATTAGTTTCATCTTATTACTTATATTATAGGCTGAGCTTATTCTCACTAACCTAACATTGTTTTTTTTGTGCTTTACAGGAAAAACTCCCACAAAAAATTAAAAAAAAATTTAATACACCAATTTATGAATTACATTTCTAAAACATTTTAGCATAAAACTTTATTTCCTTTATTAAGTATTATTTAGAAACAATAAATCTTTAACTTAACAAAAAAATCGCTACGGATCACACGACACCAGCCGCATAACTGTGTATAACGCTAAATGTCCTTGAGAACAGCTGTTTATGGATTTTCGCGAACTATTCTCATACATCTCTCAGGGGACAATAGGTTTCTAAACAGATGTTCATCAATTACCGCAAATAATCAAATATGTTACGAGTTTTTCGATCCGATATGCTATCTCTATAGATAGGACCAAGAAAATGGTCCAAAACAAATTTCTATTGGGTGTAAAATTACGAAATTTGCTGAGGTCATAAACAACATTCAATAGAACGTAAATAAGCTTCGTTTGGAGTCATTTGTCTGTGTAACAAAGTGAAATCAATGATAGTCAAAAAAGGTTATTTATAAAGATATATTTTAAATTATTTACCGTATATATACAGTAGAGAACCGAAAATCGGAATCAATTCGGGACTGGGGTTGTTCAGATTAGTGATTTGTTCCGATTACCGATTATGTACGAATAAATATATTAACCTGTCCGATGTTCAAATTTTTCTCCGTTTCGTGTCGCTTCGTGTTGAATTTTCATCGATTTTAAGCCTAACGAAAATTTTTATAATAATAATCGAGGCTATCATATCATTAAAAATTATTTCTGCGTTTTGTACAAACAAAATAAATATATTGAAGAATATAAAAACATGAAAATTATACTTTAGAAGTAAATTTAGTATCAAAAACGTTCGATTCAGCACGACACAGTCCGATTGAAAATCGTTCCGATTACCGGCGATTCCGATTACCGGGGTTCCGATTAACGAGTCTCTACTGTAGTTGAAAAATATATTGAATGTCATTAGATAATTTTTTTGGAATAGCATTTTTTTAATAACAAAAATTAAAAAGACGCTATTTTTATTCTTGGCCATAGGCGTCCAAAATCCTAGTTACGGCTCTGGATATCCCAATTCCGAATTACAAATAAAAACTTATGATTTTTATTGGATTTAAACTCAAAATTTATTCTAAGCATATAGAATAAATTACTAATGAATACTGCATTTTAAAAATTTGGAAATACAGTATTAAAATATCTGAAATTAGCATCTTTCCATTACGCAAGTTTAAAAAATCTAAGCCGGTAATGCTAGATATTTAGGTTAACCATATTTTTGTATAAAGGATGTAGAGGTAGGCTCAGTGGATATATTCAGCGGGTTCTCACAGATTCGGCCGAATCCGTTGTTAAAATTTTCAGTTTTCCGAACCTTGTTAAACACACGTAACATTTCTCAGTGGTTTTGTTTTTTTTTAAAAATATATTAAAATATACGTATTATACTCTGTAACACTACTAAACTAGAGCCTTAGGCCGTTTATAGTTTCCGAGAAAACTGCTTGGAGCATGAGTTGGTTACGGGGTAGCCAGTTACTGAAAGACTATGCGCTCTAATTTCATTTTCGTAATTTTAAAAATCTTTCTGACAAAAGTATGTTAATTTCTTTTAACAACGAGAAAAATTTCGGCCAGATAGTACTAGGCCAGTGACATACAACAGAGTTTCTACTGTACTTTCTTTCCACAAATATAATAGCTGTCACTTAATGTGAAGAATTTATGGATATAGTTCAAATAATAACAATATTGAAATTATAATAACAACTAACGTATTTTATGACATTTAAACCAGCATGCTTCTTTAGCACTCAGACTAAAACTTTTTACTGCATTCTGATTAAAAAAAACAAGTAAAATTATAATGCACACATTTATTTATCAGAAGAAAAGTTTAAAAGAAATCCTTTACAGTTAAAATATTGTACATGTTACAGCTACAGCGAAAAACAATGATAATAATATGTTGAATTAAACTATAACATTTTTATTCGAAAATTGGGCGACGTAGGGAATACCTGTAACCACATTGTTTTTCAACTGTCTTCTAATAGCGGCACTCCAACTTGGTAATTTATTTCTTGTGACACTTCTATTTCGTCATCAATGTAGAATTTGTTCAGCTTTTCATACTTTTAGTAATGCACATAAAAGTTATGGCGCTGCTCAGTAACTTCATTTCGCGATACACCAATTGAAAACCACTGCCGTATACTAATGAGGGCCGACTGGTATATTCATTTTTCTATAAGAAAGAGATCGAAGCTGTACGTAAGACGCGGGGTTATTTTTACTTCCCGGGCAGTTATATACAGCAGGGGAAAAGTATGGTAGTCGGTCAAAAAATTACCCCTCCAAAAAAAACTCTTACATTTTGCACACAGGAGATTTTCAAACGTCGAGAAATGCAAAAAATATACGGAGATAATTTCTGTACATGTGATATTAGTGTGTGTGTGTGTGTGTGCATGGATTTTTTTTACCCTGTTTGAAGCTTCATAACTCCTGTACTTTTTCTCAAAAATTTCTGAAATTTTTCAGGGAAGTTTATTTATCAGGGGTAAGTAACCTGAAAAGGTGTAAGTGATACGAAATGGAAACTTTAATCGACTTTTAATCTTCAAAATTTAACAGCATCAATGGATGCTGTTAAACTTTGGAGATTAAAGGTCGAGGAGTCGGGAAATAAAGGGGGTCATGTGTATCTCGAGTAGGGTCGGATGTAACGATGATTTTACTTTTTAAAAATCGTAAATTAGCATTTATAATTTTTTATAAAAACCCATCCCTACATTCAAAATTGACCTTTTTGTCATTTTATAATAGTTTAAAATATAAAAAGTTTTTAATAATAAAATATCATAATAGATAGCGCCACCAAATGATGCCGGAAAAGTTAAATAACTTCTTGCTGGACTTCTTACCTTGTTTTTGATCAAAAGTTGCGTCTTATATACCGTAAAATATAGTAATTAAATAAAAGTTCTTATCATTGTCCCTCTATATTCTATTGCCAACCTACATTTAGTCATTTGACTACATTTTCTCGCTCTCAGCACCTAGTTTTAACAGTATCTCTGTTTAGCTACTGTTAGCAAAGCTCGAACAGTGGGTCAGGAGGTCGTAACAAGACATGCCTATAAAGTCATTGCCTTTTCAGAGTAGATTTTCATGTAGACATTGACCTCTCAATTTCTATTTTTATCCTCTAATCACCCCTTCGCCCTCTTCAATCTTTTTTCACTTTCTTTTCGACTCTCTTTCAAGGACTAAATTAATTGAGTCAATGTCCGTTAAAAAGAAAAGAAAAAAAGTGGAAATTAATCGTGTAGCATTAAAAAATACTGTAGTTCAGAAAATTCAGTTTATTATACTAGATTATTGTGTATTCAACTTTGAATTATTTTTATAAACAATGATCACTTTTTCGTATTTATATCGAACAAAATTTAAGCTGCTTTTGCTCTGTAATATATAGAACCTGCTCCATTGGAATATTTCTTTATCTTTTAATTTTATGGATTTTACATTTTATAATGAAAGAATAAGTCGAGTTAAAACGTGTGTAAAGTAACTAAAAGTTTTATTTTTATAGTTTTTTAATTTTAACAAAAAATAAGCTTAATTTATTTTATTGTTTTCTCCTGCTTTTTCGATTAAAACATTAAAAAGTCCAAATAGTAAATTAGTGAGATAAATTACGAACTTAACAATTTTATTTTATTTTTTTTTCACGCAAATAAAAATTAAACTGACATCCGAATGATTCACTTCCGATCTATTTCCCTTTGCTGTCTACATAAGCGAAGGGAAATTGTTCTGTGTTCACTACAAAATAGAGCATATTGTATATAAAAATATACTAGAAAATCATATGTTTAATCACTGCTATAATATATTTAAAGCTTCTGAAATGTTTGCATAAAATTTGATATTATATAAAAACAAGCACCATGCGGCGTCATATGACGTAATATTTAAATTTTCGAAGTTTTTACTGGGTTGGGTAGAACCTGCTTGATCGTACCGCTTACTGTTGCAGTGACCGCATTACCTATCACGACAGCCGAGCGATACACATTCATGATCCATCACATCGACTTAATTCTTGTTGTGGGAAATACTAGAATTATTGTTATGTAAATAATTGAATAAAATAAAATTCTGTACGAATGCAGATTTTTGACAAAAAGTAATTAATAAACATTTATTGCCAGTCTATCATGTCTGAAATATTATTTTATAATTTATGCTGATATTATTACTATTGTAAATTACTGTTTAAAACTAGCGTAAAAAGAAGCTTTCGTTAATACAAGAATATAAAGGTATAGAGTTTTATATTGAAGAACATATCTAAAATTAAGTTATTGTAAAGACAATGTGTAAATAAAACAATTTTTGTGGATTTTCTTCTATTTTTATTACAAATGAACCGTTTGTGCGATTTCCAGAACTACTGTTTTACATCATACAGTATAATCGAATATAAATATATATTATAAACTCTTGCAAAGTGAATGACCTATTTTACAAATAAGTAAAACTAAAACTTTTCTTTCACTGGTATTTATCAAGTGCACTTGTTAGTGTTTTATAAGTAGAACGTTGATAAAAAGATCAATACTAAACACATAAATGGACAGTTTTTAAATAAACATAAAGTAATCTATTGGAAGTAAATAAAAATAAACACAAAAAATAATAAAATGTTTGATTAAAACAAAATTATGTTGACAATATGATATTTGCATTATTCTAATTAATTTTGAATATAAATTAGATTGAATAGAAACTATTTTTATTTAGCACTTCATATATTGAAGTTATTTACTTCATAATATAAAATAAAACAATAACTTATTTAGAATAATTGTAGACAAAACTGCTATGCAAGGTCATTCTATTTTCGGATTATGAGAAACTTCACGACCTTTCTGTTTATTTGTAACCTTAAAAATCCAACTCTCCTAAATAATACAAAGTAAGGTTTACTGATTTTACAATATAGGAACAATTGTTTCCATAGAACTAAAATCATATCTGTCGTCATATTATATATTATATTAGTTTTGATTTTGTTTATATCTTAGATGTATAATATGAACTGTATCAAATATTACTTATTATATGATGTAATAAATGGAAATTTAGCATTTATTAATCGAAAAATTATTTACTAATATTCGTATATCTGGACAGAATTGTAGCATTTAATTTATAGGTTTTATCAAATGCATTGTAAATAATGTATGCCGGGAATATATATAATAAGTTTTTGTATATTTTAATTAGATAAAAAATAATAATAAAATTGTCATTAACTGCTTAAATTTTGAAAAACTACTACTTATCTGTAAGACTTGTCATAGTAACAATTCTTTTAGTCGCTTTAAGTACTCAGGAGTCCCCAAACTTTTTTGACTATTGACTCCTTGAAAATTTCTCGATCTTTTATCAACACTTGCTCGCTCTTTCTTTCTTTTTCCCTTCTTTTACCTTTTACTTTTCCGGCTTGTTATTTATCTAACACGGGAAAGTGTTAGAAGCGTGTCAAATTTGACCGTCCGGATTTTTCGCAAATCACTCCGTTTTGAGACCTCTGAACCCAAAATGTCAAAATAAGGAAGAAGTTTTGTAGACGTGTGTATGTTTGTTAGTGTCTATTTTGTTCATTATCACAGGATGGGTAAACATAAGAAAATAAAATTTAGAATTGTGACTTGTGTAGGGTAAATGAGGGTTAGATGGTGAAAACGTGTCATCGGGGCCGGCGAGCCAAAAATTGCCGACATAAACTTCTCACCTCTGGCGGTGAGCCAAGTTTACTCCGCCCTTTTTCGCGGTTGCCTTTCCTTTGCCCTTACTAGCTAAAGTAAGGACAAAGGAAAGGCAATAACACTTGATAGATATGCTGCAATAGAAATGAAGTTTTTCATAACATTTTATGTGCGATCATTTATTACAGACACAAAACAAATACGTAATAAATGCAGTTTTAACGAGTTTAACATTATGTAAAACGACTTCTAATATCATCAAAATGTTCTTTTCCACCGATAATACTAGTTATGCCGCCTTTTTCTATGTCATTGTTAAATGTAAATAATTTTTAATCTATTTTAATTTTGAGAAAGATCGTTCTTTACTAGCAACAGAAACGGGAAGGATTAAAATAATTCTCAATAATATAAAAACATTTTGAAAATTTTCAATTAATTAATTTTTTTGATATGATTTAAAACTTTTAATGGCAACAATTTTTAAAAAAAATATTTCTAGCAATTAAAAATTGAATAAATTGAATGGCTCTATATCAGAATTGCTATCGACCGCCAATCCAGTATGTAAATCCTGGCAATTTAAAAAAAAAGTAACTGCAGAATCTTAATCTGCTAATAGTGTAATGTGAGATCCCGGAGAAATAAGAGGGTGTCGTACCTCTTTTTCCGGCTACTCACTTGTCAAGGATGGCTGTTATGTCGACGGCGCGTTACGCGTTACGCGAGTGGAGGAGGAGGAAGGATCCGCAACTTTACACCCGATCCACCAATTTAAGGACTAACCACCCGAATTTAATTTATCCACGTGGACGGACAACTCTATCAACTTACCTACGATTCTTGTCCATTTAGAACAATTTATATCCAAGTATCCAAGATGGTGATATTGTACTACAAACCGCCTAACTCCTTGACAAAGAAAAAGAGAGAAATTCCACCAAACAATCTCAACTCAAGTGAACTTTGAACTACAGTCTCGACCCTAGGTCAATGATAAGGCGAAGACGACAGTCAAGAAAGACACCATTTTATAACAAAACAAGATTTATTAAAAGCGAAACGAACAAAACTACACTTCTACCCTCATATACAAAAAGGGGTCCGGAGAGAGAGAGTTTACAAATATTTTTCATACCTCTTAACAAGTCCGTAATAGACGAATATTCTCTCAGAAGTGACGATGATTTTCGGGATGACGGAGAATCGGTTAATGGGACGATGGCACGTAGAACCTTAGAATTCGTAGACTGGACAATGGCACTTAAAAACTTAAGAAACTTAGAAACTTTCGGGTTCGGTCGACGGCGCAGTGCACTTCGTAATGGAGAGATGAACGGAGAGCCCTTTAAGGGGGGAAGGAAGCGTTTTTTATAAGTTTTTGATGGGAAAACCTGTCACGTGATCGATAACGGATCGCAATTACCGCCATAGGTGTTCCCGGGCTTTAAATAAACGACTAGTTGGACGATAACTATAAACCATCGTGCAAGATAATCTACCTGCTCGGAAGGAATAACGGCTTGTTGACAGTTAGGGGACGATCGTTGCCAGTCAAGGGTCAACAATTTCCCGGGTATGGAATGTTGTTGATTAAGTCGTTTATAACTGGAGTGAAATAATTCAGAAATTTTAGTTCTTAACTTCCAGATTTCACAGTAATATCGTGTAAAATATTAAGTAATTTATTGTACTGGTAATTTCCAATTAGGAAAATTTTTCCTTCTTGAAATTTATACAAATATTCATTAAATAATTAAAAAACTTACTTCAATGTTTTTGGAGGGGGTGAAGAATTGTTATATCTCTCCATCGTCATCATATTGTTTCTTTTCATGCTCGATTCTGATCCGAGGTTCGAGCTCGAAATCTGAAAATATTTTCATGGCAATAGCTATTTCTTTGAACAGCGGAGCATTTGCTACAATCCATTGAGACGACATTTTATAAAAATGAAGTAACGCTTTTTAAGATTCTGATGCATTTCCATAAGACTATTTGAGCATTTTAATAATTTTGATGTTATGTTAATTGTAGATGTACCAAATAATCCCTGCGTTAGGCGCGCGGGGTGCAGGTGCACCCCAAACGTTTTTAAACGCGTGTATTTTTTCATGTAATGAATGCTCAAAAATGATCCCCTCAGTACCTTCCTTCAAAGTACTGAAGATTGCACTGAAAATGTTAAAAATTCCAGGAAAAAAAAACTTTTTTCAAAAAAAACACAGCAAAATGCATGGGGTGCACCTGCACCCCGCGCGACTAACGGAGGAAGTTTTTTTAGCGCGACCACTGGAGGGGGTGGACCGAAGTTTGTGTACTGAAAAAACGGTCATTGCTTGATATTGAACCAGTCATAATACAAATGACAAATAAGACCATAGAAGGCGTGTAAATAACATTTTTAAGGCCAATAAACGGAAAAAAAGTGTCCCATAGACTTAGCATTGAAAGTTTGAAAAATGGCGTTTTTGGAAATATTTATTGCTAAATGGTCCTGAAAACATGTTTATTTGTCCGAATAACGCCAGAAAATTTCTCGTAACTAAATTAAAAGTAAAAAAAACGATTAAAACAAGCGATTTTATAGCGACTGTTTACATAAGTCAAAGTGGTAGTCTGCGGGGGCGTGGCATTTCGCGGGAATTTTACCGACAATTGTTTTTACTGGTGGATGTAATAACAGACAAAGAAAGTAACCAATTGCAGTGTAAAAGAAGTTAACTATCGATGTTATCTGGCAATAATTCGCCTTTTTATCTCTAGTCGCTGTAGAGTTTCAGGGGGTGTACTTTTGGAAATACTGAAATATTTTTGGCCTGGGGTTTGTGACAAAGCATTTAATGATTGGAACAGTTAAAAAACACATACGGGAATACGATTCAACGATTAGATAGCAACAGACTTGTTTACAGTTTGAAAAATAGACTTTTGAAGTTGACGATTTTTTTCCTGAAAAATTCGCGAAACGTAATACTTTTGTGTTTTCGTTATAAATAAATAAAAAAGATATAGTTTAAGTAGTATTGTTGATTAATACATCAGAAACACAATCCCACTAACGTCAAAAACGAAAAAATCGCGAAAAAAATTTTGATTTTTTCAGTAACACCTTTAGTCACGCGGGTGCACATACACCCCGCGCGCCCCACCGTGTTCAACTTCCCTGCGCGCCTAACACAGGGTTAATGATGTCTCCAGAAGCTGCCGCTACATCACTAACTATGTGGTTCAAAGAATGTGTCAAACGGGAAACAAAAATGGCTCTGGGATTTTGATTTAGAATTCCTCTCTAAACACTGGAATGGACACGGAATGGACACCTTTCGTATTTGCTTCATTATCGTAGTTTTGTCCATGCATATTTTCAATTTTCAGGTCTAACAAGTCCAGTTTTTCAGTATTAATTCAGTCAAACCAGCTCCAGTATTTACAGGCAAAAACTTGCCAAAATATTCATTGGGTACAGAATAACCAAAGACATTCGTTTGATAATGTTGATATCCGGAATTCAGTCAAAAATATACTATAATATTTACAATCATTAAAAATAACAACAATAGACTTTCGAACTATCTGTCCCATTAGACAAATAATAATCATTTTGTATATCTTTACTTAGATAATGCGGGGATTCTTGGGCGACCTCTTAAACGTTCACTTGTAGCAGGTTTAAAGTTTGCTAATAACTTAAGATTTAAGAAAAAAATTTTCGTTGCTTGGTTCAAATATTTTATCCAAATTTTCTCTCGATGCTAACAGTTGTGAGGCACATAACTGAATAACTGAGATTATCCTCTTTAATATATTTCATCAATGTTGCCGTTTAAGTTCTAAGATTCTCTATAATCAACAGAATACAACCGAGAACCGAAAATATCTTATTTGTTTGTCTGATTTCCTGAAAAATATCAGTGACAGTGCACCCGGGGCTGCGCAAAATAAAAACAGTAGAGCGCCAATCCACGTATTCTCATTGAAAAATTATCAAAGAAGCCAACTAAGCAAATTATTTACTTAGTCATTGTACATTGTAATGAATAAAAACTTCAATATGTGATTAAAAATGCCGCCGTTTTGAAAGTGCCCTACTACCTGCCGGCCTTGCGTGTAATTGTCCGTATAAAGTAAAAAGTAATGCCTCGTATTAATTCTATTGTTGAAAGCCATGCTCGCTATGCGTGCTGTTTACGCACAATTTCTGGAAAAATAAGAGAAAAAATCGAATCTTACTATTCCTGACTTGCAGAACGTTTTACTCAAGCTTATGTTTGATGTAGCTTCGAAAATAGTAAGTTAAAATTAAAGGACGACTTTTGATTCTGTATAAACAGTAATACTATAGAAGGTTGAATAATGAATCTCTTGTGTTCAGTTGAAAATAACAGAGTAGACTCTGGTAGAAAGCTTATCAATGTACTGTTAACCAACTAACCACACCTCTAAGAGCGAGATAGTGAATTATCAGAAAATTATATTTTGTTTCTTCGAATCTGTTTTTCAGAAAAATATTATTTATTTTGCTCGTTATTAAAACTAATTGAACTGGTGTTTTCTTATCATACAAAACAAGTATGATAAGAAACACCAGTTCAGTCAGTTTGTCTAAATAAAAATATATTTTTACAATCACAGCCTTCAGAACTTTTTTCGCCATCTCACCCTCATTGACCCTATAAGAGGCATTGATATTCTTAAATTATAGTGGTTATGAGGTGGAGGGGTTGGTGAGATAGAGGAGAGTCATGTGTCTTATCTCGAGTAAGGCTGTACAGACTCAATGAAGATTTTACTCGTTAGCATTTACAATTTTTTTTTATTTATAAAACTCATTTCTATCGTTAAAATTAAGCTTTTTGCCATTTTATGACAGTTAACAATAGGAAAAAAATTTAAATAAAATTCCATAACAGATGATGCCACAATTTTAATTTTGTGCTAATATACTTTAGTGTTTCTCGCCGGGAAAGTTATTCAACTTGTTGCGTTGCTGGACTATTTTATGTTTTTATTTGCTAATACAGTTAATAAAAATAAAAAAAGAAAAGGGGATCGATAAAAGGAAGAGGAATCTTTAAAGCGACAATGGATAAAAAAGTTTGGGGACATAATTATTATTATGATAATAAATAAATAAATCTGGTGAGCCAGTATCAATTCACACATTGTTTTCATGGAAAAGATCTACATACAGTGTGCAAATTTATAATATTTTAAATTGTCATACACATAACCCATTGGAATAATTTTTTAATGAACCATTTTCAATCGAAAAAGTAGCCAATATCAACCATTTTTGGGATCATTGGTGTAACTTCTCACTTTAAACACTTATTATTTATGTTATTCAAATTAAAAATAATTATAATTGAATATTTGTTCTAGTAAAATCCTCACGTCTTAAGAAGTAAGTTAACGGGCTTTAAAATAAGTATTTCATCAAACTTTAACATTACAAATTTTAATTATTTAATTATAAATGCAGTTCAGTAAGAGTTACAGATTATCTTTTTATATTGTAGTAAAATTTAAATAATAAATTTTATTTTATTTATTGTACAGTTAAGGAAATGTTCGTGGACAGCCCCATTTTAACGATTATATCCACATTAAAAAATATACAAATAATTTAACAATAATTATGATAAAACAAAGAAATTAAAATCAAATATGTAGAATATAATAAAAATATAATAATATTAATTGTGAGGTTATTTATGAAATAATTAATAATATTTATATTGAAGATTATAAATGAATGCAATTTTTATACATGCCATAGTCGTTTTTATAAATATTTCAGTAGAATGTTGCTTTAATACTCCAATTGACTTTTTAAACACTACACGAAAATACGAGTAAAAGAATAAAATCAGTTGCTAAATATATCATTATAATGATTATATTTAATCTAATCGAAATGCACTATCATACACATATAAGAAAATGTGCTGAACTTTCGATACAACTTTTATACTATGAAAAAAAAACTAAAAAATAAATTGAAATTCCGATCTCTCACTTGAGCAACATCGTACATAACGTCAGTTATTATACAAACTGACGTCATAAAAGACGTGATAACAACGTATTCATCTTACATTGACCCCAATAGCGTCTGCAGGATTTACGTCAGGGGGGTGCGTCGGTGCATAATGGAACGAATAATTGAACAAAGTGATTAAAATTAATTATGGTCGTATTAGTTGCGTAAAATTAACACAATTTTACAAGCCGATAAACGTTCTGATATTTTATGTGATTCTATAAGAATAACGTTTTATAAATTATAGTTTATGATAACATTACTTATACATATATTTTAAAATTTGAGCTACGGGTGCAGGTGAATCTCGTTTGCAAGATCCCCAAAGGAGTTCTTGTTTGACCTTCTTTATGAGGTCACAAATGAAAAGTGGTTGTTTAATTTCGTCAAATTAATTGACACTTAAATTTTACTTTATTATACTTAAAAAATTAGATAAATAATTATTTAAATTTATTCAGAATTTTAATTAAAAACAATCTTTTTATAATATCAGATTCAAAGTATGATATCGGACTAATGGTAAATACAATTCTGATTAATTAAATAAATTAAATTTTTAAAATTTGCAATTGTTTGAAAATAATCATCATAATCATAATATAACGTATGTGTTTAGTATCAGGGATACATATTTAATAATTTTATTAAATATGTATCCGTGCAATTTGAGCCAGATGACAGAAATGTTCAAAGCCTACCGCTTTGGGGGGATCTAAGATCGTATCTAGTCTTCCTATCCTAAAAATGTTTAATGGGTAGTCTCCATGATATATTGGGTCTCGTCCCCCACCATCTTGTAGGTTTCCGTCCTGATCGAATCCACGATGGGTATAATTGAAAAAGCTCTATTAGTGCCCACGGGTGAAAAGAACAAAACAATGGAATAAAATAATTGAATTTAAAAAGAACTAATGCGATTAACCTTTAAATTCAAAAGAAATTAAATAAACAAATGAATAAATGAAAATAATGTTTAATGAAATTTTAATTGATTTTAAACTGTAAATCGCTGCTCGTAAAATTTGACAACAATTTATCTTAATGATAATGCTATGTCATAATGCTATGCTGGTAAGAACAACTTCAAGTAAAATATGAGACACATGTTAAATAAATAAAAGATACAATTGAACTCAAGAATCTATCCTATAATCATAGTGAGATAACAATTAACTTATGAAAGGAAAGATCTCTTCCAGGCGATATAAATAAATCGCCGAACCTTATTAGAATATATTACTTCAGAAACCGGTTTGAATCAAGTCGTATTTAGTCTCAACGGTTTCCAAGAATTGTTATTTAAAGCAACATCATCTCCATCGTTCTCTCTGCATATTCCAGAGACAGAGCTTCTACTGAAGTTAATTTTTCAGAAAAAGGCAAGTCTCTTCAGTATATTTTATTGTATTAAAAACATTTAAAATTCTTATGCAATTTATATAAAGCGGTTATTGCATTTTTAATATAAAATTAGATTTTTAGCAATGTTTCCTCTAATTTTTTTGTAGCTGAGCTGAACGTGTACTCTTCTGAGCAAAAAATTTTTCTGAGCATATAATATATATATATATATATATATAAGTCTTTTATATAATCTTATATTCTCCTATAAAAATTAAAATAATTAATTATAGAGTAAAGATTAAAATTCATTTTAAAACATACTTCCATAATAAAATATTATCTTTTGTCAATGATTTAATGTATTTAATCGAAATATACGTAGCAATAATCATGCTGCAGACAGAGTGAGACATAAGTAAACAACAATTCAAATTAGTGTGCATATCGCCTGCGCGGCACATAAATTCTCGTGCACGGCAACAATTTGAGCAGTGCGAAGCCGAGCAGCTTCGCAGCTTAGAGGGAACATTGATTTTTAGTTGGAAAATATTTAGCAGTTAGTAGATATAATTAAAATCCAAAATCGATATTTTATCATTTATTAGAATAAAGTATACTGTACATGAGAAGGTACTTATATAATGATGATAAAAATTGACTTTTTCCTACAGTTTAAGACAATGGTTCTCAAAGTATAGTCCGTGTACTGGCTTAACGAAGAAGGGGCTCAGGGACACTGGGTCTCTCTTCGTAATGAAAAGATTAATAAAACTGCTAAAGTTCGAAAAAATAATTTAATTGTGGAGTTAACTACTAACGTAATAATTTATATATATTTGTTATAATTCATTATGTAAGTTTTAAAGCGAAAATTTATTAAAATGTTTAGTTATTCACATTAAATTTAAACTTCGGCTTTCTTTTACGTCGGAACAAGTAACCTGTTCGTGGTCCGTTCGCTATAGTATAGCGTAATGAATTGGTCGTCCGCACACTGACTTATTCATTTTTCCAGATGGCAATTTTATGCTATTTAGCCAAAGAAAAGACTATTTCCACCCATCTCATATTGTTATGTAATAAATGATCTTTGTGTTTGTGCTTCTCGTTTTCTGCTAAAAAAAGACAAGACAAAATTTGCTTTAACTATCGGTCACCATACTAGTTCTCGTTCTCGCGCATTTTCACGAGAGTTATGAGACATATTTATTAATAATTTAACAGTAGTTAGACTTGTAGAAAACGTATTAAAAAAACTAGTTAAAATTAAGTTATAGAAAATTCAAACAATAATAAATTTACAAAACCTAACTATGAGTAAACGACAAAGAAGAAAAAAAAAGCACAGTATCTGCGGGGTGGCCACATCCTTCACCGCACCATCCACATATCTCTTTAAGTTACAGGATAGACAAAATATTTTGGACACATTCTAGTGTTATTTAAGGTGTTATTTACGAGATAAGAAGTGGACTCCAAATAATAAATACTTGTCAAAGTTTTCCCTCCGCAAAATACCTATGAATTAATTTCAATGTTCGTGGGTCGATAACTTTGAGGATCACTGTTTTCAGAGACCAACATTGTATACTTAAATCTATCTTTTACAGCTTGTATTCTCGGATATTAGAAATTTCCTCTCAGGTTTCTTATATTGAGAGTGCCATTTACAATACTCATTAATTTTTAATTTAAAACAAATCGATGTATATAATCGAGACGAGTTGATGATGATGATGATGATGATGATGAATGATAATAATAATAATAATAAAACTCCTACAAATCACACATTCATACACCAAGGACATACAAATGAAATTTGGCCTAGATAAATGCAAAACACTTCACATAGAAAAAGGAATCCTGAAGAAAGAAGATTTTGCACTTGGAAATGGAGACGTTATTGAATCCATGGAAGAGGGCGAGTTCTACAAGTATTTAGGATTCCAACAGGCCAAACTAACAGAACATGCACAAATAAAGCAAAGATTAATTAAAGAATACCAAAGTAGGTTAAATGCTATTCTCAGAACACAGTTAAATGCAAAACACACAGTTAAAGCAATAAACACATATGTCATCCCAGTACTCACATATTCTTTTGGAGTTATACATTGGACTCACACAGATCTCGAGCAACTCCAAAGGAAAACAAGAACTACACTTACTAAGCATAAACAACATCATCCTAAATCTGCCACAGAAAGATTAACCCTTCCACGTAAAGATGGCGGACGTGGCCTGATTGACATAGTTAACCTTCACTACAAACAAATACAGTCACTGCGAGAGTTTTTCTACAAAAAACAAGAAACATCACAATTACATAAAGCAGTAACTCTAGCAGACTCGAATAACACACCATTAAACTTACACTCACATCATATGGACACAACACAACATATAAAAAGCATAGACACCATTAAGCAATCGTGGGCTCGAAAAACACTCCATGGCAGGCATCCTTATGATCTGGCCCAGGATTTTGCTTGACAAAACTGCGTCAAACAGCTGGTTAGCTCGGGAATGCCTCTTTGGAGAGACAGAAGGATTCATGATCGCCATACAGGATCAGGTCATAAATACTAAAAACTACAGAAAACACATACTCAAAGATGCAACACTCACAAATGACACATGCAGAAAATGTCACATCATGCCAGAAACTAAACAAAACATCACCTCTGGTTGCAAGCTCTTGGCACAGACAGATTATCTACACAGACATAATCAAGTAGCAAATATAATACACCAAGAGCTTGCAAAGAAACACAAATTAGTAGACATCCACGAACCATACTACAAATACATTCCACAGACAGTATTGGAAAACAACACGCACAAAATGTACTACGACAGAGCCATAATCACAGATAAAACAATTTACCACAACAGACCAGACATCACACTCATTGAAAAACACAATAAAATCACATACATTATAGACATATCCATTCCAAACACTCACAATATATAAAACGCTTGCACTGAAAAAATTAGCAAGTACACAGAACTCGCCCAGGAAATAAGGCATCTGTGGAGGATGGATAGGGTGCTTATTGTACCTGTTGTTCTCTCCTCTACAGGTGTCATACCACACACACTACACAAAAGCCTGGGCACATTACAATTGAATAGAAACACATACATCACACTACAGAAGGCCACTATATTGAATACATGTCATATTGTGAGAAAATTTCTGAATACAGACACACACACTGATACACTTCTTTAATTTCTGTTTTGGTTTCTGTTTTGACTTTGGTCCGGCATAGTACACAGCCACCGGTGTTAACCGAGTATATCTCACTTAACCCAACATAATAATCAGCGCAGAGCCCAAACGGTTAAAAGTTGAAAGTTGAAATTTGGCTACATAGTTAGGGTACGTCACGAGAACGCACACTGAGAAGGGATTTTTCGAAATTCCTTTCCACGGGGAGAGGGAGAGAATAAAAACTTAACAGTTCCATCAACAATGGAAGTGTTAAGTACCAATGGAAGTGTTAAGTAATAATGGAAAACAAGAGAAAGCGACGTGCAAGATTTACGGGCACTGGAGGGGCAAAAAAGAGTAATATGTTAGAACATATTCGATTTTCAAATTTAAACAGATTAGTTCGGTTTTTCTCGACCTTTCTTCTTTAGAACATTCGATGAAAATCGAACGATATAATCAGAAGACGTCGTGAAAATCGAACAATATTAGAACATTCGATTTTCAAATTCGACCTTTCTTTAAAAATTTTTAGTTTGTTGATGAAATTAATCTTTTTCTTCTGTGACTATAACGTAATAATCTTAATCTTCGCTATCGTTACTTTTGCTCGAACAACGCCGGGCCTATCTGCTAGTTTTTAATAATCGTTTCACAAAAAGTTTTTTATTTTTTAATAATTAGTAAAATGATTCCAGTTACAATTTTAATTCATTATTTTAAATGAACTAAAATTATCATTTGTATATTTATATATAGATTACAAATTATTATAACATTTTCATTTAATTATTATTAAATGAAGATGTTTGTTTGTTTGTTTGTTCGCTACGCACGTCTATTCCGTTCGACCAAATGCTACGAAACTCAGCAAATACTTCAGCAAACGTTCAAATACTTTCAACTTAGATAATGCCGTAACCTCCATTCAAAAATATCGAAGGATTTCTATATATCGATTAATTTCTGTATACAGTATACCCCCTATAACACGGGTTCATATAACACGGATTCGTATAACACGGCGAAAAAATTGCGATCGTATTTGTATGGCACGC
The DNA here is from genome assembly GCF_030686945.1 of Centruroides vittatus. Classification (NCBI taxonomy): domain Eukaryota; kingdom Metazoa; phylum Arthropoda; class Arachnida; order Scorpiones; family Buthidae; genus Centruroides; species Centruroides vittatus. Next base: position 1,515,574 of record NW_027122405.1, on the reverse strand, counting down.
TAAAAGAGACTCGTATAACACGGTAAAACGTCATCACGGACTCGTGTCGTGATAGGATTGGTCAAATCTGGACCAATAGCAGATATTCTATAAGCTGAGTTTAACCGAGCACTGGATCTACTAAAATACATTTATTATTCAATGGCCATAAAAATTATATTTTTATTAATGATGTCTCCAAAGTTAAGTCATTTTTATGCGAAAAATTGGCTGATCAGAAAACACGCGTCTGACGTTCTATGAGCAGCTCCGCGATGAAAATAAGCTTAAGCAATGGCGTCGTCGAACGGTGCACACTCGGTAAGTAATCCTACAATTTTTTATTTACAGCATAGTTTATATGAATTATTCCCAAAAAATTATATGTGATTTGGAAATGTTGAGTCAAATTAGTCTAGAATCGATTAATTTTATGGAAAAAGACCTTTCAAACAACCGTGGTTTATAAACTGCACACGTGCTGAACTGTGATTGGCTCATGTATTTAAGTGACTCGTACAACACGGATTCGTACAACCCGGAATTTATCTACCGTGTTATAGGGATCTACTGTATATTCGATTGATGGCTTTACATGTAGCGCCATCTATTAGAAAAATTTAAGAAAATAATTAACTAAATATAATTCTTACAAAAAAGGATATTATATTCACCAAATTACTGCAAGTTTGATGTAACGTGAAATAGGCGCCATTACGCCTTTACTGCACATAGCACTTGCTTGCGTGGAGTGTAGTAGTGTTTTGCCCCTGTACATCATATTTTTCCTGTTAGCAATAGAGCCATGCCGGTAATAGAGCTATATGTATCTAATTCCGTCCAGGAAACAATATTTGAATTGAAATAACAGGACTTGCAGTTCAAGTCGGAAGTTTATATATAGTTAATCTGGTCCTCTTTCTCTTACGATTTTCTCATCTGGTCTCGACCTTTATCCACCTAAAGGTCGATTCACACACAACAGTGACCTAACCGTGCAGTATTTGTTTCGTTTTCTCGGTGAGTAGTCATGCAGTTTTCCGAGGAAGAATTGGCTATCATAGCTATATGTTTGAACGATGAAAAAAAAAATCCAATTAAGAAAGCGCTGCAAGTGGGTACATCAAGCACGGACAAAAAAGTCAATAGAAGGGGAATTTCATACACTTTATAAATAATTAATACACGATGAAACTGAATTTTTTGAATTCTAATTAAATAATTAAATAATAATTAAAATAAAGAAATAAAGTAAAATACCTGTATTTGATTATAATTAATTATTGATTATTTTGATTTAAAATTTCCTTTGATTTCCGTAGAAAACAAAATTTGCCGTCAGCGAAAATATCGTTCCCGAGAAATGTACTTTCACGTTACAGTCACGCCACTGCCTCTCCACAGCACTGATTAATTATAATTATTAATTGATATTTTTATTTTAATAACAACTATTGGTGTTATTAAAATAAAATATCACTCCACAGCACTGTAACGAACGAGTCTGGACAGGGTTGTTTAAAACTAGGTCAACGATTTCCCACAGACAAAAATTTACTGTACTGTGCCGGCACGTCACTGTTGTGTGTAAATCGACCCTAACTCCGTTCTCGAGATTAAGGAAGGTCAGAGACGGATTGACGACAAAATTTATAAGTCTACAATATTTTCAAATTCCAACCCAATAAGTACTCTCCAGTAACCGAGTGGATAAAACCACCGAACACCGGTAGTCGGTTGTGGGTTTTCGCGTTTCCAACGAACTGGCCACGTGGAGTTTTCTGCGTTTTCTTCACGTTAGTAACACTTAAATTGGGGCCAGCTTTACATAAAAGTCTTTCTGGAATGCATCCTCCTTGGCAGATCGCTCACGCGTCGTGTTGGCGTAATCAAATAAACCAAACCAATTCTAATAATTTATCTATAAACGTGATATTTACAAAGACATGCTTAACTATCAAGAAACCTGGACACCCCGCCTTTCCCTTGATTTTATCTTTCCTTACTAACTCATAAACCCATTACCCCAAACTTATTTCACTGATACTGCTTAAGATGTTCTAACGTACAGCCAAATTAATGTATGGGCAACGATTTTAAGGTACAAATTACAGCTGCTCGAAGTCTTTTTTCTATGCGGTTGTTTATTTTTTCCTATTTATTATCATGGCGACATTGCTTCATTCAAAATTCCTGTAGTTGTAGTCTGTGTAATGTGCACTTTATTCACATGTTGAGTGTTAATATCATAATCTGCTTCCACTATTCCTATGCCACAATTTTTAAAACTTTCTTTTATTTAAGATGTTTTTGCTGAGCTTTACTTTTTCAACCTGGTTTCACCAGTTTTTTTACGGGATTAAATAAAAGCAATTATTTTCGTATTTTTACGAGATTTTGTTTTTTATTTAAATAAGTCTTATATCAAGTCTTTCGGACATTAAGGTTAACAACTTCGATCACTTGTGAGACCATCACAATCTATCCAATCCGCGTCACTTTTCAAATATTAATAATAGACCAGTATTAAGTAGTAGTCGTTGACCATCCTCTCTCCCAGGAGGAGGACTACTACTACTTTTGGTTGAATTAACTTTAACCTCCGTCTGCAACAGTTCTTTCTACCTATCGGACCTAGCAGTATGGTGACATTCGAATAAGAAAATTACATAATACAAGGTTACTGGCCAGGACAAAATACGTTTTAAGTGGTTTTCGAGGATGCTGAGTTTAAATATTCGGTCCGTTTTTTTTTTTCGAAATTTCATTCGTTAGCTGATTACCGTTTGATATTTGGCTGTGAATGGTACAGTTTCTTAAAGTTAACATTAAAAAAAATACGATATCTTAAAAATTTAAGATTGATGTCAACTTGATCAATGAAATTGTGCCATTTCGTATCACCCGAGTATCGCAATAAACATGACAATGGAGGCTGAAATAACCAAACTCTATATACGGTTTTTGTTTTAATATTTGTTATGTCATAGTATTTAATTTATATGACTACAAAGGTTATCATACGTAGGGTTTATCACACTGAGGGATCAATCTAACACATTTTCAAAATTTTTTTTCTCTACTGTAAACAATTTAAAGAATTGTGTTAAATGTGTTAGATTGGGCACTCGGTGTGATAAATCTTACTTATGATAACCTTTATAGTTATATGAATCAAATTCTATAATATAATACAATAGAAGGGCTAGTAGTACAAAGTAAGCTAATAATCTTAATGTTGTTTTTATTTTTAGCGCGAGCAACGCTGGGCTTACCTGCTTTTTTAAAATGATAAAAAATACACAGATACAGTTTTAATTTTATGCTTTATTTTCGACGCATTTATTCTTTAATTTTATAAAAAATATAAAAAGAGAATAACATTTGAAAGTATATTAAAACAACTGTTATATATATATATATATATATTAAAGACTCAGTATATATTATAAGTTTAGATAAGATATTCGTAAAAACTTGTATGGTAGTTAATTAACAGATCATTTGTATCGATGTAAACATGAAAGACGTATTTCTTCCAGCTATCATAACATTATAAATATACGAAGGAACAATAATACTTTTTCTATACTTCGTCGATTATCTTCGCAGAATGCCGTTGTAATTGTAGTGACTATTTAGAAGAAATAGCAAAAATATTTTCTGATCATTTTAAACATATTTAAAAAAAATAAATTTAAACAAACTGTCCCTTGAAAATGAACTAACACTCTTATTGCAATATGGTATAACCTACATCAATTCAATCAAATATATCAGGTAAAAGTATTTATTCTTATATCACTTCTGATCTTCTGTTTATTCTATTTTCTTTTCTTTTCGGTTTTTTCTAATATAGGAATTATAGAATAAATAACTGAATAAAAATAGATACGATGCATACATTATAAACATGTATTCAAGGTTGTCTTTAGAAGTATCACATTTGTAACCATTGATGAGTAACCAATATACCCAAAACGAGAGCAAGACTCCAAACAACATCTGCAATGTTTGCATAGCTGTAATGAACATGGCAATTTTAACAGGAATCTTTACATTCAAATACTTTAAAGCGAAATAAGAATACATAAATGAATGAACCACGAGATTCACATAGCCAAAACAAATTCCAAAAGAACCTTCTTTAGATCTTGTGTACCATATTGCAATTAGAGTAGCCACGTGATGATACCAATGAAGAAACATTAGTTTCCTTTTTCTCAACACTATCAACAAGGTATCTCCCAATTCCCAAACTTTTGAAAGTGAAAAAAGCATAATCCAGAATATAGTTTCGGGTCTCAGTTCTATTATAGATTTATCGCAGACTATTTGATAGAAAGAGTGACGTGTGACATAATAATAAACTGCGGGCAAGCATCTCAACACAGAAACTATACTATAAATTGCAAGAAATCCGTTCCAAATTATGGATGTACTTCTGAGATCGTAGGCGGGTCTGAACTTCATGTATTCTCTTAGAAAATAGACTGTCAACAGATATATGAATGATATATAGATGGAATAATGCCAGTATCTTTCGAAAAATGTTTTCATGTCTTCGTTATTGATAATAGCTTCAAATCCATAATTATTTAAATGAGATTCAGTTAAATTAGAAGACTTCATTTCGGAAAGGATGTGCTGAAAAACATTAGACATATTCAGATAAGTATATATGCATATATTTGCATACAAGCATTTGAAATATTGAATAAATATATGTATAAATTTAAATTATTTAATACAATATTAGCCTAATAATATTCGATGTATTGAAAAACTTTGTTTTGTGATTGCTAGAAAAATAAAACAGAAATGTTTGTAACGTTTAATTGCTATAAAATTTCAGCTAATTGGTTTGAAGGATACAGTTAACGATATTTAAAATTCAATTAACTGAACATTTCGTGTTCCAATATAATTAGTTTTTACGATCTCTTTAATTGCGCGGCTTTTCAAACATTTAAATGTTAAAAATTCCATGTTTTTAAAAATATTTAATTATTTTAAAGTTGACCTTAAAATACTTTTTGCAATTTTTAGCCATTTTCAAACCCTATTTATGCATTATGGATTTCGATTTTCTGAGGGCAATAAGAAAGCCTTTGTTTCAAAAACTTTATGAGTTCAGATAGACCCATAATAGTCTTTGTTTTGATTGGACTTCCCGATATATCCGTCAGGATGGTAAAGGACGGGTCCTATACATCCAAGGCGGACAAACTGGGATTTTTTGACCGCTTGGATTCAGATCACAGGTCCTCAAGCGGCTGTCAACTTAACCGCTTGAAGCATCTGGCCATCCATCAACTTAAGACATTAGTATAAATAAATATTTTGATAAGCTGGCAAGAACAGCAAGAAAGTTCAATAATTTTCAATTACACGGGGTTCTCGTTTAACGTGGCTAACTTGAACCAAAAGATTACCACTTTAATTGAATCTATGCAAAGTGGAGTTCATACATTCATAAAAAATCATATGAAAAATGTTTAATTTATACTTCAATAAAGGAAATAAAAAAATGCGAAAGAAATCTTTATTATCCATATTTACACCTACGTAACACATTTATTATTGATATAATTGAGTTTTAGAAATGATTCATAAATATTATTTATAACCGAATTTCAGAAGGTTTTGGTTGTGTTTCATTTTCACAGACAGCTGAGTTTTGATATACGAAAAAACAAATCTAAAGTCACGAAAAATATCACTTACACGATCTCATTTCTTCTTTCGATTAATTATGTCTATTTTAACATTTAGACCGTATGAAGCACGTTTTTTTTAGGAACGCAATTATCAGTTTTGCTAAGTTTCGTTGACATAATTTCTATAAGAAAATCAGAAAACGAAACAGAAACGCAACATTACATTCTGTGTACGGTGATATGTATCAATGCGTACGTAGATCACGTGGTAGAAGAGGAAGTTACCGACCACCGGGGGAACCTCGTAAGTGCGGGGAATTTTTAAGTGGTGTTCCGCAATTTTTTGACCTCGTAACTACGGGGACTTGGATGACGAATACTTGTTAGGCGAGGACCACCTGTCTATTTCCTGACATAAAATTTAAATATTAATGAAAGCTTAAAAAGAGTAATTTTTGTGGAATTGAGAAATTTTTTATTTTTTAAATAAATATATATACATGGTTACTAGATAATATGATTTGAGAACAGTTATTGTTATTGCTTTCCCAGTCTTTTCGTTCTAGGAACAACTGCTTCTGTTCCGATCGTCTGGTAGACAAAATTGGCCAAGTGCGTTAGTATTTTAAAGTGTATTTTAAAGTGTTTTTGTACTGTTTTTAGTTATTTCGATTTTATTTTTTTTTTGGGTTTTCTGTAAGATACGATTATCGATTCGGCTTTAGATTGTCTGTTTTTAAAGATACAAGACGAAAAATCGTCGGTATTTACGAAGAGGCACGTGAATATAAAATTGGTGGATTTCTAGCAAGTGGGATACGAGGGATGCGAAAATGTCAGGCACAGAATTGCTATAACAGCAAAATTTGTACAGTTTTACATCACTTGCAAGGATCTTTATTAAAGAAACAAGATATTTGCTTCAAAACGTAATACTAAATCAGCAAATCTAATGATTCTACTTATAATAAATTCATAGCTATAATAAAATTTTGGATAATTTTATGTAAACCTTGCTAATAAACTGGATATTGAAGTATATACAGTACTATATTTATTTTTTTAAATTTAACTTTTATTGTTCTAACACTGGAACTGTTTTATTTAAAAAAATCATTTCTAACTTTTGATTTCTTATCCATTTCTATCGGTTAAAGGTATAATTTTTTTCTTTAAAGATAATGTATTGTTAGAACATTTTTATTATTGTATACATTCATCATAGGCCTATTGAAATTGAAATCCTGTCAAATTTTACTCTCACCCGGGTTTTGCAAATCTCCACGTTTGAGACCCCTTGAATTCAAAAATAAAATAAAATAAAATAAAATAAAATAATAATAATAATAACAAAAAATCCACAGGATAAAATTCCATACACATATATGTATCTTTGTATAAGTATGTGTGTATGCATGCGTGTGATTGTGAGTGTGCACGCGTGTTAGCGTCTATTTTGTTTAATATCTCATGATTAAAAAACGAAATTTGGCATGGTAGCTTGTGTATAAGGGACATTCATGCTACTAAATTTAATTGATAAACGGCCGAGGAATCAGGGAGATAGCGGAATCACGTGTCATAACTCGAATGAGGTCGGACTTAATGAACGTTTTGCTTGTTATTAGTTAGCATTTACAATTTTTTTTTTTTTTTTTTTTTTTGTAAAACTAATCTCGACCATCTAAATTAAGCTTTTTGCCATTTTATAATAATTAATAATATAAACGTTATTTTTAACAAAATCTCATAACAGATGACACCACAAGCAACTTTAATTTCATGCATTCCGTTATTGTTTTTTGCTGGGAAAGTTACGCAACTTATTGCTGAATATTATTTTTTGAATTTTTGAATTTATGAAGTGTCAAAACGTTAAAAATATGAACATTTTGAGGTCAAAATTTGAGCGATCAGCATACTTTTCACTATATTATTCCCAATGTTAATTTCCCTGTGTATCCCTTACAGTATATTTTAAGTTATAACAACCGAGAAAGTAACATTAAAATAAAGAATTTCCACAAGGAAATTTACATAATTAGATATTTTTATTTATATTTTCAGGGAAATAAACTAAAGGAAGATCTTAAAAAATCAATATTCTAAGAAATTTAAGAATAAAATTTCGATAACATTACGTTAATTTGAATTTTCATAGAAGTGTTTTTGGTGAAACGTAATTAAAATAAGTAGGAGTATAATAAAATATATAGAGTGACATTTATAGCTGATATGAGATAATAATTTTTAATGGAGACAAATTTTAACATTTCCTCCAAACACATCAGGAAATTTAAATATAAAATATTTTAAAATAAGTTTTGCGTAAGTATTAGAATATTGATAATAATTTTTTTCATATTTTAAATATTTTATTTAATTATTTGTAAATTATCATTAAAAATTAGCTACACATTTTTAATTAAAAAATTAAACTAAAAAGTAAGCTAATAATCTTTTTCGATTTTTGACTGCTCTGCGGGCACTAAGAGGGCCTTTTTCTATGCCCCTCGTAGATTTGCTCGGGCCCATAATGAGAATATCGGATGGTGTAGGACAGGCCGACATTTTCGAAACAGAAACAGACAATGAAATATTCCTGAGATTGCTCACGTGAATTTTTGTGAAATTCTTGTCCACGGGGGAGAGGGACAAGATTAAAGCTTTTATATACATTATCGAGACGTGCCTAAACGGTTAGGAGTTGAAGTTGAAATTTGGTACACAGTTAGGGTATGTCACGAGAACGCACACTAAGAAGGGATTTTTCGAAATTTCTCCCCACGGGGAGAGGGGACAGGATTAAGGCTTATCACTTCCATCAAACAATGGAAGTGTTAAGAGGTTAACCTGTCCGATGTTCAAATTTTTCTCCATTGCGTGTCGCTTCGTGTTGAATTTTTCTCCGTTGCACGTCGCTTCGTGTTGTATTTTCGTCGATTTTAAGCCTAACGAAAATTTTTATAATAATAATCGAAGCTATCGTATCGTTAAAAATCATTTCTTCATTTTGTACAAACAAAATAAATATATTGAAGTATATAAAAACATGAAATTTATACTTTAGAACAGCGCTGTCCAACTTATCATAGCCCGCGGGCCATATTTTCTTCACCAAACATTTCGGGGGCCAAGAAGGTTGATAAATGAAAAGTCAGTTTATGTTAATTAAAAAAATATTTTATTTATACTAAAAAGAAAACTTTAAAATATTCGTAATATATTAATGAGAACATTGTGGCCGTAATTGTTTAGCAACAATATCTTTTATGTCCACATCAATATTTGTTGTGGCAAGTCTAATTATATCTTCAAGAGTGGAATCTTTCAAACTGTTTCTATATTTTGACTTTATATATTTCATATCGGAGTATGCACGCTCGCAGATATATGTACTTCCGAACATTGATACAATTTGAAGTCCAAAATCTCTCAATTTTGGATATTTCTCTTTATCTAAAAATTTGAATATTTCTATTCCAGTTACTCCACGAGATGTAAAAAATGGGTCAGCCTGCAGGTCGCATAATTCTATTTGATATTTAAGATCAACGGAGTTGATATCAATATTAATTGGATCACAAAATAAATCAATAGACGGTTTAAGATCATCAAATTGAGAAAATCTTTCATTGAAATCTGTAATTAGCATATCCAATTTTGGTAGAAATATTTTAAAATTCGCTTCTATATTACATTCTTTCATTTCTTCATAGATCTCTTTGCAAGATTCAAAATGAAATAAATTATTTTGCTCCAAATTAAACCTTAACAATTTTAATTTGTTTCTAAATCCAGTAACATATTTATAAAGGCAACACACATTTTGATCTTGTCCTTGCAAGGATTTATTCAAAATATTTAAATAATTTGTAATGTCCGTTAGGAAAGCAAGTGAATAAATAAAATTTTTATCAACTAAATTTGCTGTCAAATTTTCATCGACGGCAATTTCTGTGAGAAAAAGATGAACTTCTTTTCGAAGTGTAAAGAATCTCCTCAAGCACTTTCCAACACTTAACCAACGAACGTTACTATGTAAAAGCAGATCTCCATACTCAGTTTCCAATTCATCCAAAAATGTTTTAAATTTTCGGTGTGTAAGAGAACGATTTCCGCCGCGAATTAAATTAGTAATTTTGCAAACCTTGTCCATTACGTCTTTTAGTTGTAGGGATAAACCACATAATGCCTCCTGATGGATAATACAGTGTAACATACGACATGTTATTCCTTCTTTTTGCAAAAGTCCCGCGAGCCCAATATTTTTGCCCGTCATAGCTCTAGCACCGTCGGTTACAATAGCAGTGCACTTGTCAAATCCGCCATACTGCTCTACTGCACATTTTAATTGTTTGTAAATATCTTCACCTTTTGTTGTTCCGTGTAATGATTGTAATTTTAAAAGTTCTTCTGAATAATTATAATTTTCATTTACAGTTCTTATAAAGATAAGCATTTGACTTGTATCGGAAATGTCTGTGCTTTCATCCAATGCTACCGAAAAATAGCAGCAACTATTGATTAGGTTTTCTAATTTATTAGTGACATGCATGCTAATCTCGTTTACACGTCGGCTTACAGTCTGGTGAGAAAGTGATACTGTTTGAAATTTTCTTACCATTTCGTTGTCATTAAATGCTTGAGCCATTTTTATGGCACATTTTTAAATTAATTCTCCATCCAAAAATGGCTTCTTTGCCTTTACTATTTCTAAACAAACTTCAAACGATGCAGCTACAGATGCTTCTTGAAATTTTGGTTCTTGATTAAAATAATTCGTTTGATGATCCAGCTGCTTTTTCATTTTTTTTCACTAGTGGTATTTTCATGTCTCGCGTGTACGAATGATACTTTTTTCATGCATGGAAAGATAATGGCGCTTCAAGTTATATTCTTTACACACAGCTATGATTTGTAAACATTCCAAACACTGTGGTTTACCATTCTTGTTCAGAATAAATAAATAATCTATCTCCCAGCGATCTTGAAATTCTCGATTTTCGAGGTCTATTTTTCTTTTATTAGTAGCACTCATATTCAATAATTATTTTAATTAATAAATAAATATGAAATTAAGTTAATAATATTATAACACAGTCACCCCTCAACAAATTCTAGACAAGACTGCACTCGCACGATTGCATGAATCAACCAAATAGCGCAGGGTAGTGTGCGCATCACGTGCGCCAACCATAGATAAACAACAACCAATCACAAATATAATATGTGGCGCCAACGTTGAGCCAACCATCATCAGACGTTAAACGGATTGCTGCTGTATTCAGCCAGGTTAAGTGAAGTTACGCAAACTAAATAGTACCTACTTTAAATTCAAATTAGATTTAAATTTTCACATAGTAAAATAATTTTAATATTAATAATAATAATTTAGTAACATAAATTTATTCATAGTAAAATGTACTCGCGGGCCGTAAAAATAATTTGGCGGGCCGTATACGGCCCGCGGGCCGCCAGTTGGACAGCCCTGCTTTAGAAGTAAATCTAGTATTAAAAACGTTCGATTCAGCACGACACAGTCCGACTGAAAATCGTTCCGATTACCGGCGATTCCGATTACCGGCGTTTCGATTAACGACTCTCTACTGTAATCCAAAATTAATGTTATATCTTTGTTTACTGAGTATCACCATCATATCAATTATTTTTTTTTATAAAATGACAAATCTCATTCAATGTAAACCTCTAACTGAAGTAAACAAAATCTAGTGTTTGTTTAAACTTACATGACATGGGCGTCGTTTCCATAAGAGCGTAGCAACACAACCGCGCACAGCACTTCACCTCATAAAGTGAAATTGACATTTACATTTTACATTTACCAAAGGATTAGAAGGCCTCCACCAATAGGTATAGCCTTGGAAAGACAAATATGAAGAGTTATAGAAGTTAGAAGAATGAAGAAAAGAAAAGAATGACAGGAAAGTGTGAAATATGAGACTACAATGTGCCACTTGAGAGCCAATTGTATAACATCAATGAATACAAATTACAAACATATAGTTGTGTACAGAATAACTGCCTCTACAACTTCAGGCAATAGGAGCCCCATAACGGCTAACTTGCCTTGGTGCTCAACACACAAAGCACGTATGAACAGCCCCTTGGGGGAAGACAGACAAAGTCCTCCATGGCATAGGAGGTAACATAATAAAATAAAACAAACAAATTAATACAGCTGCGTGTGTACACAAGACAAGGCCTCCATGGCTTAGGAGGTAACATAATAAAATAAAACAAAACAAATTAATACAGATGCATGTGTACACAAGACAAGGCCTCCATGGCTTAGGAGGTAACATAATAAAATAAAACAAAACAAATTAATACAGATGCATGTGTACACAAGACAAGGCCTCCATGGCTTAGGAGGTAACATAATAAAATAAAACAAAACAAATTAATACAGTTGCATGTGTACACAAGACAAGGCCTCCATGGCTTTGGAGGTAACAAAAAAAAAAAAAAAAAGCGTGAGTACAATACAGCCAGTATATGAGAAAAGGCCACCAACAGCTGTCTTGCCATGGGGCCAAGCAAATGTGTATGTACCGCCTAGCAGTTATACTTTAGAATGTCCGTTGCTCTGATGAAAGTTTCAAGAGCCTGTAGGGTCTTTTGACTGGTGAAAAAGGCTTTCAACTGGCATGGCCAGTGAAAACCATGGTCATACAGAGTGCTCGCTAAAATTCGTCTTTCGTGTTTGTATTTACTGCACAAAAAGATGATATGCTGCACATCTTGATCGTCAGCTAGGGCACAAGGGCATTTCCCATTCCCTTTGTTCAGGAAACGTTTCAGGTATGCCTTGAAGTTCCCATGCCCTGTAACGATTTGGGTGGTAATGAAGTTTGGATGGTAAAAAGACATGTGCCTCCTGTCTTGGATACTTGGAAAAAATTTGAAGGCAAGTCTGCCTGTTTCATCTGCTTCCCACCTCTGTTGCCAGAGTTGAGTCATGATGTTGTCTAGTTGGGACTTGACCAGGCTCGATGGAAGGGTGTTGAGAGAGATGGGTATGTCTGCCTTAGCCGCCTTTTTTGCAAGTAGGTCGGCTCGTTCGTTTCCGGTTATCCCGGAATGCCCTTTGACCCAGTTTAAGAGGATTTTTATCCCTTTTCCTCTAAGTAGCATCAGAAGGTTGATAGTTTCTTGAACTATTGTTAACTTTGTGCGTAGTTTCCTGATTTGGGCTAGGGCCGTTTTACTATCGCTGTTGATACGTATTGTCTTATTTCTGAATATCGGCTTGTCTCTGATATATTGCAACGCCTTCAAAATAGCCAAACTTTCGGCTTGGTTGTTTGAGCATTGCATTCCTAGCTTGAAGCTGGCCTGGTAAATTGATTTTCCGGAAGTGTTATTAACAACTAATGCACACCAAACTCCCTCGGTAGATTTCGACCCGTCAGTAAACACATTGTACGTTTTGTCATTTATTGCTGGTGTCTCGGTAATTTCCGGGTTTGGTTCAGCAGGGTGAACTATGTTAGCCTTTTGCTGTGCGTCCAGTCCGTAGTTCTGGATGTCTTTTATAAGTTCCTCCATAGAAGCATGGACAATGGGAGTTTGAATGCTGTTTGCCCTTTGACCTAAAAGTTGGTATTTACAATATAATTTTAAAACTTTTAGGTCTAGTGGTAGAATATTTGAAATTACTTGCAATGCGTTCGTCAGGCTTGTTCTGTATGCTTTAGCTATCGATATTAAACTCATTCGTTGGATAGAGTTAAGGCGTTTCGTAATGTTTTGCTTGTTGGTGGCTTCTCCCCAGATCTCCGCCCCATAAGTAATGGCCAGTTCGATTGCACATTTATAGATTGTCTAGCTAGTCTTAGAATTTATTCCACACGTGTTCCGGGAGATGCAGCGTAGGGAGTGGGCCATTGTAACTGCCTTGTTGTGGATGTGGCTGAAGTGTGATTTCCATGTTAAAGTGTTGTCAATCTTCAGTCCTAAGTATTTGATGTCTGAGTTATGTTTAATCCTATGCCCAGGCAGTTCAATTGCTGGTTTCTTTTTAAGAGGGTGATGCTTGGAAAAGTATACTTGCACATTCAGCTGGGTTAATTATCAGTTTTTTCTTTTCTGCCCACAAGTTTACAATGTTTAGAAGTTTGTTCATCTGATTCTGTAAGACTTCTTGGTTTTTGTGTGACATCAGTATCATCGTATTGTCAGCAAATCTTAATATATCGATAGTAGTGTTCACTAAGGAGTTTTCTTGGAGTTTGAAAATATCATTATATTGTGCAAGCCACAGTATTGGCCCAGACCTAGAGCCCTGTGGGCACCCTCTGTCTATATCTCTCGTAATGACTTTGGAGCCGAGCATTATGCTTGCCTTTCTTTCCATAAGAAAACTCTTATATACCCCGTAGATGTTTTTAGGGCAATTTGTGTCTTTTAGTGCCGAGAGGATAGCCGGCCACCACGCGTAGTCGAATGCCCCTTGAAAATCGATCGATACTGCCAATGTATGTCTGTCGTTTTGTTTTGCGCTACTTATCACCTCGATCATCTGGTGTAGTGCCGTAATCGTACTCTTGTTTTTACGGAATCCGTGCTGGTTGGTGTGGAGAAAATTTGTCTTTTCCATTTTAAATTCCAGTCTTTTACATATTAAGGCATCGAGGATTTTTCCAAAAATTGGTAGTAGGGATATAGGGCGAAAGTCCTTTGCTGTTACACTAGTTCTTGTTTGGGCTTTAGGTATGAGCTTGATTTCAGCCCATTTCCAAGCTTTGGGAAAATACTGGAGTTGAAGACATTTGTTGTAAATTATTAACATGGTAGTTGGAATGGCATTAAAAGTATGCTTGGCCATGTTCCCCGTAATTTTGTCTGGGCCTGGAGCTTTCCTCCAGTTTATTTCCTGAAATAATTTGGCTATTTCACTGGGACTAAAGTCCTTGTCTGTATCAGTGTTCAAAGTGGGGGGCACTCCTTCCTAATCTTCGCTTGACAGGGGCTGTCAGTGTCCTCGTGGTCCCGTGGAAAGAGTTCTGAGAGAAGGTATTCGTATGTCTCTGTTATAGTTTCTGTGAAGTTGCCATCAGCCTTTTTTACAGAGCACGGTATGTATGTGTGCTTGTATTTATTGTATACTACTTTGAAAGGTTTACTCCATGGGTCCCTGTTGCATGCATTGACACAGTACTCCTTCCATGAGGCAGACCTGGTGTCATTAATGAGCCTTTTGTACTCTCTTTGTGCATTGGCATACTTCTGACGAAGGGCTTCTCTGTGAGCAGGATCTATCATTTTGCGGAAGTCCCTTTTCATTTTTCTGACTTTTCTTCACATATCCTGGAGGCGCAGGGTCCACCATGGGACTTTGTTTATTTGGTCTTTTGTGGTGGTTGCCCTGTTGTATGCCTGGTGTACTATCACCGAAAGTTCCTCTATTATAGAGTCTAGCTCTTCCTTTGTTTGTAGGTTGATAAAAGGAGCTGGCTTCCATAATTCCTGGATTAGTAACTCAAAAAGATTCCAGTTTGTGCATTGTTTTCTAGTGACATTGCCTGGCAGAAGGGTGTGTGATATTACAGTCCTTATGTAGTGATGGTCACTACCCGTAATCTTGTCCTCGGTAAAGCAAGAGTAGATATCGCCAAGGAGAGAGCTGTTGGCCAGGCAGATATCAATCCAGCTTTTTCCTGTAGGAGCAAAGAATGTGGGGAGCCTACTTGTGTTAAGAGAATATAGCTGTAACTCCTCCATAAAGTCCCTGACAATCTGTCCCCTTGGGTCTTCATTTGGAGCGAACCAAATTGGGGATTTTGCATTAAAATCCCCTGCTATGAAAATATTGCCCTGTGATAATTGCCTGATACTTTCCGTTACACATTCCAAAGGAGGCTCTATATCTTCAGAGGGAGAAAAATAGACAGACATTACATAACAGCAGAAGTCTCTGGTCTGGATTTGGATGGTGCAATGGTATTGACTGCTGTAGTTAGGGAGGTACTGGACATCAATGTTTTTATTGGCAACCACTATGGCTGTCAGGGTTTGAGTTGTTCCTTGATGGTAGTAAACGTTGTGCTTGCCTAGTAAAGCTGGTTTGTTGCCAATTGTGTATGGCTCTTGTATTGTAATGATATCTATTGCCTTTTCCTGGATTTCACTGACTAGTTGAGTAGTAGCTGCCTTACACTTCTGCAGATTTACCTGGAGAAAGCTAAGTTTGTGGTCTGAAGCTATGTCTCGGTTCTGCTGTTGTTGGCTGCCCAAGAGACAAGTAGTTGTGACGGTATTATGTGCACTGGTATGCCTAGTCCCCATAGTTGGTTTGTAAGATGATTGCTGTTTTAATTTTTTGCAGGACTGGGCACCTCGTCTGGAATGCATTGTGGTCCGGAGAGTGCCTCTTTCCACCTTGTATGTTCTTGTTGGTATCTTGACAGTTTGTGCACCTCGGTTGCCTATCCTTGTTTTGACACTCGGCAAATCGATGGTTCTGTGCACAGTGGCTACACCGTTGTTCATTTCTACAATACTTTGCATAGTGGCCATAGCCACAGCATTTAAAACATCTCTGAATATAGACAAAATCATCCACCCTTATGTTATTCCACGCAAGCGCCACAAGTTTATTTGTTATCAGTATTCTCCTAATCTCGGGGGCTACGCTTAAAATAACATGCCTACTGCCTTCCTTCACATTTCCTTTTTTTAAAATTGTACTTATTCTGCATTTTTGCTGAAATTCCTGCAGGCTGGTTCCCGGCCATATCATATTTTGCTCGTAGAGAGTTTTGGTAATAGTCTCTTCCTGTATGTAGTTCGGAACATTGATCATAATGACTCTTGGGCGCCTCCCATCTGAGACCTTGGTTTTAACTAAATTAGCAAGTTTGGGAATTGCTTCAACTGCCTTTTTGAGAGTATCCCCATCTTTGCGTGACGCAACTTTTATGCAAATTCCTTCTCCATTGACTGGTCTGATTGAGCGCACACTGATGCCTAGCTTACTAGGTTGAATTTTTTCCATGAGCATTTCTGTAACCTCTGTCATGTCTGTGGCATTTACTCCCTCTGCCTCCTTTGGATATAACAGGAGGGCTACTTCTTCCCTTGACCCTTCTTTGTTGTACTTCTGTTCGATAGCCCTTGTGATGTCCCTAGTAGTGGTGCTAGGGATTTTCGGGGCTCTAACTGCATCTGCATAGCTTTTAACCATTGGGGTGATTGTTGTGGTCTCAGCTTTGCTCCTCTGATCCTTCAGCTCCTTCAAAACCCCATACATTTGATGAACACATCCGTGGAGCTTTGACACAGTGTCGCGGATTTCCTGCCGTACTTTTGTGTTTGGGCCAGCCTTCAAAGAGGCTGGGCAGAGCCCCATGACCTTTGCCAAAAGGACTGAGGCTTCTTTAACAACTTTCTCCTCAAGTGGTTCCATGAGTTCCCCTGCTATTACTCCACCACCACCGTCCTCGGAATTGGTATTAGCACCAGAGCCCATGGTAAATTAATAAGAACCCCAAACCTAGATCTCAAAAAGCCCCGGTAAAATATTAACCCACCTAAGTATCTTTAAAACTTCTAGTAGTGAAAACCCAAAAACAAAAGAACTTTAAAGTAATTAAATCCACGTTAAACACTATGATTAAAGCAAAAGTTGAGTATAAAATATCCCCAGACTGCACCCTATTAAACTGTGGATCTACCTAAAAACCCGTTAAGATGCAAAACTAAAATTTAGAATAACAAACCCATGAACTAGAGTGAAATTAAGCGTAAGTCTATTCGAAACCGCGTTAAAATGTCAAAGAAACCGGTACAGTTAAAAAAAACAATATATATAAAAAACTGATGACAGTTGCAACAATGTAAAACTATTACAACATTCAAAAAGCTTAAAATTGCAACCGAAAACAACGACCTTAGACCGTTAGGAATCGACTGGTCCCGTTGTATAACCGTTACAAAACCGTTAGAATTCAAATTTTCCCATTTAACTTAATGTATTGAACTATAATCGTGAATAACTCCTCACAAACATTACCTATCCCCACCCAAATTTAGGTACTACTATATTTACGTCCCGTGTAAAGAACCCTCTAATGAAGCCCCCGGAAGTTTGTTTCCCACTCGCTAGGCTCGGCCGAATTTACGGGATTAAAATTTAGTTACCTCGCCCCCTAATAAGCGTAATTAAGCAAGTAACATACCAAATTCCTCAGAACGGAGAGCCGAGTGCAGTGTTACCCCCTGCAAAACCCTATCACATACAGTCCCGCCGACAAATCCAAAAACTGAAGAGCACACCAGTGAAATTGACAACTGACTGACTAAGCTGACAGTGCTGACACAGACAGTCACAAATATCCCGATTTCATAAACAAACGGCACAAAATAACAATATGGCAGCGAACGTATTTATTGTGTATTCACTCAGTAAGTTACATAGGAGTATCAAATAATTACTCGTTAAGCTAACAGATGGCGCTCTCAGTGATGGAGAGCGGGAAGCTAATAAAGTTTATTATGAGCTTTTGAAAATAAAATTATTACAATACAACTTCGATAAGCATGTCTCGAGTCTTGACCCGAAAGTCCCGGGTCCGAGACAATTAAATTTAGAAAAAGTCCCCGGACTTCTAGACAAGAGACGTCCCGGGACCCAAACCCAATCGTCGATGCAAAAGAAAATGAAAGACTGAGTCCTTCTGCATGCTTTGAATCTTATTCTAAAGCCTTAATAATAAACATATAAATGCTTTATCTGAAAATTTTTCTGCTTACAATATTATAGAAACTTTTCAAAAAAAAAAGAAAAAAACAAACAGCCAAATTTATAAGTTGTATAATTGACTTAAAATACTTTTCTACACAATTTAACAATTAAACATCATTTCAACAATGGTTTTTTATGGTTATTGTTAAACAATGAAAATAAATTAAGTATGGCAACAGAATTTCGGGAGGCTGAAGAGATTCCACTGTAAAATTTCGAATGACATTTTATTCCTGGAGCACGCCTCGGTAAGATCTATTTGGCGTGGGACCCGGGGACAAAATCTGAAGACGACCTTACCAACAGGAAAATTACGAGCTCTGCGTAGACGTTTTAACGATCGGGTAAGCTCGCGGTTTCACTACAATATATCCCTTGCATACACCCCTCACGGTAACATTCACAATTGAACCATTTATCCACCAATCTCATTTCTTCAGTGCACTCATTCATTTATATATCACGCATCGTCTCTGTACACAACACCGTCACATAACATCTACACTGCTTCCCAAAATCTAACCCCTAGGTCCTCGTCCTGGGAAGTGCAAATGCCACTCGATGATTTCGAGTGGCAGCTAAAGGGGCTCTGGTACACTAAATATTCATAGTACAGTGTTTTTCATAATCTTGTAAAATTTTCTCACAAAAACGCGTGCGGTTCCCAAAGTGTATGCCGCGGCTTCCTCACAGGAGCATCACGAAATGTTATAAAATTTTTATGATTTTACTTAATTTTAAAAATACAGTGAAACCTCGCTTAACGAGCATAATTCGTTTCAGAGTCGTACTCGTAATGCGAAACACTCGTTAAGTAAAACAATTTTTCCCATAAAAATTAATGTAAAATACGATAATGCGTTCCACGCCGATAAAATACTTAAATGTTTTATGTATAATGTTTATTCCAAGAAATTTATACAATAAACATTAAGGAGCGTGAATCATCATCATCTTTTCTTCTAGCGCGAAATAAACCAACCTGGAATGAGAATTCAATTTGCAGAAGACAAAAAAAAAATCACAGATAATATGTTCGATAAACATTCCAGACAGATATGCCAAATTCTTGGGCTACGTAAAAACTATAATTAAATAACAGAAATTAATTAATTTGACTAGAGATAGACAGTTATGCTTCCATTTCGTATTAAATTTAATAATTATAAATAGTTAATTTTTAATTCAGACATTTCTAAAATTTAATACGAGATGGCAGCATAACTGCCTACCTCCAGTCAAATTAATTATTTTCTATTATTTAATAATTAATAATTTATAATAATAATAATAATTTATTATAATAATAATTAATAATTATTATATAACGGGCTATGGTTGTTGATGTTTATAAGTAATATGTGTGAACACAAGTTTGAAAAAATATGTGATCACAAGCGACACTGAGATGCTAGCAGAACGAGTGCTAAACACAGATTGATGGAGCACAATTCGGGACTTTCCCTCTCTTCGTCACTCGTTATGCGAAACATCGCTCGTTAATCGAGGCAAATTTTTACAGTTTGTTTTTCTCGTTGTGCGAGGTGCTCGTTAAGCGAGTTACACTGTATTGGCTATTTCGCTTTTTGCAAATTGTACTTGTTAGGATTTGACATAGGGTGCTTTTGGAAAATCTTGATTTAACAAGGGCGCCGAGAATCAAAAATGTTTGGGAACCATCGATATAGGGAATATTTTATAGAACTGCTGAAACTAAATATAGATATTTTTAAAGTATACATTAAAAAGCATTGATATTTTTTTTAACTGTCTGACAAAAGATAATACTTATCAATTAATTGACATTTAATGATTAATAATTTATCTCATTTTACCTAAATATTTTTATTTTCTAACGTAACGAATACCGATATAAGAGTTTATCGCAATTTTCACGGTATACCGTTATCGTAGTACATTCTACAAACCGGTCTTTTTTTACTTATATATTTATTTTCCATGCTTCTGCTTAAAATTCTTTTGCCACGGTGGGTATTCTACCAGGGCCATGGACGTACTGTGCTGTAAAACGAGTAAGTCTATCCAGTATAGACTTAAATATATATATATATATTGCGATAACTTGCTCTTATAATGTTTTCTAGATTACTTGCTATTTTAGGAACCATTCTTTTAAAATGCAGACTGTAATAATCATTATGCTTCAATTCTTAATATAACGAATACTTAATTCGGTGTTGGTGTGAGCCTTGCTGATGCGTGCGTCAGGATTGTCGCGCGGTCACGACTACTGTGTGGGAGTAGGAAAAACTATCATAGACGGGTTCCTCATCGTGAAACCGTTTAATAAAAATAAAAATTTCTTACATCTATCTTTATAATAAAACGTAATGCCCATCCGTAGGTAGAAACAAGTCTGTACGAAAAGTTCAGATATTCCGATGATCGATAGGTTGAGAGCGACCGCTCCGGGGCACTCAGAGCAACTTGAAAAGATGACTTCTAGCGACTGGGTGTACCTTGACGATTCTTGATGGGACGGGTGAGCGAAGACCAAATCTTGGGATGCGAAACAGCTTTGGGAAACGAAACAGCTTTCGTTATGGAATCCCAGGAGCACAAAAACCCGTAGAGCCACATCACGAACCAAGAACATCACATCATTTTTTTTCGCACGGTTTTTATAAGTTCCTTTTGGGTCCCAGATCGAACATTCCGATAGGTCGATGCCGACTTGCCCCCACTCTCCAATTGGTTCCCCCTCGTTACGAATTGTAACGAGATCAGAACCCAGATCGTGGGATGAGTCAACACCGACTGACAGTTCGATTCCTATCGAAGATGTTCGATCTTAGTACTCAAATTCATTTATTCTTTTAACCTGAGTAGTTTGACTTTCTTGGAAATTTCTACGGACATGTCCTTTTATGGACATAAAATATTCATTTTTCGTTTCCCCTTTTTCTTATTTGTTTGTTGGTTTCTTTTTACAACATTTAATTATTGTTATAATTATATTCTTCTATACAAAATTCAAATCCATTTTTTTGTGCACGTATTCTACACCCACTTCCGAAGTTTCACATTGGATCCAATACAGCAGCTGGATTGTTAGGATGAGCCATTTTGCACGTTCCAGCAAAATGGCATGCCGAGAGAGACAAAACACAAATTATACAAGTCAGATGTTCGTACCCGAATGGCTCATAACGTTCGCATCCACACAAACATATGGAAGAGGTCTGACACCAAACTAGATTCCGCAGACGCCATTTTACTTTTCCCGCTCTGTTATGTATAAGAGAGGAAAAGTTTGACGATCGATTAAAAAATAATACATGCGATTTTCATTTTTGGACTCAGACGACCTTAAAACGTTGATAAATGCAAAAAAATGGCGTTTTCTTTTCTGTTTGTGTGAATATTAGTGTGTAAGACTAAAAATCCAGCAATATATCTTTCTTTTAGACTCCATATCATTACTATCACTGTCAATATTTAATAATACTATTTGAATCCTTGCCATCGTACATCTACCTATTCTGTATGTCAAACTCTAACTCATTATCCTGTAATTATCTCTAACAAGGAGACTGTCGGAGTGTCTTTTAATACATTTTAATAAAATTTAATTATGTAATAATTAATTAAATTAGGCTACATTGATTATTGATTACTGACAATCTGTGACATGGCATAATAAGCAAAAATGTAAAAAATTAATAAGCAGACTTAAAATTAATAAATACAAATGTATTCTGACAGTTTGTGAATTAATTATACTTTCTATTTGCAAAATTTCTTCAACTTTAACACAAAATAAGAAAAAAGTGAATTTTAAAGAAATTTGCGGGATTTCCCGGGATGAGAAAAATTTTCCGTGATATTTCCCGGGTTAAAAAACAACCAACAACAAAACTAGGTGCAACGGACTAACCCAGTGGTTCCAAATCTTTTTTGTGCCACTGCCCCTTGTTTCCATAAAGTTATATCGCAGCCCAATGCCCCTAACTCGCCTTTCCTTGTGTGAGAAAGGCTTGGAAATATTTTTAGAAAAACTTTCCTTGAATCTCACATTTTGTATCTTTACTGTAATTGTTCTTCATATCTGGAAACCATTAAACGCAATGTTTTTCTTACCTGTTTTAATGGGTGAAAGAGACCGTTTGGTCAGAACCCTGATTCTAGAGCCTCCTGCCGCCCCCTTCCTTCTTATCGCCTCGTAGGTTTACTCAACACCCTCAAGGGGCAGTAGCACCTATTTTGGAAACCACTGGACTAACCAGTTTGATTTCAAATCAGAAGATTCTGGGTTCGAATGCTAGCTGACTCTGTTGAAATGTTCGGAATAATGGACTTTTAAGTCCTCTTCAGACGTCGTGACACAAGATTACTGACTCAGTCGGTATTTACAACATGTGCTGATGACGGCGAAAAGAACACGTGGCACCGAAGAAATGATTTTTTTGGTCCACTTCAACTTTCCGCGAATAACTTATCAGAAAACTACTTTATTCGAATTATTAACTTGCTGTTTATTAAACAGCATATTTTAGGATTAAAAAAAAAATTAAATAAAGCAATAGGCAACAGCAGTGTCCGTGTTCCGAAATATCTCTGTCTGTCTTAATAATTGCATCCGGCGTCCTTTCAATAAGATTAACGTACGGAAACCGTGTTTTCGGCGTATTATGGTTGCTGCCACATGCTGAGTTTCCTCTCCTCCTCTTACATACATTGCTCACTGCTGCGGTCGATTCCGATAAGCTATGTGGCAGATGACTTATTCATGAGTTATCTCAATTGAGATAATCAAATTAGTAGTGTCTTGCCCCTGTACCTCATACTTTCTTTTTAAAAATAGAGTTGTACCGGTCATCTATTAACTCATTTCAAGGGGATATTTTTGAATTGGAATAACTACTTCCGGTCTGGACTGGAAGCTCTTATATAGTTAATCGGGCCCCTAAGGTTTCCATATCTAGTCTCGTCTTTCATCTATCTAAATCTGTTCTCGAGTTTAGGGAAAGACGTTCGTCCGTCCTTCCGTTACAGGTCTACAATGTTTTCAAATTGAAACCCAATAAAAATTTAAATTCTATAAATGTGTATTTTCTTTCGAAGAAAGGAATCGCACAGCAATTAAATTGTTTTACCAAAATATTTTATTTCTAGTCTTTACAAAATGCATTTCGGACCCTCTTAGTCCTTCATTAGTAGCAAAGCGGCAGGAGTAAAATACATATAATATATTTAACTTATCATGTACAGTATATTATTTATATATTTGTAAGGTTCCCGAAGTGGCCGGAATCACACGTATAGAGAAATTTAATTTTGTTTCCTTGTATAAAACAAAATTTATAATGATTAAATATTGTAAAAACCGACAAAAAGGAAAAACAAAGAGGAAAATAGAAAATTTCATGTCCATAAAAAGACGTGTTTGCAGAAAAATTCTGAGAAAGATGTACTTCTCAGGTTAAAACAAAAGAATAATGTAAGTCCTAATTAGATCGAACATTTTCGATAGGGATTGAGTTGACAATCGGTGTCGACTTTTCCCGCGATCCGGGCTCTGATCTTGTTACGTTTCGTAACGAGTATAGACCAATCGGAAAGCGGCATTGACCTATCGGAATGTTTGGTCTGGGACCCGAAAAAACTTATAAAACGGGCATTTTCAAGGAGAGTTTCTCACCGTTTTTCTATTGTGTGGCATCATCGCCTCTGATCTCGGTATCAAACTGGATTGCGTAACGGACTTTCTCCTTACAACGCCCCGGGGCCTGCTACCTTCCGAAAGAATAGCTCCAGTGGGATTTACCCTTTGAGTGAGGAAACAATTTGTTAAGACTTGTTATTAAAGTTTCCGATTTGGAATCAGTGAACCTACAGTTGTGACGATATTTCAAGACTGGCTTAATTGCGCTTTTTTTTTAACTCTTTCCGCCCTGCGAGCACTAAGAGAACCTCTTTTTGCAAGCCCATTATGGGTTCGGCCAGGCCCACAATGGGACGGCAGGGTGGTGAGGGATGGGATCCGACATATCCGAAAAATTCCTGGGGATTTTTCGACCCGTTCGGATTCGAACCCGGATCCCCCAGAACGGGAGGCTGCTACCTTGACCGCTCGGCCATCCGGCCACCTATTACTGTACCATTGTATACACTGTACTAAAAAATACAATCAAATAGCAACAGAGGAATACATTTTAAAAACTTGTCAGATATTTTCAAAGATTCAATGAAAATATTAGATGCAACATTGATTAATTAAACCCTTTTAAACTTCTATTTGCTTTGAAGCTTTATTTGCATAGGTACACGTAGTTTGCGTAAGATAAATCTAAGTATCTTAAAATTGTAATTATTATGGTTATTTAAAGCTCAGATATCTTTAAGTCAACAAAGAAAGAAATACATTAATTTTTAATTTTAAATGCATAAACATGTTATTAAAACCAAGATTGTAACATGGATTTCATTCGTATTTTTTTGTCGAACGAGGTTTCATGTAAGAATCATAAAATAGATAACTAAATAACAACAAATATGTGGAATATATTACGAAACTGACTTCGAGAACATCTTTCGGACTGTCACATTCATAATTATTTAAGTGAAGCCAATATATCCAGAATGAAAGAAGAACACCAAATAACATCTGTAAAGTTTGAATGGCCGTGATGAACATGGCATATTTAACAGGAATCTTCACGTCGATTGATTTTAGAGCAAAATAACTGTACATAAAAGAATGCACGAAAACATTTGTATAAGCGAGTAGAAATCCGAAAGATGCTTCCTTATATGCTGCATACCACATTCCAATTAAAGTTGCCACATGATGATACCAATGCAGAAACATTAGATTCCTTTTTCTCAGTACAATTAGAACAGTATCTCCCAATTCCCATACTTTTGAAAACAGAAATAATGTACCCCAAAATATGAATTGTGGAGATTGTTCCGTAAGCATCTTATCACAAACGATATGATAAAACGGGTAATGACTAAATTCAAACAGAATTTCTGGAATTCCTCTTATAGTCGTGATGATACTATATAGCGCAAGGATACCATTCCAAACGAAAGATGCACGCTTGAGTTCGAAGGCAGGTCTGGTCTTCATATATTCTCGAAGTAAATATATAGCTATCAGGTAGATAGCGGCAATGTAGACTGAATAATACCAATAATTCTGATAGAATCGTCTTATGTCTTCTACGCAGATAATAGTTTCAAATTGATAAGGAGACGGGAAAGATTTGCTTCTGTTGAATGATTTCATTTTTCCCATAGTTGAGAATTCTGAAAAAAAAATTATTTTAATATTAGCAGATATGTTTGATGAATTTCAACGCGTTTTTTTATTATTAATAAAATGCTTCTGTATTTGTTCTCTTATCGTAGGTAACTATGCGTTTGGATTTTCTGGTGCACTGTAGGAAATTATGGTGCAACTAGCTTGAATTTTTAAGTATCAATCAATTAAATTTTTAATTACTTTAAAGAAATCACGATCTTACTGGTTACGCTTCCATAATTCACGTTATTGCAATTCCTTCGTCTCGGTTTTGCGTAACAAGTATACAAAACAAATCGGCATACCCGCATATTTTCACTGTCTGCAATTTAATGCACTTAACTATCAATTAGAAAACAATTAACTTATAATTACTTTCTAATTAATAACGACCGAATTCCCATCCGTCGTTTAACGTGTGAAATGTAATGGTCGAAGCTTTACTCGTGTTTGGAAGAACTTGCAAAAATTCTCCAAGTTTTTGTCGATCAAATGCTTTCGTTTGTTCATAAATTGGAAGAAACAACATTAAAGTATCGAAGGGGATTAGGCCTAATAATTGGATATGCATTCATTTATGTTGCCTGATGGCAGAAAATCGTATGGAATTATTTGTTGAGACATTGACGGATGCAGCATTTGAATTGAAAGTGTCTCCTTTTGCAACAATCATGTCTATTAAAGCTAAAATACAATATTTAGAAGGTATACCAATTGCTCAGCAACATTTAATATGGCAGACTCAAGAGTTGGAAGATGAATTTTGCTTGCAGGATTATAGTATAACAGATGGTGCAACGCTAAAACTGGTTCTTGGAATGAGAGGTGGCTCAATCAATACTCGAAGAGTGTCGGTAGAGAGCAGACAAATTCAAGATATTCCTGATTACGTTGAAGGAAATAGTGATGAAATCTCAGAAAAATTATCAAGTGGACCATTAACTGTCTTAGTGTTTCATGATGGTAACAAAGTACACATGTACAGTATACTATCATTGACAGAACTGACAGCAATATTTCTCGTCTTTCTGGATCAGTTAGAAGTGAGACATCCATCAAAAACTTAACAGATGAGGAGGTGGATGAAGAGACTAGAAAGACGTAAAGAAAATAAAATAACTAGACAAAAATGGCCTTATTACAGCAACAAATGCAATCTCTTTCTATTAAAAAAACATCTAGAAGAAAAGCTCAAGTTACTTCTGTAATAAAAAGTAAATCACCAACATCAGAAAAAATTCCAGAAAATATCAGTTTGTGTGATAAACATTTACGACTACCTCCTCTAAATCCTGAAAATAAAACTGTAACTGTAAATGTGTCCAACAGAATTACAAGTGAGTCAGAGAACTCCCCAGACAGAGAGATTGTTGGTGAATCTTGCAGACTGTTACCACTAGTTGGAGTAAATAACTTGAATTCTTCCATTCGTATTCATAAAAGTTCCCATAAATTAGGCAGTGGTTTATCTAGCCGTATGGAAAATAAGAGTTGTTCTTCCAGTTCAGAAGAAACTAAAAGTAATTCTTCTTGTATGCTCAACCCTAATGATTTAGCTTCATCTAATTCTAATACAATGCAAGGCTTGAAACAAACCATTAGCACTGAATCTCTTCAGTATCTTCCTCCAGCACCACAATCTAATGTTCAGTCTTTCAGAAAATCAAAGAGAAACTTACTTAACTTCCAGCGTCATAATTCCACTAAATTATTGACATTAAGGCCATCTTATAAAACCATCAAATGTTCGGTAACTGATTACCGAAGATCTTAGATAGCCAATCGTCGATTATTGGAACTTGATTAGTGGTTAAATAGCAGTGGTTAAGTACACCATCAAAAGAAGATCAAAATTATAACATCAAATGGGCTGTCAGAATGACTTCGCCTCAAAAATTTGGATCCAAAGAGAGAAATTTACAAAATTCTCATCGTGTAGGATTAGGTGCATTAGTTGCTGTTGGATTACGAGTAATCAAATCTCCAGAAGAGAATGAAGCATGCCAATCTAAATCCAAAGTGGCAAATAAACCGGATAGCAGAGAAGGTGGTAGGCCACGCTCGGGTCAGAAGCTCCCGCCCTTGAAGACAAAAAAGAAGTCGTGCAAAAGATGTGCCTGGTGCAACAAGAAGACGGGGCTGGCAACCAGCTACGTTTGCAGGTGCGGAAAAGAAGAGAAAAAACTTTTTAAATTTATCGAATCGTTCATTGGCCCCTCTAACAGGCGCCAATGAACGATTCGACGAATTTAAAACATTTATTTCCGTTGTGGATTGATACTCGAGTTGTTCTTTTTTCATTGCTTAAGTGGATAGAAATGTCTTAAGGAAACAAGAATGTGTAACAGAAACATGCTGTTAAAGTCGAGACGATACTAAATACAGCGAGGATTCCATTCCATACGAAGAAAGCACGTTTGAGTTCGAAGGCAGGTCTGGATTTCATGTATTTTCGAAACAAGTAGATGATTATCAGGTAGATGGCAGCCATGTAGATTGAATAATGACAATAATTCCGAAGGAATCTTCTTATAAATTCTATATCTATATCAGTTTCAAAAGGATAAGGATCCAGAACAGGTTTGCTTATGTTGAGTAATTTCATATTGAAGTTATTCTTCTATTCCGAAGAAAATAATCTATATCAAAATATCCTTCAAATTTACAGTAGAGAGATCGTTAATCGGAATCAATTGGGGACTGGGGTTGTTCAGATTAGTGATTTGTTCCGATTACCGATTATGTACGAAAAAATACATTAACCTGTCCAATGTTCAAATTTTTCTCCGTTGCGTGTCGCTTCGTGTTGAATTTTTCGTCGATTTTAAGCCTAACAAAAATTTTTATAATAATCGAGGCTATCGTATCGTTAAAAATTATTTCTTCAGTTTGTACAAACAAAATAAATATATTGAAGAATACAAAAACATGAATATTATACTTTAGAAGTAAATCTAGTATCAAAAACGTTCGATTTAGCACGACACAGTCCGACTGAAAATCGTTCCGATTACCGGGGTTCCGATTAATGACTCTCTACTGTATTTGTATTCATTAAAATTATTTAAATGAAACATGATATAAACTACTAGATTATATCACCTGTAAAAATTTAATTTTTTTTCATGAGAAATTTAATTTAGTGTAAAAGTTTTCATATTTACAGTTCTTTCCACTATTTAAGGGAATGACTGTAGACAATATTGCAGAGTGTAAGCAATAGTTTAACTGCTTAAATTTTTCAAAATTTCGAAAAACATTTCTTAAATATCACACAAATTATTAAACAGAATTTAAACATTGTCGGAAGGATTGTACTAATTATTACCAAAAGACTTTTCAGAAAAGACAACACACTTTGAGAAAGTAAACTTATTAGAAAAAATAGTTGATGAATTAACGCCCGGAGAGCGGCCTAGCTACAAAAGGGGCCTGCAGGGCGGAACCGGAATCCGTATCTTAATCCGGATGTAATCGACCAACTGCGAGTTCAGCGCAGGGCGCCGGATCCGCCCAACAAGCAGGCAGTTGTCCCGGGGAACTCCCCCCCCCGCCGAGCGAAGGAGCTCGGATGCCTGTTGCATTACAGATTGTAAGCAACTGGCAATAATAAGTCTATTGTTGAGCTTTGGCTTTTATTAACAATTTTGCGCGTTTATTGCTAATGTATCACAACTCTAAACCATTTATTTACAAAACGGCTTCTCAAATTTTAAAACTTTTATTTGAATTCCATCTGAAACGTCTTAAATTCCCTTCCGAAGTTGCATTTTGTCGTTATCTCGCCATCAAGAAACGAGTGTTGGCATTCAAATTTCTATTAATATTTAAAAATTAGTTTTCAATCGGAAATTTTCTTATTTAAACAAAATTTTCTGTATCCGTGAACACCGACGTCGCTTGCGTTGCTTTCTTCTTTGCTCTTATTTCACTTATCATATTTGCATGCTGACGAAATGTCTGGTGTCATCGGGAGCAGGTTTTTACTAAAAGTCACCTGCTCCTTAATTGTTTTGACAAGTGCATATTTGAATAATTTGCAATAATATCTTTTTCTGTTTCATTTTAAAATAAATCATATTAAAATTTGATTTAATTATGTTGGTTAACAAAAATATTTAAAATTTTTCAGATATTCCCGATTAAGAATGAATATTTACAATATATCAACACATTACGAATTTGAAACCTCTCTCAATGTCGAATATATGAGGAAGTTCCTGCGCAATAATTGGCATTACTCTTTATATATTTCCTTGATGTATGTTATTCTCATTCATATTGTTTACAATTTTATGAAGATGCGACCAGCTGTCAATATCAGACGATTCTCTGCATTCTGGAATGGACTTTTGGCAATATACAGCATCGTTTCTACAATAAGAGTAGCTCCTACTTTTTATTATATGTTCTCACGTTATTCATTCTATTCTGTGGTGTGTGAGAAAGCGATAACTGAAAATAATCCACAGCTTATATTTTGGGGGACGCTTTTTCTTTTTTCTAAAATTTGGGAATTTGGAGACACATTTCTAATTATTTTGAGGAAAGGAAATCTAAAGTTTCTGCATTGGTATCATCACCTCTCCACTTTCATCATACTTTGGTATTGCAGTTTTAGAGAAACAACTTACGGAAATATTCTTTGCTATACAAATGTCGTCGTACATTCTTTCATGTACACGTATTTTACATTAAAATGTATGGATGTGAAAATACCTATAAAGTTTGCAATGTTTATAACCTCTATTCAAACTATGCAAATGTTATTTGGAGTATTGCTTTCTATTTGGGTGTATTGGCTTTTGATAAATGATTATATTTGTGATTGCTCTAAGGATGCATTGCTATATATTTTTATGTTGTATTTAACATATTTGTTCTTGTTTAGTCATATGTTTTATAATTATTATATCAAGCCAATTTATTCTTATAAAAAGAATGAATAACTGAGACAACTGAAATTAATGTACAGTACTGTACATTGAAATAATCTATAATTTTGAATACAGTAGACTGTTTATCGTGATCACGGATAAAATTATCAAAATTTGAATGACTAAACTTAGAAAAATTTTCGGTTATTATTGTCAGAGTTTCAGGTGTTGTTATACAGTATGGTGTTCAGGTGAATTGGAGACACAGTCTCAATAGCCGGAAGATAACGATAACTGACATGATTGCTCATTGTTGGTCTTAACTAGTACTTTAAACATTAAACCTGTAACGAGCAACCTTTACTGAATGTTTAAACACTTCTCATTAACTTTGTCTGTTCAGATATCTCTCTTATAACTCAATTTTCACAAACATCCAATCTACATATGACTTAGAATTTTACGTACACATATTCCCGATGACAATACTTTAAGACATTGCAAGCAATTTTAGTAATTAGCGAAAAATTAAAATTTATAAATAAAATCTGATAACAGATGGTGCTGTACGTAACATAATTGTTAGCACGTAAAACACGTAATTGTTAGCAAACCTATAGATCCTGTAAAAGTCCTTGTCTTTTTCTAGTCGCGCTGTCTACGTAAAACCTTGCAAATAAATTTTCACTCACTTTCCAATAAGTGCTAAGCAAAAATAAAAAAATAAAAAATCGACAATTCAGTGTTTCATACACAAAACTAAACAGTCAAAAATAAACAATATAAAAAGAGGTTTACAGAAACGCTTTTTATTCATATAAATGCACTAAAAAGGAAAAATAAGTTTTTTTACAGCTTTCACAGTATTTTTGGTATTATGCAACCAAATATAAAAGCGTGCGGCGTTCATGTCAAGCCCATAAAAATTGATGGAAAGTGTAACTAAGAATATTTGTAACTTTGTATTACATTGTATAAATAATAAACACAAATTACAATTAAGGGTTTATTCTTTACGTAATCAATTCACGATTGCACTTATTCTTTGGGATTCGGTAATTAGCAACGAGGATTTTCCTCGGCACAACTGTCTTTAAATTTTCATCTTGCTAATTCACATATAACAAAGGGTCGTCACAGTTTGTGATCAATGCATTATTTCTTATCATTAGTTGTTAGCAACGTCCGATAAGCACACGATAATCGATAGCGCATTATATTATATGATATATACTATATGATAATCAATGATATATTAAAATTACTATACTGTAATATATTTCATATCTGTAATTGTTTTAAAAACGTAGATCTACATTTTGACTGATGGATATTAAATTTAAAACTTTTAAAAATGAAAGAACAAGATAAATTTTCATAATGTGTTAAATTAACAAATAAAATTAATATTATAGAATTTTACTGAACACTTTAAATAACAATTAATTTATATTTAAATATTGGATTTGAAATCTGTATAATTAAATCTAATTTTTAACCAAAATTTTATTTTGTACGATTATTTAATGCCATAGTTGTAAGAAATTAATAATAATAATAACAAACATCCAACATTTCTATGTTTAATAAACGTACGAAGATTTTTAAAAGAAGATTAAGTGATGATTTTTTAAAAGTATTATTGATGCTCATAATGTTCTCGTAGCAAATTATACTGATGTACTCGAATTAATGAATAAAGAATGTTTAAAACGCTTATTATTATTATTATATTGACAGAAAATTAAGCATTCACAAATCAATTTATATTATTTTGCAATAATTTCCTATTCGTAAATAAATTTTTGTTTCGTTTAATTCATTGAGTGTTTTTAAGCACAAGTAACCTAAGCACCCAAGTAAGCAGATCAATCGCAGAATTCGTTTCATATGAAACAGACTATGCTATTGCTTACTTAGCTTAGAACAGCGATTCCCAACCCGGGGTACGCGTACCCCTGGGAGTACGCCGTAGGTTGTTTAGGAGTGCAGAAAAAAGTTAGTTATGACAGAAAAATTAATATATTATGACAGAAAAATTAATATATTATGTATCGCAAATTAATAGTATTAAAAAATTACTAGGTAAAAAATGTTCCTTGCAACAATCACAAACTTTATTATACATTTCAAAATGCAAAAATAAAAATAAAAACTTATGCTGCCGATTGTGGAATGCAACAGATCAATAAATATTTCGCAGTCGGTCAATGGTTGTGGGGATACCATTATGCGGGATTAGTGATTATGCTACGGACTTTTGATGGTGGGGTGTGTTACCGTTGTTATTATTATTTCTCAACAATATCTCCACGTCTTGTTTGAAAAAAGTATTTTTTTGTTTATAAAAAGTATTATTTATTGTTAGCAAGGAAAAAGACAGCTAGTTTCTCCAGATTTTCTCTACAAGCGTTAATTATTTATTCAGTAATTTTATTAATTTTTTATTGACAAGACTATGTCTTGTTTATAAAATCGTACTGCTTGCTGTGTTACCAGGATAGAGGTATAAAGGAATACATGTCAGAAGTTGCAATTTGGCACAGAGTATTAAATGCCCAAATCATGCGCGCATAAAAAACCAGACTTGTAGGTACTCAGGGGACCGAGAACCGAGTCAAAATAAAATTCAAAATGGCGACTCTCTCTACAAACAGGAAGTGCGCGAGATTTGCGCATGTCTTGCTCGTTGGAAAGTTGGAAATGCCACGGGAGTACGCTAATGAAAAAAGGTTGGGAACCACTGGTTTAGAAGAACCAATTATTTGGTGACGAACTGAATATTGTATGTAAATTAATATTAACAAATATATATTTTTGATGCGTTAAAATATGGATATATAACTCTTACCATTTGGAAAGATTCGGACTGTTTATAATTTTAAATAAAATTTTGAAAATATAAAAGCAACGCAAAGAAAATACGATTTGTTTTGTCACACTTTATTAATGATTTAATAATGTATTAATACGAGACAAACAACATTATTGAAGTTTCGAGATTCCGGGTTTCCACTGTTGTGCGTTTGATACAAAAAGACTTCTAAGGGTTTAACTTGGTGGGAGAAAACGACACAATACGAGAACAAAGGGATCATACAAAGGGAGAGCGAACGCTTTTATGGAAAACTGGATCCTAATTAAATGTTAGACACTTGAAGGAAACCTGGAAAACTCCGTACAGCCACAAAAATAGATGTATTTAAATAAAAATTTGCTTCAACATTAAAATATTGCGAGAAGTAGGTCAAAAAATTGAGTATTAGTCGTCTGTTCTGAGGGTACGTCCAGGTTTTGAAGTTGTATTTATGTATTTAGCGGTAAAACTTTGGGTCGACCGCGGGCGCGCTTAACGTCCGAACTCGCTGACATCAATCCCTTTATACGGGCATAGAATTTATTAATATATTAGGAGACAAATAAAAAAAATATTTATTTATTAAGCATACTAAATACACACCATAATGCAGGGAGGAAAAAACAAACTTTTACAAATACAAAACTTTTGCGATTAAGTACAATCAACATAAAATACATTAGAACAAAATAACAGAAAAATAACATTAATTAAATTAAATTTAAATTAAATTTGAGAATATCCGCCAGTATAAATAACAACAACACTAAACATTTTATTTCTTACTTACGAAAGACAAAATATTAATAACGAAGCAGCTAATTGACAGATGATCCCAAACTTCAGCAGTTGAACAGAATTTAAAGCAGAGGAATCACGTTCCCTAAGACAAAAGATCAATAGACTCTTTTAAAGAACGAAATACGTTAAATTGAAAGCAAGGATTAGAAAAAACTTTTAGAAAAAAGACATGAAGAGAACAGTATAACCAAAAAATTTTTTCTCGTAGCGATTTAAAACGCACGCAGTTAGCCAAAATCTGCAAAGCATCCAAAAATCTCTTACTATATAAAAATTACACGGCTCTCTGGAATAATTATTTAGGAAATTAAACCAATTACATCTTGCCTGTATAAAAACAGAAACGATAAAAGACACATCCTGATTATATAATGAATTTATCAAAAAAGTAACATCCAGTTCTTTGTATTAGCTATTATATACACTTTTATTTATTTATTTTAATCAATACTGCATAAAAAGTTATTAAAAATGTTAGTAAAGAGAGACCATGCCATGTTCTATACAAATACTAATGAAAGAACGATCCAGTTTATACAAATAAAAGTTTCAAACATACCTTACTTAAATTAGAGTCGTCAAGGTTATAAGTCCTAATAATCTAATTCCCTGGACTTCAAAAAATTAAAAGTTTTATAGGAGCCAAAGAACATTCCATCATAACTAAATGGGCCGATGTACAACGTGGTAAACAAACTAGGCTTGTAATAAATTGGATCTGTATTCCATCATTTATTAAATGAAAACCTCAAATTTCCGAGGCTTATAACAAATAGGGCAAAAACCAGTTTTCAATAAGCGTAAGTAATCATTCAAGTTTCACAATCTAGCAGACTTCCCCATATAAACTATTTTATTCCTGCGTGAATCTTTATTCTAGAGTAATCCGTCCGAAATGAGCGGTTAGCCGAAGAAGTGACTCCTAAATATTTGTAATTCGAAGAGATCTGAATCGGGAATCCTTTAAATCACCATTTATCCGTCTTAAAATTTTTAGCATCTCTACGGAAAACAACAACCTTAGAGTTATTCAAATTTAATTTCGAAACGTTTTCATCTAAATAAGTAGTCAACGAATCAATCAATCGATCTTTCAAGCCCTACCACGGAATCAGATAAAATGAAAATATCGTCAGTATTAGCAAGTATTTTAATTTGAAAACAATTTATTTCTAGAACATCGCTCAAGACGTTGACAACATTGATACGATCGTACAAAAAGACTCTAAACAAAATTGGGCTTAAAATACAACCCTGCTTAACATCGATCTTAAAAACATTAACGAAAAGCAGACACCTCTATCTTTTACTGTAAGCAAAGAGTTTTCGTACAAAGAAGCGTAAAGACACAAGCTTATAACTTAAACTATAACGTAACATTTTTTACCACAACTAGTTTCTGCAAACACTATCAAATGCAGACGATAAATCAACAAAGGTAGCGTACACTTTTCTACGCTTCCTTAAAAAAGTCTTTTGAATAATCGGATATAAAATAAAACTATCATTTAACTTTGAATAATTCACCAAAAAACCAGCCTGATTGTCATGAAATATATCCTTATAATCTAACCATAGAATCAATTTATTCTAGAGAATAGTAGTAAACAATTTTTAAACATGATGACAACCAAATACCTGTAATTACCAGGGACATCTCTCCTCCCATTCTTAAAAATCGGGATTACAATACTTGTCATTTATGACTCCGGAATTTTTCCAGTTTCAAAAATATTTTTATAAAGACTTAGAAGATATGGCTTCAAAGCCTCAATATTCCAAAATTCCGTTGGGATTCACCAAAATCCGGAGCCTTGTTAAACTTAAATCTCTTCAAAGCGGCATCCACTTAAATACATTAAAGTTTTTATTCAAATTTTTATTTATATTTGATCCTATCAATTTAAACAAAAATAATAAATCAAATTCTCCACATAATTAGGGTCATAAGAACCAAATAAATAAAAAGAAGTGAGAATACCGTTGATCGACAGATATAAAACTGGTACTACGAGACTTAGTCCTCTTAACATGATTAAGATAATTCCAAAAGAGCCTGTTATCTTTTCCAAAAGAATTCTGAATTTTACCAACAAATAATTTCTTTTTTGCGAAACAAAATGGTTTCACCAAACTTCGTTCAGTACGTTACAAAAAGCAGACGGTCACCAGACTCACTGTTTCTCAAGCCCTGAGCTCTAGCACTCTGCAATCTAAATCAAACCAAGACCCTGTGCTTTTTTACGTTAAATCCCTTATATATAAGCCAATTCAAAAAGACAATTACTTAAATCCTCCATAGAGCCAAAACAAGTCGAAGTACACATTTCTTCTACTGCCAACGTCAATTCATCCTTTTTAGATTCATCTCAAAATAGCCTTTTAATATTTTTTAATCCTTTATAGGAGCTAAAACTTTTTGCACCAAAAGCCAATCGCAAAATCAAAAGACAATGATCAGAGTGCAAAAACTGATCCATCGTAAAAGAATCATTATCCTTCCAACCTAACGGAAAAACGAGGACCAAATCAATAACAGAACAATCCCGATTAGAGATAAAAGAATATTCACCAGCTTCACCACCTAAACATCTCCCATTAATCATCAGATTTAAATCCTAACATAAATAAAACAACTTGTAACATTTTAATCAATTAATTTGGCTGCAATTTGAAAAAAAATTGTAGACCTATAAATTCCGTTCGTCCGTCCTTCCTTAATCTCGAGAACAGTGTTAGATGAAAAACAAGACCAGATATAGTGGCAAGAAGCCTAGATTAACTATATACGAACTTCCCATTCCAGTCTAGACCAAGAGTTACGTGAATTTAATTCAAAAATTTTCCCTGAATGGAGTTACATAGATGACTGGCACGACTTTGTTGCTATCAGGAAAAGTATGATGTACAGTACATGGGCTTGTTACTACTAATT
Organism: Centruroides vittatus; assembly: GCF_030686945.1. Taxonomy (NCBI): domain Eukaryota; kingdom Metazoa; phylum Arthropoda; class Arachnida; order Scorpiones; family Buthidae; genus Centruroides; species Centruroides vittatus. The sequence continues at coordinate 1,478,426 of NW_027122405.1, read as the reverse complement.
TGAGATGAACATATATTAAATTGAATAAATTAAGAATTTGATTAAAAATTGCAGGCCGGCATTGTGACGATGTCACAATATAATATAAATATAATTACTCGTAAATCTTTAGATTCTCTTAGCTAAGGACAGTTAATACTAAAATGACTACTAAAAGTTTTAGAAATCACATTCTCCAAATCAATTCTATTGCATTAAAAGCACCACCGATCAATACATTGTCACTGCTTCCATTAATAAACCAACTAAAGTATCAAAAATACTTTGTTCTAGAAAAATAACTGTCAAAGAAAACCAAAACACTTCCCAGTTCGGCACTAAACTTGACAAGGATGAAAAAATCTTCCTGATAAACAACCACAAAAAAGAAGACCTTATCGCTAATATCCATCCCGCACAATAACAAGCTTTAACTTACAATTTAAAAATCTTTCCAAAATAAAGACTGTAACTCTGAAAATATTCAATTAAGTCCAAATATCCATTAGTAGAGCTATACAAAGTTTTAGTAAGAAAGATGTCATCAAATTGTAATAAATAACAATCTGGTTTATTAAACAAACCAGCACAATTACAAACCAAAAATGAAGTACCCATATCCGATAACTACTAGGACGAAACTGCCTTGACTTGATTACAATCAGCGTCATAAAGATATTTCACTCCATCAATAACAATCTTATCGAACAATTTTCATCATTCGCGCTCCTGAAAGCTTTGACTTCCTACCAAAAATATCTTGTAATCCAGGGGAAAAGTTATCATTTACATAAATACCCTCCGGTTTTAGTTCGAAAACCTACTTTTTCTAAATTCAATTTTTCCGGAAATTCAATTAGACGAGGAGGATTACCCATTTTCTTTCCCATTCTTACAGCCTTACTAATCTTAACATCGGGCAATTGTAAAACACGTGCAGTAGATTCGACTACTTTATTTTTTCTTTCTAAACATGATATCCCGAACCTCCTCAACACCGTAAATCATTAAACTTCTTCGCAACGTTCGTTTAATCAACGAAACTACACTCTTCATTAACCTTTTTCCTACCCGCTTCTAGTCTAATAGTCAGATCGACCAAACCTTCATCCACATTTTTAAGCCACTCGGATACGTAATTTAATCTGGAAATCAGTTCCTCGATTTTAGAATTTATGGTTAAGATGCAGTCGCGACAATGCACGTATCCTAGAGGTTAAGGCTTTCTCTTTCAAAAAATGCGCGAAATCTACCACCCTTCGAGAATTTTCTTTTACTGGCCTAAAACTTCCCTAAAACTCGGAGAATACGGCTTTCTTTTCGGATTGACCGCCATTATATCAAAGACTTACCCATAAAAGACAAAATATTAGCAACGAAGCCACCAATTTCTTCAGCAGTTAAACCGAACTTAAAGCAGAGGAATCACGTCCCCTGGAGAGAACAGTATAACCAAATATTTTTTGTAGCTATTTAAAACGCACGCAGTTAGCCAAAATATGCGAAGCATCCAAAATTTTTTTTCACACAAAAATACATTGTTTACTGAATAATTATTTAGGAAATTTAATGCATTACACCTTGCCTGTAAAAGACAAATATTACTAATGAAGCCAACAATTGACAGATGCTACCAAAATCAAAAAATTGAGAAGTAGTCGCCCATTCTGAGAGAACCATCGGCTTTGTAAGCCGAATTTTTGTATTTAGCGGGAAAATTTGGATTATTACCCCAAGGAGTTATTATCCTAGAACCCTTCTAAGTCCTTCCGGTAAAAAGTCTTTCTAAGTCCTTTCTCTTTGATTATAGTTCTACAAAACGTTTCACTTGTTCTATCGACTGCCGGCCAACGCCTTTAATGTCTTTTCTTTTTAAATTTGAAGGAAGTCTGACGGGAATAGATGCGAAAACCTGACAAATAAGTTTTAACAAGTGTACGCTCGCAGTAATTAATTTTCATTGAAAAATCTTTCTAATGTTGAAGCAAATTTTTATTTAAATACATCTATTTTTGTGGCTGTACGGAGTTTTCCAGGTTTCCTTCAAGTGTCTAACATTTAATTAGGATCCAGTTTTCCATAAAAGCGTTCGCTCTCCCTTTGTATGATCCCTTTGTTCTCGTATTGTGTTGTTTTCTCCCACCAAGTTAAACCCTTAGAAGTCTTTTCCGATCAAACACACAACAGTGGAAACCCGGAATCTCGAAACTTCAATATGTTATTTGTCTCGCATTAATACAATATTAAATCATTAATAAAGTGTGACAAAACAAAGCATATTTTCTCCACATTCCTTTTATATTTTCAAAATTTTATTTAAAATTATAATCATTCCAAATGGTAAGAGTTATACATCCATAGTTTAACGGATTAAAAATACATATTTGTTAATATTAATTTAAATACAATAAAATAGAATGATTGAAATTTATTGTATACATCATTAAAATGAAAAGATCAGTTTAGATTATTCATAGTTGTCTCTTATGCAAATGAGACGTAAAGTTAGAAATTTGACAATAGTTCCGTTACAGATTCAAAAACATTTCTAAAGTATTGAAGCCTTCAAAATTGCATTTATTAAATAAAGTTACATTTTATATAAAGTTGATTATAATTTTTTCCTATTACATCAACGTGAAAAATTGAAGTTGATTGTTAAAACTATTTTGACTTTTATAAACTGTATTAATTTGAGTATAAGTTGCCACGAGAACATTATCTATGAGCATCAATAATACTTAAAAAAATCATCACTTAATCTTCTTTAATAAACGTAAAATAACAAGAATCCAACATTTCTATTATTAATACAGTAATATTTTCTTACATTAAATAATCGTACAAAATAAAAACTGTTAAACAAACAACATTTTAAACAATTAGATAATGTATAACTTAAAAGTTTTATTAGTTATAATTACAATACTATTATTAATTAATATAATTTTTTGCATCGCGTAACCTTTCTATGCTTCTGACTAGCGTGTAATTAAAGAAAAATCATTAACTTGAACTACTGTATTGTAGGGAATCCCATTAAAAACGATCAACGTTTGATGCAATCATGAGTAATCCGCGGCCCACGAGATCTCGATATTTGGCCCCAAGGCTTTGGTAATGCAATGTTACTTGTTTTTTTTCTGCCTTATTATGCAGCCCTAATAAATCTGATATTCATGTAGAAGATTATTTAAACTAAATTGATAAATGAAAAGATACGAATTAACTATGCATTACCAGATCTCATATCATCAACACATATTTTAGTAAGTAGTGTAATGGCATGTATGGAGTACGTTTGTATTTGGCCGGTCTTAAGCTTGAAACTACGAAAGAAAGTCTTCGCCCCGCTAGATGCCTATAAAATTCAATTGCGGTCTGCAGCCAATAATGATCTCTCATCATAGGTTTAATGTTTAAAGCATTAGTTAAGATCAATAATGAGCAATCGTTATTTTAAGACGTTAATGTGAAAAGAAAGCCTAGAACATAATATCTGTAACAACACCTGAAACTCTGACAATAATAACCGAAAATTTTTCTAAGTTTAGTCATTCAAATTTTGATAATTTTATCCGTGATCACGATAAACAGTCTACTGTATTCAAAATTATAGATTATTTCAATGTACAGTACTGTACATTAATTTCAGTTGTCTCAGTTATTCATTCTTTTTATAAGAATAAATTGGCTTGATATAATAATTATAAAACATATGACTAAACAAGAACGAATATGTTAAATACAACATAAAAATATATAGCAATGCATCCTTAGAGCAATCACAAATATAATCATTTATCAAAAGCCAATACACCCAAATAGAAAGCAATACTCCAAATAACATTTGCATAGTTTGAATAGAGGTTATAAACATTGCAAACTTTATAGGTATTTTCACATCCATACATTTTAATGTAAAATACGTGTACATGAAAGAATGTACGACGACATTTGTATAGCAAAGAATATTTCCGTAAGTTGTTTCTCTAAAACTGCAATACCAAAGTATGATGAAAGTGAAGAGGTGATGATACCAATGCAGAAACTTTAGATTTCCTTTTCTCAAAATAATTAGAAATGTGTCTCCAAATTCCCAAATTTTAGAAAAAAGAAAAAGCGTCCCCCAAAATATAAGCTGTGGATTATTTTCAGTTATCGCTTTCTCACACACCACAGAATAGAATGAATAACGTGAGAACATATAATAAAAAGTAGGAGCTACTCTTATTGTAGAAACGATGCTGTATATTGCCAAAAGTCCATTCCAGAATGCAGAGAATCGTCTGATATTGACAGCTGGTCGCATCTTCATAAAATTGTAAACAATATGAATGAGAATAACATACATCAAGGAAATATATAAAGAGTAATGCCAATTATTGCGCAGGAACTTCCTCATATATTCGACATTGAGAGAGGTTTCAAATTCGTAATGTGTTGATATATTGTAAATATCCATTTTTAACCGAAAATATCTGAAAAATATTAAATATTCCTGTTAATTCTATATAAAACTGAATAGGTTTAAGTGTCAAGTTTATAATTTCTATTTAAATAATTAACGTAAAAGAAACCTTATAAACAAATTAAATCTTACTTTTCTAAATAATTCATTTCGCTTTATTGCAAATTTCTTCACATATTAATTTTGTCGAATATAAATGTATAAACATAAGTAAAAAATATATAAATATATATATGTATATTAGATTTGTGAACGATCTGATGTAAATTGTCATAGAAAAACAATTGCTGTCTATTTCGGAAAATATTTTAACGTAATGTATGTGAGAAATTATAAAAGAAACGTTTTTAAATATGTCCTGTATTAAATAAATGTTTCATTATTAGAATTTGAAATTCATAAGTTCAGATTAGAAGATTTATGACGGTCGTCCGAGTGGAAACGACGAATGAATTATGCACCTAAATGATGAATGTAGCATTTCTTAAGCTATGATTGCTTTTAACTTGAAAATACAGCCGAATCAATTTGAAGATGACGAAATTTCCTGATTTATGGTTCACAGTTCTGAAGTCAAATCCAGCGAAAATAAACTTATAAACATTTTAACTATTCTGTTTCTGTGTAGCATTTTAATTATAATTTAATCAATAACAAAGTATCTTGTATCTGGTATCGGTAAACTTGAAGCCTAACTTATTCATAATATTTTAGAGTTAGAGAAAATGATGAAATAAGGAAACGTGTTGGGCTTGAAATTATTTCTACAAATGCAAAATATAATTTTATATACAGTCAAACCTGTTTTTGTGCGGTCTTTTTCTGTGCGATTTTTTTTGTGCGGTATATGAAAATTTCAATCAAATTGGAACATAATTGACTCCTGTAAAATTTTTAAAAACTCTATTGGTTGTTTTCTATGACATCAGCAGGTTTTTTCATTTTTTATTCAGTAAAATTTTTTTCTCATACGTTTATTTCGGTCCCCTCTTATTTTAATAGCATAAAAACCATAAATATTATGTTATATTTGAACAGATGCGGTAAGTTAGCTTCCCTCCAGCTTTAGACTGCAGGTGTGAAATTTCACGCCTTGTAAATGAAATAACACTTCCTGCAGCTATATTTATCAAATAAAATCATTATTTAACGATTATTTTTAACTTTTTAATGTTAGATTCGTATTTAAGTGGAAATAATTAATTAATATAAAAATTAAAATTCTTAGAGGATTTTTTCCCCATTACGTGTTGCAGAAAAAGGCCCAAGGAGTTAAAAAAGGAATTCCTAGTTATTTCGTACGGTTTCGAGTTATTTTCTACGTGAGACTTTTTTTATGCGATCCCTATTCACCGCATAAAAAATATTTTTTAATTGTGTTGCGAAAACTATTTTTTATAGCCACTCGTGAAGTTTCGCGCGATTTTTTTATGCATTTTCTTTTATGCGGTCCCTATCCCCCGCATAAAAACAGGTTTGACTGTATAATAAAACAGATAAACAATAAAAATATTATGTTAAAACTTATTATTTGGAGAAAATATCACACCAAATATGGCAGGAACTTACCATTTACGTGCTATCTGATAACAAGAAATTGGAAACAGCTTTGTGTTATCTGTAGTGTTTTTGGGAGAATTTTTTCACTCTGTGGCTACTAAGAGAGCCTTTCTTCTATGCTTATTTTCACTCCGGCCAGGCCCACAATGGAGTAGTCGGGTGACAAGGGACGAGGCTCAACATAAGCGGGACAATCGCCCATGGAAAATTTCTGCGGTTCATTTGCCCGCACAAATTTGAAAACGTAAAAACACACAAACTTATACATGAAATAAAAGTTTGGGTGTTAAATTTCTAAATGTGATCTCACAAAATGATTTCAACTTATAGAAACAGAGAATGCATTGAGTCTATGATAATACAGAACACCATTATTTCATCTTATTTCGTCCCGATAAACTGAAATAAGGTATGTTCTGAAATAACCATAAATAAATTACCATCTGACCATTCCACGAAAAATTAATCGCAGTGGTCAATTTTAGACGGCTTATAATGATATGAATACTAAACAAAAGGTGTTATATAATAAGTAAAAAATAATATTGTGAAAGAATTATTCATAATTATAACCAATAATGCCGAATGAAATTGTTTTATTTTTTAATTATTTTAAAAAAGCTTTTCATTTATTAAATAAAATTACAAAAAGGCAAAGTTTTGCATTGTGTTCGTGTAATAATTGTGTAAATGATTGTAGGTTGTCATTTAAATGCTCGAGTAGTAATGGACACTAAACACGTATATATTGTATCACGGATACTGATACTGTATATTAATATCTAAAAAGGTCACAAATATATATTTGCTACTTGGTTGATACATCGGGCATATGATAGAGCCCACCAGTGACCGAGCGGATAAACCCACTGAACACTGGTAGTTGATCGAGGATTCGCGTATCTAAACACGCGAAAAACCTTAGAAAACTTTACACAGACAGCTCATTCATCAGGGACGACACCACGACCAACTACTAGTGTTCAATGGTGCACCATTTGCAATTGGTGGGCCTATTTTAGAAGTAAGCAAGAAACATACAGCTGCTGTTCTTTGACAAGAACATCTTTTCTTTTAAGATAATAAATTACAGGATTTATAAATGATAGAAATTTTATGTAATTTGTGTGACTCATATCATTAGATTTTGTATTTGTTCATTATTTTCAGGAAAATAATAATTATTAAATATTTATCATACCAAACATGAATTTATAGATATAATCAGTAAGTTATAATAATTATATAATTAGGAGCTCGCTGGTAACCTAAAGCTTTAAATTAGGCAAACCGAACGATGGCAATAGATGATATATAATTGACAAATATCGATAAATCGTGATTTAAATAATCGCATTAGTCGATATTTTAATAACCGCGATTAATCGTTGAAGATCGATTATGTTTCTTTCGAAATCGAGCTACAATTATGACGTTTCACGACGCTTCGTATATGAAGCATACAGATGCACTCATATTCACGGGCGCTACCGCAACATGACTACGGGTGCATATTTATGCTTCATACACAGAGCGCCATAGGCTCAATGTACTTTTTTACGTACTTTTACAGAGTATAGTTCAATGTGGTTTTTTAAATAATTGTAATTTAAAAAACTTATATTTGAAACTTTATTCTTTTTGTTACTGGGTATGTTTATAAACACAATTTTGAATAGATTGTGAATTTTATTTATTGTTTATCGATTGTTAGAAGAAGAAATGCCATCTTTAGGCACACTTTCAATACACCTCCTATTTATAGCTCTTTCGTTATGAAACAGGTCTTAGAAGAAAGGGTACTTTTCTTCTAAGAAGACCTGTATGTAAAGATAGAGTAGAATGTTTTAAAAGTGTTTAATGATTTCAATCTGACGGGCATTAGGAAAAATAATTATATTAAAAATTTAAGCGATATTTATAAAAATGATATAAATATTAACCGCTTTCAACATTTATTGGATCAATATTTATTATATTTGAAGAAATACTGGAAGGATGAGATAAGGCAACAAAACGTGGGCTATCCGCCAAGGGTCTTCTGGGAGGATTTTCAATGAGAAACCGGCTGCTATACGTTTTATACATGTGAAGAAAACTAGAAAAACTCCTTGTTGCCACTCGTTGGTCTGGCACGAACCCAGGAAGAACTACCAGTTTTTAATGAGAAGACTGGTAGTTCTCCCTGACTCACATGATTGAGAAGGCGCTCTTAATGTTGACACTTTTTAGCCATTTCTACTAAGTAAAACTCGAGGTGAGCAAAAATAAGCGAATTTTTTCAACGATTGTATTTTATTCTTATTGTATAACTCGATTTACCTGAGTCGTGGTGATTTTATAAGACAGATTTAATGCCAATATTTTAAAGATTAATACAATACTCGCACTTTCTCGATTATAATGCACACTTTCTTTTTCCGACTTAATTAATTCAACTCTGTTTTTTTTTTCGTTCCTCAGTTACATGTATTAAGTCATCGATATATAAGCGCGTCATATCTCTCCATCACTTTGGTTTTGGTTTTCGTTAATCTTATTTTAACTTTAAAAATACAGTAACTGTATTTTTTAATCTATATATATAATCGAGACGAGTTGATAATAATAATAATAATAATAATAATAATAACTCTCCCAGGGTCACCACCTGGTCGTGGTGGGAGAGCCCAGTAATTTTACTGATCCATAGGGCAATGCAGGCTGGAGCATAAGCTCCTGGTAGGGACACCCATGCCAGTAAGGTCTATGGGGAGAAATGAAGCTAAGAGTGACCACACCCACATTCTGTGGAGATATTCATCATGGTAATAACTAGATCAAAGTGTGATACCGGCTCGGACGTCGCCCGGGTTAACAAGGTCCGCGTTCGTGGGTTAGGCAGAGGCTCACGTTCGAAAAATAGGTCACAGTCTCCCTTGGTTACCGGTGGCGAAAGCAGCACCGGCCCAAGCATGGCTACTGCAATGCCCTCAACAGATGTGAGGAACCAACCCAGCCTTGGTGTTTCTGTGGCAATGCATCCACAGACCACAAAGGCCGGAAAACCACGCCAACAGATGAAATGGACAGTAGAAATGAACGAGTTTATCATCCGTAATTATTACACCATCACAAAACTCGAAACAAACATGACAGCATACAGACAACAACTACACCATAGATTCACGCAACAGTATCCTCATCTCACTGTCACCGAACAAAGGGTTGTTGATCAAAAAAGAACAATTATACACAACAACCTTATTCCACAAACAACACTTGAACTTATCAAACAACAGGTTGCTGATCAAATACATCAACAGACAGAAACATCTAACATTAATGAAGATCATGTAACCTGTCAGGATAATCCAGCAACAAGCATTGATAATAACACACATACAACAATTACCACTAATGATACTACAGACACTTCCTCATCCATCACTGATAACATAGACTTGGATTTAGTTAATACGCTCTCACTTATATTTCAGGAAACACTCACTAAATATACAGGTACAGATCCCACACAACGACCACGAATACCAAAAATCAACACGTCAAAGAAAGTAGGAAAAACACTAAATTATGTAAACACTCACTTACTACCACACTACATTCATTCAATTTCTACACTCGCAGACATTCATACATTAGTTTATGCTGGGGCAGTCACAGTAGTGACACACCATGGACTGAAAGTACAATCACAGACAAATACACAGAAAACACAATTCTATCACAAGCCTGCCTGGCAGAGAAGAATAGAAACACAAATAAATGACATTAGACAGCAATTAGGCAGGCTAACACAATACACTAAAAACAACATAACACCCAAATTAAGGAAACAGCTCAAAAACATTTTCAAGAAAATAAAAACACACACAAAACATGAACATCACAACACACGCATTACAGAATACATTGATACACTAAAACAAAAACTTGCTGCCAAAGCACGTAGACTCAAACGATACAAAACATGTACACTACGAAAACAACAAAATAAATTATTTACAAACAATGAAAAACTCTTTTACAGACAAATTAATAACAAAGCAAACACTGATACACAGCACAGTGGCACACCAACAGAAGAAGAACTCACAACATATTGGTCTTCTCTTTGGTCCAGTGCTGTCACGCACAATGCTGAAGCAGGATGGATCGAGGAGGAGAACAAAAACTTACACAACATACCAACTATGCCCTGTGTTGAAATAAACATACATGATTTCCAATACACTGTTAACAGAACACACAACTGGAAGACACCTGGTGTAGACAACATTCACAATTTCTGGTACAAAAAGTTCACATCACTGCACCAGGAACTAGCTAAACATCTAACACACATCATCATCAATCCACAAGACATGCCAAATTTTCTTACTCAGGGCATCACCTACATGAAACCTAAAAACAACAATACCACAGACCCCACACAATACAGACCAATTACATGTCTTCCAACACTCTACAAATTATTGACATCCTGTATTGCAAACAAAATATACAAACATGTTGAAGAACACGACATTCTAACAGAACAACAAAAAGGTTGTCGTAGAAACCACAGGGGATGCAAAGAACAGTTACTCATAGATTCAGTCATTCTACGGCAAGCACACAGACAACACAGAAACATACACATGGCATATATAGACTACAGAAAAGCATTCGACAGTGTTCCACACAGTTGGCTGCTACATATCCTACACATGTACAAAATACATCCATCACTCATTGCATTCTTTCAAAACACTATGCAGCACTGGAGAACAACACTACATCTCAGGGTTAGTAACACTTCCATACAAACAAACCAAATTTTTATTAGGCGAGGAATTTTTCAAGGAGATTCCTTGAGTCCTCTCTGGTTCTGCTTAGCTCTGAACCCATTATCCAACATGTTAAACAACACGCAATATGGTTACAATATCAGACACAAAAAAACAACACAGTTTACACTGTCACATCTCATGTACATGGATGACATAAAACTTTATGCATCCACACAAAAACAACTTCATCAACTCCTACAAATCACACATTCATACACCAAGGACATACAAATGGAATTTGGCCTAGATAAATGCAAAACAGTTCACATAGAAAAAGGAATCCTGAAGAAAGAAGATTTTGCACTTGGAAATGGAGACATTATTGAATCCATGGAAGAGGGCGAGTTCTACAAGTATTTAGGATTCCAACAGGCCAAACTAACAGAACATACACAAATAAAGCAAAGATTAATTAAAGAATACCAAAGTAGGTTAAATGCTATTCTCAGAACACAATTAAATGCAAAACACACAGTTAAAGCAATAAACACATATGTCATCCCAGTACTCACATATTCTTTTGGAGTTATACATTGGACTCACACAGATCTTGAGCAACTCCAAAGGAAAACAAGAACAACACTTACTAAGCATAAACAACATCATCCTAAATCCGCCACAGAAAGATTAACCCTTCCACGTAAAGATGGCGGACGTGGCCTGATTGACATAGTTAACCTTCACTACAAACAAATACAGTCACTGCGAGAGTTTTTCTACAAAAAACAAGAAACATCACAATTACATAAAGCAGTAACTCTAGCAGACTCGAATAACACACCATTAAACTTACACTCACATCATATGGACACAACACAACATATAAAAAGCATAGACACCATTAAGCAATCGTGGGCTCGAAAGGCACTCCATGGCAGGCATCCTTACGATCTGGCCCAGGATTTTGTTGACAAAACTGCGTCAAACAGCTGGTTAGCTCGGGGATGCCTCTTTGGGGAGACGGAAGGATTCATGATTGCCATACAGGATCAGGTCATAAATACTAAAAACTACAGAAAACACATACTCAAAGATGCAACACTCACAAATGACACATGCAGAAAATGTCACATCATGCCAGAAACTATACAACACATCACCTCTGGTTGCAAGCTCTTGGCACAAACAGATTATTTACACAGACATAATCAAGTAGCAAATATAATACACCAAGAGCTTGCAAGGAAACACAAATTAGTAGACATCCACGAACCATATTACAAATACATTCCACAGACAGTATTGGAAAACAACACGCACAAAATGTACTACGACAGAGCCATAATCACAGATAAAACAATTTACCACAACAGACCAGACATCACACTCATTGACAAACACAATAAAATCACATACATTATAGACATATCCATTCCAAACACTCACAATATACAAAACGCATGCACTGAAAAAATTAGCAAGTACACAGAACTCGCCCAGGAAATAAGGCATCTGTGGAGGATGGATAGGGTGCTTATTGTACCTGTTGTTCTCTCCTCTACAGGTGTCATACCACACACACTACACAAAAGCCTGGGCACATTAGAATTGAATAGAAACACATATATCACTCTACAGAAGGCCACTATATTGAATACATGTCATATTGTGAGAAAATTCCTGAATACAGACACACACACTGATACACTTCTTTAATTTCTGTTTTGGTTACTATGCCTTGACTTTGGTCCGGCATAGTACTTAGCCACCGGTGTTAACCGAGTATATCTAGCTTAACCCAACATAATAATAATCAGTGCACAGCCCAAACGGTCAGGGGTTGAAAGTTGAAATTAGGTAAAAAGTTAGGGTATGTCACGAGAACGCACACTAAGAAGGGATTCTTCGAAATTCCTCTCCACGGGGGAGAGGGACAGGATTAAGTCTTAACACTTCCATCAACAATGGAAGTGTTAAGTAACAATGGAAGTGTCAATAATAGAAGTGTTACGTAACAATGAAAATGTTCAGAGCACAAACGGTTAGGAGTTAAAAGTTGAAATTTGGTACATAGTTAGGGTACGTCACGAGAATGCACACTAAGAAGAGATTTTTTGAATTCCTTCCCACGTGGCAGAGGGACAGGATTAAATCTTAACACTTCCACCAACAATGGAAGTGTTACGTAACAATGGAAGTGTTAAGAGAAAACGACGTGCAAGACGCAGATGCAGTTTTTTTCGTTTTTGCGGGAAATCGAAATATTTTTAAACAGACCTAAAAATTCTCTAATTAGTCTGGAAACAGGGAAACTCAATTCTTGCATTCTGTGAAAAGGTTGACTATAACGAAATAATCTTAATCTTCGCTATCGTTACTTTTGCCCGAGAAACGCCGGGCCTATCTGCTAGTATTTAATATTTTCTTAAGTACAATAAGAAAAATTATTAATTAATAATAAAGCGATTTTATTATTTTTCTCGTAATACGATTTCATTACATTCCGCCATTGTCATTAGACAATGGCGGAATCGAAAAAGGAAGGTTGCCTGTAAAACTGATTTTTGCGTAAATGCGTTTATTGTTTTTTGAATATTTTGCGTGCGAAAATTACTTGGAAATTATTTTTCTAAAAATATCGTGGAAATAAGGTAGATTGATACAGAAACTATTTATCGCACATGTACTGTATATGAGCGTCAAGAAATAAAAATAAAATAAAATAAATTTTATCAAATGATGAGATCAGCCGATTAATTGTATCGTGTACAATATTTTATACCCTTAAGAAAAATACTGTAGATCTACGGTAAATAAATTTCGTTTTCCAACAGTTAAACTTCGCAGCTAAACTGACGTTGTGATAAACTATTGATATTTTCACTTTCTCTGATAACTTTAACACGATTTTCTAACGACAGATCTTTGCATTTCTTTCGTTTTTCGGACAATTTCGAACAAACTGAAATGAATTTCTTTTGTTGCTAAACTAATTCATTAACATCTGCACCTAATTCCAAGAGTCGGAGAAGTGCCCGAGATGGTTTCGAATAATAGTTTAGACCAGATATATTCGCGGAAGTGGTCGCTTATTACAGTTGTATGTTGTTTCGGACCAAAAATCGATGCCCGGGGTAGCGTTACGCAGGTAGTCGTTTAATACGGGTAACTTATATGGAGACTCTATGTATAAACTATTCCGTGCCAGAAGTTTTTCCCGTTTTGACAGGTGCCCGTCGAATGCAGGTGGTCGCCTAAGCAGTTTTCACTGTATTTATACACGGTCCCCTGAGTGCTCTCCCTGCAACATTCTTCCGGCTACGCCAGTGCACGAATTTTTTTTATATTTTGAGAACCACCGTCTTAAATTGTAAGAAAAATTCAACTTTTATCATCATTATATAAGTACCTTCTCATGTACTGTATACTTTATTTTAATAAATGATAAAATATCGATTTTGGATTTTAATTATATTTAAAAAGTGCTAAATATTTCTTAATTAAAAATCTAATTTTATATTAAATATGTAATAACCGCTTTATATAAATTGCATAAGAATTTTAAATGTTTTTAATACAATAAAATATACTGAAGAGACTTGCCTTTTTCTGAAAAATTAACTTCAGTAGAAAGCTCTGTCTCCGGAATATGCAGAGAGAACGATGGAGATGAAGTGTTGCTTTAAATAGCTAAATTCTTGTCAGCTGTTGAGACTAAATACGAACTGATTCAAACCGGTTTCTGAAGTAATATATTTTAATGAGATTCGGCGATTTATTTATATCGCCTGGAAGAGATCTTTCTTTTCATTAGTTAATTGTTTTCTCACTTTGATTATAGGCTAGATTCTTGAGTTTAATTGTATCTTTTATTTATTTAACACATATCTCTTATATTTTACTTGAAGTTGTTCTTATCAGCATAGCATTATCATTAAGATAAATTGTTGCCAAATTTTACGAGCAGCGATTTAGAGTTTAAAATCAAGTAAAAGTTCATTAAACATTTTTAAAACAATGGCTAGAACAACATTAATTTACGAAAATATAAAAATTAGAACAAACAATAAGCATTTTCACATTACGCCCTTCCACACACACCTCAGGAATACAATTATCTTTTTGGTAAAATCGACTTTTTGTTAAAGGCTACTCATCTACCTTAATATATAAAAGATGTTAAAAAATTTCAGGGTGATGGCACATTCATAAAAAATATAGTCTATATAATTTTTAATTTCGCCGAAAAGACAGTTGTGTTGCCTGATATGTGAAAGGACGTAATATCAAGATATTGTTTTTTTTCTAATTTTTATATATTATTATCTTTATTTATTCATTTTAACTTTCCCTACTCTGTTATATTGATATATAACAGGGAAAGTATGGCGATTAGTAAAAAAAATGACTCCCAAGATTTTTTCATTTTTGAACTCAGCGGACCTCGAAAAGTCGAGAAATGAAAAAAAAATTCGGAGATTCTTTATTGTATTGATGTTAGTGTCTGTTTATGTGTGTGGGGGACACGATTGTTTTCTCCTTTTTTGATTCTTAATAACTCCTGTGCTTTTTGTCGAAAATTTCTAAAATTTTGTAGTGTGGTGTGTGTATTAGACGGATTGATGCTATTAAATTTTGGTGATTAAAGGTCGAGGAAGTAGGGAAATTGTGGGGATCGTGTGTTACATCTCGAGTAGGGTCGGACTTAATGACGATTTTACTCATTATTAGCATCTACAACTTTCTATAAAACACATCCCTACTCTCAAAATTAAGCTTTTGCCATTTTATAGTAATTAAAAATATAAAAAGTTTTTAATAATAAAATTCTATAACAAATGGCGCCACACACGCAGTTTTAACTGTTGCCGTGAAAGTCAAGCAACTCGTTGCTGGATTTTTTTCTATATTTATTTATTTATTTATTTTGAATTTAAATAAAACAAAATAAAAATGAATAGCATTAATTCATTTATTAACTTTTTTTAATTCCATTTTTTTTCCTTCTTTTGACCCCTTGGTCACAATCGATCTTTTAATCATGTAGGTTCGACCAGCCCATAACAGGATGGTGAAGGACAAGAACAATATATCGTAGAAATCACCTATTAAAAAATTCTTGGGTTGAACGACCAGATTCGATCCAAGGTCTCCCAAAGCGGTAGAGCATCTGCCTTAAAGAAAAGTGGTTCTTTAAGGCAGATGCCTTAAAGAACCACTTTTCTTTTCTCTTTGACCCCATAAAGAGGGTCAAGGAAGGATGATAAGAAGCAAAGGAGATGCACTTGCACTCATAGCTTAAATTAAAACAAAAAATGTGTACAAGTAATGTTGTCACAAACTATAATTTTTAACATTATTTTTGTAGACTAATATAAAATTTGAGAATGTGGCTTGCAAATTTTCTTTACCTTTGCACAACTAATACTGCAGTAATTAAATTCGTTTAATTATTCGTTTCATTATACATTCCTTTGATGTATATTCGGCACTATTTAGGTCAAAGTAATAAGAAAACGTTGTAACATCTTACATGACGTCAATTCTTATACCGAGTTCGCTCAACTGTGAGATTGGAATGTCAACTTTTGTTTTTTTCATTTATTTTTTTGTAGTATGAAAGTTATGCCGAAAGTTCAGCACATTTTCTGATATATGTATAATAATACATCTCGCTTATATTAAATATAATAATTGTGATAGTATATTCATCAAATGATTTAATTCCCTTATTCGTTACATAATTATTTCAAACTACAAATTAGTGAAGATATACGGGGCTTATCAAACTGTATTGGTGCGTTAAAAAATCGAGATCACATCAACAAAAGACTAATTTTATTTGGGAGACGCATTTCGATCTTCACTAGACCCTCTACAGCAAATATTTTATAGATATTGATATATTGGTTAGATTTTGTTAGTCTTTTATTGATGTGATCTCGATTTTTAATTATATTAGTATATTTATTATTATTAGGCCTATTATTATTATTATTATTATTATTATTATTAGTCTAAATTTCAGGAGTCTCAAACATTTTGACTATCCATCCCTTCAAAGATTTCTCGATATTTTATCGACTCCGTCTTTAGTTTACTATTATTATTAATTGTATTCGCTAAAACAAAAGTATGGAAAGTTGATGTACGATTGATGAATCCTACAAAGTGTCGACAGTCAAAAAAGTTAGTGATTCCAGAATAACGTAACTAAAGCATTTAGATATATGACAAGTCTTACAGAGAAATAGCAGATGATCAGAATTTAAGCAGTTTAATGACAATTGCATTATTTCATCTAATTAAAATATACAAAAACTTATTATATATATTCCCGGTATACAGTATTTATAATACATTTGATAAAACCTATAAATTAAATGCTACAATTCTGTCCAGATATACAAATATTAGTAAATAATTTTTCGATTAATGAATGTTAAATTTCCATTTATTACATCATATAATAAGTAATATTTGATACAGTTCATATTATACATCTAAGATATAAACAAAATCAAAAGTAATATAACATATAATATGAGGACTGATGTGATTTTAGTTCTATGGAAACAATTGTTCCTATATTGTAAAATCAGTAAACCTTACTTTGTATTATTTAGGAGAGTTGGATTTTTAAGGTTACAAATAAACAGAAAGGTCGTGAAGTTTCTCATAATCCGAAAATAGAATGACCTTGCATAGCAGTTTTGTCTACAATTATTCTAAATAAGTTAAAGTTGTTTTATTTTATATTATGAAGTAAATAACTTCAATATATGAAATACTAAATAAAAATAGTTTCTATTCAATCTAATTTATATTCAAAATTAATTAGAATAATGCAAATATCATATTGTCAACATAATTTTGTTTTAATCAAACATTTTATTATTTTTTGTGTTTATTTTTATTTACTTCCAATAGATTACTTTATGTTTATTTAAAAACTGTCCATTTATGTGTTTAGTATTGATCTTTTTATCAACGTTCTACTTCTAAAACACTAACAAGTGCACTTGATAAATACCAGTGAAAGAAAAGTTGTAGTTTTACTTATTTGTAAAATAGGTCATTCACTTTGCAAGAGTTTATAATATATATTTATATTCGATTATACTGTATGATGTAAAACAGTAGTTCTGGAAATCGCACAAACGGTTCATTTGTAATAAAAATAGAAGAAAATCCACAAAAATTGTTTTATTTACACATTGTCTTTACAATAACTTAATTTTAGATATGTTCTTCAATATAAAACTCTATACCTTTATATTCTTGTATTAACGAAAGCTTCTTTTTACGCTAGTTTTAAACAGTAATTTACAATAGTAATAATATTAGCATAAATTATAAAATATTATTTCAGACATGGTAGACTCGCAATGTGGTCACTGCAACAGTAAGAGGTATGATCAAGCAGGTTCTACATAACCCAATAAAAACTTCGAAAATTTAAATATTACGTCATATGACGACATGTGGTGCTTGTTTTTATATAATATCAAATTTCATGCAAAAATTTCAGAAGCTTTAAATAGATTATAGCAGTGATTAAACATATGATTTTCTAGTATATTTTTTAATACAATATGCTCTATTTCGAAATGAACACGGAACAATCAATCTCCCTTCGCTTATGTAGACAGCGAAGGGAAATAGTTGCGTGAAAAAAAAAAATTGTCAAGTTCGTAATTTATCATTTGGACTAAAACAAATTTTTTAATGTTTTAATTGAAAAAGTAAGAGAAAACAATAAAATAAATTAACTTCCATTTTGTTAAAATTAGTTACTTTACACACGTTTTAACTCGACTTATTCTTACATTATAAAATGTAAAATCCATAAAATTAAACGATAAAAAAATATTCCAATGCGGCAGGTTCTATATATTACAGAGCAAAAGCAGCTTAAATTTTTTTCGATATAAATACGAAAAGATGATGATTTTTTTAATAAAAATTATCCAAATTTGAATACACAATAATCTAGCATAATAAACTGAATTTTCTGAACTACAGTATTTTTTTATGCTACACGATTAATTTCCACTAATTTCCACTATTTTGTTTGTTTTCTTTTTATTGGACATTCACTCAATTAATTTAGTCCTTGAAAGACAGTCGAAAAGAAAGTGAAAAAAGATTGAAGAGGGCGAAGGGGTGATTACAGGATAAAAATAAAAAGTGAGAGGTCAATGTCTACATGAAAATCTATTCTGAAAAGGCAATGACTTTATAGGCATGTGTTGTTATGACCTCCTGACCCATTGTTCGAGCTTTGCTAACAGTAGCTAAACAGAGATACTGCTAAAACTAAGTGCTGAGAGCGAGAAAATGTAGTCAAATGACTAAATGTAAGTTGGCAATAGAATTTAAAGGGACAATGATAAGAACTTTTATTTAATTACTATATTTTACGGTATATAAGAAGCAACTTTTGTTCAAAAACAAGGTAAAAAGTCCAGCAAGGAGTTATCTAACTTTTCCGGCGTCATTTGGTGGCGCCATCTACTATGATATTTTATTATAATAAACGTTTTAGAAGACGGTTGAAAAACAATGTGGTTACAGGTATTCTCTTCGTAGCCCAACTCTCGTATAAAAATGTTACTGTTTAATTCAACTTATCATTATTATTGTTTTCGCTGTAGCAAGTTAGCTGTAACATGTAGAATATTTTAACTGTAAAAGATTTCTTTTAAACTTTTCTTTTCTTTTGTTAAATAAAAGTGTGTATTATAATTTTGCTTGTTTTTTGAATTAAAATGCAGTAGAAAACTTGAGTGCTAAAATACTCTAAATATTTAAATCAGTGTTGTAAAACCACAATTAATACACAGTCCTATAGTGCAGTAGTATACAATTCACCACTTGTTTATTTACTGTACAGTGCTGTATTTATTTGCGAGCTATCACCTTAACTAGCATACAGTACAGAAATGGAGGCTTATATACAGTAAAATTCAGAAAATATAGTATCTCATTATGGTAATAGCAAAAAAAAAAAAAAAAAAAAAGGAAAAGAAAAAAGTAACTGTACTCTCCAAAACTAAATACAGCACCCTGACAGTTAAAAGGGTGACCAATAAGAGATATTTTTTGTAAACGATTTTTCATACTTCTGCCCATGAATTATTGATTTCCAGAGAAAAAAATTATAACTTTTTCAACGTGAAAAAATCTAACTTAATTAAATTTCTACGAAAGGGTTTTAAACAAGAAAGCTATACTAAAAAATTTAGCAACGATTTGCGTAAATTTAAAGATGGCTCTAGAGTACAGATGGCGCTACACACATTTAAAAATGAGTGTAGCGCCATCTGTTATGAGATTTTATTAGAGATTTTTAAAAATATTATTAGAGAGGTTGCGGCCGAAGTTTTGATCTCTTAAACGTGAACGTCAAACGTCGAGCGCCGCCATCTTGTAATCCTATAAGTTTGACAATGACGTTTGGAACGTCGAGCATGACGAGTAGAAGTTTGGCTTAAACGTCTGTATTTTTCTGTGTTTTGGGTTAAAATTATGACGTATTTTATTAAAATAATGATTATTTAAGCATTTGTGAATAACATTGTAAAGAAACAGGCGATTTTAATCCAGAAATTATTTAATTATTCAATTTTTTTACAGGTAAAGTGAAGTACCTATAGAAGTTTTATATATTTGTGTTCATAATAGCTTATCTTAAAATTGTAGAAGTAGGTTTGTCCTTTCACGGAATCTTCTACCATCAACAGCATAATACGTTGGAAAATTTCTAAAAATGATTTCCCAAGCTGCATTCAGGTTGTCATCCGCATACGGATTTATATAAGCTACTACTTCCCTTAACAAAAGTACGTCGTGAGAACAGGCAAAGCGCATTGGAATAGTCCTATTATTAATTATCATAAAATTGCGAAAAGCTTAATTTTGAGAGAAGAGATAAGTTTTATTTTAAACGAGCAGTTATTTATTATGATGTTGTCACAATGCCGGACTCCAATTTTTAATCACATTTTTAGTTGATTTCATTTAAAATCTGTGCTCTCCACCTCAAATTAGTAGTGGCTTGCTCCTGTACATTATACTTTTCCTTTAACAATAGAGTTACGCCAGTCATCTAACACCTATCGGGGGAAAATATTTAAATTGAAATCATATGACTTTCGGCCTATACCAGAACTTCGTATATAGTTAATCGGGACTTCCTGCCCCTAAGGTTTTCATATGATTAAGGAATGACAGGCAGACTGACGGACGACAGTGGGAATTTATAGGTCTACAATTTTTTTTCAAATTGCAGCCCAACAACAAATAAAATCTTCATTAAGTCCGACTCCACTCGAGATATGACACGTGATTCTCTTTATCTCCCCTTCACCTCGATCTTTATCTACAATACAAAAATTTAATAGCATCAATCCTGCAAAATTTCAGAAATTTTCACAAAAAGTACAGGAGTTACTAAGCTTCAAATGGGTGAACAAAATCCTGCTTCCACACACACTGATATCCATGCATTCCCGAATACTTTTGCATTTCTCGACGGTTCAAAGTTCCCTGAGTCCAAATGTAAAAATATTAGTTTCACTAAACGTCATACTTTGCATGTTATATGCAACAGCCGGAAAATAAAAAAAAAACATAAAAAATATCCAATTAAAACATAAAATAATATTTATTTAGAAGTATATAAATATTAAATTATTTATTAAAAGTGATCTTCATGTACTTCGACATTTATTTGTTTTTTAATATATAAAACTCTCTGTTTATTACTGTATAGATGTATAATCCAATCACTTACTTTTTATAATGAATTAAATGTAAAATATAAGACAAATTAGAAATTACTCCGCACGCTAAAAATCATTCCAAACTTGAAGTTGTGCTAATTTAAATGCGCTGTTTTTATTATAAATTTATTACACAATTTGATATTTTAGATAAAACATTTTAATTCACATAAAAAATCTAATAACTGCTGCTTTCGACCACAAAATTACCAATTAATAATCTTTTAATATATTTTATTTAAATTAACTTTTCGAATATCAAATCTAATTTTTATATGAGATTTATAACAAGCGTAAAAAATAAAGTGGCAACGGCAAATTAAAAAAAAGACATTTAAATGGTTTAAAATACTTTTATAATTCTATCATATTCGTCCACTTTTTTTCCAAAGTTAGTTTTATCATCTTTACCATTTTTTATGCCAAGCTCCATCTCTCATCACATCTTCCTCGACTTATCTGAACCCACGATTGGCGAGGAAAAATATTCTTCGTATTAACGAAGGAGGGAAAAGTCAATAACGAAATAAAGTAAAAACTACAAATTTTAAATTTAAATTTGGAGTTTTATTTTAATATATTCTTTTTAAATTGTTTTAAGAATAGTTAATCATAAAAAATCAATAATCATATTAAAATAATCAATACATATATGAAATACGTAATATATAGTGTAGCGTTTTTGAAGAATTGTATAAGAAAATTTGTTAAATACAGTATTACGTATTACAAATACAGTATTTGAATTAATAAGAAGTAATGAGATGTTCTGTAGAACATCACGCAAAATCACAACCCAGTGCACTGTCTACTAATTGTATTTTATTTTTATGAAGAGCAGGTAATGTTATCTCAATAGGCAAAATTTCATTCACTAAGGCTCATTCGTATAGGAAATGTTAGCAAATGACTTGTAATAACTGCTCTAATCATGCGTTCATTAGATGCTCATCTTGTAAAATTTATTTCTGTTTCCTTTATTTATTTATTTTTGGCGAGAGGAACGATTGTATTAATTTTGTAGAATAAGTTATATTTGTTTGTAAATAATTTCTTCAGATATTACCAATAAATCCCTCACATAAATATTTACTGATGCATATCTAATGATTTTCGATTGTTCATAACTCCTGTATGAATGAGCCTTTGCCAATGAAATTTTGCATCTAGAGAGAAGAATACCTTCTCTTTATAAAAATAAAATGCAATCAATAGATTAGGATCTGTACTCGGTCGGGATTTTCATTGTAAACTGCCAGATGCAGAAATATAAAAGCAATGTATTTGGCTGTATTCGTAAGAACGGGTGGATTTCTATGAATTTGAAAATGTTATTGTAGATACTATTCGTCCACTCTGAAAAATTTGTATATATTAGCATGCAACAAATATTCATATTTAATGTTTTTGAGTATAATTACAGTTAATTTATTTAAAACCGAAAATATTAGACTTTTAGAAAAATGTTTCGTATAACGTTTTATTTTGTAATTCAACTTACGTAATCGCCGTATCACTTCTACTGTTTACCCGGAAGAAATTTTTTATACTTATAGGCAAAACCATTACAAGATTGACTATGTTCGTAATGTGTCAACGTAGCTGCAGTTAGTCAATGTTGACAAGAAATAAGAAACAAAAGTAAATTCTACAATATTTCAAGAAATGAAAGAAAACATTCTTTTGACAACACAATTTTATAATTGCAATATATCTATTTAACATATAATCTGTATATCTTTGTTTTCCCGTGTAAATCATTTGGTAAAATACATATTAAAATGTATCCATTTTTAATTACTTTCTCTTAAAGTCTGGCTATTTTATTTTCTTTTCTTTACGGTCAGTTCTAATGTAAGAATTATAGAATAAATAAGTGAATAAAAATAGATACGATACATACATAACAAACATGAATTCGAGGTTGTCTCTAGAAGTATCACATTTGTAACCATTGATGAGCAGCCAATACACCCAAAACGAGAGCAAGACTCCAAATAACATCTGCAATGTTTGCATAGCTGTAATGAACATGGCAACTTTAACAGAAATATTCACGCCAATAGATTTTATAGTGAAATATGTGTACATAAAAGCGTGAACTACAATATTCGTATAACCTAAGAAGGTTCCAAAAGAGCCTTCTCTGTATGATGTATAGCATATCGCGATTAGAGTAGTCACGTGATGATACCAATGCAAATACATTAGGTTTTTTTTTCTCAATATTATCAATAAAGTATCTCCGAATTCCCAAATCTTCGAAAACAAAAAAAGCGTTCCCCAAAATATTGTCTGAGGACTTTGTTCTGTTAAAGTTTTATCACAAACAACGTGATAAAAGGAATAATGTGTAAAGTTATAATATAATACAGGAATGCCCCTTAATGTGCCACATATGCTGAATAATGCAAGAAATCCATTCCAAATTATGGATGTACGTCTGAGATTGTAGGCGGGTCTGCACTTCATGTACTCTCTTAGGAAATAGATAGTCAACAAATATATGAATGATACATAAATGGAGTAATGCCAGTATCTTTGAAAGAATCTTCTTAGATCTTCGGAATTAAAGATGGTTTCAAAATTATAGTGAACTAAAAGACATTCAGTCATGTTAGATGGCTTCATGGCAGAAAGAATTTGCTGAAAAATAATGTATAAACGTAGACAATTATATTAATATAATATAATATAATATAATATAATATATACATATGTATATTTATATGCATGTTTATATATAGCTTAATATACATATATATATATATATACACTGTATATGTGTACGTTACACATCGATTTATATAATATCGATAATATTAATATTTCCTTGAAATGTACTATAAGGAAATAAAGGAAAGGAAATTTAAAATGAAAACAATTCAATAAAAAAATATATAAAATATTATAGTTTAAGAACATAATATTTATAAGATATTCTTTCAGTTTTTGAAATCAAAATAACTTGTCAATGTAAGTGATATTAAAGAAATTTTTCTTGTTGTTAAAAGAAATTAGCATACTTTTGTCAGAAAAATTTTTAAAATTACGAAAATGAAATTAGAGCGCATAGTCTTTCAGTAAGTTTTTTCTTATTAATAATTATCTCTGTAACTATTATTCATATTGTCCCTCTGAAATCATGTTATGAAAATATTTTAGGAAAGAGATGTTTAAGATGTCTCTAAAGCTTAAAATTTGCTGAAGTTTGAAATTGTATTTTTTTTTTTGTTATTTTGAGTAAATCATAAAGCAAAATTACGAAAAATGCCAAATAGTAATCTTGTTCTATAATTCATTAAAAATTCTAGAATATAATCTGTGCAGCAAATTTTAAATAGTTTATACGCTATAATAGCGCTACAATTTTTAAAATTTTACGTTCAAGTATGATGCAACATTATAATCTGTACGCAAGAGATATTATTATTATATCCCTTTTTACTAATTTATTAATTATTATTATTATTATTATTTCTTCTGTCTAGATTAGATGTCGCAAACTGGCGGCTCGCGGCCCATTTCGGATTCATATCGGGCCCACGGCCTTGATGATTTCTTTTCTAAAAATCAATGTTTATAACATACTGCGGGGATTATAACAGAAAAAATTCAAAAGTCTGCCTGTTTACAAAGTCGTAAAGGCCTGGTAACAAAAGGACATTTGTTAGAGCCTTTTTAAAAATCACAGTATGTTTTGGTTTACCGAATAATATTGAATAAGGCCAGCATCTGATATACATCTATTTGACTGGCCCTTTGCTACATTTGAGTTTACGACCCCTGATTCTTGATAATATCTTATAATTCAATTATCATTTACTTCCCAAATTCCGATATAGTTCAGACTTTCCATTCACATGCATTTCTCATGACACATTTTTTTAAAGTTTGTAAACAATTTTGGCAAAAAAATTAAGGAAACTTCACAGAGAATAACATACGCTAAATTAAATTGTAAAACAAGAAGAATTTGATAATTCAGTGTTACATATATAAAACTAAAAAGTAGAACAAAAAATATTTTTAAAAATTTGAAAGAAAACTCTTTTTATTAAAATAAATGCACTAAAAAGTAAAAAGTAAATTTTCCTTAGCTTTCAAGGCATTCTTGGAATTATGAAACCAAAAATAAAAGTGTGGGGCGTTAATGTGTAAAAATATTCTTAGTTACACTTTCTATCAATTTTATGGTTTCCTATGAGCGCCCACGCTTTTTTTTTTTTTTTTTTTTTCTTTCTCTTGGTCGTATAATACTAAGAATACTGTGAAAGCTGAAGAAGATTTATGCTTTACTTTTTAGTGCATTTATATAAATAAAAAGAATTTTTTTAATTCTTTAAAAATAGCTTTTGTTGTACAGAAAACTTTTAAAATATTTTTCTTCAGTAAGAACTGCAGACTGTAACAATAAAATCGAAATTTTTCGTATAAAAATGAATAAAAACTGTTTTATATTTTGGCAGTGTTTTTCAAATGTACCCAAAAACTTATGCTTGCACTAATTTTATGAATAACCGTCTGTTAAAAGATATTTAAATTAAATTTTTGCTTATATAAAGCTTCCACTTTTATCTACTACTGTACGAAAACTTCTGTTTTAATTAAATTAAGAAAATGTTTATCACCATCGTAGAATTAGGCATAGACAATTACTGTATATTACGTACGGTACGTATATAATTTAAGCAATAATTCTGCTACGCAACTATCATTATTATTATCACTACGAAAATAATATTGTCTAAGTATTAAGACATAAAATATGATAACAAAACAAACTAAATGTAATTTTTAATTCTTAAATAATTTAAAAATTATTTATATTTTCTCTTTGATGTAGATATATGTTCATTAAAATTTGGGCCAGCATTCGATAATACGTACTGTACACAAGCATCACTCTAATTATTAACGACATGCATTCCTATATTCTTGTTTGTTAATTATTACACGTCTTTCATTACCTTAGTAAATATAAACAATTAACAAAATTAAAAAAGCAATATGTATTATTGCACTTATTTACTGTCGAATAAACGTTTATCTATCAATAGTTTCATTATCTGATTCAGAATCCACACACAAGTACAAATGAAGTAGATGAAAGAAGATCTGGTAATAAAAAACGAGGTCTCTCCATTTATTAAAAATATATTCTTTCAAAAGATTATAAAGTTAGTGAGATTTTTGATTAAAAATATCTATAATACGCTAGACAATCCAAGGATTCATTGGATGCATTAGCTTGCATCAATAATGCTGTACGTTATGCGAATGACTATGATAAAATTTTTTATACTGTACTGAAACGTACAGACATGTAATTGTAAAATAAAATTTCTTAATTGGATATTGTATACTATACAAAATAAGTTTTAAACAAGGAAAGACATTAGTTTTTCCATCGTTAATTGTATTGCGATGCAATCGTTAATGAAACTTTTTGTCTTAATATTAAATTAATGATGAGGAATCATTTACTTAATTAGAAAAATAAATCGATGTAAATAAATTTAAAAGTTATAAACCTTTAATTAAAAAATTAATAAATAAAGGTGTTTTTTAATTAATTTTTTAAAGATTGGGGCGACTTTTGTAAAATTTTATTTAATTTAGTTGTTTTTAATGGAAGAATTAGCTCTACAACGACGTAAATGTGTTCATTCCCGACAGACTGTTTTTATAATTTAAAAATTTAAGTTTAGTAATTGTGGAGTTTTCGATAAGCTTCCTCCGGAACTACCATAATAACATTTACATGTTAGTAAAACATGAAATTAAATCTGTCTTATCATGACTAAAAGTATAAAAATAACTAACTGAAAAAAATACTTTCGACTTTTTTACTTTCTTAGATATTATGTTTATAACACGGAAAAGTATTGGAACCATGTCAAATTTGACTTCGAATAGTTTGCAAATCTCGACGTTTTGAGAACCCTAAATCGAAAAAAATAATCCTCAAAAAATAAAAAAATAGTATACAAGGAGACTTGATGCTGACAAAGTCCTTCACTCAAACAGTTCCAATTTATTAAAATATGTACAAAATATTAATCGATTTATTTACAAAGTCTATATATATATATATAGACTTTATATATATATATATATATATTAAGAAATAAATTTTTAAAAAATATATTCGTACATGTAATTAAAATATACTGTTTCTTAAAAAATGAAAAAAATGCACTTTAAAAATAAATACAAAATATGTAATAAATATAAAGTAATACCTGAATAAAAATGTTTCAAACTTTATATAAGAATAACGATCCTTTTACTACGTTAAACAATTGAAGATGAAGAAATAAATTTTGATATCCTTCAATGTTTCTTTTATTACTAACGAGATAAAAATTCGTACAGTTATATTTCGTCGAAGCCTATATACGTCAATTTCAAAAGAAATAGAATAGACCAATAAAATACTGTATAGTCTGTTTCAAAAGCATTATTTTCTTTTTAGTTTAATGATGTAAATAATATGCAGTGCTTTAATTGATTAAAGAATGCAATTGGTGTTAACTCTTTAACGTGGAAGCGAGAACATAAATCGTATTGTTTATCCATAATCTATACATTTTTTATTTAATTTCTTACATAATTGTAGTCATTTTTATATTTAAATTTTTTTAGTTGCAGTTTAAGATTAGTAAAAATAACTTCAAATCAAAATTTCTAAATATCAATAAAAGGGTTAATGTTACCTTAGGATCCAAAATGGGGCCCGGGAAATTTTTCCCTACTTCGGTGACTGCGACGGGGAAAAAATTTTCCCTAGAGTCGCGACGTCGACGACGTGGGGAATTTTTCCCCGTTCGGTTTCTACCCTGGGTTCGACGTTGCCGAGTATCCTGTAACCTTGAAACGGAGACGGTAGTGTGTAAATTTGCGACGGTAGAGGGAGTCTTTTCGTGACGTCGTGCGAGAGTAAAATCGGCGGGAAATTCGTAGGTGTGTTACGAACGAATATGCAAATGCATGATCTGTGACGTGATTTCTGTTCATTTCTGGGCAATTTTATGCAAATCGACTAGTTTCCTGTTGGAATCGTTTACTGCTGTGTTGCGACGAATTGCGTATTGGATTAATTGCTGTGTTTTTTTTTCGTAACGATATTTCATTCGCACACAAATTGCTATCGTTGAATATTTATTATTATTATTTCCTCCAGTATTAGTAAGTACTGTTATTTCTTTTATAACAATTTAATCCTAAAAGTTAGAGAACCAAGTAATCAGAAATTAAGGAAAAAGCGTGTTTTTTCCCTATCCTTACCTCTCGTTTAGTTTATTGCCAATTGTTCGATAATGACTAGTTTTGCCGATTTGAGTTGCAACGACGAATTTTGGTCGAGAAGCACTTCCCGTGATTTCTACAAGTTGATGGAAGACAATTTTTCGGAGCTAGGTTTGCCTCCCCGTATCGATAACGCATCGAATTTTGCTGTAAAATTAGGCATACAGCGGACTGAGTCCGTTTGCATTTATTGCGATGAAGATAAGAATTGCTTCATATGTCAGGTGAACGACAGATCAGAAAACACTGTGAATTGGATCGTTTATAAATACGTGAATTCTGGCAGTACGATAATAACAGACGAATGGAAAGGATATATGCATATTGACGACATAGAAAAAGTAGTGGTCGAACATAGAACTGTCAACGATTCGAAAAATTTCGTCGACCCCCAAACAGGAGATAACACTCAGAATATCGAACAATCGAAAAGTGAGTAAAAAACTCCTCTTTTTGTTGTTTTTTATTGTTTATTTCGGTGAAAAAAATCCGCGGAGTCTGCAGAGAAATTCAAGATGGCGGCCGGAACCGCGGCCATCTTGAATGGAGGAAAAAATTTTTTCCCCGTCGCAGTCTCCAACGTAGGGAAAAATTTCCCGGGCCGCCATTTTGGATCCTAAGGTAACATTAACCAATAAAAGTTAGTAGATAGACTTCATTTATAAAACACATATTATTGATAGATAAACGTTTCATTAATTTTCTATTCTTTAACAATAATACTTAATTTCTATTAATTTTAAATATGGAAATATATTCTATAACAATGTCTTGAGCATTTCTATGTTTTTATGCTATTTTATTTGATATTTTTTCTTAAGGGAAATGACATTTAAAAAAAAAAAAATACAAATTGTCAATTCAAAACTTAAATTATTAATAGATGTACGTTTTAAAAGTGAATTTATTATCCAAATAAACTAAAAGTAATCTTCAGATGAATCACATACTACAAAATAATATATATATATATGATTTTATAATTTGCTGGAATTTTTTATTGTTTTTTAATTTTTGGCTCTCCGCCCTGTGGGCACTCAGAACGTTTTTTTTTTCCATATTCACTATGAGTTCAGCTGGGTCGACAATAATCGATAGAGTGTTGGGGGACCCGTGTGTTCCAGGATTCATTTATCTGGGACAGGCGGAGTCGTCGAGAGAGATAAAGCTATTTTCCCGAATTGAGAGAAAACTTGTGTTCTTAGTAGTTCCTACTTCCGTAAATTAATAGCATTTTTACTAACAAAAAAAAAAAAAAAAAAAAAAAAAGAAATCTTTAAGATTACATTTTATTAATAAAGAAATATTCCATATATAGACTATCGCTAATTTTGATATGTCAGGCCCCGTCCCTCACAACCCGAACCCATAATGGGTTTGCTAAAAATGGCCCTCTTAGTACCCACAGGGCAGAGAGTTTAAAAAAGTACCATAGGGAATCTGACTGGCCACTCCGTTAGATTCAATAGGCTTGCGTTGCAGATATCTACGAATTAAAGCATACTTGACGATTGCATTATTATTTAGGCCTATATGTTGGATAGTATATAAATTTAATTTTTAATGATTTTCTAAGTTTTACCGTATTTATGGTTAGCTTTAGGTTAATTCTTACTGTATTTATGGTTTTCACTATCTTGTCAAGCATTCTATCATGATTTCGGTTCGCTTTGTTACCGATAAATTGGTCGCTACTGTTTATAAAGTTATAAATAACTCTAGAACATGTATGGGATGTCATAAGAAGACTCGATCCGAGACTACAACAATTACACCTCACTTCCCAAATCGGTATTGGCACATTCATACATCACTATACTCGATGAATTTTATTGTGAAACCCCAAATTTTATTGGCGGAACCCTAAGGTTCCGCGAAACACAGGCTGGGGACCCTTGTTGTAGAGTGTGAGAGTATCTACAATGAATTACCCAAAGACCTGTAAATAAATATTCGTGGATTTGATTGAGCTGTGAATTTTAATTACTTGTTTTATTCTTGACATAAGTTCCTTTTTTATGAATTTGAAATGATTAACAAAGGTTAGAGGAGCAGCGAACCAACCCGAAATAAGAAATTTCTTTATCTATTTCTAAGTTTTTATAATCAATAAAAATATATATCTGCTTTTCGTAATTCAGAACCATTGCCAAATATAAGAACCTTTATTTTATCCTGGTTAATTTGAAGACCATAACACATTTAACTTCCTTTGCATATTTATTGGGTTTTTTGTTAAGATAACCAAATCATTAGCATATTGTAACGTGTGAATATCTATATTCTATAGCAAAAACACATCTAATTCTAGATCTTTAAATATAGATAGTAAATCATTCGTGTAGATTTTAAAAAGAACAGGGTTTAGAGAATCACCCTAAAGTAGGTCTCTACCCAATAAAAAAAATTCTGATCGACGTTTTATGGTATGAATTTGAGCTAGCAAATCTGAAAACATGATGTTAATCAATGGTAAAAATTTCGTTGAGCTAATCGTTGCAGTTTATCCACTAATACTACTGAATCAAAAGCTTTACGAAATCAACAAAACATGCAATCATACATTGACGCTTAACACTTAATTACATTTTTATTAAAGTATACAAAATAAAACTATCCGAAATGGTACTTCGAAATCCAAATTAAAGTGGGTTTAATAAATTGTGCATCATTGACCATTTGTTCAGACGATTCCCCTAAATATTGGTAAATAGTTTATACAAAACAAGGTTTTACCTGTGTGACAAAGTCATATTTATATTTTTATTTATTAAATAGTTTATGCGTTAACGAAGTATAAAGAGAAGAGCTATGGGTCGATAATTAGAGTTTAATAAGTCATAATAAGTTACAATAAGTCAATTTTTCGATAAAAATTAAAAAAAAAAAAAAAATCGGCATTGAAAATAATCCGGCATGAGCTTTGCTTATTTCGAATGTTGGATAGCTCGTTTATTTACGTTTCTATAATGCAAAATTATCTCTTGCTTTGAGTTTTTTTGTCCTTACATTGCTATTGTGAGATAAGCAGAGAGTCAGGGGTTAATCCTCGCTGACCACTTACGCTGCACGAATTGGTAAAACCCGATCTCGTTGTCGTTTCGGATGGCTCGGAGGGCAAAAAGTGAGTGGGGAGAGTGCATCGGTAAGTCGACAGGCGTCATCGACTGACAGGAGACAGGTTAACAAAACAAAACACTTATTGAATAACGAATAAAAATACAAAGGCGGTTACAAAGTATTCTACGATAGACTATGAGATTAAATGCGGTTAATATATGCTTGAATGCAACTATATGCAAGTTTACAGATTCTAACTAAGACGGCTATGCGTTAAGCCTATTGCCGTTGCTGGAGAGAGAGAGTTTACAAAGGTCCTAACAAAATACTTCTTGGTGTCAAATTGGACGGTATAGTCGCCGATGATATGGCTGGAGTGTGGCGGTCGTCGATGATATGGAAGAGTCGCTGAAGGTCTTCTCCGACGGGATTCCATTCTTGGACATGGAGACGGACACAAGTATAGAAACAACTTCCTATGCGAGCGCGCTAAGTTTCCGGTGGCGCGAGCTATTATAGTGTTAGTGTGGGAAGAGGTCGGTTGTTGACGATGACTTGCAAATTCCTGACAGCTAAGTGTCAACTTTTCCACCTAACTGTTGACAGTTAATTGAAACTTCTGATCCGATTCTCCGCGAGGAGTTTTTCTATCGGTGATTGTTTACAATATTTTTGAACAAAAAAAAACAAAAAAGTGAAAGTTGTCTTTCATTTACAAAATTTTTCCGCTAAAATCCGTGGTCTCACACTATTCTTCTTTAAATACTAAATAATTTTACTTTTTAAAGATGTATAATTGAGTATTTTATTTTATTTTTTATATTGTGTAGAGACATTTGCACAAGAAAGATGTATTCCTAATGATTTAAATCGGTTTCAACTCACCGATGCCACGAGTTAAATCATGATTCAGATTAAAACTTAATTGTAGTATTGAAGCATGCTGAATACCATACTCTTAAATTTGTGATTTAAACCGCACACTAGGTTCAAAAATACTGCCGTTACATAAACGTGAATATAAAGTAATAAAATAATACATTAATTTAAACATTTAATTTTAAATTTTATTTTAAATTTTATTTCTTTCTAATTTTTATAAGAATATATAACAATAATAACATCTGAAACCATATTAAGACAATACATTCATATCTACATTACATCCCTACATATACGGTAATGAATATATAATATAAGTTACATTAGTTGTTTATTGAAATAACATAAATCAATAGAATAATTACTGTATAGTGAACGTGAACTGATAATAATTATTAACACGGTTTCCTATATAAAAAGAGTTTTCTTATCAAAAATTAACAGCGGGAAAATTTTAGAATTTTGCTCTATAGGCCTTCGAAAGTCGTAAAACGAGAAATTCCGCTTTTGCAAAAATTTTTCTTGGAAACTAACGGATTTAATTGTATTCACAAACTTGTAAAGCATATTTTTAGCAGCTTTCATAACATTATAAACTTCCGAGTGGTGGGCAAACAGTTTTTTACATTCGGTCGATTATCTCCGTAGAATATCGATGTAATTATAGTGACTATTAAGAAAGAATAGAGAAAATAAATTATAATCATTATAAGCATATTTTAAGAAAATAAATTTAAACAAACTGTCCCTTGAAAATGACCTAACACTGTTATTGCAATATGGTATAACCTATATCAATTCAATCCAATATATCAGGTAAAAGTATTTATTCTTATATCATTTCTAATCTTCTGTTTATTCTGTTTTCTTTTCTTTTCGATTACATCTGATGTAAGAATTATAGAATAAATAACTGAATAAAAATAGATACGATGCATACACTGCAAATACGAATTCGAGGTTATCTCTAGAAGTATCACACTTGTAACCATTGATGAGCAGCCAATATACCCAAAACGAGAGCAAGACTCCAATTAACATCTGCAATGTTTGCATAGCTGTAATGAACATGGCAATTTTAACAGGAATCTTTACATTCAAATACTTTAAAGCGAAATAAGAATACATAAATGAATGAACCACGAGATTCACATAGCCAAAAAAACCTCCAAAAGAACCCTCTTTAGATCTGGTATACCATATTACAATTAGAGTAACCACGTGATGATACCAATGAAGAAACATTAGTTTCCTTTTTCTCAACACTATCAACAACGTATCTCCCAATTCCCAAACTTTTGAAAGTGAAAAAAGCATAATCCAGAATATAGTTTCGGGTCTCAGTTCTATTATAGATTTATCGCAGACTATTTGATAGAAAGAGTGACGTGTGACATAATAATAAACTGCGGGCAAGCATCTCAACACAGAAACTATACTATAAATTGCAAGAAATCCGTTCCAAATTATGGATGTACTTCTGAGTTCGTAGGCGGGTCTGAACTTCATGTATTCTCTTAGGAAATAGACTGTCAACAGATATATGAATGATATATAGATGGAATAATGCCAGTATCTTTCGAAAAATGTTTTCATGTCTTCGTTATTGATAATAGCTTCAAATCCATAATTATTTAAATGAGATTCAGTTAAATTAGACGACTTCATTTCGGGAAGATTATGCTGAAAAATATTAGACATATTTAGAAAAGTGAATATATATGCATATATAACTCTGTAAATAAACGATTATATATATATATATATATATATTTATTTATTTATTTATTTATGTACAGTCAAACCGCGAGTTCCAACTTAATTTGTTCCTAAAAGTTGTTATAAAACCGATTTGTTCTAAACCCGAAACAAATTTTTCCAGAGGAAACAACATGAAATGGATTAATCCGTTTCCGACCTCGAAACAAAACCTTCTTTTACCTTTTTAGCTGTATTTCATGCATAAAAATTCGTGTAAAAGCAATATAATACTATATATTCCAAAAATTTCCCTTTATATATTAAGGAAAATTTTTGGGAGAAATATATTTTAGAAAAGATTAATTTGTGATCCCCGTTGGTGGGGGTTCCAGGTAATTGTCCTTTTTGCCCATAAAATGCCACTGAAATAAGGCCACTCACATTATATACCATATACATCATTACATTGCATTTACACACACAAACAATTAAAATCTATAAAAATATATTAAAATGTTCATTGGGTTTGAAAGGGCAGAAGATGGTGGAGGTGAGGCCACCCTTCTGAAACATTATTAGAATGCGTTTTCATCGGATTTAAATTTGTCCTCAAAGTTTCAGTTTCTATCACGTTGTCCCACATGAAATGTCGTTTGACACAATTAAACGAGAAGACCGCGTACGAGACAAACCAAACAGAAAATTTATTTGAAATATGCGCCATTGGAGTCTATACTTTGCTGCCAGCGTGATTTCAGAGCACAGAAACCCTGGAGAAAGTTCTAATGACGATAAAATCACGAAAGGCATTGGATATCTCCTCCAGCGAATTGAAGAGTCTGTGGATAATAAACATTTCGAACTGCTTGAAAGATGGTAATCGGTCGAGGAGAGGGACCATGAGTTTGCCATGTGAAAGAGGACGTCATACCCTATGTCCAAGAGGTGTTGTATCGTTTGCTTTGCCTTATGTGGTTTTGCGTTATCGTGAACAGCAATGGACCATAATGATTCACTAAGAAACATTGCATTATACTTTATTGCCGATGCATCTCGTCGATCTCAGTATACAACAATTTCGACTGGAATAATGGACGATATCCTCCATTGTCCACAAAACAGTCAGCATGATCTTATTGGCGTGTAGGAGCGATCAGATCTGTAAGGGTGCACCGACATCGACTTACAGGTAATACTCGTTGATTCAAACTCGGATTGTTCGAAATTCCGTTAGTTCGTAACCGTACTATTTGTACACGCCTGGGATATAGGATTTACATGTCAAAGAATTCGTTCAGTTCGAAATACGGCTACTTCCGAATTCGAAGTGAAAATTTTGTCCAAACTTTGATATGCGTATGTTAACGCGTTCGTTTAGATCGAAGTGCCTCCGTACTATAAGAGAACAATAAACCAAAAACAATAAGGCATTAATAGTTCCAGGTATGTGATAACCCTTTCATTGTAATAATATTCTACATGTGTGCAATAAAATATATTTGTATTAAATATCTTTAAAAAAGGGATTAAAGGCTTAATGTAAATTGTAATGTACAGTAGTGGCCAAAAGTATAGTTACCAAAGGAAGTATGCAGATTTTTCCAGTATTTTTAGGGCAAACCAGATTCTAATCTCTGCATCACATCTACTTTCCATTGAGTCAATTAAGTTGTCTGGAAGAATACAATTATCTAATGATATCAAACAAAGAATGGTAGATATGCGTTTGGAGGACCTTTACGGAAAAAAGACCTTTACGGAAATTGGTAAAATCATTAATGTGGATAAAACTGTTGTCGCGAAAGTGGTGAAGTGTTTTCAAATATGGGACTATTGTTTCTACTAAAAAGTCATGTAGACCACGATAAACAACACTACAATTGGATCGTTTGATAAGGCGTACGAGTGCAGCCAACCCTTATTTGAGTGCTTCACCTATTAAACGTGAAGTAGATAATGGTTTTAACAGAAAAGTATGAATCTTATGACATGGCCAGCCTAATCGCCAGACCTAAACCCCATAGAGAAACTTTGGGATGAAGTTGAGCTCCGTATACGCCAGCATACATATTCGAATCCGGATGAATTGTGATCTACCATTCAAAAAGCATGGTATGAGACTCCCAAATCACTGCTTGACAACTTACTGTAGTTGATTCAATGGAACGTAGATGTGATGCCGTGATCAGAAGCTCTCGTTACGCCACAAAATACTAATATTTTGCCCTAAAAATAGTGGACAAATCTGCATACTTCATTTGATAGCTCTACTTTTGTCACAGCGTAAAATATAGAAAATTCGTTTATTCTTTTATAAATCAGATTAAAAATAAAATTTGTTTGATTCAATTGAGTGTTTTGATTCATTTTTGGGCTCTTTTTAACTATCACTATATTTATTATGTAGTAGGTGGTGAACAAAATTGAGGTCGCATTTTTAAAACATGTGTTAAGAGTAGCTCTACTTTTGGGCCACTACTGTATAATAATAAAAAAATGCCCTTATCCATTGAAACGTTGAATAGAGATATTGCAAGACTCAACACAGATATTTGGTATATTAAAACATGTTTAAAAGAGAACGTTAGATTAAGGACTTTACAATTACCTAGGTATATTTGCAAGTGTATACAGATATTCAAACAATTGAAAATAAGATTAAAAAGTCAGTGATTAGATTTAAAAGATAAAACATTAGAAAATTAATTTAAAGGAAAAAAGGTTAACAAATAATAGTAATGGTTTAGATAGAGCTAGCAATACTGTTGATAGAGATTTTTATGATAAGTTAATTAATAAATTACAGTACCCAAAACTGAATGATAAAGAAGAATGGAAACAAAAATTAATACTCAATCACACCAGTAAAATATTGAATGTTCTAAGAAATTGGACCATTCCTTAGAACATTGTATCTGAAGTACCAAAACAAATTTAGTCATCTATAGAAAATGTAGTAAAAATTATAGATGACAAGCACTAAAAGAAAGTAATGAATAAACTACAATAGACTATAATAGGATATAAAGTACCAAATAAGCGTAGGAAAGAAATCAATAGATTTAAAAGTGACATGAAAAAGTAAGTACATTATTGAGATCACATAATGTAATAACGGACAAATCAAAACAGTTAGTTATTATGACTATAGATCAATATAATACAATGATTAACAATATTGTAAGTGGGAATATTTACAAATTACTGGAAAAAGGGATACAAGAAGAATTAAAAAAAATACACAGTTAAGTTGATAAGAGAACAATTAATAACAAGAGAAAAGAAAATGTGTAAGTATTTTAGGTTGTTGAGTACCAATTATAAAATTAGAGTGAAAACACAATTGACTACAGACCATTAGTGGATATATGTGAATAGATGTTATAATAATATTTTGTAAAATATAAGCTAAGTGAATTAACTATATCGGATATAAGCATAAAAAATACAGATAAGTTACTAAATAAATTGAAATACCATTTATAAGTGATGGGAAATGGTACATTCAAATATGAAAACCTCATATTTGAATGTATCATTTCCCATCACTCATAAATGATATTTTAATTTATTTAGTAACTTACCCAATGGAATCCAGGATAGCTACGATACTTTCACTTTCTTTTTATCGTTTCTTAAAAGTTTGAAAACAGTGGGATTACGTCGGTATACAATACGAAAATTATTAAACCTGGCAGTACATCTATGTATCTTGTTTAAAAATGGGATGTAATTAAGCACTATTCTTTTTATATTTATTCCAAACACATTTTATGTTCTTATCCATTGTTGGTTAAAGTTGTATTTTTTTGTAACTGAGGAAGATCGTTAAAAGCGATTGAATACGTTATTATTTTATTAAATTTTGCTGGAGTGATTAAGGTATACTTTATGTATGAGTAATTTAATTATTAGTGTTAGTAAAGTAGTGAGTAAGTAATTAGTAGCAATCTAGTAGTTAGCAAAGCGGGAACGCGACGACGTAGACTTTTTCGCAATTATTTAGAAAGTTAATTGAGTATTTGCGGATCCAGCAGGCCGAAGAATGCGCTGGATCCAGCTGGATTGCTGGATGAGGGATCCAGCAATTGCAATCCCTAGTTGGGACATTACATTACATTTGCATTTGATTCTTTTGAGAAGTTCATTGAACTTAGTAATTTTCATAGACAAAATAGCGCAGACAGTTCCTTCACAGATGTCTTACAACATCTAGCTTCGGGTGATTTCTCTGATATAGATCTGAACATTCTGACGACAAGAAATCGAGCCTATTTATCCAGAGATGGACTTGATCAGTTTCAAACGGCAGTAGAGCTATATCTAACAAACGAGCAATTTAAACAAAGCAACGAAGACTACTTGCAGTCAACTGGATGCCCTCTTGATTATATAGCATCTGAAAACACTCCAGATATTGCCCTGCCTTCGTTCAAAGATGACTCAGCTCTTGGTCTCTCCAAGTATTTGAATCTCTCAGTTAAAGCTAGAATCATGCCGAGAGTCAACTTATGGATGCAAGGAGATCTCGTCAATGGTTCACTAGGAACTATACGCTACATTATATATGCTCTTAATGCTCGCCCTCCAGCTTTTCCTCTGTTTATTTTAGTGGAATTGGATAGCTATCAAGGACCTTTCATCTATGGTAATCTGTTTCCAATAATCCCCATAAAACGCTCTTCGAACGATGGCAGTATATTGCGATCTCGTAGACAGTTTCCCCTTACCTTAGCATACTCGATGACTATATATAAATCACAGGGATTAACTCTTCCAAAAATCAAAATAGATATAGGAAAAAAGAGATAGCTATCGGTCTTACCTATGTTACATTGAGTCGAGTGAAAAAATAACTGACTCGGTATTTTTAAAGAGTTACAATAAAGATCTCTACGAGTCAATGTGTAAGTCCAAGGCCCATAGTGATAGACAGAATTTCATGAGACGTTGGCATAGCAATTAATTAATGGCTTATTCTGAC
Organism: Centruroides vittatus; assembly: GCF_030686945.1. NCBI lineage: Eukaryota > Metazoa > Arthropoda > Arachnida > Scorpiones > Buthidae > Centruroides > Centruroides vittatus. The sequence goes on along the minus strand of NW_027122405.1, from coordinate 1,438,919 downwards.
CTTATATTTGTACCTTTAAATGATCCAATAGAAATCAAATATATTGTTGAGAAGGAATGATTCTTTGTTCCTTTTTTCCCTCATAATGTAGAAAATAAAGGTGCGAGCAGCTTCGGTCTGACTACACACTGATACAGCAGTACTTAACTAGTTAAATTTAGACTAACATATATGATAACTAATAGGTCAACATAGAGTACTGAGTCTGTATTTGAAAATTTGGAAAACGTATGAGGTTCAGTGAAGTATGAGATGCAATAAACCATAAAGGTATTTGACAGCAACATCTGTGAAACTACACCCCTTCAGCGTATTGCATAATATAATGTCAAGATGTTCACAGTGCATTTGTAAAGTTGTCGACAGCTAAGTGCACGATTTTATAGTTTATAATTTTAACGTTTCGTGTGAGTTTTGTAATAAATTCTTTAGGATAATGTGTGCCTTATAAATGTTGTTTACCTAACTGAAGAGAGTCATTAACATAAGGGGCCGAAATGCGTTTTCGGGATATATACGGCATTAAGAATTTCAGGTGTATAATAATATTGTAATAATATTCTACGTATGTGTAATAAAGTACTGTATATTTGTATTAAATACTACTTGTAGTGTTCAGGGATTTTATCCTCTCGGCAACTGGTGGGTTACTTGGAGGAGTTAAGAGGTACCGGTACAAGAATCGATTATAATGTAAATAAAAGCATTTTAATTAAAAATGATTGTAATTTCTTTGGTTATGCGCGATCTCCAGCAGATGACGTTAAAAATACAAGTATTTTCAATGGAAATCCTGTTCCAAAGATTCTCGAAAACGGAAGCAAACAGAACTAGTTTTTGCGTTAGAATCCTAATTAATTCTATTAACGTATGGTTTAGAATTTTGAAATTCGGGTTTGTTATTTTCTATAAATTTTTAAAATTGGAAAGTCAAAACTTGACCGATCACAATACTTCTCCCAAATTATATTCTATAACAGCTGAGAAAGTAAAACATATGTTAAAAAGAGATAATTTGTTACAAATATAGAATATAAATTATATCAAGGAAAAGCAACTTACCTGTTTACCTTATGATAACAATTAATACACGATAATAATCCCGTGACAAGGGAAAATGCAAATATTGCACTGAGACCAAAGAGAAATACAGCCAATTGGTACATAAAAAAACAGGATCTAGAACAGATAACAAAACAGGAATAACTAACATATTATAGTCATAGGAAATTCACAAGAAATCAAACATGTATATCAATAAAGAATGATGATCTGAAAATAAGGAAATCACGTTCGTATATTCGTATTTTTAATGTTGATTTTAACCAATCTTAAACTTTATTAATAAAAGAGAAAATCTTATTATAGGAGGCATAGTTAAAGGTACAAGCCAATGACAAGCCACAGTCACGCGCGATCACTTTACTCCGACACTACCAGCTTCCCTTTTCAGCCGTAGGTCAACAGTTTGTAGGTCTGTAAGACAGCCTATTCTCGCATCGCTTGACAAAATTTTAACTTGAAATATTTCGGTAATTTGCAAATATGTTACTTTACATTTTTTGCTTATTTCGACAAGTTCTATCTCCCATTTCCAAGAAGAACACTACCCTGTATAAATATATGAAAAATTTCTTTTGAATAAATTCTAATTTCTCGTCATACTCCGAATCGAAATTGGTAGACTGTAATACTGAATGCAAAAATCACTGAATTAAAATGGTAAACTGCGTTTTTGATGCTTTGCGGTTCCATTTTAGATTCGAATTTAATCAAACTACTTGCTTTTGTTTTTTAAAATATTTTCAAAGTGTTTACGAAATGTGAATAACGATAATAACCAAATACCTATATATTTTTTGCCTTCAGTTTGATCAGGAGTTCGGTTTTATCAATATAAAGTCATTCTTTTATTTTCCACAATTTATCTCCGTTTAGAAATACTACCACAAACGAATTTTTGGATTTATCTTTAATCCCCATTTACAACAAGAATTTTTAGTAGCATCTATTTCTTCTGTAAGAGATAATAAAACAACTTCTGTCTGTTTAGGCTTTGAATGAATAACTTCATGTCCCACGGTAATACCATTGTAGGATAAATTATTTTGTTCAGTCCATCTAATGAAAATTTGAACAATCTTTCTGTAAGTTGGCAATAACGGCGTAGATCTGTAATTTTTTGGGTTAAATATCTGAAGTTAAATTCTCTAGGCAGCATTAAACAAAGGTAATTTAATTATGATTACCGGAATATTTTTTAATAAATATTAAATTTGAATTTATAAATATTTAAAATAGAATTTGTTAAATGTTTCATTTAACAAATTCATATTATTTCTATGAAATATATTTAATCGAGATATAGTCTAAACATCTAAAATAAAATTATATTTTGTTTTAGGTTAATAAGTGTAGAATCTTGGTGTAGATCCGAGTTCATTGATCACTCATCTGGTTGCGTCAATGTAGGCAAATTGCTATTAGAATACATATTATTATGTTACAAGTTTGTGCTTTTAATATTTTGATAACAGCCCTATGCAATTTATTTTATGCTTCTAAAGTCATTGTTCTTAGAATGGAGTCTCAAGCCTTACCAGACTGCCAAAAAATTTGTTTGATTCGATGGAGTAGAGCAACACATAGGCGATCTGCCAAGGGGTAGCCTCCCGGAAGGACTTTTTATACAGTTTCAGTTTTTCCACTTGTTACTCTTCTCACAATATTTCGCTTTTGGACTGTATCTATCACTCTTGATCGACCAGGTAATGGTTTTTTTGGCATTGGGCACCTTCTCTTGACATATCTTAAACACATTTTTTACACTGACACTAATATATAAGGCAATTTGTCTGACTGATAACCTCTGTTTAATGAGAGCAATAATATCTGGCTTCTGTTGCACAGAAAGTGGTCTCATGATTAATTTTAGTTGGAAACTCGGTTAACCGTTATCATCAAATTTTTTATAGTACAAAAATACATATTTATATATAAAATGTAGTACAAAACAGCGGTTAACTTCAACATTCCTTCCGCATAACTGCCAGAATTCATATAATTGTTTTCATAAAGTTTCAACAAAGCGTAAGAAAATTTCGCTGATGTTTGTATTTATAATTTTAAGTGAGTTTAATAATTTCATCTGGTTAAACGTATAATAGAAGAAAGTACAGTATTGTGTTCTTATATTGTACTGTAAAGTTTTATTTAAGATTCTGTTTTTTACAATGCAAAATGTAAATTAATAAGTATCACTTTCAACATCAAGCAAAGATAAATATTTTTAATTTGCGAAAAACTTACAAAATTCACGAAAATTCGGAAAACAGAAATTACAGTCTTACAATGAAATGTATAGTTTAATGTCATAATATCTACGCAACATAACTTTGTTTGAGGCCAAAATTGCATAATACTCATTAATGTCAACTATAGATTAACATGAACATTTACCCACTGAGATTGAAACTAATGAGAATTTATTGTACTTTACATATTAATCTGGAAGATTAAAGATAAAGTAAAGTATAAACCTGCTTAGAAGAAAATAAAAAAGTATAGATAGCAGTTTTTCATGTTCTTTAAACAAAAAAGTAACCTTTTGACCTAAATATTAATAACTTAAGGCATAATCCAATGTTTACTGCAATACTTCCCGTTAACGTCGTGACTTAAATGCAAATAAGTTTTCTTTCTCTACATTAAGAGTAAAATCAATAAAATTTCTACCAATACGCTAGAGCAAAATGATCTGAAAATCTTAAAGAAAACGGAAGTATTTCCTAATAATTTTCAAGTTGATAAGCGTAATCTTTGAGTTTTAAACTTTATTATTAAAACAGTGTTTATTTCCTATCTATAGGAAGAATATTTCCACATGTGATCTGAGAGAAAATACATTCGAAATTTATTTCTCATTTTGAGGAATACTGAATGAATATTCATCGGAAACATCGTTCTGGGTCCAAGGTTATTTATTGAGATGGATTAATCCAACGTTATTTTAAATATTATGCTTGTTATATAGGGAAATGCAATTCACACTTCTACAAACTGCCATAAATACAATATTACGTATAATTATATTGCTAAGCATAGTAAGAAAATATCTCAAATAGTTTGTTTGTCCAAATAATTCAGATAAAACCAAGAGAAATTTTCTTTCATTTTGTAACATATTCCTGGAATACAGTGCTTTAAAGTGTAATTAATATTTCTTAATAGTCTACCCCTGTATTGCTAGCTTTAAAAATACCAGTACTGAAACTCTACACAGACATTACCTAATTTTATATTTATCCGGTTTATCTTTTATCGCTTCATTAAATTTCCTAAGGCACATTATTACGATATATTTAGTTAATGCCGTAAGAATACGAGGTCCACAACGTTACTATATACCGGATATAACGTAACTTCGATTCAAAATGGCTACTTTAGATTCTCGTCAAATCAAGTTTCATGATTGTCGGCAAAGCACAGGGAAAAGGACTAATCCTTTTCCGTGTATAATTTACAGATATTTAGCAAATTTTATACTCTCGGTGTGATACTAAAAAGTAATAATTTATCCTTTGGATTTATCCAAAGAACGAATCATTTTTCTATAATTTTTCTATAATTTTTTGCCTAATGTTTGTAAAACAAATTTGATTTATTGATGAATTTATACTTACTCTGGATCGAGCAGTAAGATCGCATTTGATAGAAATTATTCTTATTCCTTTGAGGTTCCGGAAAATGAAAGATAATTTTCGCTATAGTTTCTCATAGATCTATGTAGAAATACGATTCATAAATATATATTAGGTTAGATTATGCTGGAAAAATATATGCACATTTAATAAATCTCAGAAATTCAGATATTTATTTAAATAATATATACCAAGTTTACATATAATAGCAGAAAGTTTTCCATGATGGTCGTTGTAACTGACAAAAGATGGAATGTTGAGAGGTTGACATAATGACGTCGATCAAATTATCCGTTTTAATGCGTAAAAATTGAAATTACTGTAATGTAAAATACAGTAAATAGCGATACGTTATTTTTGAACTGAATAAATAAATAAATAAATCGTGTTGAAACATCACTCTGTTTATCCTTCTGTAGACTGGATGTAGGAATTTTGTGATAATCCATCAAAAATGGCAGTTTTTCAAGCAGACAACGTTAGATTGCCTACTTTCTATATCTAGAGTTTTAAATAGAGGATCAGTTTTTATAGATCGTTCCACTGCGGGCTGCGAGAAGTCAGCTTTATGAACGAGTTTATGGAACTTCGAGATGTCTAATTCATTTTATGTAGCAAAAGTCTAAAAATTAATTAGGTTTAAATTCATTAAATGGTGAATTAACAATGTTTGATAAATATTTTGAGAGGGTAAAGAAGTTGGTTGAATGCTGGAATAATACAAAAGAACTTCAATTTTCGAAGATAAATTATCGTATTTTATATTTCCCAAATATAAAAATTTTATTTATTAATTAATCAATTTATTTTTAGAAAAATTAAATGGGAACTGTACACCTGAAAAATTAAATGGGAATTCATACTACACCTAGATTAATCCATCATTTTTCCATTCCAATGATTTTACCATTGCTTTGATTTGAACTCAAGTAAATTGTTGCACTACTTTTCAGTCTATAAAGAAGTTAATTTTTTATTAATTAAATATCCGAAATCGACATACAACATTTTTGTGCAGAAGATTGGATTGGATTGATAGGATAAGAGAACGCAATACATGGGAGATCTGTGAAGGGAGCGCCTCCTGAGAGGACTTTCCGTAGGAACTGGCCTCTGTTTAGTGTTTAGATGTTAGAAACCCGAAAAACTCCACACGAATAGCCCGTTGGGGAGACACGAAACCTCTAGCAGCTACAAATGTTTAGTGATTTATCCACTCTCAATTAATGGGTCTCTTGTGTAAAGAATAATAATTACAAATTAATTTTGAACTTAATTAAATAAATTTAAAAAATTCTGGAGAAAAGAGTGACTAAGAATACGGTTTAAACTTTCGTATCGCAGGTTATAGGTAGGAAAAGTTAATTATTTATTATATGTTTTGATTAAAAAATTTAGGATAAAGTGTGCCTAACGATTTGGATTTTGTCTACATTATATATATATATGAGTAATTTGTAAATGTGTAATTGCTTAGATTATGTTCATACCACAATAAATGAGGTCTTCTACTATTTTTCTCGAAATCAATTACTGTTACATTAATTGAGAAAAAAAAACTAGCTTTCTATTTGATATAGAAATTAGGGGAATTTTTAATCATTGAAAAATAAAACTATACAAGGACTTTAGGATCACCCTATTTTTATCGCATTTATTTTCTGTAGCATTGACATGGATATTTCTTAAGTAAAAAAGTCATCACTTATAATACTTTGTGAAGGTTTCTAACAAATTATATTAGGTCATCAGATTACAATTTCTTTTTAAAATACCGGTCGATACAAGTTTTTAAATCACATGCATGATAAATCAAAGATCGCTCGAGTTGACAAGTTATATTTATTCGGTTAAAGAAAAAAACTACGAAAAGTGTTCCTATAACAACATTTTCCTATAACAACATTAACAACAGTTTCCTATATCAACAATATTTGGGTGATATATAAATTACTTTTATTATTTTACTTTTAGCTAAATAAAGTTTTTAAAATGTATATAATTGTGTGAAGCTTCGGAAGTGGGCCTACTATTTGTGCAAATAAGAAAATTTTTTTTTGTTTTGTAATTTTTGTATAGAAGCAAATTATAATAATTGTTGTTATTATAAATTAACGTTGTAAAAAGAAACCGTCAGACAAGAAAAAAAATAGTTAAACGAAAAGTGAATATTACATGTCCATAAAAGGACATGTCTGTAGAAATTTCTGAGAAAGTTATTCTTCTCAGGTTGAAACAATAGATGAATTTGAGTACTTAGATCGAACATCTTCGGTAGGAATCGAATTGTCAGTCGATGTTGACTCATCCGACGACCGGGGTTCCGATCTCGTTACAATGCGTAACGAGGGGGGGGACCAATTAGAGAGCGGAGGCAAATCGACATCGACCTATCGGAATGTTCGATCTGGGACTCAAAAGAAAGTTATAAAAACCCTGAGAAAAAGGGATGTGACGTTCTCGGTTATTAGTCCTCTCGGTTCTTGGCTCTTAGAGCTTTGTCTCGCGATTGTACGACGGGATTTTTCCCGTGATCTTCGGCAGTTGGATTACATCTCTTTTGGAAGGTCACCCACTCCCTTGGATTTGTCACCTGTAATTTGAATCGTCCCTGCTTCCGGAACTCTCCCTCGAGAAACTGAACAGTGCGCCCCGAGGCCATCATACTCCTGCGAAACATCGGAAGACTTTTCTTCTGGACTTTCGATTCCGAGAGAAGGCCAAGAAGACTCGAACGCCGCCGCTGATAAAAGTGTATCGTAGTTGTAAGCACCTTTTGTTATATAAACGGGTTACGAATGAAAACCTGTCTCTTGAGAGTTTCTTTCACTCCCACACGTGGATCGTGACCGCGCGACATTCTGACTAACGCAGTCGTTCGGCAAACCTCACACTGGTGTCAGAAAGCGGGATCATTTTGATTATTTTTGCAACAATTGCAAACAATTTCAGTCCCACAATAATTGTTGAGGCAGCCGAGAGAAAAGTGGGAAAGAACCATGGAAACAGAGACAGGTTTTCCAGCGCCGACTCGCGACCTAGGAGGCGGCTCAATTAGCGCCCTTTCAGCCTTTAGTGGGATGATACCTACCTACTCGGGAGACGCGGGGCGCGTAACAGATTTTTTCGATACGTTAGGGGAAGTCGCAGGATTAGCAGGTTGGACCCCTAGACAATGTTTAAGCATTGCTAAGTGTAAACTAACAGGGATAGCGAGAGATTTTGCGTGGCGCGACCTCCAAATGAAGGAAGTAACGGAGTACGCAAGCTTTAAACGCTTAATGATAAGTAGATTTGACCGAGAACCATATTCTATTAGGGTACAGAAATTCCACGCGTGTACGCAACGCAAAGATGAAAGAGTTCAAGAATTCGCCGTTAGGTTACAAACGTTAGTTAGCGCGATAATTGTAGATCGAACCGGGTCAAACGAGCAAGAAAATGCCATTATCAAACGGTGTCAGCAGCAAGAATTGGACGAGAAGCTCCGCATTCAATTCTTGCACGGCTTAAATGAAAAAATGAAACGTAACGTAATGACCCATGACCCAGCTACATTTTCGGAAGCGTTAAAAATAGCGATAAGAGAGGAAACAATAGAGCAATTGACTAACAAACAGCGGAATTATATAGGAAACGTAGAGGAGTCTGCAGAGAATTCCCCAACGAAAGCCGACGAGACAAAACCCCATAAGGAAGATGCATTAGAAGCGAAAATAAGTCAAATCGCTAAACAGATAGAAACGTTAGGAAAGAGATTAGACAATCGGTCCTCGACAACGCAAACAACTAGTACGCGAGCAGGAGAATCCAAACAAAATAGACGAATGCCATCACCCGCGTTACGAGGGAGACAGGAAGTAGGTAACCCCAGTACCCATTCGAGCTCTCAACGCCGATTCGCGCAGCCGCAGCGCTTACAACAACCGCGTTTTCCTACAAATAACCGATCGTCATTAAATTATTCTGCCCAGATTCCTTCTAGACGATACTCCGGATATAATTCATTTCCTTGTAGGCCGAATTTCGAATGGAGACCAACAAATTATCGGCGATCTACTTCAAATTGGTTAGACAGTAGAATTTATGCGTCGCCCCCACTACCCGATTGGTATGGAGAAGATACCTTCCCTCCGCCCAATCGAGGGGAGTGGAGAGGAAACCCTAACACTCCAGAATGGCAGGTTCCTGTTATAAATAATCCGTTTTCGCCGCGATATCGGGAACAAATGCCAGTCTATCGAGAACAGTATAGACAGATAGGACCTAGGAATGATCAGAACTCTGAATATTTGCCTTTTAACCCGACGCGTTACGCGCAAGGCTGGTTCGTAAACAACCCTAATGCCCAGCGGGCCTTAGATAACGCGACCTTTCCTAAATACTTAGCGCTGCCCAGTCCGGAGGAAAGCCTTCGGCAAACAAATAATGTATCACAGGAGTTAAATAAAGATAGTGTAAGGTTTAATCGAGACGGAAGTAGAATAACTTCGGTGAAAGCAAAAGAACAGCGTCGAGATTTAGAGCAAATAGTAGATTATCCGCGCGAAGCTACTCGTTTATCGGGTGTCGGAGAATCTAAATTTATAAATGAAGATTTACCCCCTTGCACTTTAGTTTGTGAAATCGAAAATAAAAGAGCGAAATTAACAATAGACACAGGCGCGGCAGTTTCTTTGATATCAAAAGATTTCTTTTCGAACTTACGCGAGTTAAAGAAAGCTGAAACCAGAGAGGTAGAGTTACTTAGTGTCACAGGACACACAATAGAGACGCTCGGAAAATTCGATTTAGCATTTAGAATCGGGCAATTGAATTTTAGACACGATTGTTATGTAGTGGACTCCAAAATAACAGAACCTAATGACGGGATCCTAGGTAGAGACGTGATTGAGAAATACGACCTTACGATTTCGATAAAAAACGCGAAGCTTATTTTCCCTAGCGGTAACGAAGTTACATTCTGGGGATTAGCGAACCTTCATAATAATGTTAATAACCCACGTAACATGAGTAAGAATGACAGCGAGTTTGCAATGGTAGAAAGACAAAAGAACGGGAAGGATAGTCTATGTCAAGGAGATTTGAGGGATTTAACCCGAACAAACGATTTTAGAGAGGGTAGCAAAGTGAGTAAAAGAAAAAAACGAAAAGAAAACAAAAAAAATTTAGAGCGAAGAGTTGTAGAAAAGAGCAGTCAAAAGGAAAATGACCAGAGAGTGGTGGTAGCAAAGAACGACTCCACCATTCCCCCTCGGTCAGAAGTCGTTATAGAAGGGAGAGTATGTGGCAAGCACGTTAATAGACAGATAGGTGTAGTTGAACCATGTCCACTTGAAAGGGAGGATCTGATAGTCGCTAACGTGTTAGTGAAGGTCCCCAAAAACGGAACTGTTCCCATAAGGATAATGAATGTAAGCACGCAGCCCCTAAAGCTAAAACGAGGAAGTAAAGTAGGCGCGTACTTTCAAGCGGAAGAAGAATCAAAAGAGGAGGCGAAACAAGATAGGATATCTCGGGTGGAAGAGAATCCCATGACCAGAGCCCAATTTGCTAGTTTATTTGATTTGAAGGAAGTAGGTAAGGACAAATTAACCCCTTTAATCGATTTATTATACAAATATCAGCAAGTATTTGCAAAGCACGACTTTGACTTAGGATATTGCGATTTAATTCAACATACAATAGAAACAGGAAACAGCGCACCAATATATCGTGCTCCTTATCGCATTCCGTATGCTCAGCGGGAATTAATGGATAATCTAGTAAGCGAAATGGTGAACAGCGGGGTAGTCGAACCGTCCAGCTCCCCGTGGTCGGCACCAGCTCTTTTGGTAAAGAAACGTGATGGAAATTGGAGATTTGTGGTGGACTTTAGGCAATTAAATAAAGTAACAAAAATAGATCCTTACCCTTTGCCCCTCATCCAGGAGTCATTAAGCTTACTTGGGAAGGCAAAGTATTTTTCCACAATGGACACTTTAAGTGGGTATTGGCAGCTACCCCTGAATCCCGACACGAAGGAAAAGACCGGATTCAGTACCACATCAGGACATTACCAATTTAACCGGATGGCTATGGGACTTTGTAATGCAGCTGCAACCTTTCAACGGCTTGCAGATCTGATATTAACGGGTCTAAAACACAAAATTTGCTTAGTCTATATGGACGATATCATGGTGTTTAGTTCTGACGTTGACTCGCATCTAGAACGCTTAGAACTCGTCTTTCAACGTCTAGCAAGTGCTGGAATAAAACTAAAGCCAAAAAAGTGCAGTTTTATGAAGCGACAGATAAAATTTTTAGGGCACGAAATCTCGGAAGAAGGGATTCGACCCGACCCCTCGAAGATCGAATGCGTGAAAAACTTCCCTCGACCAAGCAATGAGCGTGAGGTGAGGGCCTTTTTAGGATTAACGGGATACTATAGGAGGCACATTTTTCAGTATGCAAGAATATCTAAGCCTTTGTCAGACCTGCTAAAGGCAGATAACAAATTTCACTGGACCGAAGAACACGAAGAGGTGTTTGAAAGGCTTAAGGAAATTTTGGTGTCTGCTCCCCTTTTGCGATCACCAGATTTTGGTAGTCCTTTTATTTTGGCAACCGACGCATCGAACACTGCAATTGGAGCCGTATTATCGCAGGAAGACGAGCGGGGTGAACTCCCCGTAGCCTATGCTAGTCGGTTACTCAAGGAAGCCGAAAGAAACTATAGTACAACAGAAAAAGAGTGTCTAGCAGTTATATGGGCAATAAAATATTTTAGACCTTATCTCTATGGTAGAAAATTTAAAATCATAACTGACCACAGACCGCTTAGATGGCTAATCAACGTCAAAGACGAAAGTTCAAGGCTGAGTCGTTGGAATTTAGCATTACAAGAGTACCAGTTTGAGATCATACACCGTCCAGGAAAAGCACACGCTAATGCGGACGCATTAAGTCGAGTACCTATAGCTCCAATAATTGAGATGCACCCAATATATAGTAAGGCTCAGATTCGGGAACAACAATCGGAGGACCCTTTTTGTAAGGAAATCAGACGACGCCTAACAGAAAACCTATCCCCGCAGGAACAGGGTCTGAACACAGATGGTAACGAGTTTTATTTAGACGCAGATCAAACCTTATATCATAGAAAGACAAACCCGGAAAGAAACGAAACTTGGGACAGATTAGTCATCCCTAAAACTTTGGTCGAATACGTTTTGAAGTTGTTCCACGATATTCCAAGTTCGGGACACTTAGGCGCGAAGAAGCTGAGAAAAAAATTACAGACGCAGTTTTATTGGCCCGAAATGAACAAAGACATCATACATTATTGCCAGACGTGTCAGGAATGTAGTTTGCGACGACGTCCTCTACACGGACATCAAGCTCCCTTACAAACATTCCCTAAAATCACAAAGGTATTTGAGAGAACAGCTTTAGACATACAAGGTCCTTTTCCTACCTCTAATAATGGCAACAAGTATCTCTTAGTTTTTGTAGATCACTTTTCTAGATGGGCAGAAGCAGTGCCATTACCAGACGTTACTGCTAAAACCGTCGCCAAAGCGTTCGTTACACAAGTGATCTTACGACATTCAGTCCCCAAACAATTATTGACTGATAGAGGTGCAAATTTTACTTCGAAAATGATGCGAGAAGTTTGTGATCTCTTGCACATAGAAAGACTTCTCACCACTGCATACCACCCACAATGCAACGGCATGGTGGAACGCTTAAACAAAACCTTAATAGATATACTAACGCATTATGTAGATAAAGACCAGCGCAATTGGGATGAAATGGTTCCTTACGCCCTATTCGCGTACAACACCACCGTTCATTCCAGTACCAACGAGACGCCATATTATTTAGTGTACGGAAGAGACCCAATTTATCCATTTGATGTCGTAACTGAACCCAACCGACCGAGTTACGATATTAGCGAAAATTATGCAAGCGAACTGAGGGCGAGACTAGCGATAGCACACAAGCTGGCCCAAGAACATGCAGAAAAAGCCGCACTGGATAGAAATGCGTATCAACAGCGAAGGAATAAGCCCTACAAATTTTCTATAGGCGACAGAGTTTTCGTAACGGAAGTAACGGTTCCATCGGGATTAAAGCGAAAACTAGCTCCAAGATGGCAAGGACCCTATAGGATAGTAGCGGAGACAAGTCCGGTCGACTTTATCGTCCAGCATGTGCATAACGGGAAAAGGATGCACACTCACGCTAACCGGATGAAGCCCGCTTTGGCGCGTATGGAGTTCGGATCTTTTGCGACGGACGAAACTAAGTCCGAAGCAAAGGCTACCGAGTCATCCGCCTCGGAGCATCAGTCGCCTATATCTGGAGACCCTTGGGATGAATTTATTTTAGAATCAATTCAATCGGACCAACCAGACACAACGGAAACGCTGGTAGGCAACCAACAGACATCCACAGCACAACCTTCACATAATTATGCCCTTAGAAGTCGGGGGTCTGTGCAAGAATATCCATGGGTTCTTCCGACCTCGTCAAAAATCACACTACCGATTGGCGCGATGGGAACAGACGAGGAAGTAACAAGGGTCTTACCACAGCGCCAGGGTCATGAGTGTTTGCCGCCTCCTACCCCGTAGGATTATTTAAAGATTGTAAATGGTAGCCCCTTTTGTCTAGTAAAAAGGGACTATCATAAAGAAAATATGAGGAGTCAAAAGCCATTCGAAAAAGTTACGTTTGTAAAAAGAATAGAGAGGAATTTTATTCTCTAATATTATGTATTAGAAAGCTTGAATAATGTTCCTTTTCTTTATAGATCATGAAGGGAAAACCCGTTTCATTAAATCTTTTTGCCTTGATTTTGTATGCTGCGCATGAATCCGCCACCTTTGTGCCACCTTTGACGAAGGGGATCATTTTCCTGTCGCAGGGCAATTTTCTAATGACGACGAGCCAATGGACGATAGCTATAGAAATAACGTTTGAAGAGTACGACAGCTATCTTAGCGACTTACGTCATCACTTAACCTCTTTGACCCCTGTCGTAAAGGAAGCAGTTCGTAGAAAAGATGATCCCATGAAGCCTTTGTGGACACTAGCGGCCGCTGAGCTGGATAATATAAACAGAGAACTGGACGAATCTGAAAGGGAATATAACGATCTGAAATCCACTGTGACCATCAGAGATGACTCGAGAAAGAAACGTGGGTTAATCGATGTCGGAGGAAAAATATTAAAATTCTTGTTCGGGACAGCCACGTCCGACGAAGTAGAGGCGACCAACAGCAAGATAGATAATATAAAAGTAGGTCAGAAGAAAATGGTTCACATTTTGGAAGCCCAGGCTACAGTGTTGAACCAAACGTTAGAAGCGGTCAAGGGCAACAGGAGATACATCGATATGTTAATAAGACGTCTTGAATATTTAGACAAAGAATTACAAACGTTCAGTTATACCTTTGTTGTGGGTACCGCACTTCGTTACGCGGAAAATGCGGTTGCCGAATTCCGAACAGGCGTCGCTAATATAAGACAAGCCATCGAATTGCTAGAACGTGATTGGCTAAGCTCCTACTTCTTGCCGAAGTCCCAATTGCTAGATATGTTAGCAGATGTGAATAAGCAATTACCCAACGGTATCTCTTTAATAGAACCTTTGAATGAGGATAACGTTTTTAAATATTATCAATGGATAACTACTACCACCATTGCACTACCACACAAATTACGAATATTCGCAAAGTTCCCGTTGATCACACCAGAAGGGTACTTCGACTTATACGAAATAGTGAAGTTTCCCGCTTATTTTCCGCATACGAAGGTGTTTGCGTACTATCAAGTGGAGTATCCATACCTCGCTTTATCTAGAGATAGGCAGTTGTATATGTTATTGGAAACGCATGACCTCCAAAAGTGCAGGAGCGGATTAACAGCTATTTGCTCACCTGAGGTGGCAGTATGGAAATTGCCCTATCAGTCTTGCGAATACGCCTTGTTTATGGCCGATGAACCGATGGTCAATAAACTGTGTAAGAGAAGGATCGTGAAGTATCCAAAACCCCTGTTTCGACGAATTGATGAGGAAGGAACTTGGATTTATTCAACTCCTTCACCCATGAACCTGATCACGGAGTGTAATCAACTTACCAGCCTAAAGCGACCGCGAGTAGCTATGATCAAGTTAAACAATACTGGCATCTTCAAATTACCGATGAATTGTGTCGGACACATGCCCAGTGTGCGTCTAACATCACACTTTCAAGCTGGAACAACTTATAAGATGGTGATCTCGGATTGCAATGTAGTACCGGCTATTACAGATATTCTTAACCAAACAGAAACAGAGCTCCTTCAGAAATATTTAAAAAACACAACCTTGAATATTCAAAAAAAAAAGAAGCAGGAGATTGGTCCTTGGAGTTGTTAGGACGGGAATTAAGAGATATTAATAGAGATATAGAGTCGGTAAAGTCCGATGTTTATACAGATAAACACATAAACCCCAGTCATATACCGACCGTTTGGAATCTAGTCTCTATCGTTCTAGTGATTTTTATGGTCATAGTATTTCTAGTAGTTAGAACAAGTAAACATGGGTGTGGTAAAAGAGGAAAGAGAAGTGGAAGAACACTCCCGTTACCTAGGGTCAGACATGCAGGAGAGGTGAACCCTATGGAAATGATCGAATTAATGCCGATAGCAGTTAAACCAAATTCTCAGGCTGCAATCCTAGAGGCGAGGGAAACATTAGTAACTCTACCCTTGCGTGAGGATTACCGAACACCGCCCGTAGAGGTGGAAACCCTCCCTTCACAAGGAAGACGAATGTAACGGGATGCAAGGAAAATACCAATATCTCCTCGCCGATCGTTATGGGAAAAGAACAATATGTATCTATACAAGTAGAATAGCACCGAAAAATAAAATCTATATTATTCCTTTATATTGTATTAATCGAATTCTCCTTTTGTTTAGAAGCCCTTAAACATGGATGATCGACAGAGCTCGGTGTCTCGACTTTCGGATTCTAGCCAGGAAGTATCAAGCAAGCCTCCACCAGACCCGGCCATGATAGCGCTCTTCGAATGCCCAGTGTGCTATAACTACATGTCACCTCCGATATACCGATGTAGAATAGGCCATGTGCTATGTTCTTACTGTAAAGTCCGAGTCGACCACTGTCCCACCTGTAGGGGTGAAATGGGGAACGAGAGGAATCTCATGTTAGAAAAAATGGCGGAATTGATGGCTCTTCCCTGTAAATATAGGGATAATGGATGCTCGGAATTGAAAGTACTTTCCGAAAGGAAAGGACACGAGAAAAATTGTCCTTTTAAGACATGCCAATGTCCTTCCCTAGACCCAACCTGCCAATGGGAAGGCACCTACCAACAGACACATCTCCATCTGTCAGAACACCATCCGACTATACTGTGCCTAGACAGTCATGTAGTACACCTAGCCGTGACTGGATTGGACCTAGTTTCACCTCTAATTTGGACCACTCGTCTGAAATGCCATCGACAACATTTTCTGGTTCAAATCATCAAATCTCAAACAGAAAATGATTTCTTCTATTTGTATATCATAGTCCGAATCTTGGCTAATAAAAGAGAGGCCGCTCGATTCCTGGGGAGGGTTGAGGTCAAAGGAAGAGGGAGATTGATAAGCTGGAAATCCGTTCCTCGGAGCGTAACCAGCGAAGCTCAGGGGATTATGCGGAACGGTGATTGTTTGACCCTAACCTCGAAAGTGGCAGAAAGAATGCTAGAGCAACAGGCTCTGGGGGTAAGTGTAATTGTAGACAGGCGGGACTTCCACGAAGATAAGACAGATTAAACAACAAGCTCTATTCTCCGTCGACTGACTTTCCTCCTTTATTTTCTGATAACGAGGCTCAAAATACCTTCTAACTATCATTGCTGAAGCTTTTCCCTTTTATTTAACTGCCAGTAAAAAAATCAAATTAAAGTCTGACACTTTATTGTCTTCTTATGTACAGTGTGATGGCGGAGGGCATAAGCAACGAAAACCTCTATGCAGCCCTGCAAGGTATATGGGACGAGAGCGAGGATGAGGAATGGGAACCCCCGGAATCTCCTCCTTCGTCCCCGGATCTTGAAAGACCAGCACCGAGACACAGAATGAACGAGGAAGCAGTGCGACAAGCGTTGACACGAGTAAAGAGGAAGGTGGAATCTCCACACCCAGAGCTGCTGTTTTACCCCTAGGGGCCGAACTTTCTATAGAGTTACGAGCGGAAGTAGAAATAGTCAATAGGGAAGTGGTGAAAGGAAGTAACGAAAGGGCGGCTAGAAAAACGCCACAACTGAAAAACCAATCCAAAAAGAGTCCCAAAGAAGAAGATAGGCCTCATCGATCGCAACAACCGCCCCCTTTTCGGCAATCTCCTCAAACAAGAGGGCGAGCTGAAAGGTGGCGTACCCCTGGGGCGCCGAATCGCCTAGTGATGGGGTTCCTGCCACCGCCGCAAACGCTCGAAGCGCAGGGGAGGGCTCGAGGATGGAGGCGAAGGGAAACACCAAACCGCCCGGGTCCTTCATCCCCCTAAACCAAGATCGATCATTAGGAAAAATCAGTGCTTTGCAAGACCACCCGAGAGTCTCCACACGACTCAATAGCCGGGATGAAACGAATGTGTCCGCTTTGGGGAAAGGTGTGTTCCAAAAAAAAAAAAAAAAAAAAGGGGGGTTTATATAAATAGAAATGTATAAGCTATAATTGTCGTTTTGTGACATTCATATGTGTATACATGTAAACCTAAATATGTATTTTATTTTTCCATATTAGATAGATATCTATGAAAATCGAAAAAAAAGGGGTATCATGCTAGAATAAAAGAACTTTGTGCAAAAAGAAATAAATGTGTAAATTGACTCCTCAGCTTATTGTAAACGCGATCGCGATAAACAAAAAAAAAAAAAAATGAAGAACTTAAATCGTAATCGAGCCAGCGTGTAAAGTAACCGGAGAAAGAACTGACAGCGTACGACGCTTTCAGGTAAAATGTCGCTACTCCACAGCGACATTTTAAAAATGGCGGAGAGCCCTGTGAAGCTTCGGAAGTGGGCCTACTATTTGTGCAAATAAGAAAATTTTCTTTTTGTAATTTTTGTATAGAAGCAAATAATAATAATTGTTGTTATTATAAATTAACGTTGTAAAAAGAAACCGTCAGACAAGAAAAAAATAGTTAAACGAAAAGTGAATATTACATGTCCATAAAAGGACACGTCTGTAGAAATTTCTGAGAAAGTCATTCTTCTCAGGTTGAAACAATCGATGAATTTGAGTACTTAGATCGAACATCTTCGGTAGGAATCGAATTGTCAGTCGATGTTGACTCATCCGACGACCGGGGTTCCGATCTCGTTACGATGCGTAACGAGGGGGGGACCAATTAGAGAGCGGAGGCAAATCGACATCGACCTATCGGAATGTTCGATCTGGGACTCAAAAGAAAGTTATAAAAACCCTGAGAAAAAGGGATGTGACGTTCTCGGTTATTAGTCCTCTCGGTTCTTGGCTCTTAGAGCTTTGTCTCGCGATTGTACGACGGGATTTTTCCCGTGATCTTCGGCAGTTGGATTACATCTCTTTTGGAAGGTCACCCACTCCCTTGGATTTGTCACCTGTAATTTGAATCGTCCCTGCTTCCGGAACTCTCCCTCGAGAAACTGAACAGTGCGCCCCGAGGCCATCATACTCCTGCGAAACATCGGAAGACTTTTCTTCTGGACTTTCGATTCCGAGAGAAGGCCAAGAAGACTCGAACGCCGCCGCTGATAAAAGTGTATCGTAGTTGTAAGCACCTTTTGTTATATAAACGGGTTACGAATGAAAACCTGTCTCTTGAGAGTTTCTTTCACTCCCACACGTGGATCGTGACCGCGCGACATTCTGACTAACGCAGTCGTTCGGCAAACCTCACAATTGTAATAACTTCTGTAAGATTAAATAAAATAATTGAATTAATAAATAATTTCAAGGAATTATCAAGAATTTATTTTATTAGTACCAAACCATAAATATTTCAATTGCTATTACGTTATATTAATTAGTATTTGTTTCGAATTATTCATTTTTTTAACGCATGCTTGAGGAAGTTAGAAAACGTGGTTGACAAAGAACTCGTTAAATCGACATTATAAAACAGGACACTGGATTAGCACCTCGAAGTTTTAAAAGAAGCTGTTATCAGGGGTCAGCCGTAGATGTGCATCTATTGTAATTAAACTAAAAAATGAAGAGAACTTTGCAATAAATCTGTAAAAGAAGGACTCGACCGAACAGTTAGAGTAGGTTAGATTAAAATTCTATAAGTTATAATTGTTCATGCTCTCTGGCAATTGAGTTATAATTTTCTAAATGTTTTATTATACTACATATATAAATAAGAGGAAACTAGATTTTATATTATTAATATAGGCCTATATAGTAGTTGTAATACCATTTTGATAAGTACGAATCTTTCTACGTATGTAAGTAAGAAAAAACAATTATTTAAGAACAATAAAAATAGTTAATAACTTAAATTAGAACACCGAGAAAATTGAAAACTTTAATTGTTGATTCATTGATATTAAGATAAACATTTTAACACGTAATGTTAAATATCGAATGTTTAAATTTAGTAATCAACAAATAAAGATTTCCTTGAGCGAGAAATAATAAAAATTCTGTTAAACGTATTGCAAACAGAGCAATTAAGAATTTTGGT
Organism: Centruroides vittatus; assembly: GCF_030686945.1. Lineage (NCBI taxonomy): Eukaryota > Metazoa > Arthropoda > Arachnida > Scorpiones > Buthidae > Centruroides > Centruroides vittatus. The sequence continues at coordinate 1,419,497 of NW_027122405.1, read as the reverse complement.
AAATGGATTTACCTGTTTAAATAGAAATCAATTTTTTATTCAAATTCAACATATGAAATATATGTCTCATTTATTCAACCAGTTCTTAATGTGAACCGAATTTTCTTACTGTAAAACAGGCATGTCAAACACGCGGCCCGCCAATACATAGGTTGCGGTCCGCCGAGACTTTTTAAAAATTTTTAAATATGAAGCTTTCACGCTTGAAGTTCGAACTTTTTGGTTGACGCTGGCGTCGCGTGTGATTGCGTGTTCGCTTGGGACGCTGCGCGCTTGCGCGAGGCGTCAAATGAAAAGTGGCGGCCGAAGCGGAACAGAGATAAAAACACAAGACGATTAGAAACATGATAGAACGCGGAGCGATCTAATCCGACACACAACACATGTTTGTGTTGCCATCAGCCATACTGATATTCGTATATTTGTACATATTTTAATATATTATGTTAGGCTTAGGAATCTGTTTTTGTTCTTTGTTCTAAAGCCGGATGCACACACGCGGCGCGGCAAGGAAAAGCGGCAGAATGATGTCACTTTTTCTCGCCGCAGAAGTCATTTTTTGCCACTTTTCTCGTGCCGCAAAAGTTGGTCGAATTTTAACTTTTGCGGCGAACGCCGCCAAGACGCGTTTCTATCAGCCAATAACAGTTCATCTGATAGTCACGTGAGAAAATACAATCACGTGGTGTTTTAATGGCGGAAAGTTCGACATGGTCAGAGTCGGTAGATTAACTGGTCTTTCGACTCATAGTTCAAACTTAGCTAGAGCCAATTTTTGCCGCTAGTTGGCGCCACTGTTGGCAGAAGAGCCTTGTTCTTGCTTTGGATATACAGAACTCAGTGATTTCGACCTATAATAATTGTTTTTTTTAGCTACATAAAAATGCCAACGTGCTTTGTGCCAGGATGCAAGGCAGGATATAAGTCATCGAACGAGAAGAGACATTTCTTCCGTGTTCCTAGCGATAAGATTGAGAAGTGGATGCGATGCATTCCACGAGACGACAAGAAGCTAACAAGTAAATGTTATGTTTGTGACGTACATTTTGCGAGTAGATTTATTTTAAAAACCTACTCCCATGTTATAAATGGAGAGAAAGTAGAAATTCCACGAGATCGCTGGGCATTAACGTCAGATGCATATCCATCAAACTTCCCTAATTGTCCTAAGTACATTAGTAAGTCTGTACCTCAAAAACGATCAACGCGATGTCTCACAAGAAATGAAGAACCATCTACGAAGAGATACCGAAAAGTCAATACCAAAGGTAAATATTTATATGTTTTTTATGTAATCTTAATCCTTAGTGAGCCATGTAACTTTTTGCCCTTGCCTGAGTTGCAGTGGGTCTCTCGGACCCTGTGTTTTAATATAAATTTTTCGATTGGAAGCTTAAGACATCTAGTCTAAGTAAAATCAAATAAAAAAAACGTTCTAATCTCATGTTGATCGGGCCGAAAAGTTGGAAAAATATAAATTTTTTCAGTATTTTTAAGGAACATTTTATATTTAAAAAATGCTAACTAAAGATTGAGCTGGGTTTGTGAGACCCACTGTGATTCACTGAGGGCTATCTCTCTGTGGCCTAACTTTTCTTATAAATACTTTAAGATTAATTGTCTGATTTTTTTTATATTTTTTTATCAATCATTAGATTTGCATGATACACACTCTCAAGTAACAACTGTAGAAAATGAAATAGAAGAACCCTCCACATCTGAAGCAGCAACTACACAGCATCCTGAGCTGTTATATGTCAATAAAATCTCTGCTTTGCAGTCTGAATTGTTAAAAGTCAAAGAGGATTTGTATCGGTGCAGAAAGCAAAAGATGATCTATAAGAAGAAACTGAAAACTCTTCAAACAGAAAATCTCAAGCTTCATCAAGAAAATGCTGAACTTAAAATAAAACAGTTGTCAGCTGATAAACTTGATTCCTTACCACCGAGACAGAAACTTGTAATAGAGCACATGCTGAAAGCATGCCATATAAAAAGCAAAAAGGGTATGAGATATGACATTAATTGGTTACTTGACTGTTTGCTTTTAAAAATTAGGTCACCATCTGTCTATGAATTTTTGAGAAATAATGATTACTTGCCTTTACCTTGTCAGTCTACACTGCATCAATATATCAGAGGCATTAATGCCAAATTTGGATTTGATGAAGATCTTTTTGTTATTTTAAAGTCAAAATTGGAGACTATTCCACAAACAGAATGCCAGGGAGTTTTAATTTTTGATGAAATTACACTTCAAAAACATATAGAACTTTCAAAAGCTACTGGTGAAATGATTGGACTTGTTGATTGTGGTGATAATTCTGTGTTGCCACAGAGTGAATTTACAGCAGGTGATCATGGCCTAGTGTTTATGTTCAGACCTCACTTTGCTAGTTGGGTACAATGTATTGGCACATTCTGTTCAAAAAGCTCTGTCCCAGGTTCTACTGTTGCAAAACTTATTTTGCAAGCAATTATTCATTTAGAGCAGTGTGGTATAATAGTCAATGCAATAGTTTGTGATGGTGCCAGCACAAACAAAGCAGCTTTAAAAGCTTTAGGAATTTGTGCAGACACAAATAATGTACAATGCTCATTTACAAATCCTGCTGCAGATAGACAAGTACTGGCAATTATTGATGTACCACATATTTTAAAATGTATGCGAAACAATCTTTTGAAAAGTAGATACTTTCAGGTAAAACTAAGAAAATAAAGTGTTTTCACCTAATTTATAATATAAGCCATTGCATTATTCTTCATTTTTACTTTTAGTTTCCTGAAGGAAGGGTTGAATTACAGCATTTTAAAGCAGTTGTTGATGAAGATTCCAAATTACCAAAGGGATTAAAGGCATGTCCCAAAGTAACTGAAATACATGTTAATCCGAATAACTTCCAGAGAATGAGTGTATTGCTGGCAGCTCAAGTAACACTTTTTTTTTTTTACTTATATAATCTGATTTGATAAGAATACTTTTATTTATCTCATTTCTTTATAGATATTTAGTAATACTTTTGCTGATGCTATGCTGTTTTATAAACAGCGTGAGGTTGCTAGCCTAAAGAATGCAGATGTTACAATAAGTTTCATACGTCGCATCAATGCTCTTTTTGATGCTTTAAATCGCAGATTGCCACAGGATGGAATCAGACATGATTCAAATGATCTCAAGGTAATAGTAATGATTCACTAGGAAAAACTATAAATGTTTTAATAAACAACTTTTTTAAAATAGGTTATTGAAGAATCTCTAGAATGGTTAAATAGATGGGAAACATTCAGATTACAGATTGAAAGCAGTGATCAAAAGGGATTTTTGAGCCACCAGACAGCAGAAAATCTACGCTTGACGCTAACTAGTATCTCAGCACTCATTAAACAATTGCTTCCAAACTCATATTATATCTTGACAGCTCACTTTAATCAGGACCCATTAGAGGTAAAACTGACTTAGTGTAATGATTATATAATCTTGTATTAAACTCTTAACTTATGTTTTCTTTTCAATTAGCGTTTCTTTGGAATGATAAGACAAGGAAGTGGAAGCAATTCTCATCCCACAACAGTACAGTTCTTATACCTGTATAGACTGATGACTGTGTACAGTTTGGTTCGTCCTCCCAAACGAGCATCAGTTCAAACTGATCCTGGATCTTCCCTTGTTACTTTAAAAAATCTTCTTCAGAGTCATAAAAAACCATTTAAGGAAGTTCAAGAACAATTGGAAGAACATTTACAAAATTTGCTTTGTAATCCAAGCCTGCCCTGTGGAGATCCTACTGATAATGAATTATTAGATCACGATTATTGTGCACCAGAAACATTTAAGTTTATTTTACATTATTTAGGAGGTTACATTGTTCGTCATCTGCTGCCATCACTTGGTTGTGATGAATGCAAAAATATATTAACAGCAAAACCTGAAGATGCTGCACCAGAGAAGACATTTACATTCATCAAATCTCGAGGAGGTTTGTTATATCCAAGCTATAAGCTTTGCCAATTGATGTACTGGGCAGAAAGCAAAGTATGTGAACAATTAACAAACCCAAACATGAATGTTTATTTTTCAATAATGGATATTATATTAAATCAGTGTTCTGTTACATTGATGATAGGATGCCACAATGCTGGTCACAAGTCCTACTTGACCTCCAGATTTTTGCACTTTTTTGTTACCTGTCGATTGCATTTTTTCACGCGAACGATTAATCAATCATTTATTTCATCAATTGAAAGTAAAAAACATAGAAAAATTTCTCACTTAAAGTAAATTTTAATAGCGCAAATAATAATAATTATTATTATAATTATAATTATGTGTAATATAATTTGTTTGTATGTATAATAAATTTTTAACGTATAATAAATTGGCATAATAGCACAATTTAATAATTGTACTATTATTTCAGTTTTGTTCCTTGTCATTTATTTAACTGAATATCAATCTTTATTAAATAAACATTTCTCAGCGATGGAAGGTGTTTAATGTTTTATTAAGTGTCATTTATTTATCCATAAACCTGGTTTTGGGTTTAAATAAAAGCCTTTTCATTCTTATAATAAAATTCATAAAAAATTATGAAATCGAACTCGAAGGTTATATAACTTTCAATTAAAAAAAAAAATATTCGACCTCACTGCGATTCGATCTAGCGCTCTTGTAGTGATTGCAATGCCCCTGGTGGTAACATTTGTCTCTAGTTGATTTTTTTTTTTAAAACTCTCGTCCTATGGGCACTAAGAGGGCCTCTTTTAGTAGGCCCATTATGGGTTCGGCCAGGCCCACAATGGGGCGACCGGGTGGTGAGGGACGGGGCCCGACATATCCGAACGGACCACCCCCGAAAAATTCCTGGAGATTATTCGACCCGTTCGGATTCGATCCCGGGTCCCCCAGAGCGGTAGGCTGCCACCTTGACCGCTCGGCCATCCGGCCGTCTATCTCTAGTTGATTTTAGCTACTAGCGAAGATAGGTAGTCGAAAGACCAGTTAATCTACCGAATCTGACATGGTTAACCGAGATAACTGACATCAGAATAAAGTGGAAAAGATAATAAATTTAACACAAATTCTACACAAATAATCATATATAATTTAATTCAAAGAACAAAACAACCGAATCTTACTCCAAATAGTATTCTTTGTCGAGAGACTTTAATCGAGGAATAAGTACATTTTGTACACCAGTACCTTCTCGATCCAAGAAAACATCTTCCAATATAATCCAATATCTTCGTTCGAATCTTCGACAAAATCTTCTAGCTAAATAAAGCAGCCGTAGAAAACAAAATTTGTAAACATGTGGATAGCGACAGTGTCGGTATAGTTCACCATCTTGAATACTGAACGCGTGCGCCGAAATGTAAGCGGATTGCCGCTTGTGTGATCGTGCTGCCGCGTAGCGAAGATGCGTTTGCGACACCGCTTTTCTTTGCCGCACTGCATGTGTGCATCCTCCTTAACTGTTCTAGAAATTGTTGATGAAAACTTACAAATAGAATTAATTGAAATCCAATGTGATAATTTGCTAAAGCAAAAATGTATGGAAGTTGGAATTCCAGATTTTAATTAATACATATTTATCTGTAGATCGGTTTCCTAAAATGTTATCGTTTGTTATACGTATACTGGCTATGTTCGGGAGCACTTATTTATGAGAGCAACACTTATTTATGCGAGCGACTATTTTCTTTAATGAAAAATAACAAAAATTCAGAAAGGTCAAGATTAACCGATCAACATATATCATCAATTTTAAAAATTTCATCAGCTGAATATAGTCAACCAAATTTTAATGACTTGCTTTGTGAAAAACGTTGTCAAATATCTTCTAAAAAGTAATATTAAACTGTGATTTTGTTTATTTCATATTATAACTTTTATTTTTGTTTTTTATAAAAAATATATAATATTTACAGTTTAAGTTTAAAAAATAACATGATATATAAAATGTCTATGTATGTATAATATACAATACATTGAGTCTAATAAATACATAATACATAATATAATCATTCTAAAAATCATATTTTATTAATTTTGTTGAACATTGAACACATGCGGCCCTCGACTTAACCTCTTAACAGTGGAACAGTCGGACTCGGCTCTACCAGTTAGTTGTGGAGATAAACCGTGGGAATTTTTTTAAGAATTTTCCCACGCGTTTTTCTCGTTTCCGTTTAGGAAAAAAAATTTTTAAACAGTTACGTCTTGTAAAGAAAAAATCGTTCTTTATTGTCACATAATTTTTTTATATATGAATTTTTTTCGCGGTAATTTTTTGCTAAAAATTTTTTTTTCAAATTTATATTAAATTCTTTTTTGATTTTCTATCCGATACGATTTTTTCAAAAGTTTTTAATTTATTTTCAATTTTATAAAATTTTTTAAAGTTTTAGGCATTTAAGTAATGACGATTTTTTCCAACCTGCGAATCAAATTCAAGAAAATGTAATTGACAGTTAACGAATTTCATCCACAACAATAGAAGACGTAAAGGTTGTTATGACTACAACTGGCGGCCTTTCCCCCCAGACTGAAATGTGGGTGAAGGTCGTCTCGTGTTCTACTTTCTGTAGAAGTGACGTAATCATTGTAAATAAAAGAAAATTTCAGTATATCGTTTATTTAAAATTTTAAAATTCCTTGTTCAAATTTACACCGAAATATTAAAGCGAATTAAAATATTAGCATTTTGTAAATAAACTTACTTGACATATAATAAATTTAAATAAATTAATCTTTAAGAAACAACAAAACAATAAAAAAATGTAGAAATATTTTTATATTCATCTTCACATTTATAACATATGTTATCGTCATTGAGCGATATTTAATTTTAAAAACAATTTTCACAATTGGCATGCATCAGAAAAAAAGTGCATAACTTCCCTAAAATACACTTCACTGAGAGGGTCCGCTTCACTCTGAAAAAGCCGACAGTTTTATGTCAGAAATCCAATGTGTGACATACTTTCTCTAACGTAGTAAAACAAAGTAAGTTGCAGTACAACAATACACATAAACACAAATAAATTAGTAGCTCAATAATACATACTTTCATTTATATCCATATGTTATATCCAAAAGTCAGTTCTCCCAAATTGTCAAAAATAAATTATTTTCAACTTTTCTTTTTGTAAAGTAGCATATTCTGAAAAACAAGTTCTATATTCAGCGTAAAATTTCCACCTTTTATCCGTTAAAAACAACGCAAAATGTATGGATCCACGTAATAAAAAATTATCGCAGTGAACTTCGAAAAAACGAGAAACACAGAATTATTAAACCGCACTTTACGAAATCTGGCGCGAACTGTCGTATACAATAAACAAAACGAAAATGCTCTTGTCCAATGTCATCAGGTGACAAAAAGTTTCTAAATAAACGCTAAAAGTTTTAAAGAATTCTTTCACAAAAACCGATGAATTTAATTAATACACAATAACTAAATCTGTTTAATAAAGATTAATAATTTTCCATTATAATTATGCAAATTAGATATAAAAAAGATCATCGCGCAAATTCTCCCGCGAACCATGGATGACTCTTACGTCATCTGGATTGAAGTTTCCTGCAAAATAGTGAAAATTTTTATATAATTATTTTACTAATCCAGTCAAATTTAAATAATATAAAATGTCTAGATCTGTTTAATAAAGATTAGTAATGTACTATCATTAATATGCAAATTAGATATGACAAAGATCACTGTGGGAAAATTCCCGCCAAGATAAAAATAGCTTTCGGTCACGTGATCACCAAGAAATACGCCTTAAATTTAATGTTTGTGTACAAATTAATACATTTTAACTAATGTCATCGTTTAAAATTTAATGTTTCTGTAAAAATTAGTAAATTGTAACAAATTTCATCAAAGACAACAGAATAATTTTCAGCTTATAAAAACTCTACAATAAATGATTATTTCTTCGAAAGACGTCGATATGCACGAATAAATAATAAATATACAATAATGCTTTTATCCATTTTAAGTGGATATTGTAAAAATTAAGCTATTTAATTTGTTTGGCTTTTATAATTTAGTTTCCGAATATTTTACTGTGAAATTCCATTTAGTAAACAGAAACAAAGACAAGCTATTAGTTATAAACAGGACAATAGAATAATTTTTACGTAAATTGAGTGAAAATACAGAAAAAAACGAATTATATCAAAGATGGGGACAAACAAGCTTACATCCCTAGAACAGAGCTTATAATTTGTTGTCAATTTCAGCCTGTTCCTACTTTGACTGTTTTCTGTTGGTAAAAACTTATTTTTTTAAAATAAAAGTACTTTGTTGTTAGTGAAGAAAGATAAAAGTATCGAAATATAATATTCAGAATTAAAAATATTGATGTATGTCCATATTAGAAATGTATATTTTTTTCCGATATTAGAAATAATATCACGAGAAAAACATTATATAAATGAAATACGGCCATAAACAATTTCTTTCTGTCAAATAAATTACGGATTAAACAGGCTTATCTAGAAAAATTCAATCGCGAATAACTGACTATAAATATACAGAGGATACAGTATGCTTGTTATGTGATAGAATCTGCGTTTACAAATTAACAGAATTTTCCATTTCTTTTTTTTACACATTATTATGCTATAATCTAGGAAACTATGTTTAATAATAAGACATACTACAGAAAGGGTAAGAAAGGAACGTCAGTCATTGTATCTAATGTATTATTGAAAGTTTCATTCATATAGATAATTAATTTTATCAAGATACATTTCTCCAGAAGAAAATTATCGATATTTCTCGTAAATATAAGTAAATTTTATTATAATTTAGATAAAAACTCATTTTTTCCCCACGCATGGCTTCTTTCCCCTCCCTCTTACTCCTATACTTGGAACATTCCATTTCATAATTTGATGTAATAATAACGTTTAAAATGATTCTAAATAAAATATTGACACTTAAAGTAGGTTAATATAGGCCTATATTGTCACGAGTCTCAGGTGTATTCATAAAAATGTAATAATCTATACAATAATACTTTCTCACATGCTCCATGTGTTAAAGTTTGCAGCTGTAATTGAAGGTAATATATAAAGAAACAAAATGTTTATATTATCAATAGTTATAAAAGATATCTTATTTTCACGTAGAAAAACAAAATAAGACAGAAGAAACAGACAATCACACGATATCTCTATCCAGGACATTCTATAATTGATTTCAAATTTCTAATGTCGACATACATGAATATTTTTGTGTGTGTGAATATTATATTTCGATACTTTTATGTTTCTTCACTAAGAACATCTTAAAACATTAACTTTTTACCAACAAAAAACAGTCGAAGTAGAAACAGGCTGAAAATAACAACGAATTATAAGCTCTGTTCTGGGGATGTAAGCTTGTTTCTCCCATCTTTGATATAATTCGATTTTTTTCTGTATTTACACTCAACTTACGTATAAATTCTTGTATTGTGCTGTTTATACTTAATAGCCTAACTTTGTTTCTGTTTACTAAATTGAATTTCACAGTAAAATACTCGGAAACTCTAAATTATAAAAGCCACACAGATTAAATGGCTTAATTTTTACAATATCAATTTAAAATGGATAAAAGCATTATTAAATAATTATTATTTATTCGTGTATATCGACTTCTTTCGAAGAAATACTCATTTATTGTACGGTTTATGTAAGCTGAAAAATTAAATTTTAAACATATTTCTTGGTGAACACGTGACCGAAAGCTATTTTTATCTTGGCGGGAGATTTCCTAGTGATCTATCTCATATCTAATTTGCATATTTGTAATAATATTTGTGATAATCTTTATTAAACAGATCTAGACATTTTATATTATTTAAATTTGACTGGATTAGTAAAAGAATTATATAAAAATTTTCAGTATTTTGCAGGAAACTTCAATCCAGATGACGTAAGAGTCATCCATGGTTCGCGGGAGAATTTGCGCGATGATCTTTTTTATATCTAATTTGCATAATTATAATGGAAAATTATTAACCTTTATTAAACAGATTTAGTTATTGTGTATTAATTAAATTCATCGGTTTTTGTGAAAGAATTCTTTAAAACTTTTAGCGTTTATTTAGAAACTTTTTGTCACCTGATGACATTGGACAAGAGCATTTTCGTTTTGTTTATTGTATACGACAGTTCGCGCCAGATTTCGTAAAGTGCGGTTTAATAATTCTGTGTTTCTCGTTTTTTCGAAGTTCACTGCGATAATTTTTTATTACGTGGATTCATACATTTTGCGTTGATTGCAATGGATATTTTAAGGCATAAAGTTTACTGTGAATTAGTTCTAAATTCAGAAAGAAAAGTTGAAAATAATTTATTTTTCGACAATTTGGGAGAACTGATCTTTGTTTGGATGTAAATGAAGGCATGTAAATTTATTTGTGCATATAATTATCTAGTTCTAATTTCGAAACATTTATGGCATTTAGTGTTTATAAGCGTGTTATTTAGACATGTCTACCAATTTAGTGCTAAAACGTAGAACTACGTCAAAGAAGAATACAAACTTTAATTAGCAAGTAGTATCTTTATTAGAAAACTTATTTGTTGGTAGATTTTTTTACATTTAAAGTGTAATTAGATGAAACTAAATGGATGTGAACATAGAAAGTTGAATATGGCAAGAGTAATAGATAAAACTATTATTACATATTACTCGATCAGAAAAATTTATACTTGAAGAATTTTGTTTTGATAATTATTGCCTAGGGTTTATGTCGAAAATATTTTTCAGTTATATTTGTAATTACAGTTAATTCGAATAGTAATGGCGCTTAAATATTTATAGAATTAATTGAAGTTTTCGAATTTTGTTTTGAGGAAACTGAGGAAGGCAAGAGTATCTACAGTTGTATAATGAACTGAATTTAAGTAAATTAGGTGACTTTGTATGTTTCGATGTAGTTTTTTATAATATTACGATATACGAACTTTCGATTTTGTAAATTGTATTATACTAAAAAATAAAGTTTTTCGTTATTCTCCTACTTAATGATGTATTTATAATGTTTCTGAACTAAATAATACTTATTAAATTGAAATCCGAGCATTACAAATTACTATGAATATTAGAGAAGACCGTTTTACTATAAACTACTACGTTTTACTACAGCTTACTCCAATGTTGATTCTACGAAAAGTAGGTCAGACAAGGACCGTTAGACTAATGACGTAGGCTGTTTACTTTTTCCGGTTGCATCGGTGCACTCCCGATAGCGTCATTTACAGAAGTCACACCTACTTTTTTCTGACGCGAGCCAATTAGGAATATTAATTTTTTTAACCAATCAGATGACGGCGGGAGATTTAAATTCGATTTATGTCGATAGATGGCCGTCTAAAATTTCATATTTATTTTAATTTTCTCTCTTTTATTGTAATTTCTCGAGAACTAAAGGATATTCCAAAACAAAGTTGGAGAACCCAACTACTCGTGAAAATTCTACGACTTCACGAAATGGTCCAGGTATTTTATAAGAATTTTTTAACGACTATAGTCGTCCTTCACCACTGCCACTCGATCGTCTTGGACGACTATTCTCGTCCTTCACTGTTAAGAGGTTAATACAAAATAGATCATGTGACCCGTAATATCATATGAGTTTGACATGCCTGCTGTAAAATATATTTGGAATATTCTATCTAAATATATAATCGAAACGAGTTGTTGTTGATGATGATGATGATGATAATAATAATAATAATAATAACTCTCCCGTGGTCACCAGCTGGTCGTGGTGGGAGAGCCCAGTAATTGTACTGATCCTTAGGGCAATGCAGGCTGGAGCATGAGCTCCTGGTAAGGACACCCATGCCAGTAAGGTCTATGAGGAGAAATGAAGCTAAGAGTGACCACACCCACATTCTGTGGAAATATTTATTATGGTAATAACTAGATCAAAGTGTGATACCGGCTCGGACGTCGCCCGGGTTAACAAGGTCCGCGTTCGTGGGTTAGGCAGAGGCTCACGTTCGAAAAATAGGCCACAGTCTCCCTTGGTTACGGTGGCGAAAGCAGCACCGGCCCAAGCATGGCTACTGCAATGCCCTCAACAGATGTGAGAAACCAACCTAGCCTTGGTGTTTCTGTGGCAATGCATCCACAGACCACAAAGGCTGAAAAACCTGGAAATCCACGCCAACGGATGAAATGGACAGTAGAAATGAACAAGTTTATCATTCGTACTTACTACATCATTACAAAACTTGAAACAAACAGCATAAAAACAACAACTACACCATAGATTCACACAACAGTATCCTCATCTCACTGTCACTGAACAAAGGCTGTTGATAAAAAAAAACAATTATACACAACGACCTTATTCCACAAACAACACTTGAACTTATCAAACAACAGGTTGCTGATCAAATACATCAACAGACAGAAACATCTAACATTAATAAAGATCATGTAACCTGTCAGGATAATCCAGCAACAAGCATTGATAATAACACACATACAACAATTACCACTAATGATACTACAGACACTTTCTCATCCATCACTGATAACATAGACATGGATTTAGTTAATACGCTCTCACTTATATTTCAGGAAACACTCACTAAATATACAGGTACAGATCCCACACAAAGACCACGAATACCAAAAATCAACACGTCAAAGGAAGTGGAAAAACACTAAATTATGTAAACACTCACTTACTACCACACTACATTCATTCAATTTCTACACTCTCAGACATTCATACATTAGTTTATGCTGGGGCAGTCACAGTAGTGACACACCATGGACTGAAAGTACAATCACAGAAAAATACACAGTAAACACAATTCTATCACAAGCCTGCCTGGCAGAGAAAAATAAAAACACAAATAAATGACATTAGACAGCAATTAGGCAGGCTGACACAATACACTAAAAACAACATAACACCCAAATTAAGGAAACAGCTCAAAAACATTTTCAAAAAAAACCACACAGAAAACATGAACGTCACAACACACGCATTAGAGAATACATTGATACACTAAAACAAAAACTTGCTGCCAAAGCACGTAGACTCAAACGATACAAAACATGTACACTACAAAAACAACAAAATAAATTATTTACAAACAATGAAAAACACTTTTACAGACAAATTAATAACAAAGCAAACACTGATACACAGCACAGTGGCACACCAACAGAAGAAGAACTCACAACATATTGGTCTTCTCTTTGGTCCAGTGCTGTCACGCACAATGCTGATGCAGGCTGGATCGAGGAGGAGAACAGAAACTTGCACAACATACCGACTATGCCCTGTGCTGAAATAAACATACATGATTTCCAATACACTGTTAACAGAACACCCAACTGGAAGACACCTGGTGTAGACAACATTCACAATTTCTGGTACAAAAAGTTTACATCAATGCACCAGGAACTAGCTAAACACAGGTGTTTAGACATGCCAAATTTTCTTACTCAGGGCATCACCTACATGAAACCTAAAAACAACAATACCACAGACCCCACACAATACAGACCAATTACATGTCTTTCAAACACTCTACAAATTATTGACATCCTGTATCGCAAACAAACATTGTTACGGAACAACAAAAACATTGCCGTAGAAATCACACGGGATGCAAAGAACAGTTACTCATAGATTCAGTCATTTTACGGCAAGCACACAAACGACACAGAAACATACACATGGCATATATAGACTACAGAAAAACATTCGACAGTGTTCCACACAGTTGGCTGCTACATATTCTACACATGTACAAAAGTACATCCATCACTCATTGCATTCTTTCAAAACACTATGCAGCACTGGAGAACAACACTACATCTCAGGGTTAGTAACATTTCCATACAAACAAACCAAATTTTTATTAGGCGAGAAATTTTTCAAGGAGATTCCTTGAGTCCTCTTTGGTTCTGCTTAGCCCTGAATCCATTATCCAACATGTTAAACAACATGCAATATGGTTACAATATCAGACATGAAAAAACAACACAGTTTACACTGTCACATCTCATATACATGGATGACATAAAACTTTATGGATCCACACAAAAACAACTTCATCAACTCCTACAGATCACACATTCATACACCAAGGACATACAAATGAAATTTGGCCTAGATAAATGCAAAACAGTTCACATAGAAAAAGGAATCCTGAAGAAAGAAGATTTTGCGCTTGGAAATGGAGACGTTATTGAATCCATGGAAGAGGGCGAGTTCTACAGGTATTTAGGATTCCAACAGGCCAAACTAACAGAACATCCTCAAACAAAGCAAAGACTAATTAAAGAATACCAAAGTAGGTTAAATGCTATTCTCAGAACACAATTAAATACAAAACACAGTTAAAGCAATAAACACATATGTCATCCCAGTACGCACATATTCTCTTGGAGTTATACATTGGACTCACGCAGATCTCGAGCAACTCCAAAAGAAAACAAGAACAACACTTACTAAGCGTAAACAACATCATCCTAAATCCGCCACAGAAAGATTAACCCTTCCACGTAAAGATGGCGGACGTGGCCTGATTGACATAGTTAACCTTCTCTACAAACAAATACAATCACTGCAAGAGTTTTTCTATAAAAAACAAGAAACATCACAATTACATAAAGCAGTAACTCTAGCAGACTCGAATAACACACCATTAAACTTACACTCACATCATATGGACACAACACAACATATAAAAAGCATAGACACCATTAAGCAATCGTGGGCTCGAAAGGCACTCCATGGCAGGCATCCTTATGATCTGGCCCAGGATTTTGTTGACAAAACTGCGTCAAACAGCTGGTTAGCTCGGGAATGCCTCTTTGGGGAGACGGAAGGATTCATGATCGCCATACAGGATCAGGTCATAAATACTAAAAACTACAGAAAACACATACTCAAAGATGCAACACTCACAAATGACACATGCAGAAAATGTGACATCATGCCAGAAACTATAGAACACATCAGCTCTGGTTGCAAGCTCTTGGCACAGACAGATTATCTACACAGACATAATCAAGTAGCAAATATAATACACCAAGAGCTTGCAAAGAAACACAAATTAGTAGACATCCACGAACCATACTACAAATACATTCCACAGACAGTATTGGAAAACAACACGCACAAAATGTTCTTCGACAGAGCCATAATCACAGATAAAACAATTTACCACAACAGACCAGACATCACACTCATTGACAAACACAATAAAATCACATACATTATAGACATATCCATTCCAAACACTCACAATATACAAAACGCATGCACTGAAAAAATTAGCAAGTACACAGAACTCGCCCAGGAAATAAGGCATCTGTGGAGGATTGATAGGGTGCTTATTGTACCTGTTGTTCTCTCCTGTACAGGTGTCATACCACACACACTACACAAAAGCCTGGGCACATTAGAATTGAATAGAAACACATACATCACACTACAGAAGGCCACTATATTGAATACATGTCATATTGTAAGAAAATTCCTGAATACAGACACACACACTGATACACTTTTTTAATTTCTGTTTTGGTTTCTGTTTTGACTTTGGTCCGGCATAGTACACAGCCACCGGTGTTAACCGAGTATATCTCACTTAACCCAACATAATAATCAGCGCAGAGCCCAAACGGTTAAAAGTTGAAAGTTGAAATTTGCTACATAGTTAGGGTACGTCACGAGAACGCACACTGAGAAGGGATTTTTCGAAATTCCTTTCCACGGGGAGAGGGAGAGAATTAAAACTTAACAGTTCCATCAACAATGGAAGTGTTAAGTACCAATGGAAGTGTTAAGTAATAATGGAAAACAAGAGAAAGCGACGTGCAAGATTTACGGGCACTGGAGGGGCAAAAAAGAGTAATATGTTAGAACATATTCGATTTTCAAATTTAAACAGATTAGTTCGGTTTTTCTCGACCTTTCTTCTTTAGAACATTCGATGTAAATCGAACGATATAATCAGAAGACGTCGTGAAAATCGAACAATATTAGAACATTCGATTTTCAAATTCGACCTTTCTTTAAAAATTTTTAGTTTGTTGATGAAATTAATCTTTTTCTTCTGTGACTATAACGTAATAATCTTAATCTTCGCTATCGTTACTTTTGCTCGAACAACGCCGGGCCTATCTGCTAGTTTTTAATAATCGTTTCACAAAAAGTTTTTTATTTTTTAATAATTAGTAAAATGATTCGTTACAATTTTATTTCATTATTTTAAATGAACTAAAATTATCATTTGTATATTTATATATAGATTACAAATTATTATAACATTTTCATTTAATTATTATTAAATGAAGATGTTTGTTTGTTTGTTTGTTCGCTACGCACGTCTATTCCGTTCGACCAAATGCTACGAAACTCAGCAATAACGTTCAAATACTTTCAACTTAGATAATGCCGTAACCTCCATTCAAAAATATTAAAGAATTTCTATATATCGATTAATTTCTGTATACAGTATACCCCCTATAACACGGGTTCATATAACACGGATTCGTATAACACGGCGAAAAAATTGCGATCGTATTTGTATGGCACGCTAAAAGAGACTCGTATAACACGGTAAAACGTCATCACGGACTCGTGTCGTGATAGGATTGGTCAAATCTGGACCAATAGCGGATATTCTATAAGCTGAGTTTAACCGAGCACTGGATCTACTAAAATACATTTATTATTCAATGGCCATAAAAATTATATTTTTATTAATGATGTCTCCAAAGTTAAGTTATTTTTATGCGAAAAATTCGCTGATCAGAAAACACTCGTCTGACGTTCTATGAGCAGCTCCGCGATGAAAATAAGCTTAAGCAATGGCGTCGTCGAACGGTGCACACTCGGTAAGTAATCCTACAATTTTTTATTTACAGCATAGTTTATATGAATTATTCCCAAAAAATTATATGTGATTTGGAAATGTTGAGTCAAATTAGTCTAGAATCGATTAATTTTATGGAAAAAGACCTTTCAAACAACCGTGGTTTATAAACTGCACACGTGCTGAACTGTGATTGGCTCATGTATTTAAGTGACTCGTACAACACGGATTCGTACAACCCGGAATTTATCTACCGTGTTATAGGGATCTACTGTATATTCGATTGATGGCTTTACATGTAGCGCCATCTATTAGAAAAATTTAAGAAAATAATTAACTAAATATAATTCTTACAAAAAAGGATATTATATTCACCAAATTACTGCAAGTTTGATGTAACGTGAAATAGGCGCCATTACGCCTTTACTGCACATAGCACTTGCTTGCGTGGAGTGTAGTAGTGTTTTGCCCCTGTACATCATATTTTTCCTGTTAGCAATAGAGCCATGCCGGTAATAGAGCTATATGTATCTAATTCCGTCCAGGAAACAATATTTGAATTGAAATAACAGGACTTGCAGTTCAAGTCGGAAGTTTATATATAGTTAATCTGGTCCTCTTTCTCTTACGATTTTCTCATCTGGTCTCGACCTTTATCCACCTAAAGGTCGATTCACACACAACAGTGACCTAACCGTGCAGTATTTGTTTCGTTTTCTCGGTGAGTAGTCATGCAGTTTTCCGAGGAAGAATTGGCTATCATAGCTACATGTTTGAACGATGAAAAAAAAATCCAATTAAGAAAGCGCTGCAAGTGGGTACATCAAGCACGGACAAAAAAGTCAATAGAAGGTGAATTTCATACACTTTATAAATAATTAATACACGATGAAACTGAATTTTTTGAATTCTAATTAAATAATTAAATAATAATTAAAATAAAGAAATAAAGTAAAATACCTGTATTTGATTATAATTAATTATTGATTATTTTGATTTAAAATTTCCTTTGATTTCCGTAGAAAACAAAATTTGCCGTCAGCGAAAATATCGTTCCCGAGAAATGTACTTTCACGTTACAGTCACGCCACTGCCTCTCCACAGCACTGATTAATTATAATTATTAATTGATATTTTTATTTTAATAACAACTATTGGTGTTATTAAAATAAAATATCACTCCACAGCACTGTAACGAACGAGTCTGGACAGGGTTGTTTAAAACTAGGTCAACGATTTCCCACAGACAAAAATTTACTGTACTGTGCCGGCACGTCACTGTTGTGTGTAAATCGACCCTAACTCCGTTCTCGAGATTAAGGAAGGTCAGAGACGGATTGACGACAAAATTTATAAGTCTACAATATTTTCAAATTCCAACCCAATAAGTACTCTCCAGTAACCGAGTGGATAAAACCACCGAACACCGGTAGTCGGTTGTGGGTTTTCGCGTTTCCAACGAACTGGCCACGTGGAGTTTTCTGCGTTTTCTTCACGTTAGTAACACTTAAATTGGGGCCAGCTTTACATAAAAGTCTTTCTGGAATGCATCCTCCTTGGCAGATCGCTCACGCGTCGTGTTGGCGTAATCAAATAAACCAAACCAATTCTAATAATTTATCTATAAACGTGATATTTACAAAGACATGCTTAACTATCAAGAAACCTGGACACCCCGCCTTTCCCTTGATTTTATCTTTCCTTACTAATTCATAAACCCATTACCCCAAACTTATTTCACTGATACTGCTTAAGATGTTCTAACGTACAGCCAAATTAATGTATGGGCAACGATTTTAAGGTACAAATTACAGCTGCTCGAAGTCTTTTTTCTATGCGGTTGTTTATTTTTTCCTATTTATTATCATGGCGACATTGCTTCATTCAAAATTCCTGTAGTTGTAGTCTGTGTAATGTGCACTTTATTCACATGTTGAGTGTTAATATCATATCTGCTTCCACTATTCCTATGCCACAATTTTTAAAACTTTCTTTTATTTAAGATGTTTTTGCTGAGCTTTACTTTTTCAACCTGGTTTCACCAGTTTTTTTACGGGATTAAATAAAAGCAATTATTTTCGTATTTTTACGAGATTTTGTTTTTTATTTAAATAAGTCTTATATCAAGTCTTTCGGACATTAAGGTTAACAACTTCGATCACTTGTGAGACCATCACAATCTATCCAATCCGCGTCACTTTTCAAATATTAATAATAGACCAGTATTAAGTAGTAGTCGTTGACCATCCTCTCTCCCAGGAGGAGGACTACTACTACTTTTGGTTGAATTAACTTTAACCTCCGTCTGCAACAGTTCTTTCTACCTATCGGACCTAGCAGTATGGTGACATTCGAATAAGAAAATTACATAATACAAGGTTACTGGCCAGGACAAAATACGTTTTAAGTGGTTTTCGAGGATGCTGAGTTTAAATATTCGGTCCGTTTTTTTTTTTCGAAATTTCATTCGTTAGCTGATTACCGTTTGATATTTGGCTGTGAATGGTACAGTTTCTTAAAGTTAACATTAAAAAAAATACGATATCTTAAAAATTTAAGATTGATGTCAACTTGATCAATGAAATTGTGCCATTTCGTATCACCCGAGTATCGCAATAAACATGACAATGGAGGCTGAAATAACCAAACTCTATATACGGTTTTTGTTTTAATATTTGTTATGTCATAGTATTTAATTTATATGACTACAAAGGTTATCATACGTAGGGTTTATCACACTGAGGGATCAATCTAACACATTTTCAAAATTTTTTTTCTCTACTGTAAACAATTTAAAGAATTGTGTTAAATGTGTTAGATTGGGCACTCGGTGTGATAAATCTTACTTATGATAACCTTTATAGTTATATGAATCAAATTCTATAATATAATACAATAGAAGGGCTAGTAGTACAAAGTAAGCTAATAATCTTAATGTTGTTTTTATTTTTAGCGCGAGCAACGCTGGGCTTACCTGCTTTTTTAAAATGATAAAAAATACACAGATACAGTTTTAATTTTATGCTTTATTTTCGACGCATTTATTCTTTAATTTTATAAAAAATATAAAAAGAGAATAACATTTGAAAGTATATTAAAACAACTGTTATATATATATATATATATATTAAAGACTCAGTATATATTATAAGTTTAGATAAGATATTCGTAAAAACTTGTATGGTAGTTAATTAACAGATCATTTGTATCGATGTAAACATGAAAGACGTATTTCTTCCAGCTATCATAACATTATAAATATACGAAGGAACAATAATACTTTTTCTATACTTCGTCGATTATCTTCGCAGAATGCCGTTGTAATTGTAGTGACTATTTAGAAGAAATAGCAAAAATATTTTCTGATCATTTTAAACATATTTAAAAAAAATAAATTTAAACAAACTGTCCCTTGAAAATGAACTAACACTCTTATTGCAATATGGTATAACCTACATCAATTCAATCCAATATATCAGGTAAAAGTATTTATTCTTATATCACTTCTGATCTTCTGTTTATTCTATTTTCTTTTCTTTTCGGTTTTTTCTAATATAGGAATTATAGAATAAATAACTGAATAAAAATAGATACGATGCATACATTATAAACATGTATTCAAGGTTGTCTTTAGAAGTATCACATTTGTAACCATTGATGAGTAACCAATATACCCAAAACGAGAGCAAGACTCCAAACAACATCTGCAATGTTTGCATAGCTGTAATGAACATGGCAATTTTAACAGGAATCTTTACATTCAAATACTTTAAAGCGAAATAAGAATACATAAATGAATGAACCACGAGATTCACATAGCCAAAACAAATTCCAAAAGAACCTTCTTTAGATCTGGTGTACCATATTGCAATTAGAGTAGCCACGTGATGATACCAATGAAGAAACATTAGTTTCCTTTTTCTCAACACTATCAACAAGGTATCTCCCAATTCCCAAACTTTTGAAAGTGAAAAAAGCATAATCCAGAATATAGTTTCGGGTCTCAGTTCTATTATAGATTTATCGCAGACTATTTGATAGAAAGAGTGACGTGTGACATAATAATAAACTGCGGGCAAGCATCTCAACACAGAAACTATACTATAAATTGCAAGAAATCCGTTCCAAATTATGGATGTACTTCTGAGATCGTAGGCGGGTCTGAACTTCATGTATTCTCTTAGAAAATAGACTGTCAACAGATATATGAATGATATATAGATGGAATAATGCCAGTATCTTTCGAAAAATGTTTTCATGTCTTCGTTATTGATAATAGCTTCAAATCCATAATTATTTAAATGAGATTCAGTTAAATTAGAAGACTTCATTTCGGAAAGGATGTGCTGAAAAACATTAGACATATTCAGATAAGTATATATGCATATATTTGCATACAAGCATTTGAAATATTGAATAAATATATGTATAAATTTAAATTATTTAATACAATATTAGCCTAATAATATTCGATGTATTGAAAAACTTTGTTTTGTGATTGCTAGAAAAATAAAACAGAAATGTTTGTAACGTTTAATTGCTATAAAATTTCAGCTAATTGGTTTGAAGGATACAGTTAATGATATTTAAAATTTAATAACTGAACGTTTCGTTTTCCAATATAATTAGTTTTTACGATCTCTTTAATTGCGCGGCTTTTCAAACATTTAAATGTTAAAAATTCCATGTTTTTAAAAATATTTAATTATTTTAAAGTTGACCTTAAAATACTTTTTGCAATTTTTAGCCATTTTCAAACCCTATTTATGCATTATGGATTTCGATTTTCTGAGGGCAATAAGAAAGCCTTTGTTTCAAAAACTTTATGAGTTCAGATAGACCCATAATAGTCTTTGTTTTGATTGGACTTCCCGATATATCCGTCAGGATGGTAAAGGACGGGTCCTATACATCCAAGGCGGACAAACTGGGATTTTTTGACCGCTTGGATTCAGATCACAGGTCCTCAAGCGGCTGTCAACTTAACCGCTTGAAGCATCTGGCCATCCATCAACTTAAGACATTAGTATAAATAAATATTTTGATAAGCTGGCAAGAACAGCAAGAAAGTTCAATAATTTTCAATTACACGGGGTTCTCGTTTAACGTGGCTAACTTGAACCAAAAGATTACCACTTTAATTGAATCTATGCAAAGTGGAGTTCATACATTCATAAAAAATCATATGAAAAATGTTTAATTTAGACTTCAATAAAGGAAATAAAAAAATGCGAAAGAAATCTTTATTATCCATATTTACACCTACGTAACACATTTATTATTGATATAATTGAGTTTTAGAAATGATTCATAAATATTATTTATAACCGAATTTCAGAAGGTTTTGGTTGTGTTTCATTTTCACAGACAGCTGAGTTTTGATATACGAAAAAACAAATCTAAAGTCACGAAAAATATCAATTACACGATCTCATTTCTTCTTTCGATTAATTATGTCTATTTTAACATTTAGACCGTATGAAGCACGTTTTTTTTAGGAACGCAATTATCAGTTTTGCTAAGTTTCGTTGACATAATTTCTATAAGAAAATCAGAAAACGAAACAGAAACGCAACATTACATTCTGTGTACGGTGATATGTATCAATGCGTACGTAGATCACGTGGTAGAAGAGGAAGTTACCGACCACCGGGGGAACCTCGTAAGTGCGGGGAATTTTTAAGTGGTGTTCCGCAATTTTTTGACCTCGTAACTACGGGGACTTGGATGACGAATACTTGTTAGGCGAGGACCACCTGTCTATTACCTGACATAAAATTTAAATATTAATGAAAGCTTAAAAAGAGTAATTTTTGTGGAATTGAGAAATTTTTTATTTTTTAAATAAATATATATACATGGTTACTAGATAATATGATTTGAGAACAGTTATTGTTATTGCTTTCCCAGTCTTTTCGTTCTAGGAACAACTGCTTCTGTTCCGATCGTCTGGTAGACAAAATTGGCCAAGTGCGTTAGTATTTTAAAGTGTATTTTAAAGTGTTTTTGTACTGTTTTTAGTTATTTCGATTTTATTTTTTTTTTGGGTTTTCTGTAAGATACGATTATCGATTCGGCTTTAGATTGTCTGTTTTTAAAGATACAAGACGAAAAATCGTCGGTATTTACGAAGAGGCACGTGAATATAAAATTGGTGGATTTCTAGCAAGTGGGATACGAGGGATGCGAAAATGTCAGGCACAGAATTGCTATAACAGCAAAATTTGTACAGTTTTACATCACTTGCAAGGATCTTTATTAAAGAAACAAGATATTTGCTTCAAAACGTAATACTAAATCAGCAAATCTAATGATTCTACTTATAATAAATTCATAGCTATAATAAAATTTTGGATAATTTTATGTAAACCTTGCTAATAAACTGGATATTGAAGTATATACAGTACTATATTTATTTTTTTAAATTTAACTTTTATTGTTCTAACACTGGAACTGTTTTATTTAAAAAAATCATTTCTAACTTTTGATTTCTTATCCATTTCTATCGGTTAAAGGTATAATTTTTTTCTTTAAAGATAATGTATTGTTAGAACATTTTTATTATTGTATACATTCATCATAGGCCTATTGAAATTGAAATCCTGTCAAATTTTACTCTCACCCGGGTTTTGCAAATCTCCACGTTTGAGACCCCTTGAATTCAAAAATAAAATAAAATAAAATAAAATAAAATAATAATAATAATAACAAAAAATCCACAGGATAAAATTCCATACACATATATGTATCTTTGTATAAGTATGTGTGTATGCATGCGTGTGATTGTGAGTGTGCACGCGTGTTAGCGTCTATTTTGTTTAATATCTCATGATTAAAAAACGAAATTTGGCATGGTAGCTTGTGTATAAGGGACATTCATGCTACTAAATTTAATTGATAAACGGCCGAGGAATCAGGGAGATAGCGGAATCACGTGTCATAACTCGAATGAGGTCGGACTTAATGAACGTTTTGCTTGTTATTAGTTAGCATTTACAATTTTTTTTTTTTTTTTTTTTTTTGTAAAACTAATCTCGACCATCTAAATTAAGCTTTTTGCCATTTTATAATAATTAATAATATAAACGTTATTTTTAACAAAATCTCATAACAGATGACACCACAAGCAACTTTAATTTCATGCATTCCGTTATTGTTTTTTGCTGGGAAAGTTACGCAACTTATTGCTGAATATTATTTTTTGAATTTTTGAATTTATGAAGTGTCAAAACGTTAAAAATATGAACATTTTGAGGTCAAAATTTGAGCGATCAGCATACTTTTCACTATATTATTCCCAATGTTAATTTCCCTGTGTATCCCTTACAGTATATTTTAAGTTATAACAACCGAGAAAGTAACATTAAAATAAAGAATTTCCACAAGGAAATTTACATAATTAGATATTTTTATTTATATTTTCAGGGAAATAAACTAAAGGAAGATCTTAAAAAATCAATATTCTAAGAAATTTAAGAATAAAATTTCGATAACATTACGTTAATTTGAATTTTCATAGAAGTGTTTTTGGTGAAACGTAATTAAAATAAGTAGGAGTATAATAAAATATATAGAGTGACATTTATAGCTGATATGAGATAATAATTTTTAATGGAGACAAATTTTAACATTTCCTCCAAACACATCAGGAAATTTAAATATAAAATATTTTAAAATAAGTTTTGCGTAAGTATTAGAATATTGATAATAATTTTTTCATATTTTAAATATTTTATTTAATTATTTGTAAATTATCATTAAAAATTAGCTACACATTTTTAATTAAAAAATTAAACTAAAAAGTAAGCTAATTGCTTTTTCGATTTTTGACTGCTCTGCGGGCACTAAGAGGGCCCTTTTCTATGCCCATCGTAGATTTACTTGGGCCCATAATGAGAATATCGGATGGTGTAGAACAGGCCGACATTTTCGGGACAGAAACAGACAAGGAAATATTCCTGAGATTGCTCACGTGAATTCGATCTCGGTCCCTCAGAACGGTAGGTTTGACATTTTATATTACTTAGAATAAGTGTAAAAATAATTATTTCGTACTCAAATAGTTCAGAATATAAACAGCTTTATAACTAACTATGAATAGGACTACTGACTGTTTTACAATAGAGAATCTGAAAATCATTACAAAGTGCAGAAAAGAAATAATATGACTAACAAAACTTTTTACTACTTGAGATACTTGGCGCTATTCTGAAACTCCAGAATGGGCGTGCAGCTACGCCATGTGCTTCACCTAAATCCGGCCCGGTTCACTTATGTCAATACATATAATATAATCATTCGATAATCATTGTTTCCTACGATCACATTAAGTAACATGCAAATTATAAGCCGTATAGATAAAGTTTTACCGCATTCTATTCAGAATATGTAAAATCTTTAAGAACAGAAACTTTCGTAGACAAGAATTTAATAAAACAAACTAATTAATTGAGATGAAATTTAGCAGATAACTGTAATCAAAATTGCACTTAACTGGAAGATAACAGAAAATATATAAAATTATAAATTATACATAACATCTCGCCTACCCATAGAGATGGCAGTATCTCTTATTCACAAACTACTAATCAGATATAGCTTACAAATTCGTGATTATCTCAGTGATCTTATATAGAACTGTATTACTTTCTGCTGCTTGTTACAATCAACTAGAAAAAACTACAGGAACTGTTCAACATAATAAAATAAAATACCACAATTCAAAGTTGTTTGACTTGTAACATTTTTTTCGGTTACTAAAATATTACGAAATAACTAAATATTGGTATAAAATATTAAAAATTGCGATTATTAACTTATTATATTACGAATTAGAATTCAAATGAAACGATCTCTAATCAATTAAAAATATCACAATATTCAAATGATTAGAGAAAGAAAAGTAACTTCTTCAAATAATTACTGTACAGTCTGTGTTTCGTGTTATATTATCAGGGACACCTGGAGGTGAAAACAGGAGAAAATTGCCTCATCTCGGTGGAAGTAGGTGCTCCTGTACAATGTTTTTTTTTCTTCGTTTACTTTCTTTACTTTCATATAAGAATTTAATTTGCTAAAGAGTCCCAATATGTATTTGCTCCAAGCCCTCTTATCGTTTGGGCGGCCCTGTACATTATTTCCAGTACTTGATTGTGCCTCTAAACGTCTGATCGAACCCTTATATGATGAACGTTTCAGGCTTTACTCTTACTTAAATCGAATTGAAGGGCTTGTGAAAAAATATGTAACTGACATTTTTGTCGAAATTTAGTTAATAGTGTTGATGAAGGAGGTAAACGCCTAACTATACCCTTGGTCAGCGGTATAGTTCCCCGCGGATCCCGGCCGGATCCCGTGTAATGGGTTTATCCCGCCCGCGATTAATTTTTCAAAATTAGCTACTTAACTTCCAATAATTAGTGGAATGGATTCGCGATACTTCTTCATGTTTTAAAAAAAATCAATTGTAGAGATTTACAACTTTTGCATTCGTCTGTTATAAATTTACACTATTTGAAGAACGAAAGACCCGACACTCAATGAAACTCATCTGCCATTCCGCCATGTCACTCTGTTTATGCTGACTTCGTTCGGCCCGTGAAAGAATTTTACTTTCCAATCCGGCCCGCGGACAAAAACTGTTGGCCACCCCTGTCCTTGGTAAACGATTCAAGAGATTACCTTCATCCATATTGCAGTTTCTTGGAGGAAGAAGGCGGTATGTGGCACAGCTGTAACGTATATAAAACTTTTACATTTTGCCACATCGTCGGTTTCCTAGTTTTCTTCTTCTTCCTTTAAGTCCTTCAATTATTCGTCTCACTAAACTTAATTATTCCTCTCTTACATTCGAGGTTTGTTGCTATTTATATGGTTATCAGTCAGTGGATCAACGAATTATTCAAACGAATATTGATTTTTTGACCCAAACATCCACAAGATGCACAAAGTTTTGAGACACAAGAGTTTTGAGCTTTTATCCAACGAAAAAGCTCAAAACTCACTGTACGTTTTATAAGGGAAGTTGCGACCTATAGATTAATAAATTTCCCAAAAGGTCTTCAGTAAGCTATAGATAATCTTTACTTAGCCCAAATCTTGAATAAAGATGTGATTATTTAATTCATTATTATTACTTTTTAAACCATAATACAGTAAAAAAAAAAAAAAACTTTTGAATCCAACTGCTAAAGGCACGGGATATCATAAGTACACTAAATAATATTTCCTAAATATTCTTTATAAAATACGGATGCGTCTTATATGCCAATACGATATATAAGAGACATTTATACAAAATATGAAGATACTCTCCAATAAAATCGGTTGTAATACTGCGTTAAAAATTATCAGCTCACTGTATTATAATCGATTCAAAAATAAAAGTATTAACGATATTTTAAATTCAAATTTTAATTTTGATTGTGAAATTTAAAACACGCTTCAACCACTTCAAATTTTAATTGTTATATAAATGGACGTAGGGGAACTCGCTTAAGAATCTGATTAAATTATATTTTTAAATAATAAATCATTTGAAAATTAAAAATACAAATTTAGAAATAAGTAATAAAGTAAAGAAATACCTGAATGAAAAATATTTAAGTTCTAGCTGACAATAACGATTCTGTTTCTGATATTCGGCAATTGTTAACGAAGTTAATAAATTTTAATTAATTCAAGCAGATATTTTATAATCTTAGAAGGAAAGTCCATTACTGAAGAGGTAAAACCATGAATAATGTATTGTCGATTTTAAGATAACAGGTTCGTAAAATATAAATTTTATTGAGGAAATATTGGTTTTTTTAATTATATAAGCAAAAGATTTATTATATTCAGTTATACGCAATGCCCTTGAGAATGTAGCAGAGGATTCTGAAATAAAATGAAAACTTTGCAAGAAGTTGTTCGAGAAATCAAAGAATTTCAGAATTTTATAGAAAATTCATTAAACAGCACACAAATTACAAAAAATCATTTAATTTTTTTCGAAGTTAGTGTTTAAAAGACACGAAGGGGCAATAAAAGTAAAGCACGAAAATTCACCCTATATTTACAAGTTGAGGAAAACTGTTGTGATATAGAAAAACAGAAGATTAAAATATTACCTAAAGAAACGGACAAATATAAAAGGAAATTTATAGAATATTTTAAATTTTAAAGCAGAAAAACAATATAAATTTAAATAATGGCATATTAATTAATACAAATTGGAGTGACATAATGCTTTGAATTGGTTAATTGCAATAGTAGAAGGTAGTAAAAGAGATCAATTTTATGTAGTTATTGATTTGGATTATTACATCGTTATACTGAAGAGGAGCTAAAGCCCGAAATGCATGTACGTTAAGACTTGTGTGAGATAAGCAGAGGGTCAGGGGTTTATCCTCGCTGACCACTTACACTGCACGGGTTGTCAAAATCCGATCTCGTAGTCGTTTCGGATGGCTAGGAGGGCAAAAAAGTGAGTGGGGAGCATGTGCAATCGGTACTTCCGACGCGTTTACAAATTTCCTTGATGATTTACAAAGACCTTCGACCTTGCGGTCACATCTGCTGATAGTGGTTGATTGTTGACAGTTGAAACATTTCAAAGTTCTTCGATGTAGCTTCAGTGGTCGGTGTTTGTAGATTGCGTTGAATCGACGTCGGTCTCACCTTCCGGATGTCTAGCTACTGGATTTCGATGCATAAAGTTCACTTGTTCACAAAAGGTTCGACGATGTCTTTCTCTCAATGTGTGAGAGGTAAATGTGATACAAAAAGTCAAAAGCTAAATACTCTCTCTTACAAACTTTGGGGTTTAATAAAATCGCTTACGTGCGCTGACGTTCAAAGGCTTTTTCTAAAGGATAAGAATAGTTAAGTCTAGGTGGTTTTTCTAATTCATCTTCGCTTTCGCTAATTCGCTTATAGCTTGCGTTAAGCTCATTTTCTGTAAAAGTGCCGCCCTGTTGAACTCCCCTTGATTTCTCGCCTGGGAAAATTCCTCTAATCAGAGATAGGATGAATAATATGAAGTGAAGCAGATTAGTGCGATGTGTCGCTCCTTCACCTTGACCTCGTTCTTGTTTCTCCTTATCTTCTTGTGACTCAGTTCTGTTGTGACGCTGTCGTGTGTCTTCGTATTCACTGCGTTCTTCTGGATCCGATGGAGGCTCTGTTTCTGCAGTCTCGACGTTACTTCGCTTTATTTCCGTTTTCGTATACCCTTCGGGATTGATCGAGTTGTTTCGGATAATGCGAATATATCTCAGTTCAGGTGATTGGGTTCGCTCCTTTCCAGGTCGTTGACCTTCGTGATATAGGGAGAGGTGTTGAGACTGATGCATGAATCGGAAAACGTCCAATTCTTCTTTGTTCTCAGGAGATTTTCTTCTACGTCTGGTCTTCTTTGGCTTTTTCGAAGAACAAAAAGGAATAACTTTGCCATCAGGCAAGAGAACTCTCCTCCTGTTCTCATTGATCGTTAGATTTTCTTGTTCGAGGAGGTCTCTTCCGATGATTCCCTCACACGGGGAAGTAACATCTCGGACTATCTTGCATGACATAAGGAACTTGTGTTCCCTAAACTTGAAAGTGGGAACTGCCATGCCAATTGTTTGAATCAACTCTTGAGCTGTTGATTTTTCTTCAAGTGCCAAACTTAACAGATGCCTTTCCTTTAAGCCGATTTGCCACTTCATCCGACAACATTGTGTCATTCAACTCAGGATCTATGATGAATTTCGCTGAGACATTATTTATGTATCCTAAAATGATCTTAGAATTCGGTTGAGTCCTTACGGCCCGAACGACGCCTTTCTACCGTTTCTCATCCTCCGAATCGGTGTCTGATTGACGAATTTGTTGGATTCGCTCGCTTGATCCGAGTTTCCATTGTCTTTTCTCTTGTCCCCTTCGATCCTCTGGTTCAGGAGTTGCCGACCTTTTCTGGAGGCTTGCCAAGTTTTTCTTAAGGGCGTCCATTTCTTCTGCTAACTTCTCTATGTGGTCTTTAAAGGTGAATTTCCATGATTCCGGCTTTGATTGAATAGTTCGAATGCTCCCGCGATGATGGGTCGTTAGATTTTCAATTGTTTCCTCGCTAATGGCGACTTTTAAAGCGGAGGCTGATGCCTGTAGCCTAACCGCATAAATTTGCACATCCTCATCGGGGCATTGGAAGCAAGCATAAAATTTACTCAGCCGAACTGCGAAAGGCTCCTTGCCAAAACGTTTAATTAAGATTTTCTTAAATTCTTCATAGTCTATCACTGCTTTAATACGTCGATCTTTTCTAACGAATTTCCTCGCTATGCCTGTGAGTCTTAACTTAGCGACGGCTAGCATTTGCGCCTTGGTCCATCCTGATAATTTTGCAATATCAGCTAATGAGTCGAAAAAGTCTGTGATTCTGATGCCTTGCATCTCGCCAGTGAAAGAGAAGTAACGGGACAAGCGATCCGAGCGTAGCTCGTGGATTCCCTCCTTCCATTTCTAGCTAATTACGAAAAACCTGTCTAATGCGGACAAAACCTGCCTTTGACGGACACTGTCTTTGAATGACAAACCTGTCGAAAGCCTGGAAGTTGGCTTCACCCCACTCCTGACACCAGTGTGAGATAAGCAGAGGGTCAGGGGTGAGAGGTCCTCGCTGACCACTTATACCGCACGGGTTGGCAAAACCCGATCTCGTTGTCGTTTCGGATGGCTAGGAGGGCAAAAAAGTGAGTGGAGAGGTGCGTCGGTAAGTCGACAGGCGTCTTGGATTGACAGGAAACAGGTTAACAAGTAAAACATTTATTGAATAACTAGAATAACATACAAGGCGATTACAAACGATTCTACGATACTTCGCGGTTATATGCAAGTAGATGTAAAGCTCTACAAGTTCTAAACAAACAGGTGGCTATGAGCTATGAGCTAAGCCTATTGCCGTTGCCGGAGAGAGAGTTTACAAAGGCCCTAACAAAATACCTCTTGGTGTGAGATTGGACGATATAATTCGATGTATGGCGGTCACCGAAGATGTGGAAGAGTTGCTGTAGGTCTTCTCCGATGGGACTTTGTCTTGGGCATGGAGACGGACACAAGTATAACAATAACTTCCTATGCAAGCGCTAAGTTTCCGATGGAGCGAGCTTTTATAGTGTTAGTGTGGGAAGAGGTCGGTTGTTGACGATGACTTGCGAATTCTTGACAGCTAAGTGTCAACTTTCCCACCTAACTGTTGATAGTTGCTGCAGACCTCTTCTCCGTTTCTCTGCAAGGAGTTTTTTTCTATCGGTGATTGTTTACAAAATTCTTGGACAAAAAATGAAAGTTTTCTTTCATTTACACAAATTTTTCCGCTAAAATCAGCGGTCTCACACTTCCAATAATATATATTGGATGATATTCTCGCTCGCTTAGTCTTTCTCATTCGAAAGAAATGTCTGTTTAAATATGTTATTTAGTTTTCTAAATTCACGAAATACTTCTAGATCAGTGGTTCCCAACCTTTTCTAGGATGCGGAACACTTTTGTGAGCAATTTTCTTTAGCGGAACACTTACCTAAGTTAATATGAAATACGTAAGCTTGTCATCAGTTATTTTATTAGAATTGAGCAGTTATAATTCAAAATCTCTACTCATATTATTAACGCCAATTCTAAGACAGGAAAAAATATACCTAAATAACTTTAATGGGAAACTTGTGCCTGATGTTTTTTACATATTTCATTCAGTTTTTATCATTGCCTTTATCTTATTCGAAACAGTAGTACACTCCATAAGTACGAGTCGTACATATATATTTAAGTTTATGAAAATTTTATGATTTTAATTTTTTGATATTCGGCGGCTCTAATACGATTGTACACTTTCCGTTTTGCGACTAAATCTGCGGAACACTTGGAAGATGCTTAAGGAACACCAGTGTTCCGCGGAACACCGGTTGGGAACCACTGTTCTAGATTAATCAATGTTAGACAACATTTATTGTCAAAGTAAACAAACATTTGCCATTTTAAATTTATATAAAATCCTTTATAGTTTGTTGGAATCACCAGTATCTAATTATTTCAATGTTATTTTGTAGTGTGTTTTTTTAACTTAACCGTAAAATAAATTTTAATTTTTTCAATACAACTTTGTGTTTTACAAGAAAAATTGAACTAGTAAATGAAAAAATTAGATTATAAAATTTAAATTTAAAGTTAACATTATAATATTGAGATAATTTGTTTAAAAGTACTTACTGCTTTTTTAAGATACTTCGGGAAAATGCTCAAAAAGTATGATGATATATATTAGTATTTATACATTTTATGACGTATGTAAATTCTGAGATTTTTCTTCTGATTTTTACCCCTAAATTTCCAGAAATAATTTAATCATATTACAAATAAAATTTATTATTATTTGGTAATTTCTAAACTTGTTTTAAATTGTAAGGCGATTACGAAATGAAATAACAAACTAATTAAATCTACGACAATAATTTCCTAGAAGTCATGTAATGTACGAATAACAGGTTAAGAATATAATTTTGTCTTATTCAGTTATGTTTTACTATAGCCTAAAATTAAACGTCAAGGACGAATAACAAGTTGTTATTCTTTTTATTAAACTATAATAAATATAATAAAATATAAAAGAGCAATGATTTATTGTGACATTGTCACATTTCTGGGCTGCAAGTTTTAATCATATTTTTAATTTATTTCATTTAAAATATATTCTCTCCGCCTCAAATTAATAGTAGTTTGCTCCTGTACGTCCTACTTTCTAGTTAGCAATGGAGCAGTGCCTATCAACTAACTTCTTTAAAGGAAAATTTTGAATTGAAATAACGTAGTTTCCAGTTTGTATCGGAAGAACTTTTATAGTTAATCCGGGCCAGCTGTCCATAAGCTTTCCTTATTTTGTCTTGAATTCCATTATCTAATACTGTTCTTGAGATTAAGAAATGACTGACAGACAGACGGACGATAGTGGGAATTTATAGACCTACAATTTTTTCAATTGCAGCTCAATAACATATGATACAAAAAGTAACTTTCGAAAATTTATTTTTAATCATTAACATTAAATTATTTTATTTATTATGAATCTACAGTATGTGAAACAGCGAACGTAATTATCAAACAAAAATAACGGAAAAATTTGCAATTATTAAAATACATGTGAACAAGAAAATAACATTTTCATATTAATAATAATAATTTATTTATTATTATATTACAAGTCCGTTAATCCGGCATCTACGAGACTAAAGTAGGTCTGGATAATGTAAAATTTCGAATTACCACACGTTATTGTATAGGTCGCATGTCACGTGATAAAACGCACGTTGGCTTCGCTCTTCTCCGTGTATGTGGTCTAGCTTCCGCTTGCTTAGCTTGCTCGTGATTTGTTATTTGACAGGTTGGCAATGCTTTTTTTTCCTATTTAAAACTTAATAGAACTGCAGTATTTTTATATCCTAATCAAAGTTCAAACAGATGCTTTTCTGACGGACTATTCTTGTATTCTAATAAGACGAGATGTTTTATATGAAAAGAAAGTTTCATTATGTCAAGGTGTCGATCCACACGAAGGCAGCATTTTTTCGAAGCCGATTCATATGAAGTCAGCGTCTTCGTTGTACATCAAGAGTTGCGGCCTAAAGTAGAATTTAGTGACATAAACTATTTTGTTTTGACTAAAAACTACTACACTTTTTCACAAATGAAAGCTTACAAATCTTTAGAGGCCCATAACTATCTTATAAGTGGCTGGATTTATCCTAGTTACGTTCTCTTTCATAACGCTCCTGATATGCATTTGGGTTGTGTCCACTCTTATACTCATACCCCATATATAATGTTGGCACTGGGGATTGCAATCTAGCAGTGTTTTCAATTCAGCTGGATTTTTGCTGGATCAACATCATTCCAGATGGATCCAGCGCGGATGTATTTTTTGTGCAATAAAGTGTTATCTATCTATCTATCTATCCAGCAATTTGTGGTTTTTTTAAAGAAATAAAGCATTGTTTTTAAATACTTAAGAAACTTTTATTATTCAGACTGGTCACTATAAATCAGTAAAACGTCTTACACATTTAGGTAGTAAGCTTAACTTTGGTTCGTTTAACACTTGAGATAGAGGTAATTAACTTTAAATGTTTAGTTAGATTATAATTATAATGTAATCTTTCAGTTAAATAATAGCAAAAGTAATACTGCTAATTAATTTATATTAATATATTATAATAATATAAGGACAGATAATCAGTGGCTATCAGTCTTACCAGTTTTCTTATATAGGCTCTACATATCAGTCTGTAGTTATTTATAAGTAATTTAATTATTAGTGTTAGTAAAGTAGTGAGTAAGTAATTAGTAGTAGTCTAGTAGTTAGTTATTATTATCACAATTATGAATCACATACATTCATATCATCATATATCTAAGATACTGATACTCATTAATTTACCGGTAATTAACTATTTAACTAACTAGGTAGTCTTAGTCAAAACAAAATTGCCTAGCCTAGCCCACTAACCACTTATAGAATAAAAGTTAAAAACTCTTACTTAATAGAATTAGAGTAGAAGTTATAAAATATTAGTCTTGTCTTGAATAAAGCTTTTTAAAGGATTAAATGAAATTAAATCAATCACTTCTGTTATTTTTTTGACTTTTCTGGAAGTAGGATCTCAAGAAACAAATGGTATTGATGGTGCTGTCTCCCAACCTACTTCTTAATGAATTGCATATATATCCCGCTGCGGAAAAGGCCCTTTCTGCCTCTGCGCTAGTTGATTTCAGGGTCATCAAATAATCATAAATCGTTCCGTCACGTGATTCATTGACGACACAACCGACCGTAAATTAGAATTATGCACCAGGACTAGGAGAGGAGTTACTTATTTTATTTAGCGCGAAGACACTTTATTTAGCGAGAGCGGAAAGTCAACTGGCAATTAGATCAGCAGAAGTAAAAGGGCGGTGCGGTATAGAGAGGGGGTGTAGCACATGCTGCACTGAACGGCAACGTCACTCTCACCGCCGAACGATAGCGCACGCAGCAAAGCGGCAACGCCGACAACGTAGACTTTTGCGCCATTATTTAGAAAGTTAATTGAGTATTTGAGATCCGCAGCTGGATTGCTGGATGAGGAATCCAGCAATTGCAATCCCTAGTTGGCATCCGGTCTGGTGATGATTCATCATACAACGAGGAAGGTTTTCCTTTGAGATAAAAATCTTTTTCAATAATATATTATCGTTATTAATATATATAAAATTATTAATATTAAAAATACCTTATTATTATGGTATGTTATATAGAAATAATAAATAAAAATTTGTCAGAGCAACTTGAAGAGTACTATGTAATGATTATTTGTTACTGATGTAAAAAAATCATTGTAAAAAGTAGCAATTTAAAGGAATCTTACTGTAGCTCACCAAAATAACCTAAGTTAGCTATTTGTAAATGAACAATGGAAATTATTGGTTTGTATCTTTAAAAATACACACACTTTTATTTATGTAAATTAGACCGGAAGGACAATTGGTTCAAAATTCGTTTCTAATTCTTTTATCTGCGAAGTGATTATCTTTGCTTAACACTTTAATATTAACTCTACTGTATATTTATTACAAGCAGACTAAAAAACAAACTGAAAGAAGAAAAATAAAGTTAGAATACAATTATTATCCAGTCAAACTAAAATCTGAGGTTGTTAAAATTATTTAACTTTATTTTGTCGGTACTAACAAAAGGATTTATGCAACCGGCTTGCACACACTTTATGTTACTCATGCTAAAGTTTGTCTAACCATTTATTGATAACTAATAATCAAATGTTATTGCTTACCTAAAATAAAATGTTTCCGACAAACTCTTGTATTGATATTTAATTTATCCGCATTGAAATTTTTCTGATTAATTCTTGAGAGCCATGCAAATTGCCTTCGTCGTAAGAGCTCCTCAGTTTGGGGTCCTTGATTACAAATAATGCCGGAAATTTAAAAAAATAACGTTTCTTTGTTCTTAAGTGAACCAGTATTACACCCAATTATACAATAATTCACCATAGTGATATTCGCGACGAATAAACAACACAAGAGCTCCAGCTAAAGCGCGTGTTAGCATAAATAAAACGTAAACAAACCACAAAGATGGCGCCGGACAATTGCGCGTGCTCATAACGTCACTCGTGATGTTGACTTGAAACCTTTCTATTTTTTAAAAATTCGATGTTATATTGAAAACTGAACGTTGGAGCATTGCTGTACAATACATTTTGTACAAGCGAACGCCGGTATGTACTCTTCTGATTTGTATGAGTACATTCTCTACCGGTAATTAGTCTGAAGATGGTACAGTGAACGAATATACAGTCTGAAGATCGTAGAGTGAAGATTGAAAAACTATCGAAAACGTTAATGAATAGATTATTGTCCAGAAGACCTTCCTGTTCATAACAAGTTTCATTTTTATTAAATTCCTACTATTAGTTCACACTCTCCCTATATACAGGGTGGGCCAGCGAAAATGAAACGGCAGAGTGTTCGTGTTCGTCCAAGCAAAGCGCTCGGACAGGTCGATTTTACTCTCGAGGGGACATCTTTTGCAATAAAGTTTTTGCGATTCTGAATATTAACTAAACAAACATTTTTTTCGAAATAAATGCTTGTTTAGTTAATACAAAATAAATGATTTTTGAAAAAATTTTTGTTGTCTGTTAGTATTCAGAATCGCAAAAACTTTATTGCAAAAGATGTCCCCTCGAGAGTGAAATCGACCTGTCCGAGCGCTTTGCTTGGACGAACACGAACACTCTGCCGTTTCGTTTTCGCTGGCCCACCCTGTATATATATATATATATATATATATATAGAGTGTTCAAATTTTCAATCGTTAATAAAATACTTTTTATTCATCCACTCAAGTTCAAATACATTTTTTTTTAAACTTGTAGTGGATGACACTTGATGTTAATACAGTTTTTCCAAATATTAATTCATTACTACTCAAACACCTTATACCTCTGAGAAATCGTGGTGTCACCCATAACTTTTTAACTTTTTTATAAAACACTATTGAATTGTAATATCTTCGCACTCGAGCAACTTGAACGCTATATTGAATATGCGATGTCGCGACGTATAAGTGTAGATTTAGAAAATAAATCATAACCATCCATACATCAGTACTACCACGAGACGCGGCCCTAGGAATATTTGTAGGTGACGCGAGAGATCTCGTGGCATACATTACTTCTGACGCGCGGGTGGCTGCATTTTTTTTTTTTTTTTTTTTTTTTTTTTTTTTTTTTTTTTTTTTTTTTTTGGGGTAATGGCTAGTCGGACGGAGCTTAGTTGGAATTGTTAAATACAGCATTTTCTGTCCTATCGAATTTCGATTCAAGTTTCTAAATCGAAACAGAAAAATCTTCTGCACTGAAGCCGGGCCCCTCCGGATTACGGGCCCTAGACATTTGCCTATTCGATAATCCGGCCCTTGGGACAACAGGTAGATGTTTGAACTATAAAGACGCAACGAATTTGCCAACTGCGTGGAAATTCATGATTGACAAACACCCCATTTAATCAAGCATACAGCATATCCTCATCCCGTATAAAAATATAGATATATATTATGTTAGTTTACGTCCCTTAAATTATTATTTAGCGGATCAATATGTTTATTTAATCGATTTTATTAATGTTTTTATTATTGTTTATATTTTATATTTTACATGGAATGTTCCAACGGTTTTTTAAAATTTGAAATATCGTGCGCATATATATTCGAACCTGCACGAGATAACATTCCAGAAGTAAGAAATTGCTTGAGGATGACCTGTGGAACAGGTGGAAAACGTTTGCATAATTAAATTAATAATTTCTCAGAGGTATAAGGTGTTTGAGTAGTAATGTTTTAAAACTCTGAGCATTTATTCAAGTATAAATATTAATTCATTAATTAAATTTAATTATTGGTTAATATTACCTGTGGTATCGAAGATGGCGACGGGGAATTTTTTCTCTAGATACTAGACGATGGCGGGAAAAATTTTTTTTCCCTACGTTCGAGAGGGACGCGTTTCCGGTAATCTCGAATCAGATTATCGAGTGATAATCTGGAAGCAGATTAACAATGGATAATCTCGAAGTAGAATACCGAGTGATCTAAACGTTAGGGGGCGTACCCGTACTATTTGTCGCATTATGCAAATTAATAAATTTTCCCTTCGCCGTCTAGTATCTAGGGAAAAAAATTTCCCCGTCGCCATCTTCGATACCACGGGTAACAATAACATAATTATTAATACTTTGAATCTAGTTTCAGCAGTTTGTAATGAAAATTGAAATCAACAGGCAGTAGCTCAATCGGTAAAATGCAAGGATTTCAGTATTTTTCACGTGAAGATGAAGAATGAGAGTTCAATTCTTGCGAAAAATCAATAAATTTTTGAAAATTTTTGCTTTAAGTAGACGTTTAATCCAAATGATTTTCGAGAGTGAGTTAGCAGCTGTGGCTTAGTGGTTAGAATGAAGGATTTTTCTCAAAAAATAAAATTGAAGAAATTTTATGCTTTGGGTTCAATTCCGATTTCTCTTTCTATTTTGCCACTTAATATTGTGATTCTGTCATATGTATATACATATTTATGTTAATTGTAATTATTCAATAAAAAGTAACTAAAATAAAATTTTTCTTTGTTGACCAAAGTAGGAATTGACTTTAAAAAAAAATTTTTTTATATTACTTGTTCTTTGTTGTTCTTCTGTCCACGTCGTTTTTGATGAATTAATAATTAATTATTCAATGTACGAGTATTTAAAGTTTGGTCGTAATTTTATATGCCATTTAGAGTATCTCGTCTACCCTGTTTGCTATTAAGAATTCAATTAAAATGATATTTTTACAGCTGAAAAGATAAATAATATATTGAATACTGTATACGTAGCCCGTATTTTAATTATATATACTACGTATATGTACTGATATTGGGAATGTGAATATTAAAAACCTGTTCTTTGCACTTAAATATTTTAATATTTTTCTCACTGCTGTTGTCGTCCTTCATGTACAGTGTACTTGCTTGCCTTTATACGCCTGTTTAAACTTAGTCTATGCTCTGACACTCACTGCATTCCATTTTATTTAACGAGTTCCTCGACGTTGACAGTATGATAAATAATGATAAACACGTTTTATTCTTCGGTTCGGGAGAAAAAGCTGACGTTGCATATGCGCCAAGGTGAGGAAGGAATTGACATTGATGCTCAGGGTCTAGACGTTTGTAAAAAGCAGTTCCATTTGTGGAATCACATAAAAAATGAGGTTTGTCGAGAACATATTGCAAATTTCGTAGCTTTGAAACACAGTAAGTAT
The DNA here is from genome assembly GCF_030686945.1 of Centruroides vittatus. Lineage (NCBI taxonomy): Eukaryota > Metazoa > Arthropoda > Arachnida > Scorpiones > Buthidae > Centruroides > Centruroides vittatus. Next base: position 1,380,273 of record NW_027122405.1, on the reverse strand, counting down.
CACACTGCGCGCGAGAAGCATCACAGTGGATCAGTTAAATACTTCACAGTCAATACAACACGGTTTCACAACAAATCTACTTCATTGTTTTACACCTGCAGAATGGGGACCACTTTGAAGTACAGAATACCAAGTTGCGATGATACGATGAAAGTGTAGTGGATACGAATAATCTACACTATTTACAGTAAATTCAAAGATTTTATTTTTTACGCTAGCCAGAGATACTTTAGATCTCCCTTTTGGTAGTCAGTAGCTAAAAGTGTTTTCGGGAGCCATCATTGAATTATAATTTTAAAAAGCGTTTTTCATCATATAATATGAGTAATATTTATTACAAAAATTTACAAATTGGAAAATTGTAAATAAAGATAAGAAATATTACAATTATTGAATCAAAGAAGAACAATATTATAATAAAATAATAAGTGTTTTCTACATGAAAACCCAGAAGTTGCAGGTCCTTGCAGACCAGTTTGCCCCTCTTATGGCCTTTTGTGAATACATCTCTACGAGGAATGTTTTAAAAGAAAACAATAAATACTGCTGTAATTTTGTAAGACTTCATTAAGATTTTTTTACTATGACAAATTAATTCAGCCAAATCCTTGTATCCGAATTCCTTCTACAACGAATGGTGTTCTTTAATCAATATTGAATAACATATTTTCTATAGGAGCTAGTTAACAGTTACTAAAGCGGTTTCCAATGTCACATAATTTTATATATTTTTTGTTTCATTCAAAACGGCCGAGTGGGTGAAACTACTGAACATTGATAGTTAATCGTACCTCATCAACAGGCTGGCCGCGTGATGCTTTTCGCTTTTTCTTCACGTGGGTAACATAACACCTAAATAATCATTTTCCATTAAACTTCTCCCGGAAAACACCTCTCCTTGGTAGATCGTTCCCGTATTGCGTTACCTTATTTCCATCAATCCATTCAAAATGGAGTAAATATCAGCAATAGCCCCATTATGACTTTCTCCCTATCACATTGTCGTGGACTCTGAGTGAAACCGATAGAACAAATTAACTATCGCTAGTGACTCAGTAGATATGTTTAGAAATTAATTGAGTATTCTATTGTATTAGAAGATTAATACCAGCCTAAATAACATGTTTAAGTTGCAGCAATCTTTCTTCTACACAGGTCTATTATTTTTGTAGAATGTTGATGTATTGGACTATGGAGGGAAAAATAAATTCATAAATCGAGATTATTTTAAAAACATTTTAAGAAATAAATGTACAGGAATTACCATTTTGAGAAAACATTAAAACTATTCTTATATTATTTTTATTGATTTCATTATATCCCTCTGAAAAATTTAGCGAAGAGATTTCATAAATGAATGTATACATTGAAAATTTTTGAAAAGCTACTCACTTTTTTTACGAAATTGTATGAATTGATCCATAATTTTTATGAATAAAAATTAAGATTGCGAAAATGACGGAAAAATCTTTGTAATAATCGAAAAGATTTTACGAAACATGCAACATTACGAAGAATAGAGATAATAATTTAACATATTGAAGGAAAAATTTCAATGAAATTAAGAAAAACTATTATTGCCTGCTATCTTAAAATACTCTGTTTTTTGATTTTTATTATATTTTATATTTACATAATTTATTTCATATATTAATATAACGCACTCGACGTTACAAACAGAAGGGCAACATAAAATAAATAGAGCAAGGATGGAATTGAAAGCGCTGATGCATTATATAATATAATGGATTCATCACAAGATTCTGAATTAACTGTTGCGTGTAAGAAAGATTTTAATAAAATTAAGATTTTGTTAATATTATACAGTATCAGAATAAAAATTTTCCTGATAATATGTCTGCCCGAATCGGTGTTGATAAATTCATTCAGAAATTAAAAGTGCTTAACAAATCTTGAAAATATCAGAGAAGAATTTTTATGAACAAAGAGGAAATATTAGTAATTCTGAACGAAATCGGAGAGGCAACTCTTGTATCGAAATAAAATTAGAGTTCTACAATATCAAGAAACGTAGAAAACTTCGATTTGCTGATATCTGAAAGAAGTAAACATCACAATGAAGAGACTAAGGGAAGATAATGTGTGTGAGTCCCCAGACGTGTTCGAAAGCGAATAAATTGCGAAATTCTTGCGTTAAAAAATGATAGCTATAAATTGTGTTACGAAAGAGAAAAACCCTTTGATCTAAACAATGCGACACAAAAATGCAAACAACGAGACTCAGAACTAGTCGAACACGTGTCAAATAATCTGTAAACTCTAGCACGAGCGCTCATAAACAGGTAGATCTTTCACTCGAGTATTTATAAATTTTTGACAGGATAAACTTTCTCGAAAAAGGGGAAATTTTTGACAGACGAAAAAGATCGTTAAAGTTTTAGACGTCAAAGAAATTACAAACAATGGTCTGAATTATGAGTGCAGGTGTTATAGTATTATAAATAATCCTGAGCAGAGTCGACAAAGAGCTATCAGATGTACTGTACACCTCGAATCGGATCTTTCCCGCGACCCAAGATGGTCTCGTTTTGCACTTGGAAACAAAGGGGAGACCAATCGGGAAGCGAGAAAAGGGACGAGGAACCAATCCAAAATGTGGATAGTGGATGAGAAAAACGTATAAAAACTGGGACTTCAAGGTCAAAGAGAGTCTCCTCTGGATTAAACAGCAGCCTCTGGATTAAGCCAAGAGCCTCCTCTGGATTAAGCCAAAAGTCTCGCCGTAAAGTCATGATCCGTGTGAACTGTGTCGTCGCGCAAGATACGTTACGACTCCGTTACGCCACTTCTCCTGACCGTCCACTTAGCCATGATCTCATCTCATCCGCCTCCGGGGCTGCAACCGACAGCGAAGTCCTCGACTCGTCTGGAATAGTGAAGGACTGTCGATTAAGGATGTAAGCAAATGCTAACTAATAAACGGTTTTTCGTGTGAGAAACACTTGTCATCCTTTGCCTCCTCTGTCACGATCCACATACGACCCTTATTTCGGTTTATCTTGACGCGGGATTAATTAATCCTAGCTAAAAGACGGCAACCTTACACTGGTGTCAGTGAAGTGGGATATTTAAGCCCAGTCTACACCAGACCGAACCTTACACACCTGACGCGAGATCGATTGTTTCCCTTCCTTTGAGTCGGCGAATCTTACATGTGTCATCTATCGATGCAAGATTAATTGTTAAGCAAGGACATTCAGTATTCGGTATTTTATATTCGTCATTAGTTTTATGAGCGAAAGTGGAATAAGTTTACATGCATTACGGCTATTTCCTGTCCTTAATTAAAATAAAGGAATAAATTAGTTTATTCGTTCCTCTCCACCTCAAGCTGTAGTATCAAAATTTTTATCTTTTCGTTGGTAAACTTCTTATTTTAACATTTACGAAACGTTTTACGGCCCTATTTATGAGCCCTCTTCAGGTGTTCTCTTTTGTTTTAAAAGAATCCAATTTTTCAAATTTTGGAATATCAATTTTTTTACGATTGATCATATATCTTGGCGGCAAATTAAGCATTTGCGTTTTATTTTTATTTTAGTGGCTGCAATTGGAAAAAAAAGTTGTATACCTATAAATTCCCACTGTCAATCTGTCTTCCCTTAATCTTGAGAACTGTGTTAGAGCATGAAATTCAAGACCAGATATGGACAGGAGGCTCCGGTTAACTATATATTAACTTCCGGTCCAGCTAGGAAATCATGTAATTTCAATTCAAAAAGTTTCCCCTGAAAAGAGCTAGATAGACGATCAGGATGATTCCATTGCTACGAAAAAGTATAATGCACAGGGACAAGACACTACTAATTTGAGGCGGAGAACATATATTTTAAATTAAATAAATTAAAAATATGATTAAAACTTGCAGCTCGGCATTGTGGCGATGTCACAATAAATAATCGCTAGTTTGTTATAAATTACTTTTTTGATGACGGATCTCCATGCTGTCGGAATCGTCTCCTTGTCCCTGGCGTTTATGCATTCATTTGTAAGCTTGTGTTTAAATATCTCAATTTTTTCTTTGTTTATCGCCTTCGTGGAGACTGGATTTCTTTCATGATTTTGGATTCCTCCCATTTGACTATTGTTCCTTGTATGTTTTCGATTGCCGCTAGTGCTATATTATTTGTCTTTCCTGACGTCGTATTGGTGTTGTTTAATTCTGGTTTTGAAATTCCTCTTGGTTACCCCAACATATGCTTTTTAATGTCCAGCTCTTCATTAATTAACATGATCTTGTGTACTCCTATCTTAAGTTCATCTGGGAGTAGATCCTTGGAATAAATAAGTCTTCTAGTTATTTTAGCTCCTGCCGAAAATGCAAAATACTGTGCTTTAAATGGTTCCTTCAATACTAAATGATTTCTTTCTCTTATTCGTAAAAGTCGCGGCAAACTGAAAAGTAGATTTCCAGAATTTTCGTTAATAATTGGCAATGTAGAATTCTTTACTGTGACATAATTACATATTTTCTATCCGAAAAAGCCATCAACTACAAAGTTTTATCTCCATATTTTCCACAACTTAATACAGTAGAAGGTTTCTCAGTTTTTAAAAATAGATATTATAAAGTGACACTAGACCCAGAACAACAGAATAGCTTCTAGACACCATCAATCCTATAACTGATGATGCAGATATTGTTTTTCATCCCTTTTATTTGCACACGAGGAATCGCCGCAAAAAGCATATAATAGACATCCCGATTTACCAATTTTGCACTGTAATTATGAAAAATAATTTGAATAATAGTTTGTTGCGTATATTATTTTGTATATCTATAACCTATTACGTTATTGAAAGCAAAATAAACGAAGTTTTTTATTTTTGTGTCAGGTTCGCAACTTTAGGACGTAAAACGCATCTTAAGATCATCCTGTGACTCATCAGTTAGCCACGATAATTAGAGCTCATCGTATAATGTTTCATAAAATGGGAAGAGCAGCTGTTTTCGTTAACCTCGGACGACATAAGTTTTGTGTGGCGATACGTCACACATGACTTATGTAGTGTACGTCTATCGAATCAAATTTTATTTATACACTGAACGAAATTGTAACTGACATAGGAAAATGAAAAGAACCTGTACATGTTCCAATACGTTTTCAACTTTTGTTCGCACTTTTCTTTATTCTACTGGACAGTTCCAAATAGTCAAAGGGAATACGCAACAGCGTGTTATGAGAGTAGCCATCGCTTTCGCACAGCGAGGATGCGGATAAAATTATTTTCAGAAAAAGTTATTTAAATATAATAATTCCTATTTATATTATTTATATTGTGTTTAAATTAAACTAAATTACTTTTTACATTAAAATAATCATTAAAATGCGATATATGAAAATTAATATTGGTAACTTATAGCAAAATGCGTATTGTTTATGAAACAGTTGTTCCAGGTGATCTCGACTTACTGTCGAAAATCATTTCCCGCTCGTAGAGTATTTTTAGATAAATCGCAATAATATTTTGTTCAAATTTATTGAAATTCTTCTTTAACTTATTAAATCTGTTGTCTGTATTCCTCATAATGTTACGTGTTTCGTGTAAGCATTTTTACCACTTTTCGATCGTTACAGAAAGGCTTTCTGTCATTTACTCAATCTCGATGTTTATTCATAAAATCTATGGATTAATTGGTACCATTTTGTGAAAAATAAATAAAAAGTAAATAAATATTCATAAATTACAAGGAACAATAAATATCTTTATCTTCTGTCCTTTCTCAATACCCCAGGAACACAACAGTCTTTACAGCAGAGTGAGGTGTTGAAGAATAGAATATGAAGACATTGTTTCTTCTGATTTATGAATATTTTTTACATTTTTATTATTATCCTGGCCATTTTATTTGCTAAATATTAAATGAAAAGCGTTTCAAAATTTTTCAATGTATACATTTATTTGCGAAATATCTCCTGTAAGTCCTGCATCAAAGTATAAAATATTTTGAGTTAAATACATTACATTGATCAAATGGACGCATTATTACTAATTAGTACATCTTTTAAGATTCATTTTTAATCTGTTTTCTTTTCTTTTCGGTTTTTCCTAATATAGGAATTAAAGAATAAATAACTGAATAAAAATAGATACGATACGTACATTACAAACATGAATTCAAGATTCTCTTTAGAAGTATCACATTTGTAACCATTGATGAGCAACCAATATACCCAAAACGAGAGCAAGACTCCAAACAACATCTGCAATGTTTGCATAGCTGTAATGAACATGGCAATTTTAACAGGAATCTTTACATTCAAATACTTCAAAGCGAAATAAGAATACATAAATGAATGAACTATGAGATTCATAAATCCAAAACAAATTCCAAAAGACCCTTCTTTATATCTGGTATACCATATTGCAATTAGAGTAGCCACGTGATGATACCAATGAAGAAACATTAGTTTCCTTTTTCTCAATATTATCAATAGAGTATCTCCCAACTCTAAAACTTTTGAAAGTGAAAAACATAGAGTGGTTATTATCACCTCAGGTCTCAGTTCTATTAGAGTTTTATCGCAGACTACTTGATAAAAAGAATAGTTTTTGACATAAAAATGTAATGCAGGCAAACATCCTAATACAGAAATTGTGCTATAAATTGCAAGAAATCCGTTCCAAATTATGGATGTACGTCTGAGATCGTAGGCGGGTCTGCACTTCATGTACTCTCTTAAGAAATACACAGTCAACAGATATGTGAATGCTACGTAGATGGAATAATGCCAGTATTTTTGAAAGAATTTTACCATATTGTCGTTATTGGCGATATCTTGGAAACCATAGTGAATTACATCAGATTCGTTTACGTTAGACTGCTTCATATTTTCTGAAAAATATATAACATGTTTAGAGAAATATATATACACGTATTTATAAAATAATTTTAAATACATTATATAATTATATATATAATTTTAAGAATAAGTGAATAAATATAAGTGAAGTAGGCTATCTGTCGGATCAGAAAAGTCGTATTTTATATTGTTATAATAATGTAATACAGAAATCTATAATGTTTAATCAATAATGGGAAGAAAGGGTTGCATAGGTAATTTGATGTATTTTTTTCAAGTTTTCTAAAACGAAAGCTCAGATTTATACAATTTTATAAATAAATAAAAACTTTTATTAAGAAAAATGACTAAAAATAAAACTATGGAAGCTCTCATTTCATTAAACTGTTTATTCATATCGATAATTTTTCTTAGTTTTTTAAACTTGATAATAAATTCCTTATAACATTAAGTAAAACATAAATAACTTTGGAGTTATTCTATTATTATTCAGAACAAAGTCAAAGCACATAAAAAACTTGTTAATCAGGCCCAGAGTGATGCCTTAGGGGTTGAGTGTTTTTGTATTTTTACAAAATTCGGTAATTTATATCTACTTTTAAGGAGGATGCACACATGCGGCGCGGCAGCGAAAAGCGGTGTCGCGAACGCGTCTTCGCCGCGCTGCAGCACAACCACACAAGCGGCAATCCGCTTACATTTCGGCGCATGCGTTCAGTATTCAAGATGGCGAAAGATACTGACACTGCCGCTATCGACGTGTTTACAAATTTTTTTTTCTACGGTGCTTGCTTTATTTAGCTAGAAGATTTTGTCGAAGATTCGAACGAAGATTTTAGATTAGATATCTCCAGAAAGAACTTGTGTACAAAATAGGCTTATTCCTCGATTAAGATCTCTCGATAAAGAATAACTATTTCAAGTAAGATTCGGTTGTTTTGTTCTTTGAATTAAATTATATATGATTATTTGTGTAGAATTTGTGTTAAATTTATTATCCTTTCCTCTTTATTCTGATATTTGTTAACTCGGTTAATCGCGTCGAACTTCCCGCCATTAAAACACCACGCGGTTGTATTTTCTTACGTGACTACCAGACGAACTGTTATTGGCTGATAGAAACGCGTCTTGGCGGCGGTCGCCGCGAAAGATAGAATTCAACCAACTTTTGCGGCACGAGAAAAGCGGCACAAAATCGACTTCTGCGGCGAGAAAAAGTGACGTCATTCTGCCGCTTTTCCTTGCCGCGCCGCATGTGTGCATCCGGCTTTATGCCATGTAAACGCTCTTGAATCGGTCTGAAGATGATACAGTGCATTATTATTATACAGTGTTAAAACTAATTGAAAAAACGTTCATCAACACATTATTGCACAAAATCAACATTCATGATGATTTATGTTCATATAATATTTATTTTTTAGACAAGTAGTATATTTCTTCCCTATAGTCTTTAGGGCACCACGTGTCTAAATAAATTCACGTTCGCAGATAATAAGGAAAAATTCCGGATTATCGCCTAATTTTTACTTTCCTTGCTATATAAATAACAGAGGGAAATCAAAAATTTACCACCAAGGTTTTTCGCTTCAGAAACCTTGAAAGGTCGAGAAATGCAAAAACATTCGTGGGTTTTTCTGTGTGTAAGAATGTTAGTTTGTGTGGGACGATTTTGTTCGCCCAGTTCGAAGCTTAATAACTCCTGTGCTTTCTGTCGAAAATTTCTGAAATTTTGCAGGAACGTTTGTGTATTAGGGGGATTGATTCTGTTAAATTTTCGTGGTTAAAGGTACAGGGGATGCGGAGATTGTGGGTATCGTCTGTCATATCTCGAGTAGGGTAGGATATAATGATGACTTTACTCGTTTTTAGCATTTATAATTTTTTAAAATAAAACATACCTACCCTCAAAATTAAGCGTTTTGCCATTTTATAACAATTAAAGATATAAAAACTTTTTAATAATAAAATATCGTAAGAGATGGCGCCATACACGTAGTTTTAAATGTTGCCTAGAAAGTTAAGCAACTCGTTGCTGATTTTTTTACAGGACTTCTATTGATTTAATCTACTTATCATTTTTGGAATGACCGAATTAAAAAATTATTAATTGAATTTATTTTAAAGATGACTGATAAAAAGAAAAATTGTTTTATTTTTTAATGTATTTTTAATATTTTTCCCCATTTTCCTTATGTCAACACATCATCTAAAATTTATAATTTTGAATCAAAGGTGATGTGTTCAATAGTAAATTTGTTTGGCTTTTAATGCTTAAATTTCATAAAACGTGTGTATAAATACAACGTTTTATCCGGTAATATTTACATAAGGAAAATTGATTTTTACCTCAATATAACAGTTTTAATAAAACGATGTGTGAAAAATTCTCCAATTACATTCTAAAAAAATTCAGCAATGAGTTGCGTAACTTTCCAGCAAAAACATTTAAAATTGCATATGGCGCAATCTGTTATAAAAAGCTTTTTGAATAAAATATTATATCATTAATTATTATAAAATGGCAAAAGATTAATTTTGAGTGTAGATATGAGTTTTATAAAAATTGTAAATGCTAATAACGAGTAAAATCTTCATTCAGTCTGACCCTACACGAGATATGACACGTAATCCTCTTTATCTCGTTATCTCTTCGATCTTTAATCACCAAAATGTAATGGAAACTATGCTCCTAATACACAAACATCCACAAAACCATAAGAGTTATTAAGCTTCAGAGTGATTGGACAAAGCACACACTCACACGCTAACAACCAGTTATACATACAGAGAAAACCGCTAACGTTTCTAGGTCCCCTGAGTCTAAGAATGTTAAAATCTTGGGAGGTCATTTTTTTATCTGTCACCATACATTCCCTCTGTTATATATAACAACCGAGAAAGTAAAACCATTAGCAGAATGTCAAAATTACGAGATGCAAAGTTTGTTTGTTGATTTGTTGATATTCGGAGCGCTGTGATAATTGTGCTAAATGTCAACAATTGAACAAACAAGGATTTTTATCTCGAATGATAATGGTACTACAAGAAGTCTTAACAATTTCTCTTATATCAGAAAGGCTAAAGTAGTCAATCTAAATTTACAGAAGTATCAAAGAAATTTTTTAAATGTGCAGCAATTTATTCTGCTTTTTAAGGTTTTCGTTTACATTTTTTCCTTACAAATCACTGTCTGCGATTTACCGTGACATAAAATATATAATGTTTATGACACGGCATACAAACTGTATATTATATATTAAATATATATATTTTCGTTTTTTATTACGTTCGTTTTTATTGGTTTTATTGGTCATCTGAGATCTTTAAAAATTTTCTCCCACAAGTCCTCAGATTAAAAGCAAATATAGAACTTTGATAACATTAAATTTCAACAGAAGGACAAGAAGCAAATTTTTAATAGACATATTTTTTCTATATTCTCCCGTTCGAGTTCATTCAACAAACAATTACTGTATCTTCTTTAGACAATTCGTTAGTAAAACGTAAACATTTTGTTTGAAATTGATATATTTTCGTTGAATTTAATTAATGATGAATAAAAATAGCAAATAATAAAGACTAACATTTACTTTAATTTATAGTTTAATTGTTTATGGTGTATATTTTTAATTCAACATAAAATTTCTTATAATAGAATTTTTTATTTTACTATAAACCTGTATATAATTAATTGCATAAATAAATAAAAATAGTAATAGAATCATTACTACTCAGACACCTTATACCTCTGAGTAATAGAATCTTTCGAAATACAATAAACAAAGCTAAAAATTAATTTTTATGATTGAAATCAATGGTGCCAAACCTTTCGATTGGCGTGAAAAGTTGTGTATAAATCGTGGGTAGACGGGCACGTCCACTAATAACCAAATGGATAAAATCACCACCGAACACTGGTAGTTAATTACTCGCGGGTTTACACCTCAAAAACGGGCTAGTCAGGTGGAATTTTCTGGGCTTTCTTAACTGTGACGTGCCTAATACCTAAATAGAAGCCTGTTTCTTATAGAAAGTCTTTCCAGAAGGCATTCCCTTTGGCAGATTGCCCAAGTGTTATTTTGCCATTATTCCTACAATCTTTCGCGGGTCACAAATATTTTGTATATTTCATATACAATATAATAAACATAAGCCTATTTCTATCATTTATGTGTCAAATACTCGTATGTTCGCGAGCCGGATTTTGCTCGGGAACCGTAGTTTGGATACCACTGATCGAAATTATGTATTCTAGAGAATTTCCTGCACTTGAAAAACCGAAAACAGGAAAATAGTCGAGACTCAGAAACAGTAATGTTTTCTAAACCGCGTAAGAAAATTTCAAAATTAAAAATTAACAAACTTGAATGACAACAAAAATAAGTGTGGAAATTCTAAAAATCTATTTTAATCACAAGACTACATATTAAGAATTTCGTCAAAGTGCAGAAAGATTACATTTCCTTTACAAAGTGAACTTACGAGAGGTCACGTAAACTTTAGAGAGAAAAATTATTTTTAAACCATTAGAACCTTGTCTCATTCAATTACGTTTTACGTATCGTAAAAGATCGATTGTATCGTTACGTATTATTACGTATCGATTGTACGTCAAGAACGAAGAACAAATTGTTATTCTCATTATTTAACTATGCCTAAAGATGAAATATCGTCGTTATTTATCAATATAATAAATGGTTAACAATAGGAATAGTTCTGTAAACATTACTTTAAAAAATTAAATTATTTAATATGTATGTGTTATTTTATTTAATACTAGAAACAGCACAACGCAATGTATACATTCTGAACAGTACATAGCGTGTAATTAAATTCAATTTTATGCTTCGATGTGGACTGTATTTAGAAAAAGAATTATAGAATATAAAAATTAAAAAAATTAAATTTAGAAAGTAAAGCAGAACCTCGTTCTAACGAAACCGGATGCGTCCGGAACAGTAATCATTTCCATTTCGAAATATTATAAACACGAACGTAATTAATAAAGTATTTAATAAATGTATAACTACTATCAAAATGTGCAGATTATGATAAGCTTTTAACTTAAATTGTGTTGTAAGTACTTGAAGTCTTCCATTAAATCTAAAATAATGGCGGCACTTCTGGTTTGCTGGAATGCTGCTTTGTTAGGGTGTATGATTGGCAGAATATAGATCATATTTAGTAGAATGAAACTCTGAAATTACCTGTGTGACATTTTTCCATGCTTATTCCTCTACGTGTACCGACTGTATATATAAAATAATTTGAAACAATTTTTGAAATAAAAGAAAGCTTATGGCTGTTAAGTCATAAAAATTCATTTGAAATTTTGGCGAAATAGAAAATTCACTCACATAATATATGATTAAATAGGGTTAATTACATATTAATTGAGTGAAAAGATGTGTAAAATTTATTTTCATATATTTGTGGAGACAATGATAAAAAAGTTCGTTTTTTAACGACCAAATTTTGTCAAATGTAGTAGACTCTCGGTAACTGAACTATAAATCATCATACTCTCCAGTGTAATCTCCTGTGCACTTCTTTTCGTATGAAAACGTTAGTCATGTCACACGTCTTGCTTTCTTCTTTACTAGGGTTTCATTTTTGTGTACAGTATTATTTACTCGACTACCTCTGGAAAGAATCAGTGTCTAAAGGCAAAGATCATATCATCATTATTGCCTTTAGACCTATATAGGCGTACTCGCTGTAATCCGACATTCTTGATAATAGGCGTATCTTTTAATTAAGAAACGGATAAACTTATTTTAGAAAATGGCTGACGATTTTTACACATTAGAAAATAACGTGGAAAAGACTAAAATATCTTCACTTTTCATCATGACGAAAAATGAAAATATTTTAGTCTCTTCCACGAATTTTTTTAATGAAAAATCTTATGTTAAACGTTAGAAAGTTGTGATGACAGTTTGATAAACTATGCTTACTTACGTACTTTTTTAAATAATAAAAAGTCTATTATGAATTCAAACTTACATTAACATTTACTGTATATACAGTATATAGGATGTCCCAAAAGTCTCCATACAATGACACAAATCAAGCTCTCCAGTGGACAAATAAATAAAACCATTGAACACTGATAGTTGGTCATTGGTTCGTGCCTGACCAATGGGCTGGCCATCATGCAGTGTTCTGGGTTTTCTTCGTGTGTCTAACATCTAAACAGAATCCAGTTTTCACATAGAAAGTTCTGCTAGAAGTTATCCCATTGGCATATCATCCTGTGTTCCGTTGCCTTACTCCGTCAAATCGCTGACACAAATCTTAATGCTGACATTTTAATGTTTTGTGAATAAAGTTACCTTTGTATGTATAGAAATTTTTGAAGCACCTTATATAAAGTTAATACTAATAGTGAAACTAGTAAGATATAAAGCGCTCACTTATACAGGGTGGGACAGCGAAAACGAAACGGCAGAGTGTTCGTGTTCGTCCAAGAAAAGCGCTCGGACAGGTCGATTTTACTCTCGAGGGGACATCTTTTGCAATAAAGTTTTTGCGATTCTGAATATTAACTAAACAAACATTTTTTTCGAAATAAATGTTTGTTTAGTTAATACAAAATAAATGAGTTTTTAAAATTTTTTGTTGTCTGTTGAATTCAGAATCGCAAAAACTTTATTGCAAAAGATGTCCCCTCGAGCAAAAGATCGACCTGTCCGAGCGCTTTGCTTGGACGAACACGAACACTCTGCCGTTTCGTTTTCGCTGGCCCACCCTGTATAATAATAATTTATTAATGTATTGGAAGCATGGGTCTTCCTCTCTTTTTCTTTTTTTGTGGAATGTATTTCATTGACATATTCGGGAGTCTCTCATTACTCATTCTTTTCACATGTCCATACAAAATAAGTTGTTTCCTCTGACTTTACTCGCTACATGACTTTACTCGGGAAGAGTAAAGTCAGCATGAAGTGAAAACGGGATTAAAGAGGAATGGTGTATTGGTGTATGGATAAAGAGATGGGGAGGGTTCTTGGAGGTCGGAAGGCGATGTCAGACGCCATAAACCAAATATAGATAGATAATGATAGCATAAAGCCTATATACAGTATATAGCATTAGCAATGTATTAGCAATTCACAGAAATGCATTACAAAATTTAGGAGATCACATATATTAAGAAAGAAAATATTACAAAGCAAAATTTTAACGATTTACTTAATGAATTATATCTAATCGTTTTTATTTATTAACATTAATAAAACTAGTAAATAGCCAGGACGATAATAGTAACAGAAAACGGTAATTACGTGTTGCTCATTAATTCGTAACCCATTCCGTCCCTCGATTTATATCAATTTCAATTAAATAAATTATAAATTAGATAGTTAGATAACCCAATAAATAGGATTTAACAATTTGGAGGGCTTATCACACCAAGGCCGACAGAAAGAAGGACCAGATCTTTTACAAAAAAGTTAGAAGACAAAGGAGTATCTAATATATACAGTGCACTGTATATATTAGATACAAATCAAGCTCTCCAGTGGACAAATAAATAAAACCATTGAACACTGATAGTTGGTCATTGGTTCGTGCCTGACCAATGCGCTGGCCATCATTGTGCCAGTTATAACCAAATGGTTATAACTAGCACAATGTTAACTAATTGGTTAAATTGGTTTACTATTAGTGTTATAATTATTATGTTGGTGCCGCGTTTGTAAGCTGATGAGGGGTCCTTGTACCCGAAATGCATCCTTACCTAAACTTGAAATGTGATTATTAAAGACTAACTTTTTTGTAAAAGATCTGGTCCTTCTTTCTGTCGGCCTTGGTATGATAAGCCCTCCAAATTGTTAAATCCTATTTATTGGGTTATCTAACTCTATCTAATTTATAGTCGTAGGCTAAAAGCGTCGTTTATTATTATTCAAATAAATTATGTTAAATCGTATTGTGATGTTATGTTAAATTAGCTTTTTATGATCATATTTTTCACATTATCAAATCTTTCTGTCAGATTGTTTTCATTCTCGGACGTTTTTGTAGCAATATTTCCTCAAATTCTGTTGTAAGAGCTATTTTTTTACGAACTTTTAGTCTATCGTTGATTACTGTCTCCTTGTCTGGTCAATGACTGCTCCATATTTATTTAACAAAGTACATTAAGAATTAAATAAGGTTTATTCATTGTTGTATAAATTTTATAACTTTCCATATACCAATAACCCAGAAGTCTCCAGAATTCGTCTTGGTTCACCTGATCTTACCGATCGTGTAAAATATTTTGATCGTATACTTTGCTACAAATATTTTAATGGATTAATCTTTAATTACTAGCTAGGTCTTCGTATACCTACGTAATACTTCTTGTTTTTTTACCCCTTTCTATCGTCTTACACTGTCTCATAGATCATTTTTTTTAATGGTATATCCACTCATATGAGTCCAGTCGAGCACTTTTTGTATCGCGATTTTACCTTTTATAAGAACAAATGTAAATCTATTTTATATAATATGTAACTTAATTTTTACTTCCTTGTGTTGTTACCAGTTTATTTGTTATGAATTTTTGTTTGTGTTTTATTGGGATATTTTTTATTTGGAAGATAGAAATCGATCATTGACTTTTCCACTTAACTGTAAATAAATAAATAATAACATTTAAAATTTCAAGAAAATTTTTAAAATATTTGTAGATATTATTTTTTAATATTCTTGTAAAATTTTAAATTCTTTCGTTTTACTATTATGCAAGTGTTCATTTAAATGCTTCGTATTGTTCAGGCGCATATTGATTCATTTACTGACTAGAAGCAGACTTCTTGCGGAAAAATGGATGCTTTAGTGGAAAGAAAACATCAGTACAAAAAAAAATCGAAAGTCCTTATTGTCTACAACACATTAAAGTCTGACACTGGATGTCCATATAAAATCACGACTCGCGTATGATTGATTCCAAATCCCATCTGCCGATTCTTGAAAGTGCTTATTATTATTAACTTGCTTTCATTATTGGGCTGCAATTTGAAAAAATTATAGACCTATAAATACTTTCTTTCGTCCTCTGTCTGTCTGACTTTCCCTAATCTCGAAAACGGAGTTAGACAGATCACCTGAACAACTCTATTGTTAAAGGAAAAGTATGATGTACAGGAGCAAGACACTACTAATTTAAGATGGAGAGCATATATTTTAAATTAAATAAATTTAAAATGTGATTAAAATTTTCGACTTGGCATTGTGACGACGTCACAATAAAATAATTTCTAGTTTAAATGATATTTTCTTGTCTTATTCTCGATAATGTTTTAATAAATTTGTAGAGTATGTACTACTTGCAGTTCTTTGAAATTAACATAATTTATAAAAAATTGAGATAAAGTACAAAAATTATGGAGAGAGTCACAAAATGAGGCGAAGCAATTTCGCAAGCAAATTTTTAAACAATTGCATAATATAAATTATAGGCCTATATATTTTTTAGCCACTGTTAATAGAAACTTAATTTTATAATTATAATTTTCTATAATTATTTACTTGAGTGATTAGTAAACTAATTAATACTATGTCATATTTATTGATTAATGTTAAAAAGTTATATTAATTCGTGGAAATAATAAAGCACTTTAGGATCAAAGTTCGAAAGTCAAACAATACAGTTGCAAATTAGAAAGGGAGTTCCATTACTAAAGAGCAAAAAAGAAAAAGTCATAAGTAAAGAAAAATTTTACGCTTTTACAGTGAATATGTTATAATGCATAAAACATTATAGTAGAGTCGTCTTCTACCCGAGATCATTATATGAGGACTCGTGTTTTCGTGTATGGCAAATGGTTATGTTGACTCATTCCTAATACTACTGAATCTGACTTTTAAGTTAGCAAACCGTAGTTGTCCATTTTCTACTGAATGTTACTCACTGCGGTGAATATCTTAGTTTTTATGTATTTTATCAAATACTCGAAACAGCATAATAGAATTTTGCACTGTTCGAAAATATTGGACTAAAACGTTATAAATAACATTCTAGTAAAGCCATTTTAAGCGCGTTTTAACGTGTTTTGGTTAATTGTAAATAGTCACATAAGTGTATAGGCAATCATCTGGGTCAACTGGGTTAGAGTACTGCATGTACATATTTTTGCGGAATTTGGTTTTATGTAGTATCAGCAGATACTACATAAAATGTTTCACGCATGGGATGCAACCCATGCGTGAAACAAGA
Source organism: Centruroides vittatus (assembly GCF_030686945.1). Lineage (NCBI taxonomy): Eukaryota > Metazoa > Arthropoda > Arachnida > Scorpiones > Buthidae > Centruroides > Centruroides vittatus. The sequence continues at coordinate 1,363,236 of NW_027122405.1, read as the reverse complement.
TCATGTTGTACTTATTTTTAAAACTGGCAGAACGGATTACGGCATAATAGATTGAAATTTTTGTTTGTCGGCTGAATATTTTTGAAAATCCAAATTTGGCGTACGAAAAGCGATTTAGAGAAATTAAAGTATTATATAGGAAGGAAAATGTTAGTTCATCAAAAGTATTTATATTGATAGAATGTTTGAAAGATCAAGACTGCCTCTGTAGGTCTGTAATTATTTTTAATTTATACATGTGTAAGATATGTATAAATGCTTAATAAGTTAATGTTTCAGACAGACAAACTTTCTGCTTCAGAACATTCTGGTTTAGAAAAATAAAATATATTTTTAAATAGTAAATAATTATTGGTTTTAGATAAGATTAAGAAAAAGTGAAACAAAAAATCAAACAATAACATGAGATTAAAGTGGCAATTACTTTATGCAACATTGTTTCATTTCATGGTCGAAGGAATTGAATTGGATTGGATTGATGAAATAAGATAATGCAATACTTGGGCAATCTGTCAAAGGGATGTTTCCCGGGAGAACTTCTTATGGGGAAACTGTCTTCTATTCTGGTGTTAGACGTGAAGAAATTCGGAAAACATCCTCGTAGCCAGCCCGTTAGATATTTTCTTTTTACTCTTTTCCCTCTCTGTGGACACTAAGAGGGCTCCTTTAGCAAGCCCATTATGGGTACGGGAGCCAACATATCCGGTCAAATCACCCCAGAAAAATTCCTGATTTTCGACACGTCCGGATTCGATCCTGGGTCCTTCAGAGCGGTAGACTACCTCATTGACCGCTCGACCATCTGGCCGTCCCGTTAGATAGGCTCAAACCTGCAACCAACTACCAATGTTCATGCTTACCTTTCTATGGAACTATGGGCATAATCTGGACAATCGAAAAGCGCCAATAATTTTTTTGTGGATTGTCCCATCCCTTACTACCCGCCTTCAAAATTGTGTGTCTGCGAACTTGATTTTTTTTGTAAATGAAACAATATATAAGTACCGTAAAAAAACTAATTTATACTCTCAATTTTAAAATTTTTACGCGAATAAATCTCACAGTCAAATTACATTTCCAAGCAAAAACAAAACGTGTTTACTCGTCGTGGAAATTATTGATTAGAGTCCCGCTTTCGAAAAAAAATAATAATAATGGCAAAATGCCAAATAACTGATTTCTACTCCTCATTAAATACTGTAAATTCTCTAAAATTTATTTTAATAAATAAATTAAATTATTGTTAAACTTGTTTTTAATGTTTCTAAATAAATGCTGATATTATTTATTATTATTACACTTTTAATTTCATCCATTATTCATTGATACAATTTTTCAAAGAACGAAAATAACAAACGAGAAAATGATAAAAATTTCTTTTTAAATAATTTATTTAAGAAACAATTTTTATAAATTTATAGTTTAGAAAATTATAAATGCAAAGATAGTATTTATAAGTGTATCTATTAATCATCCAAGAGTTACACTACATCAATATTTTTAAAATTATTAATAATAAATATTTTAATGTATTTTATACTTAAAACACTATTTAATATTCGAGAATATATATATAATCGACAGTATCTATTAACGCAAGCGCACTTCGTATTTAATCTAAAGCTGCAGACTGGCGATAGTCTGCAGGTTCAATGCTTAAAAATATGTTCGTTTTGTGATGTTTCTTGCAAAGAATCATAGAACAATCATCTCTAAATCGATAAATTAATGGTAAATGAAACTGTTTTTACATAATTAACTATAATTATTTTAAAAAATATATTGTTATTGATAATAGTACCTAAGTGTAGACTTAAATCAATGAATGAAAACGTGCCACATTTTTTTGACAAGAGATAGTTCTTATCACTGTATATATATTTTAATATAATATAATTATAATATTACTTTATTATCTATATATTTTAAATTATAAATAAATATTTAACTAGTAAAAAATTCAACGTTAATAATTGTTCAAGAGTAGTAAGTATATTTTAGAGAAATATCGTTGTGTCTTGCTGAAAATCAATATTGTATTTTACACTTATTGGATGGTTTTTATGTCTCTTTTTAACCTTAAATACTTTGTTTAATATAAAAAGTAATAATTATTTTATCGATTAGACTATACGAAACTAATTTTTACTCTAGAATGACAGTTATTTATACGAATCCAGAATTTCTCTTCCACTGTATCGATTTTCTTCTATTCAGGTCATACTCCCAAGCTAATGCGGACAGACAGATCCACTATTATTACTCGATTTTTCATTTATTCTCCTTATAGGTTATATAAACCTATAACAAAGGGTACACAAAGAATATAAACGTTACATAATAGATAATTATTGTTCAATTTTATCCTAGTTCAATAAATAAGAAACTTCAAATAAAGATTTAACATTCTGTTTTTCTAATTCTGTTAACTCTAAACTCTCAAAATGTGCTTTATTTTATTTAAAAAATATTCCATTTTTTCACTAAATATAAAAAATTTAACATTTGTATTTATTTATTTTTTAATTCTTTCATAAATTATGTACAGTTTATTAAAATTTAGGACATTATTAATCGTTATAAATTGAATTTTATAATTATAGAATATAAACAAAAATTATTTATTTATTATTAAAACTGTTTTTTTTAAACAAATTCTTAATTTATAACATTAATTTGGAAAACTATTAACTAATATAATTTCAGTTTTATAGTTAATATATAAATACTTCATACTATTTGTATTTTAGACGAATTATTCACACGTTACACTATATTTATCGACATAAATCTTTGAAAATATGAGTAAATGTTGGTTTATTTTAAACTTGTCAAATGACCATTTAGAATTAAATTAGCAGAAGGACACCATAAATGATAAAAATTTTACAAAAAATGTCTGTAAATAAGAAATAGACTTTGTTTAATAAAGAGACGAGATGATTACAAAGTGGACAGCGTTGATATAAATTAAGAAAATATGCGAAAATGTCTAGAATATAAATAAAATTCTCTCGAAATTTTTATTTATAAGCACAATATATTTACTATGAACAAACCAAAAACTCAACGTAACTTTGTGAGAAGTTTTAATGAACGAAAAAGTGATTAAATAATGAAAGCATATGAAATAACCAATTTATATTTGTTGTAAAAAGTTATATTTAACCAGTCATTATAAATTGTTATACACTTTTATGACATTGATACGTTTCTTCCACTGCTCCTTATCGTCATGCAGAATCTCGGTTCGAACCACAGACAGCTTCGTGTGCATTCACAGAACTACTGCTTAGAACAACCCGTGCTTAATTAACGCTCCATTCTCTGCGACTTGAATTTCACATTTATATTTTCATTTAATTTCGTAAACTATGAAGGCAGAAGTGGTTCGAATCCGATAAGAAACCTCATTAATTACTGTGTGTACTGTTTGAAGAGACCCCACTATGTGTATGACTCGAATTTTGTGATAAATAAAATTATATCCGGAATATGCAGGTTCCTTGTATTAACAAAATCAATTAATCAATTAATTTTTCAATCTTCATAATTGTTTATAAAACTATGAACAATTATGAACAATTAAATCCAATTCATGAATTATTATGAATTTGAGCCATGAGGACCCTATGTTAGTAATTATCCTTATTGAATATAAAATTTATTAAGAATAATGATAAATAAATAAATATGACATACTCTACGTTTTCCTTCTTTCTACTCTACGGACACTGAGAGCAGGGCCACGAGAGTTTACATGAGGTTTGGAGATAGAGCGGCTCCTTTATCCTCTTAGCGGGCCCTTTCATCCATTGTTTTTTTGAAGAAATTAAACACGTGAAATGTTTATTTATTAATGTGTAGTCTTAATGATTTTTTGTTAGTATAAACAACGTTAATTTTATAGGGATAGGAATCACTAAGGACCTATAAGTTCTGGGCTCTGGGGAAAATCCGCAGCTCCCCCCTCTCGACCACCCTATCCATGAATAATAGGTAAAGTAAGATTATCAATATTATTATTATTTTGCTCGAGAAAAGTTACTTCTAGGTTATATAAATTTATTTGAATTTTCTAATTTATGTTATTATTTAAATTCAAATCAAGAGAACTGCATAAAATAAATCGAAAATTATTTTATATTTGATAAACGCTTTGAATATTTCTTAATATATTAAATTTTCATATTAATATATTATTAATTTTAGTATATTTCTATAAAATAATCGATGATAATTTGCGAAAATCTTTATTTACGCGGATGTTCCAGCACGTGGCATTATCGATATAAAAAGCGGATTTACCAAATTACATATACACATATCTCAACACATTTTAAAATTTCTTGACAATATAAAAATAGAAAAATTGTAACAAGTATTTTCGATATCCAGAAGTCTTTGCAATAACTCGGAAAACCTTCATTTCCTATTAGTCCGACTTAGCGGGAGTTTACTGTACTTAGCATTTATAATAACTGACATAACAAATGTCAGTTCATGGCATGTTTCGATACAATACCTAGTCTCAAAGTATAACTCAGAGACATCATTTAGCGACAGTCGCGTTTAATCAAGATTCCAACTACAATTAATCACAATCCAAAAATGGTTGTAAAGTTTAAAATGATAGTAGAACTTGCACTTGTTATGTAAACAGTTATAAACACAGTTATAAATAAATAAAATACTGTAGCTCGCTCTCAAGCATACTTGTTCGTTTTAATTACTCTTGTTATATACTATGCTCGTAGTTAGACGGGGGCCACACCTGTCTATTCTTCCAAATGACGAAATTCTGTTTATATATTTATCTGAAAAATGTGAATAATGAACTTTTTACATCTAAATTTTGAATATTTTTGTACCATTGTGTACGTATAGTAACTTATATACTACTATTAAAGAATATATTATATTTCAATAATTTTGGGCGCCTGGGCCACTCTTTTTCAAGGCTACTCCGTGACCCCGACCCTCGGTTAAGGTCATTCCTTATTGTATTACAAATAGAACCACTCCTGCAGTTAATCTTGTTACGCTCTCGTGATACGCGAATGAATTGATATTAGCATACAAGTTATGAAATATTTTGGATATCAGTAAATATACATACATGAGATATATCTATCTTTTAGCTCGACTGTGTATATAATTTATCCTGACTTAAAATTACGGGTAACCGGTTTATAAAGTGATCATAAATAGATCTGTCTTAAGTAACTTGATATTAGTACTTGATACTAGATAAGCTACATATTCTTACTTCTAATTTAAAATGTTGTCATAAGACTGAGTTCTTTGAATTAAAAACCAAAAAGTTTTAGAGAACGTAAAGAACGAATCGGATCGAGCAATGTTATGTATTTAGCGTAAATAATATTTAATATAGCACGTAAATAATAAAAATAAAAGTTATTACTTTTCTGAAAAATTTAAAATTTGAAAATGTTTGCTTTAGTTGACTGTTAGCCTTATGAAAACACAACTATGAATATAGAATAACATGAACTGAAATAATGGATAAAATGTTATTATTAAATAACACTTCTAGCCCACAACGTAAATTTAGTAGCCTAATGAATACAACTGTAATAAATTAAAGGGCTTATCACATCAGGGAACGATTGGAACAAAATTCGACTAAATTTTTTACAAAATAGTCTTTCATTATCCACAATCAAGTTTTAGAACGCATTTCGGGTACACAGACCCCTCATCAACCTACATACATCCATACATACGAAACACAAAAATTTATCAAGACCATAATAACATAAGAATCATTTTCAAACTAAAAAAAATTACATATAAATACAGTGCACTGTTTACATGACATAAAACCAATAAATTACAATATACCAAAAAAATTAAATAAGCATTAAATAATAAAATGTTTTTCAACGATGAATCGTATTCTTTCCGGAACTGGTAAATTCCACTTTTTCCTATTTCTTAATTCAGAGAAATAGCACCATTTATTACAAATTAGTTTTCCCTTAATTATCATTACATTAGGATAGGCACCACTCAATTAATTTCAGAAACCACTGCTATTAAAAGAATAAAACCATCAACACCAAATTGTATAAATATAATATAAATTTAAAACACTTAACAACACTCTTTATTGTCTTATTTCTCTTGTCACTCACACTCCAACATCAGTTTTGCCTGGATATCAAATTCTTTAATATGATATCGCTTCACTCCTAATGTAGCCTCAACCTCATTTTATTTATTCAGGTGCTTTCAAGATTTCAATGTTTTTGTAATTTTATTTTTATTTGATTATTTTCTCTCAATACGAATTTAATACTATTTTTTATAATTTAACAATGTTCCTGTTTCCTGTCCTAGATCGTTTCCTTTCCTATACATTTATTGTTGAAATGGTAAGAAACTAGTAAAATAGTACGAACTAAACAAATAAATGAGGTTAAAATATAATATCTTAAAATGGAATATGTATTCGGTGTTTTTAAAAATTAAAAATAGAATTAAAAAATTCACTTATTATTTTGGTACTAGATCATACGAGAATCATAGGGAAAATGATTAATATAAAATATAAAAATAATGAACATAATGATTTAGAGAAAGATAATATATTTTATTCATTTGATTGCAGCTGTTTACATAAAAAAGTTATATTGGTGAAACCGGAAGAAAAGTAAATGCAAGATTTAAAGAACATATACATGCCATTAAAAATAACTTAATCTCTTCATCAGTGGAACAACAAGGAAGGCGTTAAATTATAAAAAATAGTATCAAATTAGTATTGAGAGAAAATAATCAAATAAAAAGGAAATTACAAAAACATATTGAAATCTTGAAAGTTCCTGAAGATGTAGAATAAATAACAACATGAGGTGTGAAGCGATATCATATTAAAGAATTTGAGATTCAGGCAAAACTGATGTTGGAGTGTGAGTGACAAGAGAAATAAGACAATAAAGAGTGTTGTTAAGTGCTTTAAATTTATATTACATTTATGTAATTTGGTGTTTATGGTTTTATTCATTTAATAACAGTGATTTCTGAAATTAATTGAGTTGTACCTATCCTAATGTAATGATAATTAAGGGAAAACTAATTTGTAATAAGTGGTGCTATTTCTCAGAATTAAGAAATAGGAAAAAGTGGAATTTATCAGTTACGGAAAGAATACGATTCATCGTTGAAAAACATTTTATTATTTAATGCTTATTTAATTTTTTTGGTATATTGTAATTTATTGGTTTTATGTCATATAAACAGTGCACTGTATATGTAAATTTTTTTAGTTTGAAAATGATACTTATGTTATTATGGTCTTGATGAATTTTTGTGTTTCGTATGTATGGATGTATGTAGGCTGATGAGGGGTCTGTGTACCCGAAATGCGTTCTAAAACTTGATTGTGGATAATTAAAAACTATTTTGTAAAAAATTTAGTCGAATTCCTTCAACTTATTACAGCCGTATTCATTGGGATAATCAATTTATACTAAGGAGAAAATAATGATGATATTTGTGAAGAATGGCGAAGGAGCAAGCATTTCATATAGCAAATATTAGACATAATAGTTCATTTAGTTTTTTAGTTATATTTAAAGTTTGCGAGTATATTAAACTTATATTTCCTTTATAACCTTAGAAAAAAAATGCTTAACACAATAAGCATAGACCAGTGATTCTCAAACTTTTTCGATCCATCGCCCCCTTTGTTCGTAAAGTTATACCCAACGCCCCCTAACTCATTTTCTCTTGTGTGAGAAAGGATTGAAAATATTCTTAGGAAAACTTTTCTATGAATCTCACACTTTGTGTCCTTACCGTACATTGTTCTCAACATCTGGAAACCATTAAACGCAATGTTTCCTCTTACCCGTTTAACAGAGAAAAGGGAACGGCTGTCAGTGACCCCAACTTTTGCCTTTGGTCTCCGTTCAGTACACTGCCTCCAGCGCCCCCTAGATTTACTCACCGCCCACAAGGGGGCGTTATCGCCCACTTTGAGAAACGCTGGCATAGACGAACCATTCTAAAATTTAAGACGTTACGAGAGAGAAAAAACAGTAGCAATGATGACGAAGTGTGAAAATATCAAAGTAAACATCAAAGTGGAAAAATTATTTATGAATTTAAAATTATATTTTAAGTTTATTTAAAATATATTTTAAGAGAATTGAATTTCAGAATATATACGATTTAATTCTGTTAAGATATTTTGCTGTATATTATAAATATTTATGAAATAAATTAGAAAATTCAACATTACACAGTAAATTTATAATTTTGAGTAGTTGCGTGTCTTCAATGATTAAGCTTTCAATAAACTATTGTTATTTTATAACAACTGATTATCATTTTGGTCATCGATTTCATGTAATCCATTTTCTAAACTTTAAATGTAATTTTGTCTTATAAATTCTATAACGAACTTAATAGATGAATAAATTTAATTTAGTTTTCCTTTAGATATTAAACTTAGTAAAAATAAATGTTGACATATTTATAGTCAAACCTCGAAACCAGTGCTACTCAAACAGTGGGTCGCGAACAGATTTCACTTAAAATTAAGAAATTGTATATATTAAGTTAATAAAACGATTCTAAAAAATTTTTATTTTTTCGTTTTTCTTTATTATTAATTCGTTCTAAAACTTGAAATAGAAAAAATTTGAACTCCGTTTTCTCTGTTTAATGTTTTATTTAATTCTATAAAAACAGTGGTCCACGAGAGCTTGGAATGAAAGAAAACCGGTCCTTGAACACAAAGTTCAAGAAACACTGCTCTAAACAACGGGCACTGACGCAAGCAAAAAATAAACCCGCAACGAGTTGCTTAACTTTCCCGGCAACATTTAAAATTTTGGTGGCGCTATCTGTTATTATATTTTATTTTTATAACTTTTTATATTTTCAGCTATTATAAAACGGCCAAAAGCTTAATTTTCAAGATAGGGATGGGTCTTATAAAAAAAATTGTAAATGCTAGTAACGAGTAAAATCGTCATTAAATCCGACCCTACGGGAGATATCACACGACCCCCTTTAGCTTCCCACCCAGTCGATCTTTAACCATCAAAGTTTAATACCATCAATCCTCCTAATACACAAACCTCTTTGCCAAATTTTAGAAATTTTCGACAAAAAGCGAGCTTCAAACAAGGTGAACAAAATCGTGCTACATACACACATACACATATCTAAACATACATACTTACACATACACACTATAACATCCATACATACGAAATATTTTTGCAGTTTTTAACGTTTAAAGGTGTCCCGATTCCAAAAAATGTAAAAATCTTTGGGGGTAATTTTTGACCGATTGCCATACTTTTCCTCTGTTATATATAACAACCCAGAAATTAATAGCCATTGTTTGGAGATTATTTTGTATTAATTTCAGAAAGAAATGTTCTTGAACATATTAACGCCGTTTAGCTGTGTCTGCTGTTAGAGATTTAACTGTATTTAAAATTATAAATTCTAAAAGAAATTAAATAGATTCTATTTTAAAGCTTATATTCAACTATTACTTAATTCAATTCAAATCGGTTATATATTACTTAAAATAAGCTAAATACATAGGATAATACTACTAAATATATATTATTATTTTTTATTATTATAAATTACGTATAATCAATCAAGGATCTTAACAACTCAAGTCTGTCGCTCGTAGTTTATTCACCAAATCGTTACACTTTGATACTTTGAAGATTTTGTGGATAAACACATTCGTTATGAAAGTACTTGATTGAAAATTAGGAAGAAATTTATATAAAACGAGATATAATATAAATTTTGTGTTATTAAATAAATATTACTTAAGATGTAACATACATTTATAACCATATGAATGCATATTGTACTTACTTTACATACAAAACTGATTGATCAAAGAAAATGTGAACTATACACCAGCTTAGAGGAAAACGAAAAAGTGATATACTTTACTATTCTTGTTTAAAAATTGTTTTTGACCTGATTGTTAATAACCTAAGGCAAAGCCTAGTATTTATGTACGTATTTCCCCGTTATCATGACAGGCAAATAAGTTTTCCTTCTATATCTTGAGAGTTAAAATTAGAGAAATTTTAATCGATACGCTATAATAAAATAATCTTATAATCTAAAAGGAAGTAAAAGTATAAAATTAAATAAAACTATAAATTTTTTAACTTTATACTAAAAGAAATGTTTATTTCCTGTCAATCTATCGTTTGTATAAACCAGGTGTGGGGAACTTTCCTATAGTAAAGGGCCAAACAGCACTACTTTAATGTGAGATCGAGCCAAACAGTGCTTTACGTAAATTCTAGATAAATGAAATCCTACATTTGTAAAGGATACGTGAATACTGCCGATAACTAATCCTTAATATCGCTTATAGCGTGATTACTTGAAATGAATACTTGGAATTATCTTAAATAGTAAACAATTCTGAAGTATATAGGAGCTATTACCGTCTAAATTATTTTCAGTTTAGTTATTATAAAATTTTCCATATTAAAATAATAAAAAGGGTAAAATAAATGCAGAAATAAGCTAAATAAGCTGTTGCGTAGAGAGCCGCGAAAGGCCTCGCTCTATCGTCAAAAGAATGTATTAATTATTTAACGAAGACTTTTGGGCTTCTTTTATATCATAGCTTAAGGCAGCTCTGGTATTAATTAATTTAAAAAGTTCCTAAATTATAAATAAAACTAGTTTTTCGGTATAATATGCACATTATTAAATTAAATAGAATCATCTTAGATCAAATTTCATTAAAAATTGTAACTAAAATAATTAACGCAATTCTTACAAATAAACTAAGTTACTTGCTGGTTACAAATTTTAAATAAATCAATTATTAGTTTGTGATTTAATTTTTAATGAATTAAAGAATTAAAATATACAAGTACAAAGGAAATACTAAATTAGAATAAAAGTGTCTTCACAATTACACTTTCATACTTCGTGTAGTTCTGAGGGGCAAAAGCGGGGTCAGCTTTTACTTGAGGTTCTTGTCCTTCTCGATATAATGAAAAATATTTATACTTTATTCTGTTGCATCTTGTTATTTTCTGTGGGATTGACAATGATATTTCTGTAAGCAACAAAGTCGTTAACACTAAAATTTTCTAAAAATACATATTAGGTCATTAGAATGCAAGTTTATAAAATACCTGATTTTAGTTATCGTAGGTTATTAAGCCATTATAAGATAAAATGTGGTCAGTTCTCGATACGTTATGTTTGTTCTGTTAAAGGAAAGTTAAGAAAAATTAGTTTGGTAAAGTCAATTAACATATGAACTACCATAAGAAATTTTTGTCTGTTAAATCCGAAGTCCGTTAAACCGAGGGTCTACTGTATTAATTTTATTATATCATTTTAAGGTAATGTTAGGAATGTATTTTAGTAATAAAAAACTATGAATATTTCTTTCCCTATTCTATTTTATGTTAATAAATAATTGTTTTAAATTCACTCTAGTCTTTTTTATATAAGTATAATTATGCACTCCTTTTCAAACGTATGTTCCCCTCGGCAATCAACTTGCAAGTTTTTAAACTTTATGAAGGAACTAAATTATTTTTATTGTTGTTAAATATAAATATTAAAGACAATTGAAAACATTGAGTGGGTGCATCGATATTAAAAACACATTTTTATATAATTGTTTAAATTTAGTAACCAACAAATGATTTCCCGGTTAGATAAATAATAAAAATTATGTCCGACGTTTTGTCAAGCTGTTCGATGAATGATGAAATTACCTGTTTAAAGAAAAACCCGTTTTTGATGCAACACGTGAAATTTATCTTATTACTTTCCCTGCTGTATATATAACAGAGGGAAAGTATGGCGATCGGTCAAAAATTGACAAGCCCAAGATTTTTACGTTTTTGAACTTGAAACATCTCTGACACTCTGAAACATCGAGAAATGCAAAAGAAATTCAGGGGTAATTTCTGTATGCATGAATGTGTTTTTTTAACTCTTTCCGCCCTGTAGGCACTAAGAGGGCCTTTTTTAGCAAGCCAATTATGGGTTCGGCAGGCCCACAATGGGGCGGTCGAGTGATGAGGAACGGGGGCCGACATATCCGGTCGGATCACCCCCAAAAAATTCCTGGGGATTTTTCGACCCGTCCGGATTCAATCCAGTTTCCCAGAGCGGTCAAGGCTGCCACCTTGACAATTTTACTCGTTATTAGCATTTACAATTTTTTATAAGACCCATTCCTACCCTGAAAATTAAGCTTTTTGCCGTTTTATAATAGCTAAAAATATAAAAAGTTTTTAAAATAAAATATGATAACAGATGGCGCCCTCAATATTTTAAATGTTGCAGGAAAGGGTAAGCAATTCGTTGCTGATTTATTTTTTATAGGAAATTAATATATTTTTGTTTAGAAACGTATTCGGCATATTTCTTTAGTATTTTTTTCGAAAACAACTTAGTTGATCCGTGGAAAAAGTTCAAATAATTTAAAATAAACGTTTCTAAAATTATTATTGTTAATTGTCTACTTGAACTTTACTTATTAATAGGACTTTATACTGGTGTTTAAAGATTAGCACAGTAATGAGAGTTAGTTCAGGAAAAAACAAAATTTCTTTATTATATTACCTGTAGTAATAATTTCTGAAAATATTACTACAGGTTTTAATTCTGAAATACAGAAATTATTAATACAGGTGATATAACTGGTTAAGTAACGCTGTATCAGCGTGTAGTCGGAACGAAGCTGCTCGCACCTTTATTTTATAGATTATGAGGAAAAAAAGAAACAAAGAATCATTCGTTCTCAACAATATATTTGATTTCTATTGGATCATTTAAAGATATAAATATAAGGTCAGAATAAGCCATTAATTGCTATGCCAACGTCTCACGAAATTCTGCCTGTCACTACGGGCCTTGGACTTACAGATTGACTCGTAGCGATCTTTATTGTAACTCTAAAAATACTGAGTCAGTTACATTTCTCACTTTTCCGACTCAATGTAACATAGGTAAGATCGATAATGTCTCTTTTTTTCCTATATCTATTTTGATTTTTGGAAGAGTTAATCCCTGTGATTTATATATAGTCATCGAGTATGCTAAGGTAAGGGAAAACTGTCTACGAGATCGCAATATACTGCCATCATTCGAAGAGCGTGTTACGGTGATTATTGGAAACAGATTACCATAGATGAAAGGTCCCTGAAACGTCTCCATAGATGAATTCCGCTAAAATAAACAGAGGAAGAGCTGGAAGGCGAGCATTAGGAGCATATATAATGTAGCGTATAGTTCCTAGTGAACCATTGACGAGACCTCCTTGCACCCATAAGTTGACTCTCAGCATGATTCTGGCATTAACTGAGAAATTTAAATACTTGGAGAGACCAAGAGCTGAGTCATCTTTGGACGAAGGCGGGGCAATATCTGAAGTGTTATATGATCAAGATGCTATATCAAGATGAAGATGCTATATAACCAAGAGGGCATCCAGTTGACTGCAAGTAGTTTTCGTTGCTTTGTTTAACTTGCTCATTTGTTGGATCTTATTTGTTGAATTGGATCGGATTTGTTGGATCAAATGGCTCTAATGCCATTTGGAACTGATCAAGTTCATCTCTGGATAAATAGGCTCGATTTCTTGTCGTCAGAATGTTCAGATCTGTATCAGAGAAATCACCCGAAGCTAGATGTTGTAAGACATCTGTGAAGGAACTATCTGCGCTATTTTGTCTATGAGAATTACTAAGTTCAATGAACTTCTCAAAAGAATCAAATGCAAATGTAATGTAATGTCCCAACAAGGTCGCTACCTTGTTGGGACATTACATTGTAAAAAACACTCGAGTAGAGAGGAGTATCTTTAACAGGAGGAAGCTGACGAAAATCACCAAACAAATAAATAAAGAATCCACCAAACCGCTCATCTTTCTCGGGGTTTCTGTCCCTCAATCTTCTCTCGATAATGTACAGCATTCTTGCACCAATCATTGACATTTCATCGACGATGATGAATTTGAGCGATCATTTCAATCTGGAATCTCTGTGCAGCTTCTCGATTTAGAGATCGAAATTTCGTACTAACGATAGGAAGACGAAGGAGAGAATGGATCGTAAGGCCATCAATATTGATCGCTGCTGCTCCACGTTTTAAAAAGAAAACTTTTGAAACTTATTATTCTATAAAGATTCTTTATATTTATTGTATCTCCTTAGCGATAACATTTACCTTTCAAAATTATCGTTTTACTGCTTGTCATATTTTTCGACCACTAGATGACGCTTCTATACGTGCATGCAGGAAGCGACTAACACTTGACTTCATGCATTCCTTGTCAACATTATAACTGTAGAATGAATTGTCCGATCTTGATGAAATATTCTTGGACGACTCATCATCACTCAAGGATAAACTGATTAAAATTTCAACTGTCAAAAATGATCCATACTGAAGAAAAGCGCGATCTTCGTTTTCACCCGTATCTCCAGTTCTACAAAAATGGATGATTTTTGTAAGTTGAAATTTTAATCAGTTCATCCTTGAGTGATGATGAGTCGTCCTAGAAAATTTCATCAAGATAGGACAACACATTCTAGAGTTTACAAGGAATGCATGAAGTCAAGTATTAGTCGTCACTTCGTTCCGGCGATCAATTTAAGATATATATATCGAAAAAAAATTTAAAATTTATCTAAAAACAATTGTTTAGATAAATGTATATATGTGGAAATCATTGACATGTGAGGCTGTATATCTGGCATTTTATTCAATGATGTACAGTACTTTGGAATATTAATTCTAGCCGACTACAATTGAGGTAGCAAAGTTGAAACCCTATATTTTACATTTTCATGGGTCTTAACAATAGTTTATAGTCAATTCATTAAAAAATTCAGAAGTATAATTCAAAATATAGAACCAGTTCTACCACTTTCGCATTTGTAAATTAGCAATACGTCAATAAATGTACAAATATTTTACTATTATTTTAGAATTATAATTTTTAAATGTTTTCTTATTTATTTAAATTATTTTCTTTTTCTAATTGCTAAAACTATTAATTACTAAAATTTCTCCGTAAATATTATATAGTCGAACCTCTTAACAACGACCACCTCTAAATAGCGGCCATTTTTCAGGTATACATTTTTTTTAAGGAGAAAGCATACAAAACTATATCCAAACAACATCTGTTTTTTATTCACCCATCTTACATGTTATCGTGAATTCAAATTTCTATTTTTAATTTTAGTTTTATATATATATATACAACGAGTAATTTCAGTTACATATTTACATTTAAGTCAAGTATTACTTCTGGAAAAACATGAATCAATACAATGTAGAAAATTTTAAAATCCAATATTACTCAACTTGTGGTCCTCAAAACAAATGACCAAACCTCATTAAGCAGTAATTATTACAAGTGATTTATTTGTGATGTAAGCTTATAAATGGTAATACATAATTTATACGTACAGTTAATGAGGTTTTTATACATGTAATAATTTTTTCTTCTAATTTCAAGCTAATTTATGACTAAAGAAATAAAGCGTGAATAGAAGTACTAGAATCGAACAAGAAAGTATACACTTTTACGTCAAATTGACGTCACTATTTAACCTTTTCTTTGAAAATCAGTGATGATAAAACTCTTCTTTTTTAAGGTAAAGTGATATATATCTTTTTTTTTTTTTTAAATGGAATATTAGGTGAATATATTATCAAATACAAGGCAAGAAAACTTGACTCATTACCATAAAAAACCAGTTGCTGATCTAAATCTTGAGTTAACGCAGAAAGAACAAAAATTCAGCAAAATGGTAAATTTACTATTGACGCAGAACAGAAACTTTCCCCTTTTTCTGGAAAATAAATATTTAATATTATATTTATAACTTTTCTTTGAAATAAGGATTTAATTTACATTCAGAAATAATGCTAACTATTCAAAATATTGTTTTTTAAAATAAAGACAAATAATAATAATAACTAAAAATTGATTTTAAATAAAATATTTGTTATTTAAAATATATTATTATTATCACTTTTAAATATTATTATATAATGGAAAAACTTCTATTTAAAAAAGACAACTTTTTAGATAGACGTTTCTCCATTATTCAATAATTTCTGAAGAACATTACTTGACCTGATGTACCAGAAAACAATACTTGATGAAAGTTGTTTATCTTTCATCATTACGTCACTATGCAAAAAAACATATGACTTTTAATAATTAAATAAATATCTAATAAAATTTCAAATACATACGTTGTAATAATTAGGATTTTTAAGTGTATGTATATATACCTTTTATATAGGCTATATATATATATATATGGCCTATATGTGTGTGTTTGTGTGTGTGTGTGTGTTTGTGTTTGGATGTGTGTTTACATACATACACACAAAAAACATTTCACAGCTATATTCGATATATCCTTATATATATATATATATACATATATATGTATGTATGTATGCATGTATATATATATATATACATATACATATATATAATATCCTTATATATAATATATTGTATATTATATATAAAATTATATTTCTTATTAACTATTTTGGTTTTTTGAACTATTAATAAAAATATTCTTATTAACTATTTCATTCAAAAAATTTATTATTTTATAATCTTTCAATAATTAATTTAATTTTTATTTAAGTTTTCGAGGTTAGGTTTGACGAAATACGGCAACACAATGCGTAGGAGATCAGCCAAGAGGGGATGTTCTGTGCAAAATTTCCTCTCTTACGATGTTAGAAATGTGAAGAGAACCCAGAAAACTCCACACGGCCACCGTTAATGAGCACTAATCCACGAATAATCTGTGTTCACCACGTAAACTGTAAATCCGAAATTACCTGTGTTCAGTAGATTAATCCACTCGGCCACTGGTGGGCCAAGTTTTGGAGGTACTGTATTTCAAATGATGGCTTAATTTAATACAAATTTTATTTATGTAGACAAATTTTATTAGTCTATATCTAAACTAGCAGAGGTTTTGCTAGTAATTGTTTAAGCTTAACTCTGAACACATATACCAAAAAACTTTTCAAGTTTTAAATTTTAAATTATAAAATTTGAAACTTGAAATGTTTAAATTAAAATTTATTGTTTACCTTCAATTTGGGTATAACTTTTATTCCTTTAATTTTTATTATATTTTACTTAATCTCAATTAAGAATTTTGTTTAGAGTTTCTTTTTGTTACAATTATAAGTAATATAGGGTATTTATAATGTAGTCAAATTGTAGATTTTGGGCAAGAACATGTTAACTCATTTTTTTTCAAGTTTTTCGGGGAATTACCTCAAAGTTCCAAATTTTCTCTGTATTTTAGGACAGATGACAAGTGACTAATGATATTAGAGGTCGATAGGCTAGTCTATGAGAAGTTATGGGTCATGAGTATGGAAATTATATCTGCTCTATGTTTATAATAATTCATAGAAATTGAATTGACGTGTTCTTGCCCCCAAAATCTTTAATTATAACGTCATTAAATTATTTATTAATTGTAAATTTATATAAATGTATTTCTTTAATTAATGTTTAATATACTTATAATATTAATATATTAAATAATAAAACATTAACTACAATCAATCACATTGATTGTAGTATAATAGTTAAATGATTTTTCTGATGTGTGTAATTGTGTGAGTGAAGGCCAGCTTCCGTAGTATTACTTTTACTTATTAAATAATTTATTTAAAATTTTCCCCTGTCTTTTAGACAAATATCAAATGATTTGAACCTCTTTACAATATGTGACATTTATTTAGTTTAAAACATTTATTGTGTCAATCAATGATACTTCCATTATTAACATATTACTAAAATAAAAAATAATGTTAAGAAAGAAATAAAAATGAAGAATTTATAAACGAAAATAAAAATTTACTATTTATAATTTTAATATTTAATTCTGTCTCTTAATTAATGTCGGATATAATCGTTCATATAGTAAGGCCTCCGCCGTAAAGAATATTGCCGTATTCACACTGTTTCCATTTTTCGCCGCTGCAAAAGATTTTGCCCCTAGTTATCGGTGAGAATCACGTGTTGAGTAAATTGGTCGTTTCGTGCGCAGATATAGCGATTTTATGAAATTGTAATAGTTAAATAAAGTTATAGTTGTATACAGTTATATTTACTGCAGCCCGTTTCAAAAAAGTATTAAAAGTCTACTGTTGTCTACTTTATATTTGTAAATTTCTGATAAGAAAGAAGGTAAGTACATTTCTGTTCTTTGCAGTTTGTAAAATTCAGTCAAAAACATAGTGTACACTTTATTACGACAGTTTTAAATAAATTAATTTTTCCTTGTAACAAGCTTTTGATTTTTCTATAAAGAATTTTATTTAGAGATGTAAACTGATTGAGATGAAACTTATTAGAGATGTAAACTGAAGCAATGTTGCTTTTACCATAGCTATACTTTTAATTTCAACTTTAAAACAATATACGTTGCTTTTGTTCATATTTCTGTGTACTTCTCCAATATTAATTACAGTAAGTTCTTACATTGAATATCACCATATTTCCACGCATACTTTTCGCAATTGTCTTAATAATCTAAAAACAAGTTACGAAAAATAAGCACATTTTTTTGAAGAGTTATATCGGTATTTCTTCTTGCAGAGAGTCTTGATTAACAAAAGTAATAATTTTATAACAGATTAAAGACACAACATTTAAAAGGTTATCATATATGGTCCGAAAATGTAAAATTTTTCATAGTAAACAGAATATACTGTAGGTGATCTAGTTTTGCTAAGTTTGCGTACTTTTGAGTAAAAAAAATATTTACATTAACGATTAACCACTGGTATCTTTAAGAATCGAACAGAGATCATTAAATGATATTAGTATAAAAAAGTTTGTATTTTCCGAGCCAATAACACTCGGTTATGATTTCTTCCTAAAAAGTCTTATGAAAATAAAGATGTGAAAAATACTGTATTATTATTATTTCGCTTTTTACGAAGCATTTCCATGCTTTTTTCACGAACTAGGAAACATCGTTTACAGCAGCTCGTTTCTTAATTGTCAACAGTTTACAACCTGCATTAATGAGGAAAATACTTAAATGCAGAGACGTCTCCAAACTCTTCTATCGTCTCCAGGCTAATGTACTGTACAAACCTGAAACGCTGACGATGGAATGTCACCGATCGTCAGCGTCACAAGCAGAGAAAGTGTTAACCAGCGTCTATATGCTTGGTCTCATAGAGAGAGAGAGAATTGGCAGACGGCCTTACTAGCGAAGCGATCAAGCGGCCTTGGTTGAACACTGCTCAACTTTCGACGCGAATATGGCCGTAAAACGGTACCATCCATCAATCAGAAGTCAGTGAAATCTAGATCATTGTGACACGGTGCGAAAATGGCGGAAAACGAACTTTTGTGTATGTTCTCTCGTGGCTACTCTAGAATAGATCTGGAAAGATTTATTGAAAACATCCGAAAGTATTCATGTATCTACGACAAGAGGTATCCGATTATAATAATGGATGCCTAAAACACGTGATATGGACGGCAAAAGGAAAATTCTTCATTTAGAGGAGTAAATAATAAAAAAGCTAAGCTTATAAGTGCTGTATATTATCTTAATAATACGACAATAAAAGTTAATGTATGAAAGTAAAGATATTATTTTTACTACATTTGTAATTATAGTACAGAAAAAACTAGTATAATATAATCATTGTTTTTATATCTATATATCAAGTATACAACCGTACAGGCGTAACTTCGACAGCACCGTCGCCGTAAAAAGTTCGCTAGCCGGACCTCCACCGCAATCCGAGCGCAAACGCAAATAGGTCACGTGATTAAAATATTTTACGGCAAGGGGTTTTACGCCCTTTTTTACGCTAGTGGAGTCTCGGCCTAATTCTGTAGAACCATAAATATATTATTATTATATGACTTCATAGAGCCCTTTATAAGACTTTAGAAATTGTATTTAAATTAATAATTACAAATAAGTGTTAGTTAAAAAAAATCAAATTATGTAATGTTTGGTCTTACTCCATATTTTATTTAATTTTTTAAGAAACTAAGTCAATTGTCAATGCAAAAGATTGAACACTAAAACAACGGAATGAACCTTGAAAAAATAGCCTAAAGAGAAAAAGTTGCAGTGGTTTTGATTTGTTTCGTTACATATTTTAACAGGAAATTATTAAGCAATTTCGTTTCGGTTGCGTACAAATGTCTAAAATAAGCGGTAATTTTTTAAATTCCTATTAACCATTTCATAAATTATAAAAATTCACGGGACTGGAATTATTTCTAATTTGAGAATAAAGCTTCAAAAGCATAACAAGGAATATAAAGAAACGTAAGTTATGCAGTTATTATTTATTATATTGTATATAATTTATTAAATTTATAGAATGTTAAAACATTTTAATTATATTTCTGAATATTTTATATAATTTTTTAAAATATGTACAGTTAAATAGATAGATTATCTTTATCTCCTCTAAAAAGGAGGAGATAAAGATTTTCGTTAGAGGAGATAAAGATTAAATTTAGAGGAGATAAAGGATTAGAGAAGTGCTTTAGAGGAGATGAAGATTAAATTTAGGGAAAGTGTTAATATGATAAAAATTTAATAGGACAAGTTTATATTTTTTATTATTGATTGAAATAATAGTTATTTAATTAAAACGTTTTAAATACAAACTTGTTTTGTTTGTAAAACAAGAAAAACTGTTAACAAGTAGAACATAAAGAGTAAATTTATATTAAGTATCAAGGAAACTTTAATCCATCAAGGATATATATCGTATATTTTAAAATTATAACGATAGCCTACTTGTAAAGTAATTTAAAAGTACTGTACCAAAAAAATCACTTTATGGTAATCTCGATGTAAGAAAACATTTGATTAATGCATTAAAGTAAATTATGAGCACTTGGGATCGTGCCTCAAATCTTGTGTTTTGTTATTTGAATTTTTGCTTTATTTGTCTTTTATGTGTTATATTATTATGTTATTGATTATACTAATATATTATTTTTGGAAATTTCTCTACGCGTTATAGCTTATAACAACATACAAACGTTTAAAAAGTCAAATATTGTTTATTCGATATGTTTTCAAAGGTTATATTTAACTTCTCGAAAAAATTTGTATATTTTTAGTGCTATTTAATAAGCTATTTTCTTATTTTTAATATACGACGAGCATAAATTCTATGTAAAAGCGACGAGCCTATCTCTTTGTATCTTAATATTTGTCTGATAACACCGATGAAACATAAAGCTGGAAAGGAATTTTGCATGACTTCCCCGGCATTCGAACAGAAGTTTAGGGGACCAGAATCGAAATCCAGGTCACCTATCTTACTTATAAATTCTAAAAGTTAGAAGACAAAGGCAAAAGCCTTATTTTGGGGGGAGGGTTGGGGTGAGTTTTGTATGTCCAGTGTTCTATTGTTGTTCGAATAATAATAATAATAGAGTAACAAAAACTTATCCGGTTTATTTCATTAATTATTACACTCGAACAAGCAACTATTTATTGTGGCATCGTCGAATGCCGGGCTGCAATTTTTAATCATATTTTTAATTTATTTAATTTATAATATAAAATACAGTCAAACCTGTTTTTATGCGCTCTTTTTATGTGCGATTTTTATTTGTGCGATTTTTTTAATGCGAATTTTTAATTTATGCGGTTATTTTTGTGCGATTTTTTTATTTGTGCGGTGTAGTTGGCGACTAGTCTCGTGCGATTCGTCATGTCTCACGTTGACTTATTATAGCTAAATAAACTTATTATAGCATAAATGCACTTATTATAGTAATATTATTGCATGAATATGCGAAAAATGAAATAATTTACTTTTTAAGTCAACAAAACACCACCTGGACAAAAATATGTAAAACAGACGATAGACCAGACGATGCAGTCAAGTGCTGACATCTGTTGTCAATAAATTCTATTTCGTACGGTTTTGAGTTATTTTCTATGTGAGACTTTTTTTATGCGGTCCCTGTTGACCGCATAAAAAAAAATATTTTTTTAATTGTGTTGCGAAAACTATTTTTTACAGCCATTCGTGAAGTTTCGTGCGATTTTTTTTAATGCGTCTTTTTTAATGCGGTCCCTATCCCCCGCATAAAAACAGGTTTGACTGTATATGCTCTTCGCCTCTAGTATCTTGCTCCTGTACATCATACTTTTCCTGTTAACAATTGAGCATACCACCATATTATCTATGTAATTCTATACATGAAAAAAATTTTGAATTGAATTCATGTAACTTCTGGTCGAAATCGGAAGTTTGTATATAATTAATCGGGGCTCCCTGATTAACTATATACAAATTTTCCATATCTTATCTCGGTCTTCATCTATCTAACTCCGTTCTCGAGACAGTGGAAATTTATAGGCCTACAATTTTTTTCAAATTGCAGTCCAATAATAGTCACACTTAATTCCCAAAGAATAAAAATAATAGTTGCCTTTTATAAACAGCGCAACCGCAAGATGAAAAAGTTATTTATTGTGAATAACAGCGTTAACAACGGCGTTAACATCCCGCGATCTTACCGCGTGTCAAAATCGCGTTAATCAAAATACAATATCTATGTTAAGTAAAGACAACTGGTAAAACCGCGTAAATTAAAACTTTCGCCGCGTATATAAAAGGATTGCCGCAATTAATTTCGCATGTTCATCAAATCCCACGTTAAGCAAGGGATGGCTGTAAACGGGATAGTAACAAAAGTCTCTCCCTGCCAATCATTTTTAGAACTACTAGAACAATCATGCAGACCTTTTGCCGAAGCATATTCTATCGGGTATGCGCTAAATAATAAACGAATTTCCGCTTTCTCCAGCACTTCTATTGGAGAAGGCTTTGTAATCTCAGTCCCTCAAAATGGGCAACATTGTTCACGTAATCAACAAGTTGCATCACATGAAAAATACGTACTATTACGTTTTAGTGCATTCAGAATTAGTAATGTGAATACTAATAGCCACATGTACTGTACTGTATAACCATTCTCACATTTCATTTGTTGTGCAGTGAAACAATTATCTGAATTATTTGATAGCCTGTTCCTAGATACTACTTGATATTTAGTAATACAATAAAGGGTAATAGCGTGTATTTTTTGGCAATGTGCAGTTATTTTTATTACAAGATAAGATTATATCAGTCCTCTTTTATAGAAAGGCTGCAGTGAGCAGAAATTCGTACTATCGGTTAGCGTTAGCGCATGCCCAATATATCATACATCGGCAAAAGATCTATATCAGGGTGGCAAACCTTTACCTATGCCAGCCAAAGTTTTAGACTTTGAATAACGATATTTAAATAAATTAAACGAATATGCCTTAGTTATAATAAATGTAAAAAAACCTGGTTAAAAAGGGATGATTGAAGAACACAGATCATAAATTGAAATCGTACGATACGTTACATGCCAGATGATTTTTCCTTACGTGTCATTTATAAATACCCTGTATATTCTCATTCCATTTTAAATTTAAGTTACTTTCCGTTTTAAATTTTTAAGTTGTATTCAAAACGATGACATTTAACACATGCGATAGTCGGTTAACGTACCAGTAATAGTTAAGACGCTTAAATTAGATAAATTTTAAAATATAGTTTGTCTCTAACGTTTGATTCATCGTATACAATTTTAGAAGTGAAAACAATGGATTGCTATAATTAGTGTATATTATTTTGTAAATGATTGTGACATTAATTATATTTTATGAGTACAATATAAGACTCCTATAGTGACAAAAGTTGGTGATGATCCATAATGCGGCACCCAATACAGTATGTTGCAAATCAGAAATTCTAGAACAGCAAATCTACTAGAATGGTGTTACAATACTGTGGTTATCACTATTTTATAGTAAATATCACCATTATGTTAAGAAGGCCTAAGTTTGGATACATTTGTAAGAAAACCTACTACAAATTTTCAGGAAATAGATTTATTATAAATGAATTTCTTTACATTTTATCTAAATGCAAATTAATGTTTCCTCGTTCGCTAGTAAATCTGTGGTTTAGTTGGAATACCGTTTAAAACTGGGAATCATTAGCTTTCAGTTGCCTGTTCAAATGGCAACTTACGCTTACAATTTTCGTGTATAACACTACATAACAGCCAAAAAACTTCAAAAATATTACGCATGTGTAAGTAGCTGAGACCTATTAAAAAAATAGTACAAGCATAGGGTGTGGAAGAGTCTCAGTTTGGCCTTCGTGGTATATACAAATAAAGCGTAAAGTTAAGCAAATCGATAAAATACTTTTGACCTTAAATTTGGAATATTTCTTAAAAATTTATGAATTTGTTATAATTTATTGTCAGATAAAATATTATTTTTATTATTTATTTATTTATTTTTAAACGAATACACTAAAATAATATTTTTGTGTATTTTATATATTATAACACAGCTTTCTTTCCAGAACACAAACACAAGATGAAATCATTCAACTTAAGCGAACCGCTTCCAGCTCCTTTTCAATTCGAAACTATTATCGATAAAGAAGATGTGAAACGATTCTATCGGAATTATTGGCATTATTCAGTCTACATTGCCACCGTCTACTTGATAACCATCTACTTTCTTCGAGAATATATGAAGACCAGACCTGCCTTCGAACTCAAACGTGCATCTTTCGTTTGGAATGGGATCCTTGCGCTATATAGTATCATCACGACTATGAGAGGATTTCCAGCATTCCTGTTTGCATTTAGTCATTACCCGTTTTATCATATCGTTTGTGATAAGATGCTTACGGAACAATCTTCACCGTTAATATTTTGGGGTACATTATTTCTGTTTTCAAAAGTATGGGAATTAGGAGATACTGTTCTAATTGTACTGAGAAAAAGGAATCTAATGTTTCTGCATTGGTATCATCATGTGGCAACTTTAATCGGAATGTGGCACGCTGCATATAGGGAAGCATCTTTCGGAACTTTACTGAGTTATACAAATGTTTTCGTGCATTCTTTTATGTACAGCTATTTTGCTCTAAAATCAGTCGACGTGAAGATTCCTGTTAAATTCGCCATGTTCATCACGGCCATTCAAACATTACAGATGCTATTCGGTGTTCTTCTTTCATTCTGGGTATATTGGCTTCACTTAAATAATTATGAATGTGACACTCCTAAAGATGTTCTCGAAACCGGTTTCGTGATATATTCATCATATTTATTCTTATTTAGTTACCTATTTTATAATTCTTACATTAAATCTCGTTCAAAAAAGAAACATGAATAAGCATGATGCTTTAATCATAATTGTAAATAATATCTTTATCTGTTTAAAATGAAAAATGAGTAAATGATATATACCAATTGTTTTCGTAAAGATATTTTAAAAATTAGATAGATATAACTGTTAAAGTTCATATTTAATGTTAGATTAATATTTCTCAAATGAAAGACATTTAATCTACAATAACTAGAAATTATTACTGTATATCTTATTACAATTTATTTTGTCTTTTAAAAAACTTAAATATAAAGTATTTCAAATATGTTTTTCTTATTTTTACTTATTTATTTATTTTTTGACTCCGTCCTGTGTACCTTTTTTGCCCTCTTTCTTTGCAAGCTCATCGTGGATTTGGCCAGGCCTGTATGACGGGAGCCGGATGAGGTATGGGAAGGAGGCCGGACATATCTGGACGGACCACACCACGAAAATAGGTGGGGGTTTTTCGACCAATCCAGATTCGATTCCGGACTCCCAGTGCGGTAGCCTGCAACCTTAGCTGCTTGATCATCAGACCATTATTTCAAATATGTAATAAATATTTTGTGGATTTGGTGGCAAAAATTAATATTATATTAAATCGAACTTCAGCAATAAACTTTTTCTTCAAATATTGTTATACAAAAATAATATATAATTAAATAATATTATATAATAATGAATATAATAATTATAAAATAAATTTGTACGATATTTGAAGCGTCGTACAAAAACTGAATAAGAATATTATATTTACATTTAGTTGCATTTTTTTTAAATTGTGATTTGTATAATAATTGTTTGTTTTTGTTTCTAATAAATAGAATCGATTGTCGGAAATTTTCACTTAAACATTACACTGAATAAATTCATTTCAATCGTAGTATAAAATATTGAAATTTCGTGAAATTCGGTGACCAAAACATCTTATATTATTATAATGTGCTGTACAGTACATTACATATTATTATTATTTAATAGTACAAGGGAAACGCTGTATGTACTGTACCAGCATATTACAACAACAACAACAACAACAAAAAGCCATATTACAATCATTAATATCAATTCCAGTTCAAAATACATTATTATTAACAGTACAGCGTGTAATAATTAGCCTGTTGAAAAAAGGAAAAAAAGCAATACAATATTAATAGCAATAGCAAATAAAACTGATAATGATAACAATTAAAACCGAAATAGTAACAATAATAATAATAATAATTTTTTCTACAAAAAACAAGAAACATCACAATTACATAAAGCAGTAACTCTAGCAGACTCGAATAGCACACCATTAAACTTACACTCACATCATATGGACACAACACAACATATAAAAAGCATAGACACCATTAAGCAATCGTGGGCTCGAAAGGCACTCCATGGCAGGCATCCTTATGATCTGGCCCAGGATTTTTTTGACAAAACTGCATCAAACAGCTGGTTAGCTCGGGGATTCCTGTTTGGGGAGACGGAAGGATTCATGATTGCCATACAGGATCAGGTCATAAATACTAAAAACTACAGAAAACACATACTCAAGGATGCAACACTCACAAATGACACATGCAGAAAATGTCATGTCATGCCAGAAAGTATACAACACATCACCTCTGGTTGCAAGCTCTTGGCACAGACAGATTATTTACACAGACATAATCAAGTAGCAAATATAATACATCAAGAGCTTGCAAAGAAACACAAATTAGTAGACATCCACGAACCATACTACAAATACATTCCCAGGCAGTATTGGAAAACAACACGCACAAAATGTACTACGACAGAGCCATAATCACAGATAAAACAATTTACCACAACAGACCAGACATCACATTCATTGACAAACACAATAAAATCACATACATTATAGACATATCCATTCCAAACACTCACAATATACAAAACGCATGCACTGAAAAAATTAGCAAGTACACAGAACTTGCCCAGGAAATAAGGCATCTGTGGAGGATAAATAGAGTGCTTATTGTACCTGTTGTTCTCTCTTCTACAAATGTCATACCACACACACTACACAAAAGCCTGGGCACATTAAAATTGAATAGAAATTTGTACATCACACTACAGAAGGCCACTATATTGAAAACATGTCATATTGTGAGAAAATTCCTGAATACAGACACACACACTGATACACTTCTTTAATTTCTGTTTTGGTTACTATGCCTTGACTTTGGTCCGGCATAGTGCACAGCCACCGGTGTTAACCGAGTATATCTCACTTAACCCAACATAATAATAACAACTCTCCTGGGGTCACCACCTGGTCGTGGTGGGAGAGCCCAGTAATTTTACTGATCTATAGGGCAATGCAGGCTGAAGCACAAGCTCCTGGTAGGGACACCCATGCCAGTAAGGTCTATGGGGAGAAACGAAGCAAAGAGTGACCACACCCACATTCTGTGGAAATATTTATTATTATAATAACTAGATCAAAGTGTGATACCGGCTCGGACGTCGCCCGGGTTAACAAGGTCCGCGTTCATGGGTTAGGCAGAGGCTCACGTTCGAAAAATAGGCCACAGTCTCCCTTGGTTACCGGTGGCGAAAGCAGCACCGGCCCAAGCATGGCTACTGCAATGTCCTCAACAGATATGAGAAACCAACCCAGCCTTGGTGTTTCTGTGGCAATGCATCCACAGACCACAAAGGCTGGAAAACCACGCCAACGGATGAAATGAACAGTAGAAATGAACGGGTTTATCATCCGTACTTACTACACCATCACAAAACTTGAAAAAAACATGAAAGCATACAGACAACAACTACTTCATAGATTCACACAACAGTATCCTCATCTCACTGTCACCGAACAAAGGGTTGTTGATCAAAAAAGAACAATTATACACAACGACCTTATTCCACAAACAACACTTGAACTTATCAAACAACAGGTTGCTGATCAAATACATCAACAGACAGAAACATCTAACATTAATGAAGATCATGTAACCTGTCAGGATAATCCAGCAACAAGCATTGATAATAACACACATACAACAATTACCACTAATGATACTACAGACACTTCCTCATCCATCACTGATAACATAGACATGGATTTAGTTAATACGCTCTCACTTATATTTCAGGAAACACTCATTAAATATACAGGCACAGATCCCACACAACGACCACGAATACCAAAAATCAACACGTCAAAGGAAGTAGGAAAAACACTAAATTATGTAAACACTCACTTACTACCACACTACATTCATTCAATTTCTACACTCTCAGACATTCATACATTAGTTTATGCTGGGGCAGTCACAGTAGTGACACACCATGGACTGAAAGTACAATCACAGACAAATACACAGAAAACCCAATTCTATCATCAGCCTGCCTGGCAGAGAAGAATAGAAACACAGATAAATGACATTAGACAGCAATTAGGCAGGCTGACACAATACACTAAAAACAACATAACACCCAAATTAAGGAAACAGCTCAAAAACATTTTCAAGAAAATAAAAACACACACAAAACACGAACATCACAACACACGCATTAGAGAATACATTGGTACACTAAAACAAAAACTTGCTGCCAAAGCACGTAGACTCAAACGATACAAAACATGTACACTACGAAAACAACGAAATAAATTATTTACAAACAGTGAAAAACTTTTTTAC
The DNA here is from genome assembly GCF_030686945.1 of Centruroides vittatus. Lineage (NCBI taxonomy): Eukaryota > Metazoa > Arthropoda > Arachnida > Scorpiones > Buthidae > Centruroides > Centruroides vittatus. The sequence goes on along the minus strand of NW_027122405.1, from coordinate 1,334,284 downwards.
AGACAAATTAATAACAAAGCAAACAGATACACAGCACAGTGGCACACCAACAGAAGAAGAACTCACAACATATTGGTCTTCTCTTTGGTCCAGTGCTGTTACGCATAATGCTGATGCAGGCTGGATCGAGGAGGAGAACAGAAACTTGCACAACACACCAACTATGCCCTGTGCTGAAATAAACATACATGATTTCCAATACACTGTTAACAGAACACACAACTGGAAGACACCTGGTGTAGACAACATTCACAATTTCTGGTACAAAAAGTTTACATCACTGCACCAGGAACTAGCTAAACACCTAACACACATCATCATCAATCCACAAGACATGCCAAATTTCCTTACTCAGGGCATCACCTACATGAAACCTAAAAACAACAATACCACAGACCCCACACAATACAGACCAATTACTTGTCTTCCAACACTCTACAAATTATTGATATCTTGTATCGCAAACAAAATATACAAACATGTTGAAGAACATGATATTGTTACGGAACAACAAAAACGTTGCCGTAGAAATCACACGGGATACGAAAAACAGTTACTCATAGATTCAGTCATTCTACGGCAAGCACACAAACGACACAGAAACATACACATGGCATATATAGACTACAGAAAAGCATTCGACACTGCATTCGAAACTGCAGAAAAGCATTCGAACTGTGTTACAGTTGGCTGCTACATATTCTACACATGTACAAAATACATCCATCACTCATTACATTCTTTCAAAACACTATGCAGCACTGGAGAACAACACTACATCTCAGGGTTAGTAACACTTCCATACAAACAAACCAAATTTTTATTAGGCGAGGAATTTTTCAAGGAGATTCCTTGAGTCCTCTCTGGTTCTGCCTATTCTTAAACCCATTATCCAACATGTTAAACAACACACAATATGGCTACAATATCAGGCATGAAAAAACAACACAGTATACACTGTCACATCTCATGTACAGTACATGGATGACATAAAACTTTATGCATCCACACAAAAACAACTTCATCAACTCCTACAAATCACACATTCATACACCAAGGACATACAAATGGAATTTGGCCTAGATAAATGCAAAACACTTCACATAGAAAAAGGAATCCTGAAGAAAGAAGATTTTGCGCTTGGAAATGGAGACGTTATTGAATCCATGGAAGAGGGCGAGTTCTACAAGTATTTAGGATTCCAACAGGCCAAACTAACAGAACATACACAAATAAAGCAAAGATTAATTAAAGAATACCAAAGTAGGTTAAATGCTATTCTCAGAACACAGTTAAATGCAGAACATACAGTTAAAGCAATAAACACATATGTCATTCCAGTACTTACATATTCTTTTGGAGTTATACATTGGACTCACGCAGATCTCGAGCAACTCCAAAAGAAAACAAGAACAACACTTACTAAGCGTAAACAACATCATCCTAAATCCGCCACAGAAAGATAAACCCTTCCACGTAAAGATGGCGGACGTGGCCTGATTGACATAGTTAACCTTCACTACAAACAAATACAGTCACTGCGAGAGTTTTTCTATAAAAAACAAGAAACATCACAATTACATAAAGCAGTAACTCTAGCAGACTCGAATAACACACCATTAAACTTACACTCACATCATATGGACACAACACAACATATAAAAAGCATAGACACCATTAAGCAATCGTGGGCTCGAAAGGCACTCCATGGCAGGCATCCTTATGATGTGTCCCCGGATTTTGTTGACAAAACTGCGTCAAACAGCTGGTTAGCTCGGGGATGCCTCTTTGGGGAGACAGAAGGATTCATGATTGCCATACAGGATCAGGTCATAAATACTAAAAACTACAGAAAACACATACTCAAAGATGCAACACTCACAAATGACACATGCAGAAAATGTCACATCATGCCAGAAACTAAACAAAACATCACCTCTGGTTGCAAGCTCTTGGCACAGACAGATTATTTACACAGACATAATCAAGTAGCAAATATAATACACCAAGAGCTTGCAAAGAAACACAAATTAGTAGACATCCACGAACCATACTACAAATACATTCCACAGACAGTATTGGAAAACAACACGCACAAAATGTTCTTCGACAGAGCCATAATCACAGATAAAACAATTTACCACAACAGACCAGACATCACACTCGTTGACAAACACAATAAAATCACATATATTATAGACATATCCATTCCAAACACTCACAATATACAAAATGCATGCACTGAAAAAATTAGCAAGTACACAGAACTCGCCCAGGAAATAAGGCATCTGTGGAGGATGGATAGAGTGCTTATTGTACCTGTCGTTCTCTGCTCTACAGGTGTCATACCACACACACTACAGAAAAGCCTGGGCACATTACAATTGAATAGAAACACATACATCACACTACAGAAGGCCACTATATTGAATACATGTCATATTGTGAGAAAATTCCTGAATACAGACACACACACTGATACACTTCTTTAATTTCTGTTTTGATTACTATGCCTTGACTTTGGTCCGGCATAGTATGCAGCCACCGGTGTTAACCGCGTATATTTCACCTAACCCAACATAATAATAATAATATACACGAAAAGTGGTAGCGAATATTTAACGCAAATAAAAATTATATTAAACAATTAAACAATTACCTGAAAAAATTAAATAAATTATTAATTATAATACGCCCGAAAGCGCCGACCAAAAACGCTGTCAACTCTCAAGCATTGAAACATCCACTAATGTACTGTACGTACTATATCCACCCTCCTGGTGGTTAAATTCTGAAAAAATTAATATCTTAACTAAACAAATTAGTACCCAAAGCAATTATTTTATTAATGAAATTATAATACAGTCATATTTATTATAATCGCGTAACAATTGCTTATATGATTGAACCAATAAATTATCTAAACCAAAACACTTTTGTCTGACAGACGTCAGACAAAAGTGACGCCTTACGTTTAGTTACTAAATGAAAAGCATCGAAAGTAACAACTACAGTAACAGAATTCACAATAATCTAAACACGGAACTAGCATTCTTTTAAATTTATTGCATCGCACATATAACACTGTTTGTATAATACAAAATGGTCTATCTATATTTAAACACGTCACCGAGCCCCATTCATTAAAAATATTCAAGTACCACTAATTACATTTATAGTTAGCAGCTCTAACATTATAAACAATAAATTCATTTCATTATCTGGGGTGGTCGTAAAATCTGGAAACATAGATAATAATTAAATGTGTTATGTTAACTTAAAAGAGTTATTTATATTAGGGCTTATCATACCAGTTAACACAAACACAAAATTTCTTAAATTTAATATATAGTTAAGTTACAATAAAGAGATTATACAGTGAATGAAACCGATATGTATAAAATATGTAAAATACACCCAATGTGCATTTTGGACTTTTTGTTGTACACAGTACCTACTGTAAAATATTTGTGTAAACATTACTGAGGAGGGATCGTCGACGAAAAAGGTGGATCCAAACTGCATTTAAATAAAACATATGAAAATTAAAATTTTTTCTGGATAATTCTTGAATTCTGGTGAGCAGTCGGATTAGAAGGACGTAACAATTTTTATTTATTAGTCCACAAACCCCTTTTAGGTGATTAGATAAGTAACAGATTAAGCCGACTAATATTGGGCACATAGGAATATGTGAGATCCCGGGGAGGTAAGAGGGTTTCGTACCTCCTTTTCCGGCGACTCACTTGTCAAGGATGGCTGTTACGTCGACGGCGCGTTACGCGTTACGCGAGTGGAGGAGGAGGAGGAGGAGGAGGGAGGATGGGGTCGACGACAAGGCGAAGCCGACAGTCAAGAAAGACACCATTTTATAACAAAACAAGATTTATTAAAAGCGAAACGAACAAAACTACACTTCTACCCTCATATACAAAAGGGGGTCCGGAGAGAGAGAGTTTACAAATATTTTTCATACCTCTTAACAAGTCCGTAATAGACGGAGTCCGGTGAATGTCCCGGTAGGTAAATATTCACTCAGAAGCGACGATAATTTTCGGGATGACGGAGAGTCAGTTAATGGGACGATGGCACGTAGAACCTTAGAATTCGTAGGCTGGACAATGGCACTTAAAAACTTCAGAAACTTAGAAACTTTCGGATTCGGTCGACGGCGCAGTGTACTTCGTAATGGAGAGACGATCGGAGAGCCCTTTAGGGGGGGAAGGAAACGTCTTTTATAGGTTTTTGATGGGAAAACCGGTCACGTGATCGATAACGGATCGCAATTAGAGCCATAGGTGTTCCCGGGATTTAAATAAACGACTAATTCGGACGCTAACTGTAAACTATCGTGCAAGATGATCTACCTGCTCCGAGGGAATAACGGCTTGTTGACAGTTAGGGGACGATCGTTGCCAGTCGAGGGTCAACAATTTCCCGGGTATGAAATGTTGTTGATTAAGTCGTTTATAACTGGAGTGAAATAATTCAGAAATTTTAGGTTCTTAACTTCCAGATTTCACAACTACATATAGGCCTATATAAATATTACATAATTATACATTATATAATGTTAAGTGCATTATAGTAAATATCGATGCCCTCTTTTATAGTCTGTGGGCGCCTCTGCATCGACTTACTGTTGGTAGTTCTAAGAATTTTCTATTCATCACAAGACAGATCGCCACTACCGTCAACCCGAAGTCCCGCAATCGAAGTTGGTCGGCCTTAAGAATGCTAAATTGTCATCCTGGGACCAGAATACAAAATTGAAAATCCATTGAGAGACAGGACAGGTATTGTAGAACAGGTACTGGAGAACAGGTATTGTACGTGGCACTGCAGAGAGATCTGGAAAACACTTGCTGTCATGGGCATCGGCAGAAAATTTTCCGGGGGGCAACGCTTGGAAACAAATAATTACATCGATTAATTTAATTTAATTATTTAATTTTTATTTATTTATAGAATACAATGCATATATAACATACAGGGTGGGCCAGCGAAAACGAAACGGCAGAGTGTTCGTGTTTGTCCAAGCAAAGCGCTCGGACAGGTCGATTTTACTCTCGAGGGGTCATCTTTTGCAATAAAGTTTTTGCGATTCTGAATATTAACTAAACAAACATTTTTTTCGAAATAAATGTTTGTTTAGTTACTACAAAATAAATGAGTTTTTAAAATTTTTTGTTGTCTGTTGAATTCAGAATCGCAAAAACTTTATTGCAAAAGATGTCCCCTCGAGAGTAAAATCGACCTGTCCGAGCGCTTTGCTTGGACGAACACGAACACTCTGCCGTTTCGTTTTCGCTGGCCCACCCTGTATATAAATTGACAATATAAAGAAAACAATAATTTTTCACTCGATCCAATGGAAAAGTGCCCCGTTTGCTCCCCTCTGCGGACGCCCATGCTGTACGGTGTAGAACACCACATTTTAAAGAAGTTTATATTGATTATATTTTAGGTGAATAACACCGTCGATTTCTACGGGTTTCGACGGGATTGTTCGAACATTTATTGACGATTCGTCGATTCCCGGTGCCTTTATTTCTGTTTTTTTCCATGACGGAAAGTATGATGATTTTTGCTAAGTATTTCATGTTTATAGAGTAGAGAGGATCTACATTTCTCAGGAAAAATTTATGTCCACATTTACTCAGACCAATCTTGTTTAAATATTCTATGTTAAACATTTTAAAAATTTTATGTTTTTTAGAAGAAAATAAGAAGTAGAAACCTTTATTTACAACTAAACTCACAAGACCTTTCCGTTTCATCGGCAAATATATCGACTGGCTCGACGTTATCCAAACGTATATTATCACATATTTTAAATTCCATTTTTATTGAAAACTTTGGCTCACATTTTTAAGCAATTGACGGGATCGTTATCTTCTGCCTTTCCTCTACATACTTTAAAGGTTAGATGACATTTAATTTTAAATAAAATCGTTAGTTCCGATTTTTTAAAAATCAATTTTGCTTTTAGGATACAAGTGTTTGGTTCTTGCTGTCCAGGTAAGCCTATCTTCCGTTCTCGTTAGTCGATCCTATGTTCACTGTTCTGCCTAGTTTTCATTATAATTGTACGTAGTTTTTAACATTTTTAACTTATACTTTTCGTAATAATTTTTCGATTGTAACATGGAGTTTTTATTCCAAAGTAGGATTTTTGATATTTGATGGATGTGATGTCATCAGAGTGGATAAGCAGAGAGGAAGATGAAACGACATTGGATATGAGCTGGATTGTCTGATATAAAGTGTTATAACTCGCGAACGAATGACAGTATACGTATATGTTTTATACGTGAATGTAGAGAATAACATTCTCTACACTGTCGTATAAAACTGTGATGATGTCTTTGAACGATATTGTCTCTAAAACTACTGATAATCATTGTTGTCTATTAAGATCAGAATAATAAAACTTTACAATTGCATCGGGTTCGGTCCCGCTCCGGGCCGATTATTTTCTTCCAGTTAGTTCTAAATTATTTAAATTATTTAATTAAAATTATAATTGTTAAATTTACCAAGACATGGCGCCTAACGCCAAACTCAGTACCAAATTATCTTATATATTATTATTATTATAGCCGTTTCTAGCCCGATAATTCGGCTGTGGTTAGTGCATTGCATTAATTAATTAATGATTTACAAGTAAACAAGAGTTAGAAGATCTGATTAAAATCTCCAGTACTATGGCTCTGAAACGAATTAAAAGGAGACTTATCAGCATCAATAAAAATCCACCAGCTTATTCTTTGGCAGGAAGTATCGAAGATGACATGTTAAGTGGCAAGCAATGGGTCCATCCGATAGCCCTTACGAAGATGTCATCTTGCTCAATATTTCGTTTCTTCAACAATTACCTATTTAAACTTCTAAAAGTAAAACTCATAATCAAGATTTATCATCAAAATATCAGTGAGGGGGTCATATTTGTTTGAATATTTTAAGAAAAAGATTGGTCTCCATTGCTGACTATAACAAAATTATTACTTTCTATATGTTCGATTTTGAAGATCCATTAGATGTTTACATTTCCGAATTATAGGAGAGGGATATAGAAAGATACAGTAAGAGAGGAAAAAATAGACTGAGAAATTTGTAATATAACATTTATTTTCTGAAAGTTTTTATTTGTCGTTTTCGTTCTTTTGATTTTTCTTCTTGTTACAAGAACATATAAATACAGAAAAAATCGTTACTTTGGTCAATCTACATAATTTTTCTTTTTTTTTTTTTTAAAGATAACTCATTCATTCAGGTTAATTAAAATTTGTTGTATAAACAAATAAATAACAATTATGCATTAATAATGTTGAATTATTTTTTATTAACTCATAACTTTCACCAGGTTAACCGACAGAGAATTCGAACAACAAAGAAATTAGAGAGATATACATTTTATACTTTTAAAACTTTCGTATGCATTTGTTTCAATGCGGAATTTATGAGTTAACTTGACCGTGAATGGTTATATCTTTAAATGTTTTCATACAATTATATATATTTAGTGAAGTACAGCTTATTTACTTTTTAATTATGTGAATTCACTAAATATAATTTAGAATAATTAATTAGACAAAGCGCTTTCAACTGTTTTAATAATCAAAAATGTATATTAATCTTTTTATTAAATATATATTTTTATATTATATTTTTTATAATTAAATTCTGTTTTTAATTATTGTTTATAATTTAAAAAATAATATAAATTTTGACAGATCTAATTAACTCTCTCGAGATATGACACATGGCAACCTTCTATCTCCTAACCCTTTTAATATTAAGGAGCTATGATTCTATTAAATAATAATAAGGAGCATTGATGCTCCTTATTATTATTTAATAAAAGATATCATGCCAAACTTCGTTTCTTATAGACACCAATACACACATACACGGAATATTTTTTTTTTTGTGTTCAGAAGACCTCAAAACGTGGAGATGTACAAAAAACTCCGAGGATCAAATTTGACACGATTCCAATGCTTTCCCTTGTTATGTATATAACAGCCGGGAGAGTAAAATTAAAAAAGTTTAGAAATGCATTTATCACTACAGAGTATTTTGTCTTGTTTAGAAACGTTTAAATAAAGGGTTAAAGAAAGAAATGTCTTGTTATTGTATCATTAAATAATATAAGAATTTATTTGAATTAAGAATGGCGAAAAAGATATTGAAATTGAATACTTCTAAACAACCCGTTATATAAAATACAGTATATATATAAAAGAAGATAACATTTCATGTTTGAGATTTCTCAATTTCCGTGACGATTTATAAGATCTGCGAGATAAAAACATGAAATTTCCACATTAATTTCAAACAACTTAACAATAAACACTTCTAGATTACAAAAAAAAACTGTGTAATTACTTTTGACTTCCCCATTTTTCAAAATACTTTATTCTACTACTTTATTGGAAGACATTAAGAGAGGAAACCTCACAACATCCTATGCACTTACAAATTACAAGAAGGGTTGCGGCCGAAGTTCAAACTTTAAACTTGTAAGGCAATCACTTGTAAGGTACACATTTGACGTTTGAACTCCAAGCAAAATACGTCGCGCCACACGTTTACGTCGCGCACTGATTCATGGAATATTGTTCAAAAGTGACGCAAACATTCAAGAGCGACGAAGGTTACCAGCGAAGGTAAACAAATTAAATTATTTCTAAAAATTTACAAACGAAATATGCTGTTGATGGTAGAAAATGCCGTGAAAGAACAAACCTATTTCTACAGTGTTATGATAAGCTATTATGAATGAACACAAATATATAAAAATTCTATAGGCAGTTCACATCACCTGTAAAAAAATTGAATAATTAAATAATTTCTGAATTAAATCGTCTGTTTTTTACAATGTTATTCACAAATGCTTAAATAATCATTATTTTAATAAAATTCATCATAATTTTAACCCCAAACACAGAAACATGCAGACGTTTAAGCAGAACTTGTACTCGCCACGCTCGTCGTTCCAAACGCCATTGTCACACTTCTAGGATTACGAGATGGCAGCGCTCAAGTTTGACGGTCACGTTTTAGAGATGTAAACCTCGTCCGCAACCTCTCTACAGTTTTATGACCGGCACGACTCTATTGTTAAAGGAAAAGTATGATGTACAGCACATACAGGAGCAAGGCACTACTAATTTGAAGTGGAGAGCACATATTTTATATTAGGGGAGAATGGGGCTACAAGTTTCGTTTTTTAATCAACCTTATATTTTGTTAAGGAAACAATTCTAGCATAAGTATTAAGAGATTAAAATTTAGTAATATATCTAACTTTGCTATAAATACAGTTTTTGGGGTTGATTTTTTGTAAGTTTTTTTATAATTAATAATACAATACCTAAAGCCGGAAAGTAACAACTTACCCCGGTTCGGGGCTAGTTCTTAACAGGGTGGGGCAAGTTGTTACAAGATCTATGGAAGGTGTAATATGTAAAAAAAACAATAATTTATTTAACTAAGTATGTATTTAAAGACTAATCAATAATATCTTATCAATAATTAGTTGTTTTTCTTAAATTTATTATAAAGAAAACATTTTTACGTTTCAACATTTATAACTTTTACTTAAAGAAAAGGGGAGAAAGGAACATCCTTTCCAAGTTCTTGTATAACACCAGAAGTTGCAGGCAAATTTACAACTCCTGATGACCTGGCTGATCCAAGATTTGTCTTTCGTCAGTAAAGCTTACATTTAACAAATACTCTGCTAACTTGTTTTCCTGTTCTTCAATAAAGACCAATCTTACTTTTTTGTAGCCAATCGCAGCGTTTTCTACTCCAGATTTCAACTTCTTTACAAATCTATATAACGTCATATGACAAATATCTAATTCTCTGGCAACAGTTTTTATTTTTTAACCATCTTTAATAACTGCATCTGCAGCTCTTTGCATCAGCTGAGATACAGAACCCCGTGTTGTTTTTCGAATATAAGACCGCATACTGCAAAAGGAAAAAAACATTATTTTTACTGCATTACCGGTACAGATGAACTGGGGCAAGTTGTTCCAAGGTCACAACATGCCCCCAAAGAAGGGAACATCTAGCCCCCATAACACATGGGTTCAAAACAGCAACTACTAGATTAGGTTACGAGACATATACAGTTTTAGCGTAGTATATCAAGATACTCGATATATTTTTGAATAAAAATACCAAACAACTAATCGCTAATTATTTAAATTCGTCAGATATACCAAAAATATCAAACACGAAAGTATTTACTTATGTGGATCAGCGACGTACAGGCTCTCTTTCCAATGTACCGGACGTCACTGGCCTGATTGAGATAGCTGCCGTCGGTGCGCAGAAACGTTCGATTTCATGATATATTTACTAATTATATATATATTTTTTCCTTGTGGAGCTATTTTATCGGATCAACTTACCCCGGGAACTTTTAGCCCCGCTCTCCCCTAAATCTGTACTATTATATAGACAAATTATTATATTTCGTTTCTTACCACTAACCGTGAAAACTACTGAACCAATTGTTACCAAATTTTAACTGTAGCATCTTTTTGATTCTCGGAATGTTTACTGCTAATCAAATCTAGATTTTTTATTAATTAAATAAAACTGCAACGGATTACTGTGTGTCTATTTGTATCTCTCTTCACTAGATGGCGACACACGTCAAGGTATTATCTATAAGAAAAGTGTATTACAGGTACTCCTCATTTTACGACCTATCTGCTAAACGACCACTCGCACTTACGACCAATCGAGTTTCGACTTGCAATTCGGGAAATCCCCTTTCTCAGCTTGAGTGTCGATCAGTGGCAATTGGTGACATGCTCACTGAGCATAGTACAGTATAGGCTTGCTATGCACGTTTTTAGTCAGTGTGATGTAATTTAAACAATTGCGGGCCTTGCCAATGCGCTTAATTTAGATGTTGAAGTGGAAGACATTGCTGAATTAGTGGATTATGCCGATGGAGAGCTAAGAAATGAAGATTTAATAGAGTTAGAAGCGATGCAGTATTTGGAAAAGAAAGAAGACGAAAGAACTGAAGAAGTGAAAAAGAAATTCAAGGTACATGGGTTAGCTGGTTTGTTCTCTAAAATTAATGCGGCTATGTTGGAACTTGAGGCTATGGATCCAAATACTGAACGTTTTCACATAAAGATGAACGTGGGATGAGTGAACTTTTGAAGTGCAATAGAGAAGTTTATCAAGAAAAAAGATTACAACGCAAACCACAGTTACCAGTTTCTTTTCGACTTTTGTTCAAACTTTGTAAAAATAATAATAATAATTCTGTCAGTTAAGGGGACATCCCCATTAACTAATATTATTTAGTATAATGTATGTACTGTGAGGCCTACCATTTCCCCCTTCCAAAATTTATTATATATACATACACACACACATATATATATATACATATGTGCGTGTGCGTGTGTGCGTGTGTGCGTGTGTGCGTGTGTGCGTGTGTGCGTGTGTGCGTGTGTGCGTGTGTGCGTGTGTGCGTGTGTGCGTGTGTGCGTGTGTGCGTGTGTGCGTGTGTGTGTGTATTCGCGAATTGTTATTTACGTTTTCTGTGTAATTTTAATTTTAATTACTTTATCTTAATCTTTAGTTAATAACGTATTCGCTTTAATTAATCAGTTAAAAATTTTATTGTATTTTAAACTCTAAGTGTAGCCTATTTTATACCTTTTATTGTTCTGTCTGGTGGCGTAAAGAACAGCTGCAATGTTGCCACGCCGATTTGCTTGGCATCGGTATATTCCTTAGGCAATTTTCGATAAAGATCTATGGGTTTAAGTCAACTACTGGTTAACGTCAACACTTACAAACAGTCCCACAAGTAGCGATGCTAACGTGAGTCTATCATATATTATTGTATTTGTCAAATACAGTAAGTTTATGATTTTCTGTAAAAAATCTTAATATGTAAATCTTATTACTTTTGATAACTTGAAAGAATCAAAAAACAAAATAGAAAAATTGCAATAAGTTAATGACAATGGCATATTATATCTTCATGAGGTCCAGGTGAGTTTGAATTAGTGGGCCCCATGTACAGTACAGTGTTGACTTCAGGCATTTTTTTTGGGGGGGGAATATTTTGAGGAAAAAATATTTTCTTATAAAAGATTGATTTGGGGCCCGTTAGTGGAGGCCCTAGGTAAGTGTCGATTTTTGCTCATAGGATAACATGCCACTGGTTAACAAAAATATTTTTGTATATTTTTATTTAATTAATGACTTGAAACCGTGTCACGCTTGATTCTTGTTAACTACGAAACACAATATAGTGCTTTGACTATCACTTGGCTTTCTTCTCCCTTTTATTTAGTCGACTAAATAAAAGGGAGAAGAAAGCCAAGTGATCGTCAAAGCACTATATTGTGTTTCGTAGTTATATTTTTATTGTTAGATATACCATTAGATATTCTGTCACAGATATACTATTTTGTGTATTGTATAAGTTTATACAATACATAAGACTAAAATAATGCATTAATATAAAAAAACACCTTGTATATTCAAAATTAATTTAATTATAATGAAAATTTTAATTGCAAAGTTACTTTCATGCTACTCTAAATATACATTTATTTAACAATTTATTTTTATTACAACTGCCACATAACCACATACGGCAGACTAAATATAGCATAATGGCACCAGTAGTTGACCGTTTAAAGCTATTTTGGACGTTGATATTTTTTATTATAATACCACAATACCCAGTAACACAAAAAGCAAAATTCATATATGAAAATAAAGTTTCTTCTATATTTGTCACGAAAATAAAACTCAAATACGAACGATTGGTAACTGAACTGGGATGATGATAACGTTTGATAGAGGTTAAATGTTGTGTGAAAAGAAAGAACAACTATTTTTTCCCTCATATTATTTACAAAACTAAATATCCGAAAACAGTTTAGATATAAACCGTTACATTAAATATAAAATAAATTAAAATTTAATTAATTAACATTATTGCAGAACATTAATATAATATCAAGTAAATTCAAATTCAATTTTCCATCTTAAATTTTATATACAAAATTAATAAACAGTTGTGTTTGCATCCGTATTGAGTAAACGGAAGGAAATTTTCGCTTACTTGTTTGTTTTTTTTCCTGTGGTTTTTTGTGTCAAAAGTAAAATTGGTAAATTTCTTTCAACTGTGTCATTATTTTGTATGTATAATTGTTTCTATGATCGACCTCCGTCTGTATTTATGGCCTTTTTGCCAAAATAGTTTTTTGATATGACAGCACTGGGTGATGATGCTGTCGACTAAAAATATGCAATTATTTTTGTTATAAAATATCAATTATAATTATTCACTTAATAATAAATAATACAATTATTACCTTACTTTCAATAATATAAATTTAATTGTATTATTTATTATTAAGTGAATAATTATAATTGATATTTTATAACAAAAATAATTGCATATTTTTAGTCGACAGCATCATCACCCAGTGCTGTCATATCAAAAAACTATTTTGGCAAAAAGGCCATAAATACAGACGGAGGTCGATCATAGAAACAATTATACATACAAAATAATGACACAATTGAAAGAAATTTACCAATTTTACTTTTGACACAAAAAACCACAGGAAAAAAAAACAAACAAGTAAGCGAAAATTTCCTTCCGTTTACTCAATACGGATGCAAACACAACTAAAAACGACCAACGGTTAAACAAAAATCGGCTAAAATAACGAAACAAACAATTAAAACACAGACACACTGTATAACGCAGACTCGTTATAACGCGGGTTGGCAAGTCAGAAGCGGGTCCAAATAACGAGATTTATTTTGACATATAATTTTGTTTCTTGGAAATGCAAATATGGAAACTTTTCTGAAAAACTTTCGCGAAGGCTGTTAACGACGTTATTCACTTCTGAGATATTGCTTACAATAAACAGCAAAAATGTTACTTCCAACTGCTTTACAGCAGCGATTCTCAACCTTCTTAGCTCCGCTATCCCCAAAATAGTAAATATAAATAAAATTAATATTTTGCGACCCCTACCTAAAGGAATAATAACAGTAAGCCTTACTATTACTAATTGAATTTTGACTGTAATTATAAATGTAAATTTTTTTAAATATTATATAATTCAATGCACTAATTTTATACATTAAGAAAATACCGACAGTATAAAAAATGTAATACAACTATTCCTATTATTTTATGTCGCTGCGTTTATAGCGACGGGTATGAACATGCATGTATGACGTGTACATACAGGAACAATTTACAAGTTCCAACTTGATGTGTACGTGCTCTTTGTAATTCTATCACCTATAATACTCGCTGTGAGAGCATGTTTGAACATGCATATGGATGCGTTTGAACAAGTCGTGCTGTCACTAGTAGAAAAGAGGCGCTGGCGATTGCACCACTTCAGTTAAGTTTCGAATGCGAAGCGTGCGTCTGGTGCTTTTATTTTAGTGTGCGCTCAACCGTGAAACCGAATTGTTTTTTTTTAAATTTCTAATGCTAAATGGATAAATTTGTGAAAAAACGAAATGAGCCATCTACATTCAGTGAATCGGTTGGTAAAAGACAAGGTTGTACAACGACAGTTATTTAAATTATGGTTTCACCTCATTCGATGGAAAGCTACAGTGCGTTGTTTGCTCTCAAGTTCTCTCCGATGAAAGCATGAAGCCATCAAAATTAGTTCGACACTTGGAAACTAAACATCCTGCTCATAAAAACAAATCCTTGGAATTTTTTGAAAGAAAATTACATACCTTGAGAAATCACTAAACTTCTATTTGTAAGTTAAGCTATACTGATAAAAGTGTACTTGAAGCATCTTATCTCGTAGCATTAAGAATAGCTAATATGACCAAACCTCATACAATCGCCAAAAACTTCATATTGCCTGCTGCAATTGATATGGTCAGTTTTTAATAGGTGTGGAAAAAGCAAAAAAATTGAAAGACATTCCGCGCTTTAACGACACAATATCAAGGCGAATCGATGACATGGTTGCCGATGTTCGCGATCAGATAATTCAGAGTTCGAGTGAATTTTTTAGTATTCAATTTGATGAATCAACAGATGTAGCAAACATGTCTCAGTTCTTATGTTTTGTGAGGTATGAATGCGATCAATCAAATAACGTATGTTGTTTTGCAAAACAGTACCAGGTCATTCAGCAGGACAATGTCTTTTTGATGTTTTTTATGAAGCTACGAGAAACTATACTAACATACATTGAACAAAATATATTGCGAGAAATATATTGCGAGAAACTATACTAACATACATTGAACAAAATATATAAAATGAAAAAATATATAAAGTATGTAGTGATGGTGCAAAGGCGATAACAGGAAAGAACAGTGGATTAATGAAAATATTAAGAGATCGTCTTATACCAAGGGCAGAATGGACATACTGCTTCCTTCACAGACACGTTCTTGTCACAAAAAATATGCCGGAAAATCTCAATCAAATTTTTTGTGAAGTTGTAAAGTTGGTTAATTTTATTGAATGCCGACCGTTACAGAACAGGCTGTTTGCTAAACAATGCAATGAAATGGGCGAAAATAAAAAATCTCTTCTTTTCCATACAGAAGTTAGATGGTTATCGCGAGGGAAAGTGTTAACCCGGGTATTGGAATTGCGAGATGAATTAATAATATCTTTCCAGGATAAACAAACACCTTTCTCATTGTTTTTACAGAATAATGAGAATATGTTGTTTCTGGCTTACTTAGCTGATGTATTTTCGCATTTAAACGACTTAAATGTGAATTTACAAGAGCATGATAAAACATTTTATTAATGACAGACAAAGTTCATGTGTTCATTAAGAAGCTTGGTATCTGGATTATTCGCCTTCGAAACAAAAATTTGGATATGTCCCACTCACTTCGGATTATATTGAGAAAAATTTGAATAAACAAGACACTATTATTCACCACAGTTTGGATTGCGTGAAGATGCATTTGCGTGAGCTAAAAACTCAGTTGACGGAGTATTTCCCGGAAGATAAAAATGATTTCTCAAAGAGATGGGTACTGAATCCGTTTAGTGAAAATGTTGTTGCCGCTGCTAAGTTACCAGTTGAGATTCACGACCAGCTCATCGAAATGTCTGCCGACAAAACGCTACAACTGCAATTTACATCTGAAGATTTAAATACGTTTTGGCTTACTCGTAAACATGAATATGGAAATTTAGTCACAGAAGCATTGAAAATATTAATCCCTTTTGCCACGTCTTATCTCTATGAAAAGGGTTTTTCGTCTACGGTTGCGCTAAAAACTAAATACAGGAATCGTCTTTTATCATTCGAAAACAATTTGCTTTTGTGTGTTTCTAACGTAGATCCACATATGGAGAAAATTTTAAATGAAGAACAAATACAACCATCACATTAATTTCTTTTCTTTACATGTGTACTTATTGTAAGTAAAATGTTTATAAGTTTATAATAAATGATTTTTCTCATAATATGATTTCATTATTGTTTCGTGACGCCAAGGTTGAGAAACGCTGCTTTACAGTGTTCAGCCAGCTATATGTCGGCATTATCAAGCCACCTCGAGAAAACTTTTCTATCCAGTCATTTAGGGCCGTGCAGTAAATTCTCTCAGTATGATGCTAGTCTTCGAAATGCTTTTTTTTTCCGGTGTCGGCTGATGCAGCCGTCTTTCTGTATCATAGCATGGCACGGCCCTGCATTCATTGTTCAATTGAAGTGAAGAGAGCTTAATTTCTTCACTATTATTTATGACCGTAAAATATATCGATTGGTCATTTCATGGACGGTATATTTGAGAATTCTGCTTTTAGATCTCTCATAATCGTCTTTAAGGAAAAGTGCACTGAAAACTGGTGCATTATCAACATTGATTTTGCCCTCTCGTTTTCAGGCATTTATCCACTTACTTCTAAGAGTAGGATCCTTAGAGAAAACACAATATATTACAATTTTAGAATTTCGCTGGATGAAAATTTTTTTTAATAAAAAGACTTAGTCGCTTTCAAAAAACTTTTGGTGGATCACTATTTATTTCCTTAAAATGTTCGAAAATAAAAACTTCGGGACGACCCGACTTTTCTTTTTAGGCTTCACGGCCGCCCAGGAAACAATTCTTTAAAACATAGGAAAAACTGCAATTAAAATTATAAAAAAAAATTTTCCTATTTTTAAAGAATTGTTTCCTGGGCGGCCGTGAAGCCTAAAAAGAAAGGTCGGGTCGTCCCGAAGTTTTTATTCTCGAACATTTTAAGGAAATAAATGGCGATCCACCAAAAGTTTTTTGGAAGCGACTAAGTCTTTTTTAAACGATTTTTTACATTATTTTTTTTTAGTCTTTTCGTTGTTATTTTTACACACTGCCACGCAACAGTTTGGCATTACTCAATTTGATCATTGAATGGTAACTAAAATAAATTACACGTTAACAGATTACTATTTAACATATAAATACTTTAAAAATATTAAATAAATTTTACCTTATACTTGTATTCCGAACAACAAAGATCATCAAGGTATGTTGAAAGCTCACGTGTTTCTTGGCGCTGCAAACTTGGAGCGTATCTTTCGGTGTTGATGTCATGTGCGCAACGATTAAAAGAGAGACCTACTGCATACGCGAAACGACCACCGCCTGTGTGTACATGTTAATGGGTGGGTGGTGGCACGATTTTGTTTACCCACTTAGAAGCTTAATATTCCTGGGTCTTTTGTTTAAAATTTATGAAACGTGCAGGGAGATTTATGTATTATAGTAGAGCATCGATTATCCGACTCAATTGGGGACTGGGGTTGGTCAGATAACTGAAAAAACGGAAAACCGAAAAGTATGAAAAAATACATTATTAGTATAGTATAGTTCAGATCAGTTCAGTTATTTATTAAAGTAAAATACCAAATACATAAAGGTACATGCCAGTTACCATAATAAACATAACCGGAAGAAGTCGCGACAATGGTAGTAGTTTACAGAAAGTAGTAATACAAATTAGGAAAACGGTATACATGATTAATAATTCAAATTGACTATACAAAAGAGGATATACAAGACAACAATATAACACAGTTTATGAATGATAAAAAAGTATATAAAGAAAAAAAAAAATAAACCAAATAAATAAAAAAACAGCAACGAAATAAGTGCAAATACTAATGGAACAAAGGTAAAAATGAATACATACAAGGTACGCGTATATACAAATACAATATGCTAAAGGAAATTGAGTACATAGTTAACACTGTGGACGTGGCAAGTACAAAAAGGAGGCTCTAAGGCAACAGGCTCCCTATAGATGTGATGAATTGGCTGACAGAAATGTTAGTATGCAGGGACCGTGGTTTTCTTGAAGTATGTTGACACTAGATGCTTGAAGGCACTGTAAATCGCACTATGTTTGAGCAGGCAGTCCAAGTTGTCAGGGGGCCAGCTGTAGTTGTGGGCCTCTATGATGATCTTTAGGTGAAGTCTTTCAGACTCCAGCATAGGACACTGCAGGAGATAATAGATGTTGCTATCCGGGGTGCCACAGGTTGAGCAATGAGGGTTGGAGGTATGATTGAACCTATCTAGGTAGGCATAAAACCTCCCATGGTTGGAGAAGAACTGTGAGATGTGGTGGCCGGGAGTGTACCACTTATACTTCGCGAATTCTTTGATGTTTGGGATAAAGTCAGAAGTGACTGAGCTGTTATGACTCCACACATTCTGCCATGAGGCAAAGAGATCTTCCCACACGATGGATTTAATGGTCTTATTATTACACTTCTTGTAAGAGATGGGCAGGGCTTTGTTGTTGGATGCCAGCTTGGCAATGGTGTCCGCCCTCTCATTCCCGTGGGTGCCCTGTTGGGCTCTATTCCAATTTAAAAACACGTTGTTTGTAGAGTTAATAGCAGCCTCATAAATGTCAACTGCTACACATCCACAAGAGCCGAATTATCGGGCTAGAGTTGGCTATAATAAATAAATAATTAATAAGACAATTTGGCACTAGAGCTTGGCGTTAGGCGCCATCTCTTACTAAACTTAATAATTATAATTAAATTAAATAAATTATTTTAATAATTTGGAACTGGAGGAAAAGAAATCGGCCCGAAGCGGGACTCGAACCCGCAACTTCTGCTATCCGTGCAGACACGTTACCAGTTACGCTACCCGGCTCTTATTAAAATTATTTATTTAATTTAATTATAATTATTAAGTTTAGTAAGAGATGGCGCCTAACGCCAAGCTCTAGTGCCAAATTGTCTTATTAATTATTTATTTATTATAGCCAACTCTAGCCCGATAATTCGGCTCTTGTGGATGTGTAGCTTTGTAACGGGTTAGTCGTTATTTATTTATATTTAATGTCAACTGCGATCGGGTGTGAAGACCTATTCCGAAGAAGTGTCATTGCCGAGACACTCTCCGTAATGATGATGATCTTATTGCTAGTAAAGTTCCTGTTGGACCAATCAATGGCCTTAGCAATGGCGAGTAGCTCCTCCTGAAACACAGAACAGTGTTCCCCAAGCCTAAACTGAGCGGTATGAATCTCTTTACCATTGCTAAAGGCACAAAACCACTACCTACGTTTAGGTCTGTTTTGGACCCGTCCGTGTAAATTTGAACACCAGTCATGCTGGGGGTATCAAAACTGATCCTAAGAGGTGTAGCAGGGTGACGAGAGTGGGCCAGACTTACATTAGTTTCGTAATCTTCATAATTAATATGATAGGTATTGGAGTGTATATTGTGGCCTCATTTCAAATGACACAACTGAGTGTTGAGGGTAATCACCAAACCAATTGGGGCTTTTTTGGCCAAGATCTGCAAGGTGGCGTTGCAGGTGGTATTGTATGCTTTGGTTATTTGAAGGAGAGTCCTTTTCTGTGCCGCAATGAATTTGCTCTTAATATGGATTTTATTGATATCTAGGCCCCAGCAGCCACAGGCATAGGTGATAATGGGCAGGAATATCTGATCGTAAATGGTGTTGAGTGCCTCAGTGGCTAAGCCCCAACGTTTTCTTGAAATAGTTGAAAAAGTACCAATGAAAAAGTACCAATTGTGAAATCGGGGGGTGCCGGAAAAGACGAACCCCTCTCGATTGTCACCAATGGGTGTGATCCCGGGGAGATAAGAGTTTGTCGTACCTCCTTTTCCGGCGACTCACGGGTCAAGGATGGCTGTTACGTCGACGGCGCGTTACGCGTTACGCGAGTGGAGGAGGAGGAAGGATGGGGTCGACGATAAGGCGAAGCCGACAGTCAAGAAAGACACCATTTTATAACAAAACAAGATTTAATAAAAGCTAAACGAACTAAAGTTAAAGTACACTTCTACCCTCGTATACAAAAAGGGGCCAGAGAGAGAGAGTTTACAATTATTTTTCATACCTCTTAACAAGTCCGTAATAGACGAGTTCGTAATGGACGAATATTCTCTCAGAGGTGACGATGATGTTCGGGATGACAGAGAATTCGTTAGACTGGACAATGGCACTTACAGCATAGACACCTCGAAACTTTCGGGTTCGGTCGCCGGCGTAGTGCACTTCTTAGTGGAGAGACGATCCGACCCCTTTTGGGGGGAAGGAAGCGTCTTTTATAAGTTTTTGATGGGAAAACTTCTCACGTGATCGAAAACGAATCACTATTAGGGCCATAGGTGTTCCCGGGATATTAAATAAACGACTAGTTCGGACGCTAACTATAAACCATCGTGCAAGATGATCTACCTGCTCCGAAGGAATAACGGTTTGTTGATAGTTAGGGGACAATCGTTGCCATTCGAGGGTCAACAATTTCCCGGGTATGGAATGTTGTTGATTAAGTCGTTTATAACTGGAGTGAAATAATTTAGAAATTTTAGGTTCTTAACTTCCAGATTTCACATTCACTCCATGCTTTCTTTAAAATCATCACTTAGTTAGTGTGATTTTAAAAGATTTGATTCATAAGCAGGGGGTTAGAGGTATGTTTACATTTTAGATATATGAGTTACTCTCTCTCGCAAATGATTAGGTCAATAGGTGACACCGTCGCGTTCATACATAATATAGAGGTTGTTTATAAGATATATATCCCGACGCGTTTTAGACGCGTGACAATATTTATTACTCGAGGTTAGGAGAGGCCAGCGTCTGGAGTTCTTGGAAGTGGTTGGGTGGGTGGATGACGTCATCGTTGATCTAGGGTCGAGACTGCAGTTCAAAGTTCACATGAGTTGAGACTGTTTGGTGGAATTTCTTTGTTCGCTGGAGTTGGGTGGTGGGTAGTACACTATCACCATCTTGGATGCTTGGATATAAATTGTTCTGGATGGGCAAGAATCGTAGGTAAGTTGATAGAGTTGTCCGTCCACGTGGATAAATTAAATTCGGGTGGATAGTTCTTAATTTGGTGGATCGGGTGTAAAGTTGCGTGAGTCAGCCATCTTCGGTTAAGGTGATGAAGACACTGTTCTTGGATTTAAAATAAATGTTAATAAGAAGTTATTTGGAGTAAATAATCCTTGAATCCCGGATAGAGGTATGCAAGGTTACATAAAATGTTAATTTACTCTCTCTCTCGTTAAAATAAGATTCGATATATATATCTAGGGTTTTTTTTTTTTTTTTTTTTAACTCTTTCCGCCCTGTGGCACTAGAGGGCCTCTTTTAGAAAGCCCATTATGGGTTCGGCCAGGCCCACAATGGGCGACGGGGTGGTGAGGGACGGGGCCCGACATATCCGAACGGACCACCCCCGAAAAATTCCTGGGGATTATTCGACCCGTTCGGATTCGATCCCGGTCCCCCAGAGCGGTAGGCTGCCACCTTGACCGCTCGGCCATCCGGCCGTCTATATATCTAGGTTAGTATGAGAAAAAAAAAATCCCGTTAAAGAGAGTTAATCTACAATTCTAGGATACGAACTAAATATTAGAATCGTTCGCGAAAAATCTATGAATATAGGTATAAACGTTAGTACGTTAAAATGAGGAATAAAAGGGAAAATGGCGGTGTGGGGATGACCTTGTTAATAGGATTGAACAATAGATTTTTGTTTTCGTGGAGTCGGGTTGCCTCGGGGGTTTTCTTCGTGAGAAGTGCCCGGTGGAGTGCTAGGTACGGGCGGATTTCCGTCTCCGTTGAGGGCGGTTTCTTCGTGTTCCTCTTCCGGCGGAGGTCGGTGACTAGTCGCACGGGTCTTCTTGCATCGTGAGTACTTCTTGCATCGTGAGTAATTGCGATAACTATAACGTAAACAAAGTCCCGTGAGGATAACTCCAAGACAACCAGCAATAATGGTTATTATTAAAGATGGGTAAGTTATGGGAGATGATTTTGTTGGCTCCCGTAACAGGTGATTTAGGTCGTATTGGACGTTGTTCAAAGAACGGTCTGCTAATCGAATATCGTAGTCCGATGTGAGTTTCGGGAGGTCAGGATCCTTAAGGCGTTTTTGCAGCAACAGGATCTCAGATTTGTTGACGATTTGTTCTAGTTGTGGCACTATTAATTGTTGTGCTATCTCCAATTGTATGGTGGTCTGCATTCGGAACGGCGAAGTAAGGACGAATCCAGGTACATAGCCGGTGCATGCGTTTGGGAGATGGAGTATTCCCGTTTTGTTTAATTTATGAGTAGTGGATGAAAATGGAGATTGTTGATGTCGAGTGGGACATCTAATAGTTAGGGTGAGAGGATTTGGAATAGAATAAATCCATGATCCTAGTTCATCAATCCTCTTAAAAATTGGCGGAAATTGTGGAACGATTTGACGGGTACAAAGGTCTTTGACCGCGACTTCGTTGCCACTAAATAGTGCATATTCACAACTTTGTTGAGGGAAACGCTGAATAGGTCCGTCTACGGAACAAATAGGAAAGTGATCCATTTTGCAAATTATTAATTCGTAGTGTTGTAATAACATATAGGACTGTCTGTCCATGGATAAGGCGACTATAGGATAATTAGTCTGGATTTGGACGAATGTATTTAGATCAGGTATGTATGTAGGAAATTTGATAATTTCGTACATATCGAAGTATCCACTAGGGGTGATTAATGGAATCTTAGCAAAGATTCTCAACTTACCAGGTACTGCTACAGCCAGGGTGGTAATCCACTGGTAGTATTTAAATAGCGTGTCAGGTCTTATAGGTTCGACCATAGTGTAACCTTCCGGAAGCTGTAGTTGAATGTCTCGGAGGGTACGTAACATGATTTCTCGTGATACGAAATAGGTGCTTAGCTCACCTTTTTCTAGTATATCAATCGCCTCTCATAAGGCTACTAGTTGGAGATGGAACTCTTGAATAGAGAATTCGAGTATCCGACTAATTATTTCAAACGCAAGTTCGTAACTATAGCGATTCAATAACTCTTTAAATGATTCTTGCCGTTTGAATAACACGTAGATTTGGTGTCGATTATTTTTGCTGATATTTAGAGTATCATTCAATAAGGTGGCTTGTGAGCGCAGTAAATGAATAATTCTCTCGTTTTGGTCATTGATGTTAGAGATTTCGGCATTTAAGGTTGTAATATCTTCGGAAGTAGCTGTTCCGAAGAGGAATTTTAGAATTTTTCCTCCGCCGTCTATTAAACCTCGCTTGGTTTTTGGGATTAAAGGCAATGTGATTAAAGTGGCGAGCTCTTGATATTCTTTATGATGGTTAAGAAATGAAGCTCGCAGCAACTCGAAGCCTTTGGTAGGAACATGTTCTTGGGATTGAAGCTTCGTGTCTAAATACTCCAGAGATTGGGAGATGAATTGAATTTGGCGCTCTAAATGTTCGAAGGAGAGTTCGGTGACCAACGTCCAGTGACTGGCGGTCATTAAGAAATTCCCTCGATGTAGGAAGACAACTCCTTTGGTGAATTCCTGTTGTTCTGAATACAAGATCATCGTCGTGAGACGGAAACTTTGAAGAAGGAAATAAGCATGGAGGAGAAGCATGTTGAATTTGTTGCTGAGGTGCGTTTTATATCCACTTTCTGGGGGTTGTATTTCTTCCCCTGTAACAGGGAAAGGGTGTTAGTAATAATTGATCCCCGTGGCTTTGATAATGAATTAGATTTCCTTATTGAATAAATGATGATAATTTTCAAATGATGAGGTTCCGTTAGGTCGAAACGGGAAAAATCGAGCGCTAAAAGAGGGGTTTACGGAGATAGGTCGATTATCTAGTCGCGGAGGTCGCGTCGAACGAAAAAAAATGGACACGCATTCTGGCATAATATAAAAAACACTATTTTATTAAGAGAGTACACCTATTTATGAAAATATTAATTAATATATATTGGGCGTATATATGCCATACATGGTTACACGGTTACAAGTATTATGATACATTAAGTGATGAGACTACAATATAGGTATAATGCAAAAAGGTGGCGGAGAGGAATATAGATAGCTAATTAGTGATGTGGGTGGCGCTGGGCCGATCTTGCGGCCCGTGACGGTCTGGAGCGCCCTCGAGCCGGGGGTTGAAAAATAGGGGTCCTGGAAGCGTGCGGAGTTATGGCTTCCTGTCGATCATAATATTCTTGACTAAGCCGATTTTCCTCTCGGAAGGATTCCTCTAATATCGGCGGGCATTCGTGTCCAAGGGGCAAAATAAGAGTAGCGGGCACGGCTCCCTTTTGTCGTTGCATCCGGGCGAAGGTTAAAGCTGCCCGAAGCGCGGTAATATCGACCTCCCCTCGATTGGTCGACGTGGTTGGGAGGTCGGGATTCCACCATTCCTCGGAGTCCGCCATTCTGAAAGGGGAAGGAGAGGAGCTCGTTAATCGGTGGAAAGCTCAAAATGAAATTTAAAATTGCCATGGCCACAGAATGAGTATACTAGATCAGAGGGTAATTCTAAGGGGAGGGGGGGGCTTGGATTAGCAAGACTCCATATCGGGATAAAAGAGGATTTCCAGCAAAGTGTATTAGGGCCCCGTTTAAATGTGATTGTATAACGACAGGTAGAAGACTCAGGGGGCTTTGAGAGTAAGAAAACTTGAATACAAAAAGGAGAGTAGCTGGAGGGTTTAGTTACGGAAAGTAAAAAGGTTTGGTTATTCCAGGCTAGCATGGTGGCCCAAATTTGCGAAGTTGATCGGGTAAGGGGGATACCCATAAAAATTAGAGATGCCTGCCGTAACAGGGGCACTTGCTTATGCTCTTGTTGTATGTGTGAGAGTACATTAGTTAACTCTCCCTTCCAGTTACAATTGTGGAGGGTGAAAGGGCAATCAACTGGTCGAAAAGGGCAGGTGTTTTCGTGAGTCGCCCTGTCCGCCTCCTTTAAAAGTGCCGTACATCCGTAGGATTCGTTCGTACACGGCAGTTGCAAGGTAGAGGCAATTTGCTCGGCCACCAGGCTCCTAATATGCCCGAGGGTCTCCCGACACGTGGGACAAGTAGTAATTCTTTGTCGACAGGATGAGCACACAATATGTCCGTTGGTGCATTGATATACAGGTGGGTGTACCACGGTGTAGCAAATAGGACAACTCAGAAGGGTCGTGAGGGCAGGATCTTGCCCAGGGGCGGCCATGAAGGTCTGAAAGGGAAAAAGAAAGACCAATAAGACACCGACAAGACGATACGGGTTTTAATTAAGATATCGCTACCGTAAGTTAAAAAGGAGAACAAAAGAGGTAGGATTGTGGGTTAAAGAGAAGACGATCGACTGGTCGCGGGGGAAATAAAACGCGGGATGCGGCTGCGAGTGGGTCTCGGAAGCACCCACGGCTGGTCGGGCACGGGCCCTTGACTCCGAAGGGCATAGGGAGGAGTGGTCTCTTGCTCTTCCGGTTCAGAGGAAGTAACTTCGCTCTCTAACTCCGGTTCTTCGCTCTCACTTTCACTCTCACTTCCGCTCTCACTTTCGGATTCAGGTTGTTCTTCCGGTTGCGGAGTGGGAATAGAGGTCAAGATGAATTCGTCCCAAGGGTCAATGGGAATATTAGTTTGGGGCGCCGCCGTAACTGTTTCTTGTGTCGGCGGTAAACTGGACTGATCGGCCGTCATATCAGTTTCTAGATTAATCTCCTTACGAGCAGTTGTAGGTTTAATTCTGTCAGCATGAACATGTAGTGTTCTTTTGGTTTGGATATTTTCTATTTTGAAATTGACGGGTCCTAGAATTTCGACAATACGATAAGGTCCTGTCCACCGGGGAGCTAATTTTCGCTTTAGGCCTTTAGGCGTGACGACTTCCTTTAGTAGTATTCTATCTCCCACTCTATAGAGGGGTGGCTTATTTTGTCGGCGGTGTAGTTCCTGCCTCGTCTCGGCGGCTTGTTCGGCATATAGTTGAGCTGTTTGATGAGCGTGTCTCATTCGTTGACGTAATTCCGAAGCGAAATTGTCTTCTACGTCATAGGAGACCGTGGCAGGGCTTGTAACTAGATCAAAAGGGTAGGTTGGATCTCTCCCATATAGTAGGAAAAATGGGCTGTCATTAGTAGACGTATGCACGGAGGTGTTATATGCGAATAAGGCATAAGGGATCCACTCGTCCCAGTCTCGTTGATCTTGCGAGACATAATGAGATAGTATATCAACTAGAGTTTTATTAAATCTCTCCACCACACCATTGCAGGCTGGATGGTAGGCGGTAGTAAGGAGCCGCTTTATGTGTAGCAATTCACACACTTCTGCGAACATCTTAGAAATTAGGTTCGGCGCTCTATCAGTTAATAATTGCCTAGGAGTAGAGTGTCGCAATATGATGTGAGTGACAAAGGCCTTAGCAATTGTTTTACTACTTACATCCGGTAGTGGAATTGCTTCCGCATATCGAGTAAAATGGTCAACAAATACTAGGATATATTTGTTGCCGTTTGTCGTAAGAGGGAGTGGACCGACAATGTCCATTGCTGCTCGTTCAAATACATGAGAAAGGGGGGCAAACAGTTGCAATTCGGCTGCTGTCCGTCGACCCGGTCGTCGGTGCTTGGCACAGCTCTGACAACTTAGGCAATAATTCCTGATTTCCTTTGCCATTTCGGGCCAATAGAACGAGTTTGCGATTTTAGTACGCATTTTTAATTCTCCTAGGTGACCGGCTAGTGGATTATCATGGTAGGTAAACAGGATATATTCCTTTAAGGCGGTAGGTATAACAATTTGTTCCCACCAATCCACACGTTTTTTATTCCTGCCCTTGTGGCAGAGGGCACCCTCCTCGTTGATATAATAATCCTCTAGGTTAAGATTATTATAGGTTCCTGTAGTTACACCATCCTTTAAGGTTTGGATAAGGGGTCTCCATCGATCATCACGTTGTTGCGCATTTATTAATTGTGGCACGGAGAAGATGGGTTCAACCTCTGTTATTTGACGTATTGGGATACGACTAAGGGCGTCCGCATTTCTATGTGAAATTCCGGCCTTGTAGATAATATCAAAATCGAATTCTTGAAGGAAAATGATCCATCTCGATAATCTAGAATTAGTAGTAGAATCCTTACAATCTAATAACCATCTCAAAGGTCTATGATCTGTGACAATAGTAAATTTTTTTCCATAAAGATAGGGTTTAAAATACCTCACTGCCCACACGGTGGCTAAGCATTCTTTCTCAGTAGTGCTGTAATTAAGTTCGGGTTTCCTTAATAATCGGCTCGCATAGGCAATCGGCTTCTCCTGGCCGTTTTCTTCCTGAGATAATATCGCTCCCAGGGCGAAATTTGACGCATCGGTCGCCAAAATAAAAGGTTTTGTAAAGTCAGGGGACTTCAATAATGGTGCCGACGTCAAAATTTGTTTAAGAGTTTCGAAGCTTTCCTGTTGCTTAAGGCCCCATTCAAACGGCACATCTTTCCGTAATAAATCAGTCAAGGGTTTAGCGATCGTGGCATAAGAGTTTATGTGCCGCCGATAATAGCCAGTGAGTCCTAGGAAAGAGCGGACTTCTCGCTCGGATTCAGGTCTCGGGAATTCTAGAACACATTTTATTTTGTCGGGATCGGGTTTTATACCCTGTTCTGAAATTTCGTGACCCAGAAATTTTATCTGGCGTTGCAGGAAATGGCATTTCTTAGGTTTTAATTTTATGCCTGCTTCTCCGAGTCTCTGAAATATTTGTTCAAGTCGTTTTAGGTGACTAGGGAAGTCTGGACTAAATGTTAGTATATCGTCCATGTATACAAGACATGTCTTTCCTTTGAGACCATGTAAGATGAAATCCATCGACCTTTCAAAAACCGCAGGACTTGTTTTAAGACCCATCGGAACCCTATTCCATTGATAGTGGCCGTCTGGCGTAGAGAATGCGGTCTTTTCCTTATCACCTACTCCTAATTGCCAAAATCCTGAAATCGTATCCATCGTCGAAAAGTATTTCGCTTGTCCCATTAGGCTTAGGGATTCCTGCACTAAAGGCAGAGGATACGGGTCTACTTTAGTGATTTTATTTAGTTTACGATAGTCTATTACTAAGCGTAACGATCCGTCCTTTTTCTTAACTAGGAGAGCAGCCGAACTCCAAGGGGACGTAGAATGTTCGATAATATTATGGGCCAAGAGGTCATCTATGATATCGTTTAATTGTTGGCGTTGGGCGTAGGGAATGCGATAAGGAGGCGAATAGATAGGTGCCGCATCGCCAGTATTTATTGTATGTTGCACAATATTACAGTAGCCAAGGTCATAGTCATTCACGGCAAAGACATGCCTATATTTATATAGTAAATTTAAGAGATCTCGTTTCTCGTTCCGGGGGACGCCAGTCCAATCAAAAAGGTGGCTCAATTCTGCTTTCGATAGGTTCGTGGATGCCCCTTCCTTTATAGTATCTGCGGGCTCACTTTCTTCGATAGCCTCAAAGAAGGTGCCAACCTTACCATCTTTCTCTAACTTAATTGTCTTACGAGTGTCATTACGAAGACGTACGGGAACTTGTCCCTTTTTATTTGGGGTCACCAACAAATTGACTCCTGAAACTCCTTCCTGAGTGAAGGAAGCAGTTTCGATTACTCCGACTTTACTAGGTCGCTTATCGCCAACAATTCTAGCAGTAACTATGTTCTCTGTCATAGGGGGAAGTTGACAGGATTCAATTAACACTACTCCTTTTCCTTCCTCCCGATCTGTTGACCGGTACGACCTTTTCGCTGAGCCGACATTTTCCTCTAGTGGAGGAGCCTCTGTTCTCTTTCGTTTTCTATTATCTCTATTCGGGCCTCTTTCCCTTTGTTGGTTCTGTTGAATCCTTCCCGCTCTTTTATTATTCCCTGAGGTTTGAATAGGTATCACTGTCTGCGGAGGGATAGTTAATTCTCGGCCCTTTAAATCAATACAGAATCCCTTGTCGGTTATCATATCCCGGCCTATGATGCCGTCACAGGGAGAGGTGACATCGTGATCAACTAGGCAACAGGCAAAGGGGAAGCGCAGATTTCCTATCTGGAAAGTAGGGCTAATAATACCGTAGGTCTGAATTACATGTCCCGTAGCGCTTCTAAGGTCTGTGTCTTTGTTATGATCTATATGTACTCTTTCTTTCATAGAGTTAGCGAAAACCTTTGATAAAAGTGAGACCTTCGCACCAGTATCTATCTGCACTATAGCGGGATTGCCACCTATGTAACAGTCAAATGTAGCTTCGCTAGGTGCGGAAGTATAATTAGTGATTCGTACTGAGGAGGTTCTTCGATTTCGCTTCGAAGGAGTCCTATAAGGCGGACATTCTAAGTCAAAGTTTGAGCCTCGGATCTCTCGAGAGGAAAAAGGAGGGGTCCTAGAGGCTTTACTAGAGTTAGATCGAGGTCGTCGTCCTTCTACACTACGTACATTGCCCTTCCATTTGCCTCGATTTTCTTCAGTAGGCTGCGATCGAAATCTGACCCTATTCCTCTCCCCTTCGGGTTCACGTCGCCTGGGTGAATCGTTTCGCATAAAGCGGTCGCTAGGATTGCCGTTTCGGCAAGCGGGCGAGCGTTGGTTCGGGGTTTGATTGAGATTCCATTTTGACTGACCGAAAGGGCGGTCACCTCGGCAATTAGGGGAGTTCGACCGATTTGCGTTACGCCTAAAATGCGGATTATTATTGGGATTGTTATTGTAGGAGTTAGGAGTATAGCCTCCTCGATGATTTCGGCGAGATATAGGATCTCTAGAGCCGAAACGAGGAGAGTTTCGGATTAGTCCGTCCATTCTAGCCTTTAAGTCCTCCATCGCTGACGTTACTTGCGCTAACTCCTCCTGAGCTGAGGTTTTATCGCTTTCCCTTACTGTTCGCATGATTCCTCTTGGATGCGCGGTGAGACTTTCAATTGTTTCCTCACTGATCGCGGCTTTTAGAGCCTCATCGAATGTCTCAGCCTCACGGCTCATTACGCGCTGCCGGATTCTTATGTCTATTCCGTTCAAAAATTGCGCTTTAAGCCTTTCATCTAACTCCTTCCTCTGAACTCGTTCAATAATCGCGGTCTCGGCGGCAGTCGCGCCAGGCTCCGGCGTAATTTCTATCTCCATCGCCAGTGCTTGGAGTCTAGCAGCATAAGTCTGTACGTCCTCGTCCCTTTTCTGCACGCACGCATAAAATTTAGATAATCGAAAGGAAAATGGCTCCCGTTCAAAACGCGCTATCATCAATCGCTTGAATTCGTCGAAGTCATCCACTTCTTTTATTCTTCGGTCCTTTCGGACGAATTCTCTCGCGATACCCGTAAGTTTTAATTTTGCCACTGCCAGCATCTGGGCCTTGGACCATGCCGCTACCTTAGTAACATCGGCTAACGAATCAAAAAAGTCCGTTACCCGAGGGCCTCCTGCTTCTCCCGAGAATACGGGTAATAGGGGTATTATTCCGCCTAAACCTCCCAATGTAAGGGGATTCGGTGCCGGATTAGGATTTGGGTGGGCTGGCCCAGCCGCATCGCGGGGATCGTCTTCCATTATGTTTATTTCGTTAGTTCTTACAACTAGGTCGGAGATTCTAGTACGACCCTACTCCTATGATTCCTAATTCAACTCAATTCGACCTCTCTCCCGACTGTGGCTGTTTTTCGCCTTATCGATTTTTCGAAAAAGTCGAGACCCCACTCCTGCAAACCAATATGTGAAATCGGGGGTGCCTAAAAAGACGCCACCCCTTCGATTGTCACCAATGTGTGAGATCTCGGGGAGGTAAGAGGGAGTCGTACCTCTTTTTCCCGTGACTCACTTGTCAAGGATGGCTGTTACGTCGACGGCGCGTTACGCGTTACGCGAGTGGAGGAGGAGGAAGGATGGGGCCGACGATAAGGCGAAGCCGACAGTCAAGAAAGACACCATTTTATAACAAAAACAAAATTTAATGAAAGCTAAACGAACTAAAGTACACTTCTACCCTCGTATACAAAAAGGGGCCGGAGAGAGAGAGTTTACAATTATTTTTCATACCTCTTAACAAGTCCGTAATAGACGGAATCAGAAGTGACGATAAAGTTTGGCTGATGGAGAATCCGGTAATGGGCCGATGGCACGTAGAGCTTGTTTTTCGTAGGCAGGGCAGTGGCACTTAAAGAACTTAGAAACTTTTTGAGAGTCCGGCGGATGGCGTAGTGCACGTCGTAAAAGCGAGACGAAGGAGCCCCTTAGGGGGGGAAGGAAGCGTCTTTTATAAGTTTTTGATGGGAAAACTTGTCACGTGATCGAAAACGAATCACTATTAGGGCCATAGGTGTTCCCGGGATATTAAATAAACGACTAGTTCGGACGCTAACTATAAACCATCGTGCAAGATGATCTACCTGCTCCGAAGGAATAACGGTTTGTTGATAGTTAGGGGACAATCGTTGCCATTCGAGGGTCAACAATTTCCCGGGTATGGAATGTTGTTGATTAAGTCGTTTATAACTGGAGTGAAATAATTTAGAAATTTTAGGTTCTTAACTTCCAGATTTCACACTTTGGTTATTTGAAGGAGAGTCCTTTTCTGTGCCGCGATGAATTTGCTCTTAATATGGATTTTATTGATATCTAGGCCCCAGCAGCCACAGGCATAGGTGATAATGGGCAGGAATATCTGATCGTAAATGGTGTTGAGTGCCTCAGTGGCTAAGCCCCAACGTTTTCTTGAAATATCTGCGAGAGCGTTGAATATCCTGCCAGTACGCTCGGTAATAAATTTCGTGTGGGCATTCCACAGCAGACGAAAATCCAAGATAACTCCTAAGTATTTTATGGTCTAGACTATACGAACTGAGTGCCCACTCATCTTAACAGTGGGGACTTGCCGGTAGATGTTAGACTGTCCGGGCTTGTTGAAAACAATACCACAGGTCTTTGCAGGGTAAAGGAGAGCTTAAAGTTGTTGCTCTAGGCAAGGATCCTGTCAAGGATTGCGTTGCAGTTAAGCTCCAGATCGGCATGAGAGCTGCCACCATACAGAATCATAGGCATCGTTCGCATAAGCAACTAGGTCGTGTTGCCCAAAGTTTTGACAGAGAAAATCGTCAAACACCACAATCCAGAGTAGAGGGCCGCAGACCGAGCCCTGTGGACAGCCACGGACGACGTTTCGATGTACAGTGTGTCCACAAAAGTGTAGAACAGCAGAATAGTCTGTGAGGTAATCGTGTATAATATGATAAAGATTGGCAGAACAACTCTTGTTCCTTAGGGAGTGAAGGACAGATGGCCACCAGGCACTGTCAAAAGCCTTGCTAATGTCCAGGCTGATGGCGATTACGTATTTGTAGTTTTCTAGAAGGCGATTGGTGCTCTTAATAACCCTGTTAACAGCGTAAGCCGTTGAACGTTGTGTTCGGAAGCCGTACTGGTTGTTATGCAGCAGGTTGTTTTTCTCAAGATGCCAATGAAGTCTGTTGCAATGAGCCTCTCCAGGACTTTGCCGAGGACTGAGAGAAGAGAGATGGGGCGACTTTTTTCTGGGTTCTCAGGCTTCGGTACCGGCACAATCTTAGCGTTCTTCCAGTCAGAGGGGAAGACCCCGTGCTGCAGACAAGCATTGTGGATCTGTATTAGCTGATCTGGGATAACATTCCAGAGATGTTTTTCCAAATCAGGCGTGATATCATCTCGTCCAGGAGCCTTCTTGTTGTTAAGGTTAGCAATGATCTTATGAATTTCATGGCGATGAAAGGGTGGCGTATATAGGGTGTTGATGTCACTTGTAGTTATATTCCGGATCACTCGGTGATAGTCAGTGTCTTGATTACAGTCGTCTTCCAAACAGAAAAAATCCATTTTCCGACTTGCTGCCTGAAAAAATCTTGATCAGGAGTGTCAGAATGTAGGATAGCACAACGCTTGAGTTTGTTGGTTGCATAACGGATTATGAAACCCCAAGAGTTTTTAGCGGCCTTTTCACAAAATTGGGTCCAGGAAGACGGTTTGGCCTTTTTAATTTCAGTTTTGTAGTTACGGAGGTGCTGGAGGTAAAAGGCTTTGAAATTGGAACGATTGGGTCGGTAGGACAGCTCTGGAATTTCTTGCAAAGACGAATATTTTCCTGACAGAAGTTCTTTCAAGTTATGTGTCCACCACGGGGCCTGTAGTTATTTTTTTTTAATCTGGAAATGTAAGTAAGACAGGCCTTCTCAATAGTCTTAATGTTCTTGTCAATGTAGACCCTGGCAATCTGTGGGTCAGGGTGGTTACAATTAAACAAGTTATCGTTAAGGTGACGAGTGAGGCTATCCCAGTCCGCATGTCCAAGATTAAACTTGAGGCGTGGTTTCGGGAGTTTTCATCGGTGAAGGATTTAATATTAAAGGCGATCATGGCATGGTCATCCAAAGAGTTTTCCAGGACCCTCCAATCAGTGATGAGAGGGTAGCAGCTCAGGGAACAAACTGTGACGTCTATCCAGCTGTGTCCCTGGCATAGTATATTAGTATATCGCTATTAACCTATCTGACGTTGAATTTTCATCGATAATAAGCCTAACAAATTTTTTTAAAATAATAATTGTCGCTATTGTATCGTTAAAAATTATTTCTTTATTTTGCACAAAATAAATACAAAAATAAAGACAAAAAAGAAAATTAAGCCTGGCTTAAATACTGGCCTCCCTTTCATCGTGAGGCAGTGTTGCCAGCTAAAACACGCAAAAATTTAACAATAATATTATTAAAGTAGCCAAGACATAGCCAAATATTGTAGCGTCACATCACTAGCGGATATTTGAATTTGTGGAATAGAATGCGGTCAGTTAACCGATGTGACGGTTGATCGGGAGTCAGATAATCGATGCTCTACTGCAGTGTTTCTCAAACGTTTTGGACCGCGACCCCCCTTCTTCACTTAAAAATTTCAAAGGACGCCCGAAAAATAAGTATGTGTCAAAAAACATCCCGGAGGGAGGAGGTTAGGCTCGTATTTAAATATTTATATTATTTTTATTATTTATATGTGCAATTTATTTAAGTTAAAATTATTTTATATATTTTTTATTTCTATTATTTCTAAACATGAATCCATAGTAAATTTATAAAATATTTGAAAAAATTGATCTGGCATCAATTTTTCAGCGACCCCCCAAATATTTTTAACGACCCCGTTGGGGGTCGCGACCCCACTTTGAGAATCACTGCTCTACTGTAGCTATTAAATTTTTGTGATTGAAGCTGGGGACACGGAGATACAGAAGGTCGTATGTCATATGTTGAGTAGAGTCAGATTTAATGACGATATTACTCATTAATCTTATAATTGTTTTTTAAAAAACCCTATTTCTACTTTCAAAATTAAGCTTTTTTTATTTTATAATAATTAACAATATAAAAACTTTATAAAATAAAATCTTATAACAGATGGTGCTATGCACAATTTTTAACTCTTGGCATAATAGTTAAGCAAACAAAAATTAACTGAATTTTTATAATTTGTGTGCTGTGTAATGAATCTTCTATAAAATTCTGAAATTCTTTGATTTCTCGAACAACTTCCTGCAAAGTTTTCATTTTATTTCAGAATCCTTTGCTACATTCTCAGGGGCATTGCGTATAAGGGTATAACTGAATATAATAAATCTTTTGCTTATATAATTAAAAAAACCAATATTTCCTCAATAAAATTTATATTTTACGAACCTGTTATCTTAAAATCGACAATACATTATTCATGGTTTTACCTCTTCAGTAATGGACTTTCCTTCTAAGATTATAAAATATCTGCTTGAATTAATTAAAATTTATTAACTTCGTTAACAATTGCCGAATATCAGAAACAGAATCGTTATTGTCAGCTAGAACTTAAATATTTTTCATTCAGGTATTTCTTTACTTTATTACTTATTTCTAAATTTGTATTTTTAATTTTCAAATGATTTATTATTTAAAAATATAATTTAATCAGATTCTTAAGCGAGTTCCCCTACGTCCATTTATATAACAATTAAAATTTGAAGTGGTTGAAGCGTGTTTTAAATTTCACAATCAAAATTAAAATTTGAATTTAAAATATCGTTAATACTTTTATTTTTGAATCGATTATAATACAGTGAGCTGATAATTTTTAACGCAGTATTACAACCGATTTTATTGGAGAGTATCTTCATATTTTGTATAAATGTCTCTTATATATCGTATTGGCATATAAGACGCATCCGTATTTTATAAAGAATATTTAGGAAATATTATTTAGTGTACTTATGATATCCCGTGCCTTTAGCAGTTGGATTCAAAAGTTTTTTTTTTTTTTTACTGTATTATGGTTTAAAAAGTAATAATAATGAATTAAATAATCACATCTTTATTCAAGATTTGGGCTAAGTAAAGATTATCTATAGCTTACTGAAGACCTTTAGGGAAATTTATTAATCTATAGGTCGCAACTTCCCTTATAAAACGTACAGTGAGTTTTGAGCTTTTTCGTTGGATAAAAGCTCAAAACTCTTGTGTCTCAAAACTTTGTGCATCTTGTGGATGTTTGGGTCAAAAAATCAATATTCGTTTGAATAATTCGTTGATCCACTGACTGATAACCATATAAATAGCAACAAACCTCGAATGTAAGAGAGGAATAATTAAGTTTAGTGAGACGAATAATTGAAGGACTTAAAGGAAGAAGAAGAAAACTAGGAAACCGACGATGTGGCAAAATGTAAAAGTTTTATATACGTTACAGCTGTGCCACATACCGCCTTCTTCCTCCAAGAAACTGCAATATGGATGAAGGTAATCTCTTGAATCGTTTACCAAGGACAGGGGTGGCCAACAGTTTTTGTCCGCGGGCCGGATTGACACAGTAAAATTCTTTCAAAGTGGGCGATAACGCCCCCTTGTGGGTACTGGAGGCTTTCAGGGGGGCAGTAGAAGGCTCAAAGGAAATTAGGGGGCATTAAGGAAATCTAGAGGGGCGATGGCAGACAAATTCTATCTATAAAAATCTAACTATAATATATATAAAATGCTGACAATCTATATATTTTTTAATTTTTATTGAAGATCACAACATGAATATTTCTAACACGTTGACTTATATTATAGCATGAATGAACTTATTATATTAACATTATTGCATAAATATGCTAAAAATGAAAGTTCAAGAATGGCTACCAAGAATTTTGTCTGCAGAAGCAAATCTCTCAACTGTACCCTGAGTTATGGTCAGTTGTTCAACGATTTCTGATAGCATTCCCATCGTCGTATTTGTGTGAACGTGGATTTAGTGCTGTAGCAACGTTGCTAACTAAAAACAGAAATCGGCTGCAAGTTACTGAACGCGGCGACTTACGGCTGATTTTAAGTGAATTCGACCCTGATATTAACAAACTGGTCGAAATACATCAGATTCATCCTTCACATTAGATAAGTTTTAAATTCAAAGCCTTCTTTTAATGTTAATAAAAATACTTTTAAATATGATTAAGTATGAGTTTTATTTCCTCTCATTGAAACATTCTTTGATCTCAGAAATAGGATGTAGATCACACCCTATCTATCCTATCCATATAATAATGCATGTTTAAACATTATATTTGCAACTGTTTTTAAGATACGCAACAGATGGTAATGTAAAAAGGCAAGTTAAAAAATATGGGGCACTAGGAATTTTTTTAATCTCAAAGTGGGCGGTGGTCGAAATAAGTTTGAGAACCAGTGATCTACACTATTAACTAAACTTTGACAAAAATGTCAGTTACATATTTTTTCCACAAGCCCTTCAATTCGGTTTAAGTAAGAGTAAAGCCTGAAACGTCCGTCATATAAGGGTTCGATCAGACGTTTAGAGGCACAATCAAGTACTGGAGATACTGTACAGAGCCGCCCAAAAAATAAAAAAGGGCTTGGAGCAAAATACATATTGGGACTCTTTAGCAAATGAAATTCTTACATGGAAGTAAAGAAAGTAAACGAAGAAAAAAAAACATTGTACAGGAGCACCTACTTCCACCGAGATGAGGCAATTTTCTCCTGTTTTCACCTCCAGGTGTCCCTGATAATATAACACGAAACACAGACTGTACAGTAATTATTTGAAGAAGTTACTTTTCTTTCTCTAATCATTTGAATATTGTGATATTTTTAATTGATTAGAGATCGTTTCATTTGAATTCTAATTCGTAATATAATAAGTTAATAATCGCAATTTTTAATATTTTATATCAATATTTAGTTATTTCGTAATATTTTAGTAACCGAAAAAAATGTTACAAGTCAAACAACTTTGAATTGTGGTATTTTATTTTATTATGTTGAACAGTTCCTGTAGTTTTTTCTAGTTGATTGTAACAAGCAGCAGAAAGTAATACAGTTCTATAGAAGATCACTGAGATAATCACGAATTTGTAAGCTATATCTGATTAGTAGTTTGTGAATAAGAGATACTGCCATCTCTATGGGTAGGCCTCATGCTATGCGTAAATTTATAATTTTATATATTTTCTGTTATCTTCCAGTTAAGTGCAATTTTGATTACAGTTATCTGCTAAATTTCATCTCAATTAATTAGTTTGTTTTATTAAATTCTTGTCTACAAAAGTTTCTGTTCTTAAAGATTTTACATATTCTGAATAGAATGCGGTAAAACTTTATCTATACGGCTTATAATTTGCATGTTACTTAATGTAATCGTAGGAAACAATGATTATCAAATGATTATATTATATGTGTTGACATAAGTGAACCGGGCCGGATTTAGGTGAAGCACATGGCGTAGCTGTACGCCCATTCTGGAGTTTCAGAATAGAGCCAAGTATCTCAAGTAGTAAAAAGTTTTGTTAGTCATATTATTTCTTTTCTGCACTTTGTCTAATGATTTTCAGATTCTTTATTGTAAAACAGTCAGTAGTCCTATTCATAGTTAGTTATAAAGCTGTTTATATTCTGAACTATTTGAGTACGAAATAATTATTTTTACACTTATTCTAAGTAATATAAAATGTCCAACCTACCGTTCTTAGGGACCCAGATCGAATTCACGTGAGCAATCTCAGGAATATTTCATTGTCTGTTTCTGTCCCGAAAATGTCGGCCTGTCCTACACCATCCGATATTCTCATTATGGGCCCAAGTAAATCTGCGATGGGCATAGAAAAAGGCCTTCTTAGTGCCCGCAGAGCAGTCAAAAATCGAAAAAGCAATTAGCTTACTTTTTAGTTTAATTTTTTAATTAAAAATGTGTAGCTAATTTTTAATGATAATTTACAAATAATTAAGTAAAATATTTAAAATATGAAAAAATTATTATCAATATTCTAATACTTACGCAAAACTTATTTTAAAATATTTTATATTTAAATTTCCTGGTATGTTTGGAGGAAATGTTAAAATTTGTCTCCATTAAAAATTATTATCTCATATCAGCTATAAATGTCACTCTATATATTTTATTATACTCCTACTTATTTTAATTACGTTTTATCAAAAACACTTCTATGAAATTCAAATTAATATAGGCCTAATGTTATCGAAATTTTATTCTTAAATTTCTTAGAATATTGATTTTTTAAGATCTTCCTCTAGTTTATTTCGCAGAAAATATAAATAAAAATATCTAAATACGTAAATTACATACTGGAAATTCGTTATTTAAATGTTATACAGGGATACGTTGGATAATTATCATTTGGAGTACTATAGTGAAAAGTATGGTAATCGCCCGAAAATTTTCATATTTTTGATGTTTTGACACGTCATAAATTAAAAATTAAAAACAAATTCCATCAATGAGTTGTGTAACTTTTCTGGAGAAAAACACTAAAGTAATGCATAAAATTAAAATTGTCTGTGGCATCATCTGCTATGAGATTTTGTTAAAAATAGCTTTTATGTTATTAATTATTATAAAATGGTAAAAAGCTTAATTCTAACGGTCCAGATGAGTTTTACAAAAAAAGAAAGGAAAAAAAAGTTATAAATGCTGATAAGAAGTAAAACCTTAACATCGTAATAACCATATAAAAAATTTTTGGGCCAATTCAATGCTTTTTCTATTTATCACCAGAGACCAACAATACACAACATGAAAATAAAACATAAATCTTCTTTAAAATGACCGACAAAATATCATTAAAAATACATACCGGTACATGTAAAACGCTTAAATTAGATAAATTTTAAAATATAGTTTGTCTCTAACGTTTGATTCATCGTATACAATTTTAAAAGTAAAAACAATGCGTTGCTATAATTAGCGCATATTATTTTGTAAACGATTGTGTGATTAATTAAGTATATTTTATGAGTATAATATATGACTCCTATAGTGATAAGGCTTGATAATGATCCCCGATATCCCATATTGTCAGATCCCAGACAGAATTCGAACTTTTATGTTTCGAATGTTGAAAAACTGGCGAGTTAGTTAAGCTTTTATCTTCCAGAATTAATCAAAGCAAGACTTGAAGTCTAGCTTAAACAATAAAAGTCCCTTCCAATAAACGGAAAACAAAGGATTTGAATCGCGAGGAGAATATCAAAGTCGAAGGAATTTTAGATGAACGGGAATCGGGTTTAGTCACGAAATTGACCTCTCCCGTGCCCCGAAAGATTTCGAATTGTCTCCAGGTGATGAGGGGAGACCAATCGGAAGGCGGAATCGAAGGGAGAAACTTATAAAAACGCGCGTTTCAAAGACTCCACGTTTTTTGTTCTTTGCTCCAAACTTTTTGTTTTCTCATAAAAATCTGCTGTTCGACCTTTTCTCTATCTCCGAGAGACGTTCGATTTTCCGGAATTGTTCATGCTCTTCAAAATACATTCCTGCGACAAGGACTATCCTTTTCCAAGCTCCAGGGTGCCAGGGGCCGACGAATCTGCCGATCGTAACCGAGGAACCAGGAAGACACTCTTGGGAATTTTTGTGATTTTACTGGACTTTATCCTTGTAAATCTGTGTCCACAGAGACGTAGAAACATTTGCAAGAAAACCTTTAAACATTTTTATTAAATGGGTAAAGATGGTAAACTTGTCTCAGTGCTAATTTCATGCCCATATACGATTGTATCGACCCCTCAACCGTCCTGACAATCCCGCACAATCGGCAAGCCTTACAATATGGCTCCCAATACAGTATGTTAACAATCAGAAATTCTAGAACAGCAAATCTACTAGAACAGTGTTACAATACTGTGGTTATCACTATTTTATAGTTAATATCACCATTATGTTAAGAAGGCCTAAGTTTGGTTACGTTTGTAAGAAAACCTATCTACAAATTTTTAAGAAATAGATTTATTATAAATGAATTTCTTTACATTTTATCTAAATGCGAATTAATGTTTCCTCGTTCGCTAGTAAATTTGTGGTTTAGTTGAAATACCGTTTAAAATTGGAGATCATTAGCTTTCAGTTGCCTGTTTAAATGGCAATTGTGAGGTTGCAGACGATGTCCGTAAATCACGAAATTCTTCCATTTAAATTACAACAATAGATCATATAGAAAAAAGAGAGAGAGAAAAAGAAAAAAACTCTTGATCTAGACATCGCGACGCAAAATGGAAACAACGAGTGTCGGAACACGTGTCGGAACAGGTTCCGGAACACGTGCCGAAACACGCGTTCAAAACGATCCATCTATGTCAAATGGAAGAGTCGAACTCTGACACGAAAGTCCATAAATAAATGGAATTATGACATAAATCGCAATTAACGGGCTAAATTATGAGTTCGAGTCATGTAAATCTGTCAACAGTCTCCGAACACAATGGTCAAAAAGACGCCAGATGGACACTCCGAATCGACCTTTCCCAGGACCCGGGTCGTCCCGAGTTTCGCCTAGAAACAAAGGGGAGACCAATCGGAAAACGGAAAAGGGATGATGGGCCAATTGGAAATTAGAATAGTGAGCGAAGAACTATAAAAACCCGGGATCCCGAAGGTGGAAAGAGTCTCCTCCACATCCCGCAAAGAGCCGTGATCTGTGTCGTGTTGTGTCGCCGCCAACGACGTACGACGCCTCAGCACCTCTGCGAGCATCGGTCCAGCGATCTCATCTCGTCCGCCCCGGGGCTTCGACGGAAGGGAAATCCTCGCCACTCCGAAAGACTGTAGAGAAGTGGACTGTCTATTGTGGATGTAAGCATATATGTTCTCCAATAAACGGGTTTCCTTATGTAAAACACTTGTCATCATTTGCCTCCTCCGCCACTCCCACATACAAACGTCCCTTAGGTTCATCCTGACACAGGGATTCACTTATCCCCACCTGTCGGCGGCCTTACACAACTTACGCTTACAATTTTCGTGTATAACACTACATAACAGCCAAAAAACTTCAAAAATATTACGCATGTGTAAGTAGCTGAGATCTATTAAAAAAATAGTACAAGCATAGGGTGTGGAAGAGTCTCAGTTTGGCCTTTGTGGTATATACGAATAAAGCGTAAAGTTAAGCAAATCGATAAAATACTTTTGACCTTAAATTTGGAATATTTCTTAAAAATTTATGAATTTGTTATAATTTATTGTCAGATAAAATATTATTTTTATTATTTATTTATTTATTTTTAAACGAATACACTAAAATAATATTTTTGTGTATTTTATATATTATAACACAGCTTTCTTTCCAGAACACAAACACAAGATGAAATCATTCAACTTAAGCGAACCGCTTCCAGCTCCTTTTCAATTCGAAACTATTATCGATAAAGAAGATGTGAAACGATTCTATCGGAATTATTGGCATTATTCAGTCTACATTGCCACCGTCTACTTGATAACCATCTACTTTCTTCGAGAATATATGAAGACCAGACCT
Organism: Centruroides vittatus; assembly: GCF_030686945.1. NCBI lineage: Eukaryota > Metazoa > Arthropoda > Arachnida > Scorpiones > Buthidae > Centruroides > Centruroides vittatus. The sequence goes on along the minus strand of NW_027122405.1, from coordinate 1,292,128 downwards.
GCCTTCGAACTCAAACGTGCATCTTTCGTTTGGAATGGGATCCTTGCGCTATATAGTATCATCACGACTATGAGAGGATTTCCAGCATTCCTGTTTGCATTTAGTCATTACCCGTTTTATCATATCGTTTGTGATAAGATGCTTACGGAACAATCTTCACCGTTAATATTTTGGGGTACATTATTTCTGTTTTCAAAAGTATGGGAATTAGGAGATACTGTTCTAATTGTACTGAGAAAAAGGAATCTAATGTTTCTGCATTGGTATCATCATGTGGCAACTTTAATCGGAATGTGGCACGCTGCATATAGGGAAGCATCTTTCGGAACTTTACTGAGTTATACAAATGTTTTCGTGCATTCTTTTATGTACAGCTATTTTGCTCTAAAATCAGTCGACGTGAAGATTCCTGTTAAATTCGCCATGTTCATCACGGCCATTCAAACATTACAGATGCTATTCGGTGTTCTTCTTTCATTCTGGGTATATTGGCTTCACTTAAATAATTATGAATGTGACACTCCTAAAGATGTTCTCAAAACCGGTTTCGTGATATATTCATCATATTTATTCTTATTTAGTTACCTGTTTTATAATTCTTACATTAAATCTCGTTCAAAAAAGAAACATGAATAAGCATGATGCTTTAATCATAATTGTAAATAATATCTTTATCTGTTTAAAATGAAAAATGAGTAAATGATATATACCAATTGTTTTCGTAAAGATATTTTAAAAATTAGATAGATATAACTGTTAAAGTTCATATTTAATGTTAGATTTTTGTAGATTAAATGTCAATGAAAGACATTTAATCTACAAAAAGTAGAAATTATACTGTATATCTTATTCCAGTTTATTGTCTTTCAAAAAATTTAAATATGAAGTATTTCAAATGTGTTTTTCTTGTTTTTATGCAGCGATAATTTTTGACTCTGTCCTGTGCACCCTTTTTGCCCTCTCTTTTGCAAGCTCATCGTGGATTTTGCGAAGCCGACATGGCCGAAACCATATGAGGTATGGGGAGAATCCGGCGGGATCACATCAAGAAAATTCCTAAGTTTTTCGACCAATCCAGATTTGATCCCGGACTCCCACAGCGATAGGATGCAACCTTTGCAGCTCGGCCATCTGGACATTATTTCAACTAAGCAATAGTTATTTTGTGGGTTTAAGAGCAAAAATCAATATTATATTAGATCGAACTTCAGCAATTGACTTTTTCTGAATAAGAATATTATATTAAAAAAATTAAAAAAGACACAGTCGTTTCGGAAAAAAAATTTCTTCTAGACGATCACCATTTTTTATTCTTGTTCTAGAACAAACTTCTTAGATGACCAGACCTTCCTTTTTAGGCTACTTAGCCATCTAATGTTAAAACGTTTCTAAATGGTGCCTTTCGAGTGGATATAAGACCCGAACTCCCGAAAGGATATGGATGTAAACCGGAAGACGTCGTAAGATCCCATTTCCAATTTTTAAGAATTTTTAAAAATTTTAATTAGACTAATTTTGTTTTTAAGGAACGTTTTAACATTAGATGGCTAAGTAGCCTAAAAAGGAAGGTCTGGTCATGTAAGAAGTTTGTTCTAGAACAAGAATAAAAAATGGTGATCGTTAGAAGAAAATTTTTTTCCGGAACGACTGTGTCTTTTTTAATTTTTTAAAAAGAATTTTAATATCCGACGAAACTTCGAAGAATATTATATTTACATTCAGTTGCAATTTTTATTGTGATTTGTATAATAATTATTTGTTTTTGTTTCTAATAAATAGAATCGATTGTCGGAATTATTCACTTAATATTACACTGAATAAATTCATTTCAATCGTAGTATAAAATATTAAAATTTAATGAAATTCGGTGACAAAGACATTTTATGTAATGTACGACACATTATAATTTTCGAAATAATACTTTTCGTTTAAGTATATCTCAATAAAATGATTTTTTCTTTTCTTTTTTTTTTGCAGAATAGTAGCTAGCTTAGCGATATCGCTGTGGCAAAATAAAACCGTTCACGAAATATAGTTTCTCACTTTCTCATTAGTTTTTTTTTTATCGCAGTACGATGTTTTTGCTTGGCCATTTGCTCCTTACTATATTTGATTTTCGGTGTTTGTACGATTCAAATGTGGCTTCATCAGCGTGTAGAGTGAAAAGAAAAATTATTGACGTTTTTATAAATAGTAAGTAATTAATTCAGTTACAATTTATCCTAATATATTATGGAATAATCGATTAAAAATATCATCGAAATAATCTCGGAATGTGAAGCGCGTGCGCCATCCTAGTAAACCATTGCATACATAATAGCTAGCAGTTTGCTGAATAATACATTTGCGTTTCATCTGAGACATTTCGAAAAGTTTACCGAGCCCAGTAAATAACCTTGCGGTTTTACTTTCCCTGCCTGATATATAAAAGAGGGAAAAATCGATCAAAAAATTACCCCCTCCCCATGATTTTTACATTTTTTTCACAAGGTGGATAAAGGCAAAACACTTGGTTTGGAAGATTGTATAGATTACCTTTAAAATGTGGATAAAGACAAAACACTTGGTTTGGAAGATTGTATAGATTACCCTATGGAATTTCGGGACTTTGAATATATATCTGAACTCAGGGAACTGAGACGAGTTCAACGATACTCTACTTTTGGACCGGACACAAAAAATAAGAAAGTTATCATATTTATAATTTTTTGCCTTTCACAAATCATTTTACGCCATTTTAGAGTTTTCCACTAGGTGGTGCTGCTTCTATACGTTTCTTTTTTTTTCTTTTGTTCAAGAACTACCGTGAATCAATAACTAGTGACGTTAAACATAACTGGGTGATCTGCCAGCAGCTCCTGTCCGGAAGGAGTCCCTTGAGAGCACGAACAGTCGAATGCCATCTAGTGGAAAACTCTAAAATGGCGTAGAATGCACTGTGAAAGGCAAGATATCGTAAATGTGATAACTTTCTTATTTTTCGTCTCCGGTTTAAAAGTAGGGTATCGTTAAACTCGTCTTCGTTCCCTGTCAGATATATATATTCAAAGTCGCGAAATTCCATAGGGAGTTATCTATACAACAGCTTTTGTTTTTTTCTGTATACTGTATATGCATGTTAAGTGTGGTTTACACTGGACGCTAAGGCCGCGAAAGCGAAAAGAACGAGCGAACAGAGCAAACGAAACGAATTTCGTTCATACTGCAAGCGATTTTAAGCATGATCGCGAGTTGTAGTTTCGTACTTTCCCCTCCCTTTTTTCCATTCATTTCCAAAATTCCTGCAAATATGGGAATTTCCCATGCAATTGGTGATATTGCTTGATAGTGACGTAGATGTAATGACATCTCAAAAATCATCCTGATAGGAGAACTACCGAAGAACACGAATATGCTTACACTTAATATATCCCCATCAAAAAATTAGGAGTGCGCTGCCATTGTTACATTAACGAAAGCTATCCACTATCGACAGTCCGACTATCGATCGTTACAATCGTGCAACATTACCAAGTGGTTCCGTTCCCTGAACACTGGGAGTTCGGTCGCGAGTTCGCGCCGCGCTCGGAAGGGCTGACTATGTGGAGTTTTCCGGCTTTTCTTTACATCTTAAATGCAGTGGCGTGCCGTCATTGGAAGCGATGGAAACGCCGCTTCCCTTGTATTTTCTAAAATATAAATTCATATTGGGCGATTATTTTCATATTTGAACATACTTTAAATTAATTAAAATTAATATTTCATTATAACCACATTTTGTATCTTATTACAAATTTCTATACTACATGTGAAAAAAGCGATAAAATTCCTATTGTATATTCGAATATCAGTGGCGAAATGGAAGCGCTGTATTGTCGAAACTGGGTCAGCTTCCAAGCAGCCAGATTATAGACATTTGCGCATGCGCTTTACAGAGCACCAACCTCACCCGGTTTACCTGATGGAAGCTACACACGTATAACGCTTCCAACGATTCTATCTCTTAGCCACTGGGTAGAGAGCTATCTGACTAACTTGTAAGTGAATTGTTTAAGATTTAAAAAGTAAAGAGTATTCAATGTTATTTTTATGTACGTTTCTTTGCAAAATTATATTTAATTATAATTTTCTTTTAATTATACTGTAATTATATTGACAGATTTTCAGACAAAATCTTTAGAATTTTTATCACTTTTAGATGTTAATAATTTTAATATTATGAAAAACAATTTTACCAAGCGTGTTTTAATTCTTTAAATTAAGTCAATTTTATGGAAAATTTTTTGATTTATCTAAATTACGTAGTGAATCGCAATATTTATATTCGTGTTCGGACTGTAACAAGTAATTCTTAGACATAAAAAGTATTATAATTAATGGCGATCCGAACAAAGACGTACTGAAAGAATTATATGATTTAATATCATTAATTTTTACGGTACCATCTACCGGTGGGTCTGCTGAGCGTAGTTTTTCGACCACGAAGCAAATTCATACATTGGCCAGGAACACTCGGTCAGAGGAAAAATTGTCGTCGCTAACGTTGCTTTCGATAGAAAAAGCTTTCAAATACGTTGATGGAGTCGACGACCAGTGACTTTTATGATAAAGTAATTAACGACTTTGCGGAAAAAATCGCCGAATAGAGTTAGTTTATAAAAAATTAAAAAAACAAGTTTTTCTATCATTGTTTGTATCATATCAATTTGTATTATGTATGTATTTTGTATTTTAGAACTAAAATACATAAATTGTTTATTTTTGTCATTTCCAGTATTTGTTTAAAACTTTTATGGAAATGTCATATACCGGACAGGTCTGACCCGTCACGAAAGACGCGAAAAAACGGTTAATTTAGAGAAAAATTTATTTATTAGTTTAAAAAAACATAGGGAAAAGTCGTTTGTAGTCGGACACCCATTGTTTATATCAAACTGCGAGGCGGAAACCATAAATCGCCTAAGGAAGTCGTCCTATGATCGGTGGACAGTGGCGTAGCGTGGAAATCAGCCGCCCGGGGCGGAGAAAAATTTTGCCGCTCCCTTATTTAGGTATCTCAATTTAAAAGACTAAAATATACAGTAATTCTAAAGAACATTTCGGCAAGAACAATCATTATTATTGTGTATTGTACAGGTTACAAATAAAAAAGTCATGTATATATGTTTTGCAATATGATAATCACACATTTTTATTACAAAAATTTTTACAAGATATTATTATTATTTATTGTGAAATTTTGCCGCCCCCTAAAAGTGTCGCCTGGGGCGGGCCGCCCCTGCCGCCCCCACTACGCTACGCCACTGTCCGTGGAAGATCGAATTCATATTCGATAACCATTGTAATGGTTATCTTCGATATAAACTACATTTTGTAGTTTTTATCTTCGATTACGTAGTTCTTTTAACGTAGTTTTTCGATAAAAACTACGTTATAAAAACTACATTTTGTCTGAAATAAGCAGTCGCATTCGTTTTGCCATGAATGTATGTCGGTTTTATAAGCCAGATGTATCTTTCTATTTTGTCTATTTAACATATAAAATAGAATCTCTGCCTGTCTGTTGTTAGTACATTCCTTATAACACTTCTAAACCCTTTAATCTGGTCAAAGAGGAAAAAGCGCTAACTTTTGCCTTAGTGTCTAATTTTTAGAGTAAAAGTTTTTCAGAGAAATCGGAAACCAAATATTAAAGACAGTGTGTATATCAAATTTGGTTATTAAATTCCTACTATTAGTTCACATTCTCCCTATGTATATATATATCTTGTTCAAATTTTCAATCGTTAATAAAATACTTTTTATTCATCCACTCAAGTTCATATACATTTTTTAGAACTTGTAGTGGATGACACTTGATGTTAACACTTTTATGTAGTTAAATAAAATGTTTATTAACATTTGTTAGCCGTCTCTTTGTTAGACCAGTATGAATTTAATAGATCGTGTACATTGATCTCATTACTTGATTACACAGTTTACGAGTTAACTGAAGTATGTTTCTGATAGAACTCGTAAAACACGAATCAACTGTGGTTGGCAATCGTAATCATCGAACTAACTATAAACTTTAACCGTAATTTAACAGTTGATTAATTTCTGAAATGTTTTTTCTAATATTTTCTATGACAAACGCTAATCTCAAATCCGTGTCTTAATTCATCAACTATTTTTTCTAATAGGTTTACTTTCACAAAGTGTGTTGTCTTTTCTGAAAACTCTTCTGGTAATAATTAGTACAATCTTTCCGAAAATGTTTAAATTCTGTTTAATAATTTGTGTGATATTTAAAAAATGTTTTTCGAAATTTTGAAAAATTTAAGCAGTTAAACTACTGCTTACAAACTACAGTCACTCCCTTAAATAGTGGACAGAACTGTAAATATGAAATCTTATACACTAAATTAAAGTTGTTATCAAAAAAGAATTAAATTGTTTATGGGTGATATAATCTTGTAGTTTCTACTATGTAATCTAGTTTCTAAATAATTTTAATCAACACAAATAAATTTAATGATATTCTGATATAGATTATTTTTTTCCAGAATAAAATAATAACTTCAATATGAAATTACTCAACATAAGCAAACCTGTTCTGGATCCTTATCCATTTGAAACTAATATAGATATAGAATTTATGAGAAGATTCCTTCGGAATTATTGGCATTATTCAGTCTACATTGCTACCATCTACCTGATAATCATCTACTTGCTTCGAGAATACATGAAATCCAGACCCGCCTTCAAACTCAAACGTGCTTCTTTCGTGTGGAATGGAATCCTCGCTCTATATAGTATTGTCTCGACTTTAAGAGGATTTCAAGAAATGGTTTTCTTGTTTCGCCATTATTCGTTCTATAATATCGTTTGCAATAAGTCGCTTACAGAACAAACACCGCAATTGATATTTTGGGGTACATTTTTTCTGTTTTCAAAGGTGTGGGAATTGGGAGATACTGTTCTGATTGTATTGAGAAAAAGAAATTTGATGTTTCTGCATTGGTATCACCATGTCGTAACTTTAATTGCAATGTGGTATGCAACATATAAGGAAGCGTCTTTCGGATTTCTACTCGGTTATACAAATGTTTTCGTGCATTTTTTTATGTACAGTTATTTTGCTCTAAAATCAATCGACATGAAGATTCCTGTTAAATATGCCATGTTCATCACGGCCATTCAAACTTTACAGATGTTATTCGGTGTTCTTGTTTCATTCTGGATATATTGGCTTCACTTAAATAATTATGAATGCCACACTCCTAAAGAGAGTCTGGAAATCGTTTTCGTGGTGTATTTATCATATTTGTTGTTATTTAGTTACCTGTTTTATAACTCTTACATCAAACCTCGTTGGTGTAAGAAATACGACTAAAAATAATGTCTTTCTTATGAATAACGTATGTATCTGAAATGAATAATGGCGTACGCCATTAGTTTCCTTAAAATTAATTATATTTTAAAAAATTTGACTAGTATATTGTTGAATTTTATATTGTAATGTCATGAACATTCTTTACATATCTAATTTAGGAAAGTTTATGTATAAACTGTACAGCTATATCTTATTCTAATTTATCTAGATTGATAAAAATGATGTAATAAACTGAAATATTCCAAATTTACTGAATTGAATAATATTTTTCTTTACATTTAAAGAAAAACTAGGATATCGTGCGACTATGTCGTATCGCGAGAGAAGTATGGCGGAGCCCGAAAGAAAGAAGCGATCTATGCATGTTAGGCACAGAAGAGGATATCTTAGTCGAAAGTCAAATCAAATTATTTTCGCCTGTGAAGGTGAAAAATAAAGATAGTTTGATTTGACTTTTCAAATTCATAAAAATAAGGACATAAAGTTAAAAAGAATTTGACGGTTTAAGAGGTGAGGAGATAGAGAATTGCCATTTGTCATATCTCGAGAGAGGTTGGACTTAATGAAGATGTTATTCGTTATTAACGTTTTTTAGACTCATCACTACCTTCAAAATTACGCTTTTTGCCATTCGATAATAAGTAAAAATATAAAAAGTTATAAGTAAAGATTTCTTCTTGGTGAGACTAGTGATATTTATCACGTCTTTCTTAATTATCTGAAATTAATACAGACCAAAATTAAAACAGTTTTCTTTATTTCGCCTGTTTAAGAATGCATTTCGGATTGGTAATTTTCCCAATCCCTCTTCAGGCTTATAGCTTCAGTGTCTACGGTTCTTGTCTACAACATAACGAACAAAAGGTTAGTTCATGTTAATATACTTTTGTTATCCAGAATTATGCATATGTGAGATCCGCTAGGGTGGAAAACGTATTTGTAACCTAAATCGTCCACCACTTAATAGGCTCTGATCGCAAGTCGGTCTCTCAGAGTAGGATGGCTTCCTTAAATTGGTTTAGAATTTGGACAGGAGTCTGTGGAGATATCCTGTAAGTAACAGAGACGCTTATGAGCCCCTGTAAAGAGTTTTCTCCTGACACCAATCAGTTGTCTATCAAGAGGGGACCTGGCTCTCACACCAGGTCCTCCTTTTTCCCCCTAAATTACTTAAATAATGAGACGAAAATTAATTTATTTTAATAAAGTATAAAGATTTTTGTTTGACAACTACGCAGGTGTTAGAAGGAAGTAGCACCATAAAATGATGTGATTAACGAGAAAACATCTACTTTCATTTTTAACCCCGCTTTTTCGATAAACTGTTATATTTGGACTATAGATGTGATAAACTTAAACCTATAAATGTTAGAGTGATAAACTAACTTGTTTGTTATATTAATCACTGTGAAATGGACTTAAACTCCTTAAATTTATCAATCATGTAAAGGGAGGATTTTACTCCCCCCCTTTAGTTAGAAAGGAAGTTGATTTCCGTTAAAAAATCGCTTGTCATCAAATTTGTTATGATATCATCAAGAGATTTTACCCCTTTCTACCCCTTTTATGATGTAAGATTGTAATCATTTGATTGGGTAAACTCTAAGGATATTATCAGGCTTAGCGCCTAAATCGGGGAGTCCGCCTAAAGCTTTCGTCGTAGGAGTTAGCCAGAAGGGTTCTCCAACAGATAAACGAGGAATCCGATCAGAACTTTCTCTCCAAGCATAAGCCAATCTGGAGTTCTCCAAATATATTTGACTAAGGGCCTCGATATGTCTGCTTATACAAAGTTGAAGACTAAAGATTTATATATGTGCCTATAGAAGAGGTATGAACTTTTAAATGGAAGACATCAAAAGACATCGAGTCTGTTTATTAGATGAGGTACTATAAATCACGGAAGTTAATTGTAAGCTCTCTCTCTCGCGTGTTAGTTTAGATTTAAGATTGTTAAATTTGTAATCAATTTATTTGTAATCTTCATTTATTATTTCGATTTAATTAAATTTTGCTTGTTATTATTAAATGGATTCATCTTTAAATCAAGTCCATCCAGCGCTCTTCCAAACTTACTCGCGACCCTCCCACTCGTTATTCCGCGAGACAGTTTTATAGCGTATCAGTCTGATTGATAGACAACTGATTGGTGTCAGGAGAAAACTATTTACAGGGGGCTCATAAGCGTCTCTGTTACTTATAGGATATCTCCACAGACTCCTGTCCAAATTTTAAACCAATTTAAGGAAGCCATCCTACTCTGAGAGGCCGACTTGCGATCAGAGCCTATTAAGTGGTGGACGATTTAGGTTACAAATACGTTTTCCACCCAACGAATCTCACACATACAGTGCATAATTTTTACACATCCTAATGAGGCGGAAATCAAATGTCCATCCAGAAATTTCCTATAAATTTAATAAAATAAATAAATACATACATTTATTGATGGTGAAAAATCTCATTTTCTCATCAATAAAGTGAAACCAAAGTGAAGTCAACCAAGTGAAAATGTCCAAGTGAAAAATCACCAAGTGAAAATAAAGTGAAAATGAGATTTTTCACCAAAATTTTCACAAACAAACTATAACTATAATAAAAAACGCAAAAACACTACTTACATTTTGCAAAAGAAAAAAACACTCTCCGACAAAATCAACAAACTACCGAGTATAGTACGGATCAGAATGATTTGGGTACACGATAAATAAACAATCATATGGCTGAGAGTAAAGCCCTTCAAGACTTCGCTCCTAAGTAGATTATAAAAATATTGCTATATTGAGAGTTATGTCGCCCAATACACTTACTAGTTAAACTCTGATCTCACCTTCTTAAAATAATTACCGTATTCTACGGACTATAAGACGCTACAGACTATAAGACGCACCTGAATTTTGGAGGCAATTTTTCGAAGAAAAAAGTGCGTCTTATAGTCCGTAAAATACGGTAATTAAAATGTAGAAAATAGCAAAATTCGAAATGAAACAATCTAAATTTATATAATTTTTCTAATTGCGTAAATCTCAAATCTAAGTGACAACAAAGCAATCTAGATTTAGATGAGAAAAATGGTTTGTAAAGCGACTATCCTGCCCGACACGAGATACAGACTTCAATGTTTTCTAAAATGGCGGTCGATAGTACTTGTCGTCGCCATTAAGAGCGCTGTAACCACGGTCACAGTCACTCTATGTAGTATATTCTAGCTCGTTAGTTTGAGCAGTAATTTTTCAACAATTCAATATGTGCGTGAAAAGCATTTTAAAAATTGAAAGAGAAAACTATCATCGATTTCTTTCTTTCGTGTTATAGAGGATAAACGTGGTCGCCAGACGTTTCATTTGAATTATGTTCTGAGGAAACAAAACAATTAAAAATAAAAGCTATAAGAGATTCTATCCTATGCCTTTATTAACATATACCATACAAATGTGATTAAGAGTCGAAGGACAAGCACAAAGCCCGAAACATTCTGAAAGAGATAACGACAGGAAGTCCAAAGCGAGAGAGCAGGTATATGAAAGCATGCATAAAAACATTGGAACAATCACAGCTAATGTCAGGTGAAGTAACTCTAGTTCAGTGGCGTGCCGTTATTGGAAGAGGTGGAAGCGCCGCTTCCCTTGTATTTTCTAAGAAATAAATACATATTGTGCGATTATTTTCATATAATTAAAATTACTATTTCATTATAATCGCATTATGTATCTTACTACAAATTTCTATAATACACGTGAAAAAAATGATAAGCTTCTATTGTATATTCGAATATTAGTGGCAGAATGGAAGCGCTGTATTGTCGGCATCCAAACAGCCAAATTTTACTCATTCCGGCATGCGCTTTGCAGACACCAACCTCACCCGGTTTAGCTGGTTTAAGCTACACACGTATAACGCTTCCAATGGTTCTATCCAAGACCGGTTCTGGGCTGTTAGCCACCTACCTGCTAGATACTCGGCCGCCCTCGTCCCATTATGTGAATCACAAGTAGAGTTATAACTTAACCCAACCAATAGAAATTTACCGGTATGTTTTTATGATAGTTCTGTATAGTTGACAGAAGTTTAAAAAATCCATTAAAATATTTGATATTTTTATTCCGCTCTCCCATCTTATATTACTTAGGTATTTCAATGTTAAACCAGTGATATTACGATTTCCTATGTCCCATCTATAAGGGGATATAGAAAAAACATGTATAATTCTTGTACAATGTTAAAAAATTAACTGTTACTTTGGTAGCATCATTTACAACTAAATTTAATGAATGAGAGAGATGCACGAGGTACAGAAAAAACTCTAGAATTTATTTTCCTTAAATTTACGATTTATGTATCTGTTTTCACAAAAATTTGTCTTTCCACTTTTTTCCCAAGACTACAAATAATCAAGTACAAAGTAACCGGTTTCAACTTATTTCTACTTAAGAAGTAATTAAATAATTAAAAGATTACGGAATTGAGGACATAAATAAAATCCTGCCGAAAGAGACAGAATTTTACTTAAACAAAAGCTTAACCGAACCAATCTCTAGCCGCGTACAGTGGGGACTGATTTCTTCGTAATATTAGACGTAATAAAGACAGAAATTCTTCCAGTTCAATGAGAGTGACCGAAAAGTTGTAAATTTTGAAAATTTCCGTGGACACCTGATCCTAAAACGTATTAGTTAGAAAACAAAATGACTATTAAGTTTAACAAATTTAGATTTTTACAGCTATGGTGAGAAACGTTTAAAATTTACAACAACCCCGTCGCGTCTTTTGAGGTATATTAGTGATGCCACAAAAGAGGCATTTGACATTAACCGGTATCTGCACCCTCAAGATTTGGCATGCATGCACGCACTGCACACCTACCAAGAACGTCTCTGATTCCATTCATGAGCCACTGGTAGGGAACAATTTTAACTAAGTGGATTGTTTTAATATTTAAAAAGTAAAGAATATTTTATGTTATTTTTATGTACAGTACGTTTGTTCACAAAACTATATTTAATTATAATTTTCTTTAAAAGTATATTCATACAATTGAATATTTTGTGCCAGGTATGTATAATTGTATATCCATCACACATTTTATTTTAACAAGTAAGTTTTTATAATTTTATTTTTAATTTTAGCTTTTACATCGTGGCTAGAGATTTAGAATGTAATTGTGATATTGAAAATTTATTTCAAAAAAGTTTTGTCTCAAGACCATATAATGAAAAAGAAAACACGATTAAAAGAGAAAGACCAATGCCTAAATTAAATATAAATACGTCAACAAAAAATTTGATCGACATTTTCATGATAAAATTTATGAAGACATAAAATGACTTTGTGGATGCATAAAAATGCAAAAATTGTTTTGTTGGCCTTGCCTACTATTTTCAAATAAAATTAGTGTGTGGAATAAGAATGGCTCTGACGATTTAAATAATTTGAGTAAAGCTGGCAAAAGACACGAATTGTAAATGTCACATCGATTCTTTCGAAAAATTGAAGCAATTTAGAAATCAAAGTAGAATAGAATTTAACATTAGTAAACAATATAAAATAAATATTGAAAATTATAACGATGTTATGGCTAATAGATCTAAATTAGTAGATGTTATTGAAGCAAGAATTGACATTTAGTGGGCATAGGGAATCTGTTGAATCTAATATAACAGAGGTAATTATATTGAACTTGCTTATTTATTAAGTGCGTTAGATAATCTATTAATTAAAAATACATTTAGAGAAGTCTACGGTTTTTACTGGCTTATCGAACAAACGAATACGAATGGACCTTAGACCATCACTCACTAATTGCCCCTGGAATTCGGCTTCTTACAGAAACACAGATTCCCTATCATCAAATGTCACGGCACGCCACTGAAGCATACATAAAATCATTGGAACAATCGCATCTAATGTCAGGTGAAGATGCTCTAGTTGCTTTGGTAGATGCTAAACTGTCTGTCTCGCCAACAATATGATACTGTATTATAAGAATAAGTGCTCCAGAAAGCAACTTCGAGGAAATAATTTTGAGGAATACCATTGGTATTATATTCCACCTATATTACACAAGTATTTCATACACGGACCTTAAATTATAGGATATATTCCTCACTGCTGCCCATAGAACAGCTGACAGAAGAGGCTCGAGAACCTCTTTGACAATATAATGAGAAAACGATAGCTTATTCTCTCATGCATTTACACAACTATATAAAGGCAAACTTTCTTTTTAACCCGTTTGACCTTTTTCAAGACGGGCTTTCAATGTTTCAAAGAACCGTACCGCCAGATTATCATTTGTCGTTGTCGATTGAATTTTTTCAGTAAAACGTCAATTATTGCTTCCGCTGTGAGTAACGAAGAGTTTTGTCTGTTTACGGCTTCTACAGCTATCTTGACTGGCTGCAGTAAAATAACGATTGACCGCAAAAGAAGATTGTCTTCATTCCATTTGTCTAACATGTTTAAATCAATTAACGCTTTCTTTACGCAATTTTTGAGCTTCAGAAATCTTTCTGACATTACAATTATAGAATTCCACCTCGTTTTGACATCCAGTAATAAACTGAGTTCTTTCCCAAATTTTGATTTAATATATTCCTGTAATTGGCTGTTTTTCAGTGGACTCTTTCTAAACAATTTCATCAAGCACTATTTTAATATTGCAGTCTTTTTCTTGATCAGAAGAGTTTTTGTTCTCCATGATTTCATCATCACTATCATCAGTATCTTCGGAGGTAGAAGCTGCAGATGTGGCAGTAGCCTGATTTTTTTTTTAATAAAATGTGTCTACAATTCCTAGATGTATTGCGTGGTTCAAGCATAGGATCATCTCTCTGGGGCTTTCCCTTCCAAACTTCTTCATTACGTTTGGACCATCGCTGGTGGTGGCCACAATATGTTTTTCAAAATCCAATTGAAATCTTTTCAATGTATCTTCGACTATTTGTCTGGTTCTTCGGCACCGCATTTTCCAGGTATATACACTATTCCTAAATTGAAAACTTCTCCGTTCACACCATGCAGACACAAATTAAAGTACCTCCGGTTTCGGACGCTGGTCCATTCTTCACTGAAAGACTGAAACGTGTACCAGAAGCGACAAAATCTTTTAAAGTCTGAATCATTTCTTCTTTTCTCTCTTCATAATAACTCAATATGATTTTCATGACATCAGTTTCGTTCTTAGTTATTTTATAACCTCTCTGGATAATACTTTTACGAACGAATTTACTTTTTGTGTCATCTAATTGTTGATATTGACAAATTAAATTACATTTTGCGTAATCAAGATGGGACGTAATAAATGTGGTTGGAAATTTGTAATTTTACTATATGTGTTTTCAATTATTTTATCTGCGTAGTCCGAAATAAACTTGTAAGATAAATCGCGTCGTCGACTAATTGTTTCCCAGTAGACAAAGTTGTGAAATTGACGTATTGTTTCCTCATTCACGGGCGAAGATGAGAAAGTTTCCCAGTCGATTGGGGGTGGTGCAGTGACTACAAAGAAATAAATAAACATTTTTTAATATTATTTGCTGCTTTATTTGAGTATATACTTAATAATATTTGAGTACAGTATAAAATGTGTATGTATAAGTGTATTCATTCAGAATAATAGTTGAGTATATATTGAGTACAAAATGAGAATTGGGTACATTAAAATATTATTTGAGTACATATAGTAATTGAGTACAAAATAATTGAGTACATTACAATCACCTAAACCATTACAAAATAATAGTTAGAGTTACAGTCTCGAAAAAGAAGAAAACCTTCTTTTTCGAAAATAATATTTATCGAGATAAAGAATAATATTCAGGAAAAAATTATTTTTTGTCATAGTCTCCAAAATCGGATAAGGTGGAAGTTCCGGAATCATCTTCTTTTTCGGCTTCTTCAGAAAAGAGAATTTCGTCACAGTTGCCAATTACCTCTTTTTGAGAACAGGTATAGTCACCGAAGCCTTTTTCACCCCTGTCAGTGCTACTTAATGAATCTTTTTCTAAAAACGTAGGATGCGTTATTCTTTCAAAAATTATTTGCGCTATTGGAGATCCAGCTGCGAAAATAATAGTCTCTGGTCCAAAATTATACATCATGACTCTAATATTTCCACGCTAATCAGAGTCAATAACTCCTGCATTTATTATTATATTATTTAATGATAAAGAAGACTTTGCAGCTATTCTAGCATAATAATTATTATTTGGAATTTCGATGGCTAGATCTACAAATATTACTTTTAGTTCATTGCGTTCAAGTTCAAAGCACTTAACACAAAAAATATCATAACCAGCTGCCCCCGTAGATGACTTTTTCGGGATTTTAGCAGTTTCAGATAGTTTTTTTAAAAAATACAAATTCTCAAAAATAAAATATTTAATTATTATTACATTTCATACAATCACATTTTTATAAAATATTTGTTGAATGTCGGTAATGTTATTTTATCATTTATTACGAAAAATTTACATTCATGTGTTTTATTATTTGGCAATTTTAATGATGCTGCTTTATTACACGTTTGTTTTAAACACGGGTAAGTTTTATTACAAATACTATGTATTACATAAGCATATTTTCTTTTGTATACTATTAAAAAGCCATATTGTGAAGATGATGATGATATATCTGCAAATTAAAAGTAGAAACTGTAGTGGCCAAATGATAGTATCTATTCCATTATCTAAAATGAATTTTTTATCGTAAAATGCTATTCGGTAGCAATGCTAGTTTTATATATTTAAAAATTCCAGGAAATTTTTCAGAAGACGAATATAATCCGATAGGAATAAAGATTTTTTTCATCTTTATAAATTTTCTTAATCACTTCTTTTTTTCTATTTTTCTCCACTAAATTAAAATATTGATCGGAGTAGTCCTATGTTGATGGTCGAAAATTATGAGTCGAATTACCTCTTAATACAGTATTTTCGTTAGGTAAGATTAGCATATAAAGTAATTTTGACGAATCCTTTATGGTAATATACAACTCGTGTGCATCTTTTATATTTACATTCACAATTTTATTATTTTCATCAAAAATAAATTCTGCCAAATTAGAATTTGTTAGTCCAATTATGTTTGAATTTATTATATCAAACAATTCACTTTCATTATTTTTAACAGAAAGTAATGGAATCATATATGATTTATCCGGCAATGGTTCATCCTTTTTTTTATACTCTCTTCGATCGTAACAACGTAATAATTATTGTGATTAGATATATTAAACCAGTTTCTTGGAATAATAACTTCGGCAATCCGACAGCCCAATTCCCGTGTAAATTAATAGGCGGACTCATTTTCACCGTGAAATGTGACTGCGTATTCTCAGCAAACAAGTCCATACTTGCATTACTTATCAACGTTATGAAAAAGTCTAACTGCATCATTTTGTTACCTTTTGTAATTCTTCGGTATAAAATTTTCCTTCTAGAATCTCGTTATTTGTATCTTTTAATACGTAAGTCGGGGAGCATCTGTCAGTGCAGATACTAACTTTTTTCTTTTTATAGGTAAGTCTTTACAATTATGGCAGTTAATCCGAAAAGAAAGTCGTTTTCACCGAGCTTAATGGAAGGAGAGACCAGCAGTAAAAAGAAATCTTTAAAGAGTCGCGAGGTGGAAGAATTTGCATATCTTCTGGAAGGAGAAAATTTTAACCTCGAAGAGGGTATACGTGTTCTGTTGCGTTTACATTTTTCCATGAATTCTAAGGTTGACGAACTTATTTCAAGATTAAATTATGTATCGGAATGGTTAAAAAATTTGGATGAAGGTTTGGGTGACTTAGATACCAGGTTAGAAATATTAGAAAAATTGGCTGATAAAAATTGTAATTTAAGCGATCAAAGTAATGTTACGAAAAAGTTTAATGATATTACTCGTGAACTTGATTTTTTGGATAATCAACGTCGAATAAATAATGTTGTCATTTCTGGTCTGGAAGAGGTACAGGATGAATCATTTCTAGAAACGAAAGAGAAAATAATTGAATTTGCTACGCGAGTCTTACAGATGCCCGACATTAAGATTGGTAGGACAATGAGAGTGGGAAAGAAAAAGGCTAATTCCCCTAGATTAATTATTTGTACTTTTGTTGATTATTATGAAAAAATAAACTTTAAGAAACGAATTTTGGAATTAAATTACGGATGGTGTCTATGTAAATAATGACTTTTCTCCTAGATTGAGAAATATTAGATTTAAGCTTTGTGATTTCGGTAGACAGTCAAAACTTTCTGGAGCGCGAATGGTAAAAATAGTTTATGATAAAATTATTATTGATGGAACGAAGTACTTATACGATGTTGACTGTGACCAGGTTAAGCCTGTCTCATCCTAGCAATTGCCGGATAGGGGTATTTCTTTTTTAATTTGGAACTGTGCTGGTTTGTTTAATAAACCTGAGTTTTTCTGGAAGAATTTATTGCAGTATGATATTATATTTCTTTCTGAAACTTGGTATGGTTCTACTAATAGAAATTCGGACGTAACTGATTGTTTGCAAGGTTATAATCTCCATTTTGGAAAGGCTTTTAAGTTACATGCGAAAGGTCGTTATTGTGCAGGCTGGTTATTGGCAATAAGATCCTCTTTCCCTGCGTTGTTATTTATCAAGATAACTTTCTAATACTTGTCAAATTTGGTGCCGAACTTGGTAATATTTTGGTATGTTTTGTTTATTTTAGGGAAAATGACTGGCAGTCTATTTTTGAAACTTTAACTGGTTTGATATTACATGATAGGAATGTAATGATTGCTGGTGATTTTAATGCTAGGATTGGATTGGGGAATATAATCTCTGACACTTTTTGCAATTCTTTTGGTATTGTTTGTCCTTTGCATAGGAATTCGAAAGACTTGGTGATTGATTCTTATGGTAGAAAGTTGCTTCATTTATGTGATGATTTAGATATGATTATTGGTAATGGAAGATGTTTAGGTGATGAAGCGGGTGAATATTCTTTTATCTCTAATCGTGGTTGTTCGGTTATTGATTTGGTCATAGTTTGTCCGTTAATTTGGAAAGATGTTCTCTCTCTAACGATGGATCAATTTTTGGATTCCGACCATAACCCTTTGATAATTATGATTGGCTTGTGACAATGATAGATCGGTCTCTTTAGAGAAGAGGCAGAGGATTAATAGATTGTTTTGGGACGAATCTAGAAAGGATGAATTAAGGTTGGCTATGGAGGAAATATGTATCTCGAATAATATGTATCAATGGAAGACCTGAGTAATTTTCTTTTTAATTTGGCTTGTAAGTAGGGATTTAATATCAGGAGACATAAGAATTCTTTTTCGTGGTTCGATTCGGACTGTAGGATGTTAATTTGCGCTAGGAATAGAGCCTGGAGATCTTTTAGAAAGAGTAATGATTCTAATGATCGTTTGCGTTTTGTTATGTTACGAAGTTTGGTGAAGCGATTTTGCATTGCGAAAAAAAAAAAAAAAAATTATTTGCTGGAAAAATTCAGAATTGTTTCGGGAAAGATAATAGGCTTTTTTGGAATTATTTCCGACATGTTAAGCGGACTAAGTCTTGTAATTTCTGCTTTATATCTATTGATGATTGGTTTCATCACTTTTTTAATTTATTTGGTTCCCTGGACCCTTATTTTGTTGATTTTTCTACTTTTAATTATTGTAGGAATTGGTATGATGAACTTTTTGCAGGTGAGCTTAATGATGCTCTGAGAAGGTATAAGCCAAATAAAGCGCCAGGTTTTGACGGGATCCCAATGGAATTTTGGAATTTTGAGACGCTGAGACCACATCTTTTGTGTTTTTCTCAAAGATTTTTGATGCAGGAATAATACCGGAGTCTTGGAAGACGAGTATTCTAATTCCGATTTTTAAGAATGGTAGGAAGGATGTTCCTGGTAATTATAGAGGCATATGGTTATCATCTTGTGTTTCGAAATTGTTTTGTACTATTTTGTATAGAAGACTGATTCGATGGTTAGAAGTTAATAATATATTGCATAAAAATCAGGCAGGATTTCGGGCTAGTTATTCCACATTGGATAATATTTTTGTTTTGTACACGGTTATTCAGAAAACTTTTTTACGGAAACGGAGGAAGGTGTATGCGTTTTTTGTTGATTTATCTTCTGCGTTTGACAGAGTCTGTAGGAACTTGTTGTGGTCTAAGATGTTGCGTTATGGTTTCAGTTATAAATTTATATCTTTACTTGTTGCTTTCTATGAAAATTCCTCGCTTATGGTAAGAGTTGGAGGGAACTGTTCGCCATTAATGTTTTCTAAGACTGGTGTTAAGCAGGGCTGTATTTTGAGCCCTATCTTGTTTAGTATTTTTTTGGACGATCTCTTTGGTATTATTAATTCTTCCGGTGATGGTATAGAAATAGATGGTTTCCAAATTAAAATACTAGCTTATGCAGATGATATTGTAATTTTATCTGATTCTGTAATTGTACTTCAAAGATTGATTGATAAATTCGCAATTTATTTAGATGAAAATGGTTTGAAATTGAATTTGAATAAATCTAAGATTGTTGTTTTTCGAAGAGGAGGTAAGAGTGCGAGGGCAGATAAATGGTGGTTTAAGGGTTCTCCAATTCTAGTTGTCTCCAATTACAAATATTTGGGTGTTACATTTTCGTCTAATGGTTTATTCCATATGCATTACATTAATAAGAGAACTCATGCTAGATTATTGATGAATAAAATTATTCAGTTGGGGAGATCTGCCAAATTACGTAATCTGATGGATTATTTACGTTTATTGAAAACTGTGGTTTTGCCCTCTTTGTTATATGCTTCAGAGATTTGGGGTTTTAACCTGACCAATGGTGATGGTATACAGACTGAATTTATTAAAAACTTATTTTATTTACCTCGTTGTACACCAGGTTATTTAATTACGATGGAATGTGCTTTGACTCCTATAAAACTTATAATATTTAGTAGGATAAGAAATTGGATTATTAGAATTTCTAATCTCGACGACTATTGTCTGAGTAAAGTTTGTCTGAAATTTATACTTAACAAAAGTCTATAGATTGGACACGTTATCTTATTGATACTTGCAATAATTATGGTATTAATTTTATTAATGATGATTTGGATCTAATGGACTGGTCTCTTCTCCTTGTAAACATTTTTGATAATTTTTTATATAATATAAATGAAAAAATAAACAAAAGCGTATATAATTGCTGGTATAAAACTTTGAATGTTACTTTTTTTGATAATTCTTTATATAATCAAGATGTTTCCCTTAATATTTTGTCTTTATTTATACAGGCTAGGTGTAATTCGTTGAACTTTTTAAATAATTACTCGAGAGAATCGTGTAACTTTTGTGTTGAGAAATAAATTGTGGATGCCTGGCATATTTTAGCTAAGTGTGGGCGTCTTAAAGTGTTACGTAAAGAAATTTTTGGTTGCAAAGTTCTTACCAGGAATGGCAAATTATCACATTGGATTTCAATTAATTCCATTTGTTAGTTTTCATCAACAATTTCTAAAACAGTTAGAACAAAGAAAGATTCCTGAACCTAACATAATATAATAAAATATGTACAAATATACAAATATCAGTATGGCTGACGGCCACACAAACATGTGTTCTGTGTCGGATTAGATCGCTCCGCGTTCTATCATGTTTCTAATGGTCTTGTGTTTCTATCTCCGTTCGGGTTCGGCCGCCGCTTTTCATTTGGCGCCTCGCGCCAGTGCGCAGCGTCAACCAAAAAGTTCAAACTTTCCAACTTCAAGCGTCAAAGCTCAAAATTTAAAAATTTTTAAAAAGTCTCGGCAGGCCGCAATCTATGTATTGGCGGGCCGCGTGTTTGACATGCCTGCTGTAGAGTGTGTTCAAAAGCAGGCGTGTATTTTCACAATCCTCCTGAGGTCCACCAGGATGTCGTAGACGACGCACTTCATGTTTGGCATCCAGTGTCATTAGATCGGGCGATCGTACTGGCCACGCAATTGATCCCGCTCTTCTTTTTCACTGCTCTTCGCGCTTCCGACAGGGTCGCGTTGCTCCGAAACGACGCACCGGAAAACATGGAATGCTGCACATAAAATGTTCCTGTCTGTGACATTTATCGTGCTGCAAAGTTTGTCGCAATCTCCCGTATAAAGGCTGTGTAATCTCCAGAATTCATACAAGCCGAATAGATAGATAAAATAATTTGTCATATCCTTCTTGTATTTGATCTGACAGTTTCATGCTCATTCCTGAAAATAAAGAAAAAAATATGTTATATTTGATAACCAGAGACGAAAAATAAATTTTACAATTTTTAATGTGGAAATAAATTATAAAACCATTTTGTTTATTGTCACCTTTTAAAAAATTCTCCATATATTTGTATGTATGTAAAGTAATTTTGCCGTACGATTTCAATGCATTTGGCACTGTGTGTGCATGACAAACAAATAAAAGATACATAAAAAACATTTTAAAGTAACGCTTTTTATTCAGATAAATGTAATAAAAAGTAAAAATTAAATTTTCTTCAGCTTTCACAGTATTTTTTGTATTATACGACCAAGAATATTGTGAAAGCTGAAAAAAATTGTTTACTTTTTAATAGATTTATCTGAATAAAAAGCGTTACTTTAAAATGTTTATGTATTTTTTTTATTTTCTACTTTTTAGTTATTTATTATAGTTAATTTCGATAGTTCCGTGTTATGTACAGTACTGAACAGTACATAACACTGAAGTATCGAAATTCTTCTTAGTTTAGCATTTAAGTTTATGTATATTGTTCTCTGTGAGGTTGGTTTCAATACAGAAAAAGCAATAAGTCGTTTAAATTTTATGTAGTGAGTGATTAGTCTTCTCAATTACTAATAAATACAGTAGAGAACCGAAAATCGGAATCAATTGGGGACTGGGGTTGTTCAGATTAGTAATTTGTTCGGATTACCGAATATGTACGAAAAAATATATTAACCTATTCGATGCTGAAATTTTTCTGCGTTGCGTGTCGCTTCGTGTTGAATTTTCATCGATTTTAAGCCTAACAAAAATTTTTATAATAATAATCGAGGCTATCGTATCGTTAAAAATTATTTCTGCATTTTCTACAAACAAAATAAATATATTGAAGAATATAAAAACATGAAAATTATAGTTTAGAAGTAAATTTAGTATCAAAAACGTTCGATTCAGCTCGACACAGTCCGACTGAAAATCGTTCCGATTACCGGGGTTCAGATGAACGACTCTCTACTGTAATAGCTAGAGGCGTCCCAAGTGGCCATTTTTGGCATACCGTGACAGAAAGAAAGAAAGAATCCTGTTTTCAGCTTTATATAGTAGATATTAGGTATATATGCAAGTTTTAAACAATAAACAGGCTCCGTTGTAACAAGAGGACCACGTGATTCTCTGTTTTCACTTCTGTTCCATCGTAAGACGGCATACGACGGCCACGTGTTGTAGCGCCATCTGTTAACAAATTTTATTTACAAATTTTAATTATTCGCTAATTTTTTGCTAATTGGTAAAAATGTTTGCAAACTATTAAAAAATGTACTGTCGTTGGCACTACACATGTATGCATAAGTTTGCAGTAAGTATGTCTGACTGTTTGCTGCTGTTTGTCTGTCTGTTTGTCTGTCTGTTTGTCTGTCTGTTTGTCTGTCTGTTTGTCTGTCTGTTTGTCTGCTCGACAGACGGGTACAGTAGTTAATAAAATGCTTTAAAAATGAGCGTCTAAATTGCGCGGTTAGGAGAGAAGTAGACGCTCGACTGAATGTACTGTACTTTTTTGTCGTTTGAATTAGACGAAGCCAATCAGTAAGAAATAAGATGGTTTGGCGTCATTTTTCTATAAAATGGCTCAGTGAGTGAATATATCAACTGAGAATAAACAGAAGTTCTCAATTTTCTGGAAATGTTTGATAAAAGGGTGAAAAGTATAAACACGAAAAATGATAAAAATAATAATAAATAGATGTTTCGTTCTGTTCTCACTTTTCTGCAAAGAATACGTACTGCATGCTGCTAAGCTGTGACGATCCAGAAATCTTTAAAAAAGAGGATTAGAAAGGAAACAATATAACGTATAAACTACTACCCGAAGTATCCGGCTTTGTTTGGAAAATTATATATTAAAATTAAAAATGCAAACCTAATGTGAATTTTCAGCTCCAAAGTTTCTGGCAAATACAAGAAACAAAGTAAATAACATTTCCGCATAAACAACATTATTTTTCATTTATACTGAATCCGAATAAACTGAAAAAAAACGTCAACAGTATAATCCCATCAGATATTAAAGTTTGTTTCCAATAACCCGCAGCAGGCATGTGCCATCCGATCCAGAACTATCATTGTGAAAACAGAGGAAGATTTATTATGCACCGATTGAGTTTTTCGGAAACAGATGAAAGAAAATGGATCTGGTGCTATATTACTAAAGAATTAATATAATATTAAAATAATAAATTATCAACCCCAGAATGGTGTGCAGCTGCACCCTTTGCACTTGTAATCCGTCGTAAAGATGATCGCCTCGTCAATAAACATCTTTGATTTACTCTTCGTTCTTCCCACCAGACAACCTACAAATGACGTGCAGATCGTGTAGTGGATATTAACTGTGAGAATTACAGGAAATTCATGTGATTATATACCGGCTTAGTACGGCAAAATGGTTCAAGTGGATATCCAGCTTAAGAGATTTGCATGTGTTTCCGATATTTTGTGCAAATTTAATTAATATATTAGACATACACCACGTAATAATCATGCCGCGTGGAACTTAATTTCGAGAAGTAAAAATACAGATTTTTTCTCGGAGAGAGATGACACAGTCATTGATCCTCTAAGATAACACTTTGCCATACCTTATTAAAAAACAAGGTTCAATTTAGCCTAAATGGACCGGAATCCGTTCGGGGCCCTAAAAATATTTTAAATAATGTCAGCCCCCAATAATGTGTTTTCCAAACAATACTACACTTTAATATTACAACTTCCTTACAGATAATCGCTTGACGGACAGGTACTGATTGATATGTGATGATGTGTCGCCATCTAGTATGCAGAGAGACAGAAATCGGTTACAGTTTATATAAAATTTCTACAATTTCTAACATTTTCCGTTATTTCCATTATTTTTAATTTAAAAAATAAAATTAAAAACAATGTTTCCTAGATTGCGGTAAACTGTGTAAACGAACTTATTTTGTTTATTGCAGAAAAGGTCAGTTTGTGTAATATGTAATTTTTAAATATTGTATTGCTCGTTAATTTTCGTCCGATGGCGATAATTATGTTTAATTAATTTTCTGAAGACAAAGTCCTTTCCGGAACATGGGACCACCATTTTTAAGTTCCAAACATTACACTTTTGGCGACTGACCTTTCCTTTTAGGCTACTGGCCGCCAAACAGTCCTTTAAAAACACAAACATATATCCAATTAAAAATATTAACATTTGTAAAGAAGCAGGAACTGGTAAAGTACGGACGTCTTCTATTCTCCATCATGCCTTCTTGGGGTTGGTTCGGCTTTTATCTACAACGAAATAGGCGCTGGTAAAATGTAGATGAGGAAAGCTACCCCCTGGCGACGATATTTTAAAATTATATTCGTTAATTTTCGTCCGATGGCGATAATTATGTTTAATTAATTTTCTGAAGACAAAGTCCTTTCCGGAACATGGGACCACCATTTTTTGGTATTACCATATTGTATTGCTGTTTTTTACTCTATTGTTTCTCCTTATTTTTGTTGTTTTAGAACCTTGAAGAGGGGTGTTTTAGAAATATCAAGGAAACACCCGAAATGCATAGTTACAATAAAATACTAGTATCTAAATATCTTTAGTATTGGTTCTTTGTCTCTGATTTAATGCGGTTACGGATGTAAAACAACAGTTAATAAATCTTACATGATTTTTAACCTTGAAAATTTAAGAAGTTAACAATTGAGTTTTTTTTTTTAAATCGCACCATTAATATACTTATTTATATATTTAAGTACACGTTACAGTTTAATTTACATAACGTAGATTTTGAGATCATATGTAAGTGTAAATCCTTTCCTGAATCAATGGTTTGGAAATACAGACGTTTGGTTAAAATATGTTTAGACACCAAACAACCAGACAGACTGGTTATTTATATAGATGATGTCGTTATATATGCATTTTTTTGTCTATATTTTCCCTCCGTGGTTAGTTCTTCTTACTTGCATGTATTAAACTGCGTTCTCGGATGCCTATCTTTTTGTATTGTTTAATTTTATTTTTCCGTTGTTGATGCATTTTTATAACGTCCTTATAATGCGCACTTAACGTCGTTATAACGAAACGACGTTAAGTACGGACTTGCTGTATTTAACTGTCGAATACGATGTCAACAAAATTGATTCGTACGTTTCTTAGGAAATATCAAAGCTTTTTTAGCGATTTTTTTAAAATTGCTTTTTCATATCGATAAATTCTGATTCAAATCACTAGAGTCACACTTCTTTAATTAATATTAATGAAAATAATGTTTTAAGGTCGTCTACTTTTACTTTCTCGGCTGTGATATATAACAGAGGGAAAGTATGGCGATCGGTCAAAAAATGACCCCTTCCCAGATTTTTACATTTTTGGACTCGGAAATCTTGAAACGTCGAAAAATGCAAAACTTTTCGGGTTTTTTTTCCCTGTATGTATGAATGTTAGTGTGTGTAGGAGCAGAATTTTTTTTACCTTGTTTGAAGCTTTAATAACTCCTGTGCTTTTTGTCGAAAATTTCTAAAATTTTGCATGGAGGTTTGCTTATTGGAGGATTGATGTTAAACGTTTCTACTAACTTAAACCAGCTAGGGCTGAAGTTAAAAAAAAAAAAAAAAAAAAAAAAAAAAAAAAACAATACATTGGGATCGTTGCAGGAAAACAATATGTTCATGTTATTAAATATTGGTGATTAAAGGTCGAGGAAGTGGGGAGATAAAGGGGGTCGTGTCATATCTACAGTAGGGTCGGACTTAATGACGATTTTACTCGTTATTAGCATTTACAATTTTTTTTATAAAATCCATTCCTACTCTCAAAATTAAGCTTTTTGCCATTTTATTTTAGTTATTTTATTAATATTTTAATATTTTATTCATACATAATATTTTAATATTTTTATCATACATAATAGCTGGCGCCACCAAATGTTGCCGGAAAAACTAAGAAACTCGTTGCTGGATTTTTAAAAAATGATTTTAAAATAATTTGATAGTCATTATGTTTCAAAGACTCATCGCCCCTACACAAATGATTACCACAATTAAAAAATAAAAATAATAATAATAATAAAATACACACGAATTTAGGTCACAAAGCATCATCATAGTCTATACTTACATTCACTAAAATTAAATTTCTTCGTCAAGAAATTAAAATTCTAATTTTATATCTTGAACTTAATTAAATTTGATTTGTATTATATTTCACATTTAACCTTATTTTACGCGTTAAAAATGTTTATAAGATTAAATCATTGTAAAGGCTGAAAGCCTTAAACCATTTTTTAAAATATTTTAATAAAACATAGAATGTTAGATCAACAAACCTAAATTTAAAATATTCTAATAATAGCTATTATCTATTAGCAAATTGGATAAAAACAAACATTATTTTAAACTTAGAATGCACTGATACTGATTTCTTTAGCTTGCAATTTGTTTGTGGATACAATTTTCTTATATTTTTAATTTTGTTTAATTATTCAAAATTAATTTTTAACGAACAAAAATTACAAAAACAAATTTTTAAGGAAGAGAAAATACAGCGCTTATCCACAGACTGCTTACGGTTCTTCAGCACCACTTGACACCGGAGCAATTAGGTTTGTTACTTTAAAATAAAAATAAATTTAGTAATGCATACTGTACGATTACAGTTAGCTAAGATTAAGTATCTAAAGTAATTTTAAGATAATTTAGTAGGCGGATATTCTCCAAAAAACTACAGGAGAAACGTGCAAGGAGTTCCCTCAGAATGTGCCTTGAGCAACACCCATATGCTGAAAATCTTCAATACAACATTGAGAAAACAAATAGACGAAACGTATAAATCCATATAGTTTAATGCAATTTTTACATAAAATTATTGTAATCTGGAGGAAAAACTTTACTAATCGAGATGCGAATCAGCGATCTTGTAATACGAACAAGACCCGCTGCTACCCCCTACCCCCGAACTATAATTTCCCTGGTGAAAAGTTTCGCAAAACTCATAAGTTTCTCGAGATTAAATTCGATTTTTTGAATTTGAGAATATTCTGAGAATCATCAGAGAATTTGAAAGCGTTTGAGAAGCGCGCTTTCTTCCTTTGCTTAATAAAGATTCATACTAAAGCTTATCCAAACACAGAGTATTATTCAAATCCCGGTGTCCACGTTACGATCTTGTTAGTCAGATTTTCAAATTTGACATAAACAAAAATTACAATACATAACAACCATTAAACGACTACAAAAATGAATACATTAGAACAGTGGTTCCCAAACTACGAACCTCTTGAGACAAATCCCAAGAATATATTTGACATATCACTTATAAATTATAGAAATAGGTCTACTTGGGGTATATAAAGAATATAGAAAATATTTGTGGCCCGTCTACCTAAGAGTTACGCACAAATTAACCCGCCAATAGAAGTGTTTGGGCATCACAAGTGTTTGGGCATCACACGCACATCATGTTTGGAAAATAATGGCGATAAAATCCTGAACAGGATAATTCTGAGACGAAGATAATTTAGGGTCGTCATTTATTCGGTAGATTAAATGGCGTGAGATTGAATAGAAGAGCGTATAATTAAATAAAATAAAGTAAGAATTAAATGTCAACCAATTAATATTGATTTACGATCAAAGTATGTTAGATTATTTTATTTGATTAAATAAAAACATTTTATATCTCACTTGACACTTCAGACTCAATCGTCAGTCTCAAAACATTGACTCTTCCTACACGCCATCATAGAAACGTGTCATGAAACTTTACTCATTTATTTTAATTCAATAATAATCTTTCAATATTCTTATATTTCTTTTAATTTTTTAGTAAAATAGATATTCTAATAATACTAAATATTATTTTGCGTATCCCAAAACATATAAGTTACTGAACATATAAAGAAAATTATATTTAAATCTTAAAAAAAATTAATGTAAATATATTTATCTCGCACGAAAACAGCATAACTTACCGTGTCTCTAAGTGATTTTCCCCCCTCTCTAACAAGTAAATGTTCATCAATGGAAAACAATGCATAATGATTACGAAATCTGAAACAAAATTTTTAAACAAACATTTGTTTAAAAATTTCCTCGTTATATTTAGAATATTTATAAATTAAGAAGGAAAACGCGCAACTATATTCCTAGTACTTTCATATTTTACTTTCCCGGCTGTTAGAAAGGAATTTACATATAATAAAGGGAAAGTATCGGAATTGGGTCAAATTCGACCCTCCGAGTTGTTTACAAATTTCCACATTTTCAAACCCAACAACGTAGGGATGCCCCCACAACCTCTCACGAAATTTAGAAAAAAAAAAAAAAAAATCGTGAGGGTTGTAGGGGAATCTATTAATATTTCGTTGAATATCTCAGGATGGGTGAAGATTAACAAATGGAATTTCGCACGGTAGTTTGTATACGAGGGCGTTGATGCTATTAAATTTTGATGGTGGAAGGTCAAGGGACTAGAGAGGTAGAAGGTGATCGTGTGTCATATCTCGAATGAGGTCAGACTTACTTGTTAGCATTTACATTTTTTTTTTTTTTTGTTTATAAAATTCATCTCTACCTTCAAAACTAAGCGTTTTGTCATTTTATAATAATTAAAAATATAAAAAGTTTTATAACAAAATCTCATAACAGATAACGCCACGCACAATTTTATTTACTTATTGATTAATCATAAAATTTAATTTTTAAATAAACTTTCATAACAGGTGGGATAGTTTCGCAACTTATTGCTAGATTTTTTGATAAGGTTTGTGAGTTTAACAATCACTGTTAAAGTATTTTTTATATAATTACAAAATTGCTATTTTTTAAACTTTTACTCTCCTGTAGCACTAAGAGAACCTTGTTTTAAAGCCCATTATCGGTTCGGAAAGGCCAACAGTGAGGTAAACGTGTGGCGAAGGACAGAGCTCGACATATCATCCAGACGGACCACCTCCCGAAAAATTCCTGAGGATTTTTTACTTCTTCTCGGACACTATAGACAGGTGGGCTGCAACCCTAATCGCTCGGTCATCCGACCGTCGACAGAATTGATTAATAATATTTAAATTTAAATCCCTCTCACATTAAGAACTATTTCTTTAAGTAACATTGAATTTTTTAAAAACTCTTTCAGCTCTGTACGCGAAAGAAAAGCCTTCTTCCTTATCCGTCGTGGATTTAGCCTGGCAGTCTGTGCTCAGGGACCACAGACTGCCAGGCTGTGCTGTCATGGGTGGTCCCTGAGCACAGACTGCTTGGCAGTCTGTGCTCAGGGACCACTCATGAACGCCTATAGAAAATACCTGAAAAGTTATTTATTTAGATTCGATCGCAGATTCTCAGAAGGATAGGCTGACAAATTAACCGCCTCTATCATGTAACCATCGTTAAATTCTATCCTAATAAAAGCTTTAAATTCAATAATTAAAATTTGATATTTTTCGGTAGAATTTCTTTCTAAAACTGTAATGTTTATCGCTTTTCTCAGATTTCATAAATAAAATATACGAGCTAAATATACAAATTTCCCATACAAGAAAGTAATCATAAAAATAATTCAATTTAACAATTTATTTATATCTGTAATCAATATAAATTATCTTTTAAAAATAACTAAAATTTTATTTTATTTTGTTTTTTATTTTAAAATGTGTTTTATAAAAATTATTAAATTTAAGAAATCACAAAATAAATAATTTTATTCCCAGAAAATTTCTAAATATATATAACATTTTTTCAGAGCTGTGGTTAAACGAGGAAGTTTTTTCCCCTTTAAGTATTATAATGAAGACGCAGTTTACATTACAATCAAATTTTTCAAATTAATTGCTAAACTGGAAATTTATATTATTCATAATTCAGTTGAGTTAATACGGAGAAATTTTACATTTCAAAATGGAAAATTCTTTTAATGGGAAATTTTATCGAACTAGTTTTATATTTTTAATTATTACAAAGTGGCAAAAAGCTTAATTTTAAGAAATGAGTTTTATAAAAAAATAAAAAAATTGCAAATGCTAATAGCGAGTAAAATCTTTATTAAGTTCGACCCTCTTCTACCTCACCATCCTCTCGACCTTTAACCACCAAAATTTATAGCATCGATATCCCTCTAATACACAAACTTCCCTGCAAGAGGTTTTCAGCAATCGGTCAAGGTTAAGCTTCAAAGAGGGTGGACAAAAACCTATCCCCCACACACTAACATTCATATACACTCACAAAAAAGTATGATATACAGGAGAAAATCACTATTAATTTGAGACGGAGAAAATATATTTTAAATTAAATAAATTAAAAACATAATTAAAAATTACAGTCTGGCATCGTGACGATATCACAATGCCAGACTTTAATTTTAACGATAACTAATAATAACGATTAATTATTTTTCATTTCAAAACATTTCAAAGTTTCCGAGTCCAAAAATGTAAAAATCTTCGGGGTTCATTTTTTTGACCGATCGCTATACTTTTCCTCTGTTACATACGTATAACAACTGGAAAAATAAAATAGGAAATTTTAATTTCATTTTAAGCGTAATACTCACGAGTTATTTTTTATTGTTTATTTCTTATTACTTGTTTACGGCTATAATTTATCATAGAAAATAACGTAATGAAAATATAAAAAGTTATGTTAAGTACCAGACGTTTGCAATTAAAATACCTTTATTTAACGCCGTATAGCGAGATATTTACCATTGCAATTGCAAACAAATTTGTTATGGTGACATTTCATGACACGCGGAAGACACTTCCGCAAAAAAGAAAAATTAGTATGAAAACTTAAAGCTAGTATACATTTCTTATACTGTTGAGTTTTGGAGCAGGAGGTGCTGCTCAATATGGTCCCCATTATAAAGGTGATGAGCACTGTAGCTGTTCAACCCTGCTAATCGAACAGTTGATCCTCTGTTATGCTTCTCACATACAGTACAATATTATATTTCAAAGTTGAAAATTATGCAACACTCCTTGATAAACCCCACTTTTTAACAGGAATAATAAAGCAAACAGAAGCTTTTTCGTTATTGTGATGAATACTAAATTTGAACGTTTTATTATTACTGCAAGAAAGTTTCCAGGGGGTGATCTGTACCAAATATGTCGTGACTTCATCTTTCATCATTCAGCCAACCCTATTATGGGCCTGATTGAACCCATGATCAGTATAATTAAAAAGCCCTCTTAATATTCAGAGGATGAAAAGATCAAAAAGTAGAGAAATTTCAGATTTAGGAAAAGTTTCCAGCGGAAATATTTTAACATATTAAAAATTCATGTAACATAAAGGGAAAGTTATATTTACCAAATCAACCTTGAAAAATAATCAGAAGAATATTTATGAATTAATTTTAGGCAACCAGTCTTAATAATATTAGGTTATGTAGAAATTTACTCTAGGTTAGTTTCTAAGTAAAAGTTAAAAATACGTTCGAAAAGTTTTTTATAACAATTATTTCTTAACTTTAAAAATTACTGGAATGAAATCATTTCTCATTTGAGAACAAAACATCAGAGATACAAGAGACAGAGTAAGTTGTATGCTTGTTATTCATTACAGTAATGTTTATTATTTAGAAATTATCTGAGTATTGATTAAAACACAATATTTATATTGTACAAAATTTATCAAATTAAACTGAATAAAGTTTTAGAAAGTTAAAATATGTTTCCGAATATTTCATATTATAATTTTATACGTATATAAGTTTTTTAAATGTGTGCTATAAATAAAGTGTAATGTTATAAAGGACTTTAAAGTGTCTACAAGTTTCTAGTTTTTATTATTAATTGATTAACACTGTAATAAAAATTTGTTTTTATAAAAACTACATTTTGTCTGAAATAAGCAGTCGTATTCGTTTTGCCATGAATGTATCTCTTTGATAAGCCAAATATATCTTTTTTATTTTGTCTATCTATATATATAATCGAGACGAGTTGATAATAATAATAATCAGCGCAGAGCCCAAACGGTTAGGAGTTGAAAGTTGAAATTTGGTACACAGTTAGGGTACGTCACGAGAACGCACACTAAGAAGGGATTTTTCGAAATTCCTTCCCACGGGGGAGTGGGACAGGATTAAAGCTAAACACTTCCATCAACAATGAAAGTGTTAGGTAATAATGGAAATGTTAAGTAACAATGGAAGTGTCAACAATGAACGTGTTACGTAACAATGAAATTGTTAACAAAAAACAACGTGTAAGACGCAGATGCAGTTTTTTCGTTTTTGCGGGAAATCGAACATATTTTTAGACCTATCTAAAAATTCTGTAATTAGTCTGGAAACAGGGGGGACCCAATTCTTGCATTCTGTGAAAACGGGTAAGGTTGACTGTAACATAATAATCTTAATTTTCGCTAAGACGGTTAAGAGTTGAAAGTTGAAATTTGGTACACAGGGTACCAAATTTAAGTATCAAAGTGTTAAGTAACAATGATAGTGTTAAGTAACAATAAAAGTGTTAAGTAACAATGGAGA
This sequence comes from Centruroides vittatus, assembly GCF_030686945.1. Classification (NCBI taxonomy): domain Eukaryota; kingdom Metazoa; phylum Arthropoda; class Arachnida; order Scorpiones; family Buthidae; genus Centruroides; species Centruroides vittatus. The sequence goes on along the minus strand of NW_027122405.1, from coordinate 1,259,053 downwards.
ACAAGAGAAGCGACGTGCAAGATTTACGGGCGCTGGAGAAAGAAGAAAAAGAAAAGAGAAAAAGAGTAATATGTTAGAACATATTCAATTTTCAAATTTAAACAGATTTAAACAGTTCGGTTTTTCTCGACTTTTCTTCTTTAGAACATTCGAAGAAAATCGAACAATATAATCAGAACACGTCGTGAAAATCGAACAATATTAGAACATTCGATTTTCAAATTCGACCTTTCTTTAGAAATATTTAGTTTGTTGATGAAATTACTCTTTTTTCTTTTGTGACTATAAAGTAATAATTTTAATCTTTGCTATCGTTACTTTTGCCCGAGCAACGCCGGGTCTACCTGCTAGTTTAACATATAAAATAGAATTTCTGCCTGTCTGTTGTCTGTACATTCCTTATAACACTTCTAAACCCTTTAATCTAGTCAAAGAGGAAGAAGCGCTAACTTTTGCCTTAGTGTCTGATTTTTAAAGTAAAAGATTTTAGAGAAATTGAAACCGCATATTAAAGACAGTGTGTATATCAAATTTGGTTGAGATTTGCCTAATTATTCATTCTAAAAAGAGTTGTAAAACCTGGTCTTTAATTATGTCCGCTCTGTATCTGATATCTCTAGCTTTATTTTAAATCTTATAATCGTACTATCCTTTCTTTCTTTCTATATAAAATATTTTTTATGGAGGAAATAGTGCAAAAATTATCTCTTCAGAATTCAAGAATTCCTAAAACCATATTAGACTTATTATATTCAATCTGTATCGAATATTAAGTCATACATACCGTGTAAAGATGATCAAATTAATAAATAAGAGTTTTCTGGTTGAGTGGAATCATTTGGACAATGAATACCACCTGTCTTCATTACAAAAAATTTTTGTGGATTTTATTTTGAAATTATTACTAAAAGAATTAATTTGTAATATATTTTGATTCGTCCGTCATTATTTTACATGGGATTAGTCATAATTTTAGAGAGGAAGCCATTAAGTAAAATGTTAAAAATGACCTCAATAATTGCAAAAGATTTCTGTCACACATAATACATAGTTCTACAGTTAATTTATTGCAAATAAAAATTATCTTAACAAATACGATGAAAGGAAATTGCGTGTATCGTTCATTTTTGTTTTAAATTACACTGAGATTCGTAACATTCAGTAAATTAAGTTAATGTAGTATTCAGAGCCGTAACTAGGGTATGGCCAATGTGGCCCCCGCCATAGGCGTCGATTTAATAAAGGCGCCAACAAGAAGGTTTCGGAATAATATATATTCTAAATTAATAACACAAAAAAACTTTTATATTTATATTTACATAGTATTTATGATCTGTAATTTCTACGAACATATATTCAAAAAATAAACCTCCATTTTTATTGTTATTGAAATATATAAATTGTTTCTTTCTTTTCCTCGCCTTTTTTCCATGTTTATATGAGGTCGGCGTTTCCTTCTCTAATACGTTTCTTCCATTTTTCTCTACGAAGGGCTTCTGCTCTATTAAGTCCCCTCTGGTTCAAGTCTTCTTCCTCCTTATCTTTCCAACGCATCTTTGGTCTTCCTCTTTTCCTCTTTCCTCTTCTATTAACAATTTTATTGTTAATAAAAGGAAAGAGGAAAAAAGAAACATTTATATATTTCAATTTGTTAACAATACAAATTGAAATATATAAATATGGATATGATATTTTATCAACGATAGTTTACTTCCGAAAACCTCTTTGCAGTAAATACGACCGCACGTATTTATCTATATTGTTACGATAGGTTCGGTGTTTGCGTTCCATGTGCATTGCACTATTAATGAAAGAACAAAAGGCCAAGTATCGTATTTAAGTCAAAAAATCCAAAACGAATTTATTTCTTTACTAGCATCTAAATTTCGAAACAAAATTATAAATAATATAAAGATAGCAAAATATTTTACCATAATAATTGATAGTACTCTTGATATATGTCATAAAAAACAAGTATGCCAGATTATCAGATATGTCAAAATTGAAAATAAAATGGTAACTATCGATTTGTTGATTTTGTACTATCAAAATGTAAAACAGAACAAGGACTTGCAATTAAAGTTTTGGATAAGTTAAAAAATGATGGTTCAGATTTTAAAAACATAAGTGGACAAGGGTACGATAAAGGAGCAAACATGGCCGGAATACATTGATATAATGGCATGCAAGCGCATATAGCACGATTAAATGATGTTGCCAAATTTGTTCCTTGTGCCGTGCATTCGCTTAATTTAATTGGAGTGCACGCAGCAAGCATTACCGTGGAGATGGTTTCATTTTTTGGAATAATTCAGAAATTGTTTAATTTTTTGCTTCTTCTACCCGAAGGTGGGAAAAAATTACAATATTACTAAAGACAACAATTAAAGGACATGGCGACACGAGATGGTGCTCTAAATCACGTTCAGTAAATGGAAATTGTATAGAGTACTCCCCATGGAATTTCGGGACTTTGAGTATATATCTGAACTCAGGGGACCGAGACGAGTTCAACGGTACCTCGTAGAATACATTGTTAAAGGCAAGAAATCGTAAATATGATAACTTTCTTATTTTTTGTCTCCGGTCCAAAAGTAGGGTATCGTTGAACTCATCTCGGTCCCCTGACTTCAGTAATATATCAAAGTCCCGAAATTCCATGGAGAGTAATCTATACAACAGCCGTAAGTCATTTAAAATATCAAATTAACGAAGTTATAGAAGTCCTTAAAGAAATATCGGAATATTCTTCATTTGGAGATGGTGTCGCTACAGCTAGAATTATTATTGGATATATTGAGTCATACAATTTTTGGTACTTCAATCTGGTCCTAAAGGATGTATAGTGTTATATTACTTTTTGTTCTTTGGGAGCTTGTTTCTTTAAAATCCATCCTATCTTTTTGGAATATTTCCTTTCCAGGGTAATTCTTTACTTGTTCCGTTAGCCTCACTGCCCTACTGTTGATTTGTTTTAACCATTACGGATTTCTCTGGTAGACTGTGTTTTCCAATTCAATGCACTCCTTTAAGATTCCATATTTTTTGTTTTTTATTAGCCTAATTGATCTACGTAAACATGCCTCTTGGAACGTTTTCTTTAACGCACCGCACTCCACTGGTATGCTAATCCTGTGTATGGACATCGGAAATACCTTTTTGTCCGCAATTTTTTAAGGAACTTCAACTTGCAGCAAGGGCGTCGCCAGGGGGAGGGGCAGAGGGGCAGTTGCCCTCCCTTAGAAATTCGAAAAAGTTATTTAAATGCTAAGTTTTAATTAAAATAATCTTCTTAGGCTTCTTGTAAGTTAAAGAAAATGTTTTATTTGAGATATTTCTTTTCCGGTACATAGTAAATGATTAAAACTTTATGAATCGTTTCTATTTTACCTACATACAATTCATATCCTCTATCAATTTACATCATCTTGCCCCCCCTTACCCATTGGCTGGCGTCGTCCTTGACTTGCAGTTAGTCCTAACTAGATTCAACAGAATTTTTCTGTGTAACTTATACTCGTTGGCCAATGCCGTCATTGAAACTATCCTCACTTCCTCAGCGGTTTACTTACAACTAAATTAAACACCAAAACACTTGCTGAGCTTACTGCAATTTAATATTCAAACGCTTTCAGCCTATTTTTATAGGCTATCCTCAGGAACTATAATTTCCTGAGGATGGCATATAAAAATAGGCTGAAAGTGTTTGAATATTAAATTGCACTAAGCTCAGCAAATGTTCTGGTGTTTAATTTAGTTGTAAGTAAACCGCTGAGGAAGTGAGGATCATACAATTTTATTTTTATGTTAATTATGTGGGAAAATATTTTAGCCAAAATAAATGTTGTAAATAACTAGTTACAGAATAAATCACAAGACATTTTTCGCTCTTCTGAATCATTAAATGGACTAGTATCTTTATTCAACATTTTAGAAATAATCGGTATGATAGTATCATGTTGGAATGCAAACAAAAATGTGAAGAGTTGGGAATCGATTAAATATCCAAGATGAAGCGAAAACGCAAAAGAAAACTGTTACCTGGAGAAACAGAAGAAGGAACTATACTTTCAAGTCAGGATGAATTAAAACATTTGTTTTATGAAGTTGTTGACAATATTATATTCCAACTAGGTAATCGATTTAAAAATATGCGTTCAATATCATCGATTTTTGATTTTTGAAATGGAAAAAATTTGGTTACTATGCTATAGTAGATTTTAAAAAGCTGCAGCCGACTGTTGCATTGTATATAGTGCAATTGGATGCTTTTAAAGTCAAGCAAAAATAATATTTAAAAATTTGATATCTTTACACCATTTACAAATATTACAGAGAATGGTTAAGTGGGATCTCTGTGAGTCTTATCCCGACATCAGTATTGCATTAAGGATAATGCTTACTCTGCCCGTGACTGTTGCTTAAGGTGAGAGAAGTTTCGGTAAATTAAAAATCATTAAGAACTATTTACGTTCTACAACGTCCCAAGACAGATTGAGTAGTTTAAATTTATTATCTGTAGAAAATGATATTTTTAAAGAAACTGATTTTGAGGAAGTTATAGATAAATTTGCAAATCTGAAGGCAAAAAAAGTTCATCTTGTTTAAGTTTATTTTGTGATTGTTATTCAAAAGATATTAGTTAATATTGTGAACGTTCATCAATCTATGTTAATTATAACATATCAGATTGATACAGAGGTTATTCTTGGTATGTTTGTATATAATTAACATTTCTGACTTCTCCTTTAGTTTGGTCTTTAGCAGTTACAAGCAGCGTTGCGTGTTAAAAAATGAGATGTTTTCTGGTAATGCAAACATGACTGCTGTGTACTTTTTCTACCGATATCGTATTCGTGCTCCTTGGTAGTGTAGGTAGATTACGAGATGTGTAGCTGATGTTTTTACTGATTCTACTTTCATAAGCTGGTATGAGAGGTATTTCATAAATAACTGCGGCTCTATTCCTATTTATAGAGTCGTTAGCATGGCGTTAGGTCTGTTTGGGCTACTACCTTTCTTTAGGGTTTGGAATCGCCTAGGCGTGCGATTTCCACCCTGTTTTGTTATAACGAACTTTCATAACGGAAAAGTCGTTAGGATCGGCGGTAGAAACGACCGTTAGGAACTTCGGTGGGAAGAACCGTTGAGTTTCAAATCGTCGACCGACGGACGATTGGCCAGCGGGAAGTGACCGTTGGCGGCCGTTGCGGGAACATTCAAATTTGATTGGAGCAGGGTTCGAACGCCGTCGACTATTTAAGTTCGGATCAGATCGGACCAAAGGGATCGTCGTTATCGAAGTGCTAACTAACTCTCTCGTTGGACGTTACGTGGTTTAGTACGGACTTGTTCCTGACTCGGAGGTTTTGTAATTACCGGTCTGTTTGTTCGTAAGGAGTTCTTTCGACGAATTCGTACGGGAATAGTCGGTTGTTGTTCAGACTAGTGTTTGTGCATAATTAATTGTAACTCTAATTTGGATTATTTTGTACATTTACTGTAAATATAAAATTTGTGTTTTTTGTCAAACCGACTGAGTGGTTAATTTTGAACATTACTCTTTCTATGTGCTATCTAGATGATAATTTGATTGTTACTATAGCTTACAATTTTAGTGCACAAATATATTATGTTCGCAACACGTAATAACAGGTTTTCGATGATTTACGTACAAGGAGACGAACGGACCTTCGAGTCTCCGATTCGAACGAGACTTAGCCCTAAACCCAAACAGCTCTTTGTCCAACTATTAGGACCTCCTCAAACGTTTAGAAAAAACGGGCTACTGAAAATTTAGTGTCAAATTTTCGCTTTTCTTCGTAATTTCGATAGCCGAATATATAAGATACTAAGCACAGTAGTTACACGATGTAGATCGAACCGCTGTAAGTTTAGTTTTTTTTGCAAATGTGTAACAGAATTATTTTATTATTTTATTGTGCTATTAGAATTATTCTTATTGTTATCGTTATACCTCACATTTAAAGCTTATAAAACAAGATTAAAAACCCTGACATAATTTTTGTTTAGGGAAAACGAAGTTTCTGTAGATTTAACTCTTTTATGTCGTTAAATAAAATGTTTATTAAATGGCCGTCTTTTTGTTAGACCAGTATGAATTTAATGGATCGTGTACATTGATCCCATTAATTGATTATACAGTTTACTGAAGTATGTTTCTGATAGAACTCGTAAAACACGAATCAACTGTGGTTGGCAATCGTAATCATCGAAATAACTATAAACTTTAACCGTAATTTAACAGCTGATTAATTTCTGAAACGTTTTTTCTAACATTTTCCGTGACAAACGCTAATCTCAAATCCGTGTCTTAATTCATCAACTATTTTTTCTAATAAGTTTACATTCTCAAAGTGTCTTTTCTGAAAAGTGTCTTTTCTCTTCTCAAAGTTGTCTTTTCTGAAAAGTCTTCTGGTAATAATTAGTATGTTTCGAAAATGTTTAAATTCTGTTTAATAAATTGTGTGATATTTAAGAAATGTTTTTCGAAATTTTGAAAAATTTAAGCAGTTAAACTACTGCTTACAAACTACAGTCACTCCCTTAAATAGTGGAAAGAACTGTAAATATGAAATCTTATGCACTAAATTAAATTTATGAAAAAAGAATTAAATTGTTTATGGGTGATATAATCTTGTAGTTTCTACTATGTTTCTTGTAAATAATTTTAATTAACACAAATAAATTTAATGATATTCTGATATAGATTATTTTTTTCCAGAATAAAATAATAACTTCAATATGAAATTACTCAACATAAGCAAACCTGTTCTGGATCCTTATCCATTTGAAACTAATATAGATATAGAATTTATGAGAAGATTCCTTCGGAATTATTGGCATTATTCAGTCTACACTGCTGCCGTCTACCTGATAATCATCTACTTGCTTCGAGAATACATGAAATCCAGACCTGCCTTCGAACTCAAACGTGCTTCTTTCGTGTGGAATGGAATCCTCGCTCTATTTAGTATCGTCTCGACTTTAAGAGGATTTCCAGGAATGGTTTTCATATTTCGCCATTATTCGTTCTATAATATCGTTTGCAATAAGTCGCTTGCAGTACAAACACCGCAATTGATATTTTGGGGTACATTTTTTCTGTTTTCAAAGGTGTGGGAATTGGGAGATACTGTTCTGATTGTACTGAGAAAAAGAAATCTGATGTTTCTGCATTGGTATCACCATGTCGTAACTTTAATTGCAATGTGGTATGCAACATATAAGGAAGCGTCTTTCGGATTTCTACTCGGTTATACAAATGTTTTCGTGCATTCTTTTATGTACAGTTATTTTGCTCTAAAATCAATCGACATGAAGATTCCTGTTAAATATGCCATGTTCATCACGGCCATTCAAACTTTACAGATGTTATTCGGTGTTCTTGTTTCATTCTGGATATATTGGCTTCACTTAAATAATTATGAATGCCACACTCCTAAAGAGAGTCTGGAAATCTTTTTCGTGGTGTATTTATCATATTTGTTTTTATTTAGTTACTTGTTTTATAATTCTTACATAAAACCTCGTTCTAGTAAGAAGCACGACTAAAAATCATACCTTTCTTAAGAATAACGTATGTATCCGAAATGAGTAATGGCCTATGTCTATTGTTTCCTTAAAGATATTTAAATAAATTGACTAGTATAATTACAGTATTGTAATTTATATTGTAACAGTATAAAAATTCCTTAAATAAAAAATACATTTAAAAAATCAATTTACATGGATTTTCCATGTTGGAAAAATCCACTAGGAATAAAAACAGGTTCGAAAAAAGCAAGTGCAAATGTGAATTAACTATGTAAAATCATGTGATGCATGCAGTCTGGAAGCCACCACCCCCGTTTGCTATCATGTGACACGATGTTTATTTTAGTCTTACATTGTTCCCATACTTTATAGAGTTTCCAATTAGTTTAATTGGATATGACGAGCATATAAGGAAGCTTCTTTCGGATTTCTACTCGCTTATAGCAAATGTTTTCGTGCATTCTTTTATGTACAGTTATTTTGCTCTAAAATCAATCGACGTGAAGATTCCTGTTAAATATGGCATGTTCATCAAGCCATTCAAACATTACAGATGCTATTCGCTGTTCTTGTTTCAATCTGGATATATTGGTTTCACTTAAATAATTGTGAATGCCAAACTCCTACAGAGAGTCTGGAAATCGTTTTCGTGGTGTATTTATCATATTGGTTGTTATTTAGTTACCTGTTTTATAACTCTTACATCAAATCTCGTTCGTGTAAGAAATACGACTAAAAATAATGTCTTTCTTATGAATAACGTATGTATCTGAAATGAATAATGGCGTATGTCAGTTGTTTCCTTAAAATTAAAGATATTTTTAAAAATTTGACTAGTATAATTGTTGAAATTTATATTTAACGTCATGAACATTCTTTACATAAGAAATATCTAATTTAGGAAAGTTTATGTATAAACCGTAGAGCTATATTTTATTCTAATTTATCAAGATCGATAAAAAAACAAAAATGTAATAAACTGAAATATTCCAAATTTACTGAATTAAATATATTTCTTTACATTTAAAGAAAAGCTATCGCGCGACTATGTCGTATCGCAATAGAAATATGACGGAGCCGGAAAGAAAGAAACTATTTATGCATCTGTTAGGCATAGAAGAGGAAACCTCCTGGCCATGGGAGACACGACGGGATACGGAGAGACGATCGTTGCTGTTAACCACACGGAGCGGAGATCCAAGAACAAGACAATCGATGGCGATTGCTTTCTTCTTGTCTTTTGTTCGTTTTTCGTGCATATTTTTTGTTAGACGCACACAATGATTTTTGTTTTACTCCTATGCTTAAATTCCGTTTGGCACGCTCAGTCGCATCAGAGAGCACGGACATTGTCACTTTAATACCTCTGTATATTGAAAACTAAGTCATTGACTCCTATTTTTTACATTTAAATAGACCCTCGTTACGTGTTTTGGATTCCTGTTCGCAATTAAGGAAAAATTTTATCAAAATCTGTCCATTAAATTTTGGAAACGAACTCAAGTCTATAGGCCCATAGAAGGCGTGCTAGCGACTGTAAAACATCGCCCGACAAAGTCGCACGATTCGGGCGACGACCCTGTATCTGGAAAATGAAGTCACGAACCCCCATTTTTTATTACATTTTTAAAAATATATATAAATGGTTTGCTTGTATATTAGCTAATATGACGATTTTAGTCTCTGTAATAATCCTATAAAATTTGACTTTATAACTTATAAAAAATCTTGTAATGTAAACAAAACTATTAATTACCACTCTTGTATTCCTGATCACATTAAAAAGAATGCATATATAGTCGAATTAAAAAACATATATACTAGAATATCTGATAATTATAACATAAATATTAAATTAAAAGAATTAGATACCAAATTCCTTTTGAACGATTACCCAAACTTTATCCTTAATAAATGGAAAACATATTATTTAAAGAATAGATATAATACGAAGTTGAAAACCGATAAAATATATAAAAACTTTATATACATTAAAAATATCTTTGAGAAGTGCAGGAAAAGTATTAATAATCATAATATTTGTTTGGCCCCATCTTTGACCAATAGTATTGCACAAAACATTTGTAAACATATTAATAATAATAGTAAGAATAATTTAGACCCTATAAAAAAAGCTGGTGTGGTTTATAGAATAGAATGTAATTGTCATAATCCATGTATATATATAGGAGAAACCGGGCGTGTGCTGGAAACTAGAGTTAAAGAACACGAAGCAGCCATTCGGCTTAAGTATCAGAATTCTCCGTGGTTTAACCACATCAATAGTAATAATTGTAATATCAATAGAAACAATGTAAAAATTTTACATATTGAAAAAGACATATATAAAAGAAAATTTAAAGAACACAGAGAAATTAGAAAACAAAATAATAATAATTTAATAAATCAGTCGAAAGGAATAGAAATAAACTATAGCTGGTATAATCTAATAGATGGCGCTGATATAAAATAAATGGATATCACTTGATTACTGTTGTGAAGTGTTGATTGTGGTATACTGATGTTAATGATGTCAAAAATTTGTAGTGCTTTAGAATTATCTATACAATTGTTTGTCAAAAAATTGTTTTAATGATGGGAGGTTTTAGTATGTTTATTATACACGTGTGTGAAAAGTTTCTTAAACTTGTAAGTATAAGTATTGTTTAAGATATTACTTGTATTAGTCTTATATTGTTTTGTACAGAAAAGATAATTGTAATTTTAGGATTCCTATAAATGTGTGCAAAGTTTACCACCCTTACCTATGGAAATATCATTGTAACTACCAGCAACGGTTATTGTAAGTTTTTCTCCAAAGTTTATAGTTATGGTGTAGCTATACATCCATGTCGTGTTTTAGTTAAACATTTTACGTTCTTTGTTATTGTTTTAGCACTGAAGAGGGACTGGAAGATATTACACCAGCCCGAAATGCATTTGATGTAGTCTTTACAAAATAAATTTAATTTGCCAATAAGTTTTAAATTGCTGTGAGATTTGTCTACCAAGAATTTGGATTACAGAGACTAAAATCGTCATATTACATTTTTAAATTTTTTGTCGTAATTAAAGGAAGATGGCAAAGTTTAATCAAAATTGATCGATCATATTTTGACAACGAACACAATTCTGTAAGCCACATAGAAGGGGCTTTGCTCCGCCTGAATTACTAGGACATCGTGATAGAAACGAGGCGGATACAGAAAGAAAAAACCGATCATTGCACTTGTTAGACAGAAATCGCGACCCTTGTACCTGACAGTCGCGGACAGAAGAACTTTGCACTTGCCGCCACGAAAGACGTTATCTTTGAACCCGCCGATTACGAAAGAGGCGCTCTTCGTACGCTGATGGCCACAGGAGATGACATCCTTGCACTGGCCGGGCACACATAAACGATCCTTCCTCTGTACAACACGAAGAGGCAATCAAAAAACAAAGAAATCGATGCCAATTGCTTTATTCTTGTAGTCTGTTCGTTTTTGCGTCTATTTTCTGTTAAGTGCACGCAAATGTTATTCCGTTAGGCGTACTCGGGGAGTACGGACATTGCCGCTTTGACCCCACTTTATACCGGAAAAGAAACTAAAATAAACAGTTAAGTAGACACTTCAGACTATCAGTTCTGTATAAGTAGGTGTGTACACTAAAAATCTGCACAGTTTTGTTGAGCATATTTGGTATTTTTGAAAGGCAGAGAGCGAAGTGAGCAAGCTTCCTTGGCAGCTACTCAAATTGAGATATCGCTGAATCACGTTTGGCGAAGAAACAACTCGACCGATTTGAACGAAATATTGCAAATTAATAGAAGTAATGAAATGGCATGTTGTAAGGGACGCCGAATTTTAAAATTCCATCTGGAACGGCGATCAAAAGTGATCTCTATGTTAAGTCAATAAAAAAATTTCGCATTGTAAAAACGTGAACGAACTACCCAACATTCGAAATACGGCGAAGCTCTTGCCAAATTTTTTCCGAATATTGATCTTTCTTTTCCATTTTTCTCGAAAAATTGACTATACTTACCTTAACTTATATACGTTAACATAATAAACTTTGTATAAAAACTTTTCCAAAAACTATTATTAAAATAGTTGGCTGTTGAGTCATTATTTCGTCATCGCAATTGAGAAGAAAACAAACTGTTTTCTTCTCAATTGCGGAACTCTGTCAACTCCTTCCCAGTTTAACTTTGGAAAGCAGAAACTCCCGCGAATTGAAACGTGAATAAAATAGAAATATAAGGAAATCGAAAATCTAACAAACTTAGAAACACTGGCCATAAATAATTATTTTGAAAATTTTATGTGAATAATTAATTGGACGACGATCTGATTCATACAATCGCTCGATTTCAACCGAAAAATAAAACAAGCTTAAGGAAACACAAAAATCGCCCGATAGTTGGATGTTTTCCAAGTAAATGTCGAAAACAACAAGGTAGAATATACTACATGCAGCAGCTGTATCGACGTTATGTTGATAGGAAATTCAATACACGTCCGCCTTTTTCCTTTTAGTCAAGGGGACGTGCCATTTGTGTCGTGTAAAAGCAACGAACTACAATATTCTAACTCGTGTGAAAGTGCAAAAGAAAGGAAGAGTTTTAACTCTTAACTGAGATGGTGCGAGTCAAAATGACTCTACTTAGTTTTTTTTATTTTAAAATTAAATAACAACACTATTCTTTCGTTAACCCTTTATTTAAACGTTTCTAAACAAGACAAAATATTCTGTAGCGATAAGTTGAATGCATTTCTAATTATTTTAAATTTTACTTTCCCGCTGTTATATATAGGCCTTCATAACAAGGTAAAGCATTGGAATTGTGTCAAATTTGATCCTCAGAGTTTTTTGCAAATCTCCACATTTTGAGACCTCCTGAACCCAAAAAAATAAAATAAAAAATGGAAAAAATATTTTGAGTATGTGGTTGATGCTATTAAATTTTGGTGGTTAAATTTCTCTTTGTATACTTGTCTACTTGAACCTTGTTTATTAATAGGACTATTAAACTGGTGTAGTTTCCGATTAGCAAATAGAGGATAAAGTCAAAGTCAAAAGTCAAAAAAAAATTATCTTTATTTTCACTTGTGAATGTAAGAAATAAAGATAGTTTGTTTTGACTTTTTGAAATTTATAAGAGTAAAGAGAAGTTAAAAAGAATTTGACGGTAAAAGGTTTAAGGGGTAGGAAGATAGAGAATTGCCATTCGTCATATCTCGACAGAGGTTGGACTTAATGAAGATGTTATTCGTTATTAACGTTTATAATTTTTTTTAGACTCATCACTACCCTCAAAATTACGCTTTTTGCCATTCGATAATAAGTAAAAATATAATGTGGTTCATTCTATGAACCACATTATTGAAATAATTTAAAATTAATTTTGGATACTAGTACTTTTTTACATATTAACACGACTTTTTATACTGGAAACTATGGATGCAGATATTTAGTCTTACAGATCAGAAATAATGTTTTTTATTTAGTTCACCTACATTTAATTATCATATTGTTGAAATATTTACAATAAAGTATTTACATTTGAAAAACTATCTTTGACAAAGGTCAAAATAGTTTTTCATTGTAATGTAAGTTCGCCGAAATGGGGGGAGTTTTTTTTATTCCCAACCGTCGGGATGGCTAAGGGCTATTCGCATGTGGGTGACGGTTTTGAGGAGGCAGAAAAACAAGCGTTTCACATAGAAACCGTTTATTTTAGTCGAAAATGCTTACATAAATTTAGCAATGGTCCTTGAGTTCAGAGCTTTAGGTTGTTTTCGGTTTCGGTCTGGTCCTACGCTGGAGGGGCCCCGTAGCAACGTCGAGTTAAAAGTTCGAAATTCTGAAGAGACAGTGCACAAAAGATGAACGGAAACACCACTATTGGAGGTGAATGAACACAACAGGTAGTCTAGAGGAAGCCCTTCTGTCCTTGACATCGGAGGCTTTATAATTTTCTCGGGATCGAATCATCGCTAATTGGCTAACTCTTCTCCTCCTCGCTTCCCAATTGGTATCCCACCTGTCTCCAGGTGTAAATGGAGCTTCGTTAGGTCGCAGGAAAGGTCGGCAAGAGAAGGTTTACCCGACACCGTCTTTTAGACTATGATCGCGTTTAATTGTTGACTATGACACCTACGCTCATTTTGATATTTTTTTCTTTCTAGTTTCGTTTTGCTTTCTAAACTGCGTCTTAAATTTTTAATATTTTTCTTTCTAAATTTTCTTTACCTAAAATTTTGTTTTTCCCGTTACTCTTTATGAGCGTCGACATCAAAGTCCGGTGTCGCCGACTCGACACTTATAAAAGTTATAATCTTGGGGTTTGACTTAACAAACTTGTACATATCCCTTTTGGGGGGCTATTTCCGGGCCTCACAGTAAATATTTTCAAAGGTTTTTCACCAAAATTTTCACAAACAAACTATAACTATAATAAAAACACAAAAACACTACTTACATTGCAAAAAAAAAAAAACACTCTCCGACAGAATCAACAAAGTACGAGTATGGTACGGATCAGAATGATTTGGGTACACGATAAATAAACAATAATATAGCTGAGAGTGAAGCCCTTCAAGACCTCGCTCTTACGTAGATTATAAAAATATTGCTATATTGAGGGTTATGTAGCCTAATACACTTACTAGTTAAACTCTGATCTTACCTTCTTACAATAATTAAATAAAATCTAGAAAATAGCAAAATTCGAGATGAAACAATCTAAATTTATATCATTTTTTTTAATTGCGTAAATTTAAAATCTTGGTGGCAACAAAACAATCTAGATTTAGATGAGAAAAATGGTTTGTAAAGCGACTATCCTGCCCGACACGAGATACAGACTTCAATGTTTTCTAAAATGGCGGTCGATAGTACTTTTCGTTGCCATTAAGAGCGCTGTAACCACGGTCACAGTCACCCTATGTAGTATATTCTAGCTCGTTAGTTTGAGCAGTAATTTTTCAACAATTCAATATGTGCGTGAAAAGCATTTTAAAAATTGAAAGAGAAAACTATCATCGATTTCTTTCTTTCGTGTTATAGAGGATAAACGTGGTCGCCCAGACGTTTCATTTGAATTATGTTCTGAGGAAACAAAACAATTAAAAACAAAAGCTATAAGAGATTCTATCCTATGCCTTTATTAACATATACCATACAAATGTGATTAAGAGTCGAAGGACAAGCACAAAGCCCGAAACATTCTGAAAGAGATAACGACAGGAAGTTCCAAAGCGAGAGAGCAGGTATATGAAAGCATGCATAAAAACATTGGAACAATCACAGCTAATGTCAGGTGAAATAACTCTAGTTCAGTGGCGTGCCGTTATTGGAAGAGGTGGAAGCGCCGCTTCCCTTGTATTTTCTAAAAAATAAATACATATTGCGCGATTATTTTCATATAATTAAAATTACTATTTTATTATAATCGCATTATGTATCTTACTACAAATTTCTATAATACACGTGAAAAAAACGATAAGCTTCTATTGTATATTCGAATATTAGTGGCAGAATGGAAGCGCTGTATTGTCGGCATCCAAACACTCAGATTTTACTCATTCCGGCATGCGCTTTGCAGACACCAACCTCACCCGGTTTAGCTGGTTGAAGCTACACACGTATAACGCTTCCAATGGTTCTATCCAGGACCGGTTCTGGGCTATTAGCCACCTACCTGCTAGATATTCGGCCGCCCTTGCCCCATTATGTGAATCACAAGTAGAGTTATAACTTAACCCAACCAATAGAAATTTACTGGTATGTTTTTATGATAGTTCTGTATAGTTGACAGAAGTTTAAAAAATCCATTAAAATATTTGATATTTTTATTCCGCTCTCCCATCTTATATTGCTTACGTATTTCAATGTTAAACCAGTGATATTACGATTTCCTATGTCCCATCTATAAGGGGATATAGAAAAAACATGTACAATTCTTGTACAATGTTAAAAAATTAACTGTTACTTTGGTAGCATCATTTACAACTAAATTTAATGAATGAGAGAGATGCACCAGGTACAGAAAAAGCTCTAGAATTTATTTTTTTTAAATTTACGATTTATGTATCCGTTGTCATAAAAATTTGTCTTTCCACTTTTTTCCCAAGACTGCACATAATCAAGTACAAAGTAATCGGTTTCAACTTATTTCTACTAAGAAGTAATTAAATAATTAAAAGATTAGGAAATTGGGGACATAAATAAAATCCTGCCGAAAGAGTCAGAATTTTACTTAAACAAAAGCTTAACCGAACCAATCTCTAGCTGCGTACAGTGGAAACTGATTTCTTCGTAATATTAGACGTAATAAAGACAGAAATTCTTTCAGTTCAATTGGAGTGACCGAAAAGTTCTAAATTTTGAAAATTTCCGTGGACACCTGATCCTAAAACGTATTAGTTAGAAAACAAAATGACTATTAAGTTTAACAAATTTAGATTTTTACAGCTATGGTGAGAAACGTTTAAAATTTACAACAACCCTGTCGCGTTCTTTGAGGTATATTAGTGATGCGACAAAAGAGGCATTTGACATTAACCGGTATCGGCACCCTCAGGATTTGGCATGCATGCACGCACTGCACACCTACCAAGAACGTCTCTGATTCCATCCATGAGCCACTGGTAGGGAACAATTTTAACTAAATGGATTGTTTTAATATTTAAAAAGTAAAGAATATTTTATGTTATTTTTATGTACAGTACGTTTGTTCACAAAACTATATTTAATTATAATTTTCTTTAAAAGTATATTCATACAATTGAATATTTTGTGCCAGGTATGTATAATTGTATATCCATCACACATTTTATTTTAACAAGTAAGTTTTTATAATTTTATTTTTAATTTTAGCTCTTACATCGTGGCTAGAGATTTAGAATGTAATTGTGATATTGAAAATTTATTTCAAAAAAGTTTTGGCTCAAGACCATATAATGAAAAAGAAAACATTATTAAAAGAGAAAGACCAATGCCTAAATTAAATATAAATACGTCAACAAAAAAATTTGTTCGACATTTTCACGATAAAATTTATGAAGACATAAAATGACTTTGTGGATGCATAAAAATGCAAAAATTGTTTTGTTGGCCTTGCCTACTATTTTCAAATAAAATTAGTGTGGAATAAGAATGGCTCTGACGATTTAAATAAATTGAGTAAAGCTGGCAAAAGACACGAATTGTAAATGTCACATCGATTCTTTCGAAAAATTGAAGCAATTTAGAAATTAAAGTAGAATAGAATTTAACATTAGTAAACAATATAAAATAAATATTGAAAATTATAACAAAGTTACGGCTAATAGATATATACTAAATTAGTAGATGTTATCGAAGCAAGAATTGGCATTTAGAGGGCATAGGGAATCTATTGAATCTAATATAACAGAGGTAATTATATTGAATTTGCTTATTTATTAAGTGCGTTAGCTAATCTATTAATTAAAAATACATTTAGAGAAGTCTACGGTTTTTACTGGCTTATCGAACAAACGAATACGAATGGACCTTAGACCATCACTGACTAATTGCCCCTGGAAGACGGCTTCTTACAGAAACACAGCTTCCCTATCATCAAATGTCACGGCACGCCACTGAAGCATACATAAAATCATTGGAACAATCGCATCTAATGTCAGGTGAAGATGCTCTAGTTGCTTTGGTAGATGCTAAACTGTCTGTCTCGCCAACAATATGATACTGTATTATAAGAATAAGTGCTCCAGAAAGCAACTTCGAGGAAATAATTTTGAGGAATACCATTGGTATTATATTCCACCTATATTACACAAGTATTTCATACACGGACCTTAAATTATAGGATATATTCCTCACTGCTGCCCATAGAACAGCTGACAGAAGAGGCTCGAGAACCTCTTTGACAATATAATGAGAAAACGATAGCTTATTCTCTCATGCATTTACACAACTATATAAAGGCAAACTTTCTTTTTAACCCGTTTGACCTTTTTCAAGACGGGCTTTCAATGTTTCAAAGAACCGTACCGCCAGATTATCATTTGTCGTTGTCGATTGAATTTTTTCAGTAAAACGTCAATTATTGCTTCCGCTGTGAGTAACGAAGAGTTTTGTCTGTTTACGGCTTCTACAGCTATCTTGACTGGCTGCAGTAAAATAACGATTGACCGCAAAAGAAGATTGTCTTCATTCCATTTGTCTAACATGTTTAAATCAATCAACGCTTTCTTTACGCAATTTTTGAGCTTCAGAAACCTTTCTGACATTACAATTATAGAATTCCACCTCGTTTTGACATCCAGTAATAAACTGAGTTCTTTCCCAAATTCTGATTTAATATATTCCTGTAATTGGCTGTTTTTCAGTGGACTCTTTCTAAACAATTTCATCAAGCACTATTTTAATATTGCAGTCTTTTTCTTGATCAGAAGAGTTTTTGTTCTCCATGATTTCATCATCACTATCATCAGTATCTTCGGAGGTAGAAGCTGCAGATGTGGCAGTAGCCTGATTTTTTTTTTATAAAATGTGTCTACAATTCCTAGATGTATTGCGTGGTTCAAGCATAGGATCATCTCGCTGGGGCTTTCCCTTCCAAACTTCTTCATTACGTTTGGACCATCGCTGGTGGTGGCCACAATATGTTTTTCAAAATCCAATTGAAATCTTTTCAATGTATCTTCGACTATTTGTCTGGTTCTTCGGCACCGCATTTTCCAGGTATATACACTATTCCTAAATTGAAAACTTCTCCGTTCACACCATGCAGACACAAATTAAAGTACCTCCGGTTTCGGACGCTGGTCCATTCTTCACTGAAAGACTGAAACGGGTACCAGAAGCGACGAAATCTTTTAAAGTCTGAATCATTTCTTCTTTTCTCTCTTCATAATAACTCAATATGATTTTCATGACATCAGTTTCGTTCTTAGGCATTTTATAACCTCTCTGGATAATACTCTCACGAATGAATTTACTCTTTGTGATTGCCTTATTGTAAGTCCATCCTCTGCCGCCAAGCGGGAAATTATTTCAGGCAAAGACTTTTTTGCAACATATCCTATTATTGTAGACTGCTTTTCAGTTTTAATTTTTTCGATTCCGGTTTGCAAGATATTCCAGGCTGTATAACTGATTTTGATTCTTCCCGCTGATTTACAAAAATATTGTAGACTCTTTGGAGGTGTCTGTCAAGGCCTGTAGTATTCGATCTTTTGCATGAAATTTGTTTTGGACATAATGAGCACTGTGCGGTTGATTCGTTTATTTTTTTATAATGTTTCCACACTGTTACTATACGTTCCATATTAAATGAATAGCTTGGTATTATTTAAATTCGTTGATGATCTGTAATAATAATAAGGTGACCAACCGTCCTCCTTTAGGGAGGACAGTCCGCCTTTTGTAAGTTCTGTCCTCCCTTGAAATGTGTCCTCCTAAATGTCCTCCTTTTGTAAGTTCTGTCTTTCCTCGACACCCGACTGTGAAAAAATAAGTCGCGAAATAAACCTTGACAACGCGCTTTAACATTAAGTCATGGAAAGTTCGACCGACTCAACAACCCATGACTGTAAAAAAAAAAAGGTCAACGGATTCACGCTAGTCAATATAAACCTATGTGATGATATCGCTTATTCCAGTGATTCTCAAAGTGGGAGTCGTGAAAAATATTTGGGGGTCGCTGAAAAATTGATGCCAGATCAATGTTTTTTTCAAATATTTTATAAATTTACTATGGATTCATGTTTAGAAATAATAGAAATAAAAAATATATAAATTAATTTTTACTATTGCACATATAAATAATAAAAACAATATAAATATTAAAATACGAGCCTAAATATAATATTCATAAATTTGTGCGCTATTGGGGAATCTCCCGAGTTCCACTCTCCGCTTAAACTATGATAGAATAGCGTTGTCATTTGGAACGCTGTTCGCTAGCAGCGTTTATCTGTAGGCAATTCGAGTTAGAAATACAGTAGAGCGTCTATTATCCGAAAACCGATCAACCGAAAGCGTTTCAGTAGGCTAATTCGAATTTCCGCTAGTGCTGTGGCGCTGCAATATTTGGCTATGTCTAGGGATACTCGAGATATTATTTTAGTTGATATGCGTTTTTAATTGGCAGCAACTGACGCGACCATGAGAGGGTACTTAAGGACGCGCCAGTATTTGAACGAGACTTTTTTCCCATCGTGAGTGGTAAGTTTTGCTTGTTTTTCTGAGGACTGTGTTGTGCTGAATCGGAACGTTTTGAGACGAGATTAACTTCCGAAATATAATGTTTTTTGTTTTTATATTCTTCAATATATTTATTTTGTTTGTGAAAAATACAGTAAAGAAATAATTTTTAAAAAAATTTCGTTAGTCTTAACATTGACAAAAATTCAACGCAAAGCGGCACGCAACGAAGCGAAATTTTAACATGGAATAGATTAATTAAACAAAAGAAATTAACTCCTCCTGAATTTAAATTAACCCCCTCCCTCCGGGATGTTTTTCTACACATACTCATTCTTCGGGGTCCTTCAAAATTTTTAAGTGCAAAAGAAGGTCGCGGACCAAAAAGTTTGAGAAACACTGGCTTATTCGATGTAGCGTTCAAGTTTGCTCGAGTGCGGGCATATTACAATTCAATAATCCGATACTGTTTTATAAAACAGTTAAGAAGGGTGACACCCACGGTATGACTTGGGGTGACACCACGATATCCACCCCGGGTTTCACCCATGCTAGCTACGCCACTGCGCATGCAGTAGAGATTATTATAGTGTATTATTATTGCAATGAATAAAATGTTTCTTTTATTTACAATATTTTTTCCTTCAATTTATGTGTTCCTCCTTTTCATTATAAAAAAGTTGGTCACCTTAATAATGTGAGTTTGCCGACAGGGTGCCGACTATGTCAAGAAGGTCGAGCGGTCGCGAAGGGTCGTATGTGGGCGATCGGCACTGAGACAGACTCTACGGTTACAAGAAACCGTTTATTTGACACGAAAGAAGCTTACAAGATTTCCGCGATCTTGGAAGTTCTAGGTCGGCAGCAGCCTCTGGGTCTTCCTCTCCTTTCGAATATAGTCTCATTTTGAAGGAGTGTCCCTAGGTCGCGAATGGCCAGTTCCTCGACGACTCCGCGACTCCAGGACGATGCGGTCGACTTCCGTTGATGGAAAGATGTCGATCCGAGGTCGGGAGACGGAGACGAAGATGGGCACCAGACACACACACAACAATAGATCCGTCACTTGGAACTTTCGGGAGAAGAAGCCCTCGCGTCCTTGAATTCTCGGGTTTTATCTGTTTTCCTCCGATTCCGCTTTCCGATTGGTCTCTTCTCGTCACCTGGTGACAATTCGAAACCTTTCGGGGGCGCGGGAGAGGTCAAAATCGAAGTTTAATTCGATTCCCACTCGGAGATAGACGATCTACGTTTCCCCATTGTTCTATTGTTTAAAAGTTCGCGTCGTTTTCTTTAAGAAAAACTATTTCTAACTTCTATTTTTTTTTCCTCTAAAAAAAATAATTTTTTCCTAAAAATAAATGATTTTAACGCGAATTTCAGTGAGGTTCGGACCTATCCAGAGCCTCACAATAATAATATATAATCCAAAATTAATGTTATATCTTTGTATACTGACTATCACTATCATATCAATTATTTTTTTTATAAAATAACAAATCTCATTCAATGTAAACCTCTAACTGAAGTAAACAAAATCTAGTGTTTGTTTAAACTTACATGAAATGGGCGTCGTTTCCATAAGAGCGTAGCAACACAACCGCGCACAGCACTTCACCTCATAAAGTGAAATTGACAACTGACTGACTAAGCTGACAGTGCTGACACAGACAGTCACAAATATCCCGATTTCATAAACAAACGGCACAAAATAACAATATGGCAGCGAACGTATTTATTGTGTATTCACTCAGTAAGTTACATAGGAGTATCAAATAATTACTCGTTAAGCTAACAGATGGCGCTCTCAGTGATGGAGAGCGGGAAGCTAATAAAGTTTATTATGAGCTTTTGAAAATAAAATTATTACAATACAACTTCGATAAGCATGTCTCGAGTCTTGACCCGAAAGTCCCGGGTCCGAGACAATTAAATTTAGAAAAAGTCCCCGGACTTCTAGACAAGAGACGTCCCGGGACCCAAACCCAATCGTCGATGCAAAAGAAAATGAAAGACTGAGTCCTTCTGCATGCTTTGAATCTTATTCTAAAGCCTTAATAATAAACATATAAATGCTTTATCTGAAAATTTTTCTGCTTACAATATTATAGAAACTTTTCAAAAAAAAAAGAAAAAAACAAACAGCCAAATTTATAATTTGTATAATTGACTTAAAATACTTTTCTACACAATTTAACAATTAAACATCATTTCAACAATGGTTTTTTATGGTTATTGTTAAAGAATGAAAATAAATCAAGTATGGCAACAGAATTTCGGGAGGCTGAAGAGATTCCGCTGTAAAATTTCGAATGACATTTTATTCCTGGAGCACGCCTCGGTAATATCTATTTGGCGTGGGACCCGGGGACAAAATCTGAAGACGACCTTACCAACAGGAAAATTACGAGCTCTGCGTAGACGTTTTAACGATCGGGTAAGCTCGCGGTTTCACTACAATATATCCCTTGCATACACCCCTCACGGTAACATTCACAATTGAACCATTTATCCACCAATCTCATTTCTTCAGTGCACTCATTCATTTATATATCACGCATCGTCTCTGTACACAACACTGTCACATAACATCTACACTGCTTCCCAAAATCTAACCCCTAGGTCCTCGTCCTGGGAAGTGCAAATGCCACTCGATGATTTCGAGTGGCAGCTAAAGGGGCTCTGGTACACTAAATATTCATAGTACAGTGTTTTTCATAATCTTGTAAAATTTTCTCACAAAAACGCGTGCGGTTCCCAAAGTGTATGCCGCGGCTTCCTCACAGGAGCATCACGAAATGTTATAAAATTTTTATAATTTTACTTAATTTTAAAAATACAGTGAAACCTCGCTTAACGAGCATAATTCGTTTCAGAGTCGTACTCGTAATGCGAAACACTCGTTAAGTAAAACAATTTTTCCCATAAAAATTAATGTAAAATACGATAATGCGTTCCACGCCGATAAAATACTTAAATGTTTTATGTATAATGTTTATTCCAAGAAATTTATACAATAAACATTAAGGAGCGTGAATCATCATCATCTTTTCTTCTAGCGCGAAATAAACCAACCTGGAATGAGAATTCAATTTGCAGAAGACAAAAAAAAAATCACAGATAATATGTTCGATAAACATTCCAGACAGATATGCCAAATTCTTGGGCTACGTAAAAACTATAATTAAATAACAGAAATTAATTAATTTGACTAGAGATAGACAGTTATGCTTTCATTTCGTACTAAATTTAATAATTATAAATAGTTAATTTTTAATTCAGACATTTCTAAAATTTAATACGAGATGGCAGCATAACTGCCTACCTCCAGTCAAATTAATTATTTTCTATTATTTAATTATAGCCTTTACACAGCCTAAGAATTTGATATATAGTTTAGGGTAGTTTATTATATAACGGGCTATGGTTGTTGATGTTTATAAGTAATATGTGTGAACACAAGTTTGAAAAAATATGTGATCACAAGCGACACTAAGATGCTAGCAGAACGAGTGCTAAACACAGACTGATGGAACACAATTCGGGACTTTCCCTCTCTTCGTCACTCGTTATGCGAAACATCGCTCGTTAATCGAGGCAAATTTTTACAGTTTGTTTTTCTCGTTGTGCGAGGTGCTCGTTAAGCGAGTTACACTGTATTGGCTATTTCGCTTTTTGCAAATTGTACTTGTTAGGATTTGACATAGGGTGCTTTTGGAAAATCTTGATTTAACAAGGGCGCCGAGAATCAAAAATGTTTGGGAACCATCGATATAGGGAATATTTTATAGAACTGCTGAAACTAAATATAGATATTTTTAAAGTATACATTAAAAAGCATTGATATTTTTTTTAACTGTCTGACAAAAGATAATACTTATCAATTAATTGACATCTAATGATTAATAATTTATCTCATTTTACCTAAATATTTTTATTTTCTAACGTAACGAATACCGATATAAGAGTTTATCGCAATTTTCACGGTATACCGTTATCGTAGTACATTCTACAAGCCGGTCTTTTTTTACTTATATACAGTCAAACCTGTTTTTATGCGGTCTTTTTTTTGTGCGATTTTTTTATGCGATTTTTTTTGTGCGGTATAGTTGGCGACTAGTCTCGTGTTGACTTATTATAGCTAAATAAATTTATTATAGCATAAATGAACTTATTATAGTAATATAATTGCATGAATATGCGAAAAATGAAATAATTTATTTTTTAAGTCAACAAAACACCACCTAGACAAAAATATGTAAAACAGACGATAGACGAAACGATGCAATCAAGTGCTGACATACTGTTGTCAATAAATTCTATTTCGTACGGTTTGAGTATATTTTCTATGTGAGACTTTTTTTATGCGATCCCTATTCACCGCATAAAAAAAATTTTTTGTGTTGCGAAAACTTATTTTTTATGCCACTGGTGAAGTTTGGTGCGATTTTTTTAATGCGTTTTTTTAATGCGGGTCCCTATCCACCGCATAAAAAACAGGTTTGACTGTATTTATTTTCCATGCTTCTGCTTAAAATTCTTTTGCCACGGTGGGTATTCTACCAGGGCCATGGACGTACTGTGCTGTAAAACGAGTAAGTCCATCCTGTATAGACTTAAATATATATATATATTGCGATAACTTGCTCTTATAATGTTTTCTAGATTACTTGCTATTTTAGGAACCATTCTTTTAAAATGCAGACTGTAATAATCATTATGCTTCAATTCTTAATATAACGAATACTTAATTCGGTGTTGGTGTGAGCCTTGCCGACTGATGCGTGCGTCAGGATTGTCGCGCGGTCACGACTACTGTGTGGGAGTAGGAAAAACTATCATAGACGGGTTCCTCATCGTCAAACCGTTTAATAAAAATAAAAATTTCTTACAACTATCTTTATAATAAGGCGTAATGCCCATCCGTAGGTGGAAACAATTCTGTAAGAAAAGTTCAGATATTCCGATGATCGATAGGTTGAGAGCGACCGCTCCGGGGCACTCAGAGCAACTTGAAAAGATGACTTCTAGCGACTGGGTGTACCTTGACGATTCTTGATGGGACGGGTGAGCGAAGACCAAATCTTGGGATGCGAAACAGCTTTGGGAAACGAAACAGCTTTCGTTATGGAATCCCAGGAGCACAAAAACCCGTAGAGGCCACATCACGAACCAAGAACATCACATCCTTTTTTTTCGCACGGTTTTTATAAGTTCCTTTTGGGTCCCAGATCGAACATTCCGATAGGTCGATGCCGACTTGCCCCCACTCTCCAATTGGTTCCCCCTCGTTACGAATTGTAACGAGATCAGAACCCAGATCGTGGGATGAGTCAACACCGACTGACAGTTCGATTCCTATCGAAGATGTTCGATCTTAGTACTCAAATTCATTTATTCTTTTAACCTGAGTAGTTTGACTTTCTTGGAAATTTCTACGGACATGTCCTTTTATGGACATAAAATATTCATTTTTCGTTTCCCCTTTTTCTTATTTGTTTGTTGGTTTCTTTTTACAACATTTAATTATTGTTATAATTATCTTCTTCTATACAAAACTCAAATCCATTTTTTTGTGCACGTATTCTACACCCACTTCCGAAGTTTCACATTGGATCCAATACAGCAGCTGGATTGTTAGGATGAGCCATTTTGCACGTTCCAGCAAAATGGCATGCCGAGAGAGACAAAACACAAATTATACAAGTCAGATGTTCGTACCCGAATGGCTCATAACGTTCGCATCCACACAAACATATGGAAGAGGTCTGACACCAAACTAGATTCCGCAGACGCCATTTTACTTTTCCCGCTCTGTTATGTATAAGAGAGGAAAAGTTTGACGATCGATTAAAAAATAATACATGCGATTTTCATTTTTGGACTCAGACGACCTTAAAACGTTGATAAATGCAAAAAAAATGGCGTTTTCTTTTCTGTTTGTGTGAATATTAGTGTGTAAGACTAAAAATCCAGCAATATATCTTTCTTTTAGACTCCATATCATTACTATCACTGTCAATATTTAATAATACTATTTGAATCCTTGCCATCGTACATCTACCTATTCTGTATGTCAAACTCTAACTCATTATCCTGTAATTATCTCTAACAAGGAGACTGTCGGAGTGTCTTTTAATACATTTTAATAAAATTTAATTATGTAATAATTAATTAAATTAGGCTACATTGATTATTGATTACTGACAATCTGTGACATGGCATAATAAGCAAAAATGTAAAAAATTAATAAGCAGACTTAAAATTAATAAATACAAATGTATTCTGACAGTTTGTGAATTAATTATACTTTCTATTTGCAAAATTTCTTCAACTTTAACACAAAATAAGAAAAAAGTGAATTTTAAAGAAATTTGCGGGATTTCCCGGGATGAGAAAAATTTTCCGTGATATTTCCCGGGTTAAAAAACAGCCGGGATTCCGTGCAGAAACCCTAGGTGCAACGGACTAACCCAGTGGTTCCAAATCTTTTTTGTGCCACTGCCCCTTGTTTCCATAAAGTTATATCGCCGCCCAATGCCCCTAACTCGCTTTTCCTTGTGTGAGAAAGGCTTGAAAATATTTTTAGAAAAACTTTCCTTGAACCTCACATTTTGTATCTTTACTGTACATTGTTCTCCACATCTGGAAACCATTAAATGCAATGTTTATTCTTACCTGTTTTAATGGGTGAAAGAGACCGTTTGGTCAGAACCCTGATTCTATAGCCTCCTGCCGCTCCCTTCGTTCTTATCGCCTCGTAGGTTTACTCAAGGGGCGGTAGCGCCTATTTTGGAAACCACTGGACTAACCAGTTTGATTTCAAATCAGAAGATTCTGGGTTCGAATGCTGGCTGACTCTGTTGAAATGTTCGGAATAATGGACTTTTAATACCTCTTCAGACGTCGTGACACACGATTACTGACTCAGTCGGTATTTACAACAAGTGCTGATGACGGCGAAAAGAATACGTGGCACCGAAGAAATGATTTTTTTGGTCCACTTTAACTTTCCGCGAATAACTTATCAGAAAACTTCTTTATTCGAATTATTAACTTGCTGTTTATTAAACAGCATATTTTAGGATTAAAAAAAAAATTAAATAAAGCAATAGGCAACAGCAGTGTCCGTGTTCCGAAATATCTCTGTCTGTCTTAATAATTGCATCCGGCGTCCTTTCAATAAGATTAACGTACGGAAACCGTGTTTTCGGCGTATTATGGTTGCTGCCACATGCTGAGTTTCCTCTCCTCCTCTTACATACATTGCTCACTGCTGCGGTCGATTCCGATAAGCTATGTGGCAGATGATTTATTCATGAGTTATCTCAATTGAGATGATCAAATTAGTAGTGTCTTGCCCCTGTACCTCATACTTTCTCTTTAAAAATAGAGTTGTACCGGTCATCTATTAACTCATTTCAAGGGGATATTTTTGAATTGGAATAACGACTTTCGGTCTGTACTGGAAGCTCTTATATAGTTAATCGGGCCCCTAAGGTTTCCATGTCTAGTCTCGTCTTTCATTTATCTAAATCTGTTCTCGAGTTTAGGGAAAGACGTTCGTCCGTCCTTCCGTTACAGGTCTACAATGTTTTCAAATTGAAACCCAATAAAAATTTAAATTCTATAAATGTGTATTTTCTTTCGAAGAAAGGAATCGCACAGCAATTAAATTGTTTTACCAAAATATTTTATTTCTTTGACACTAGTCTTTACAAAATGCATTTCAAACCCCCTTAGTCTTTCATTAGTAGCAAAGCGGCAGGAGTAAAATACATATAATATACAGTCAAACCTGTTTTTATGCGGCCTTTTTTTGTGCGATTTTTTATTTGTGTGGTATAGTTGGCGACTAGTCTCGTGCGATTCGTCATGTCTCATGTTGACTCATTATACCTAAATAAACTTATTATAGCATAAATGAACTTATTATAGTAATATTATTGCATGAATATGCGAAAAATGAAATAATTTATTTTTTAAGTAAAAAAAAACACCACCTGGACAAAAATATGTAAAACAGACGATAGACCAGACGATGCAGTCAAGTGCTGACATCTGTTGTCAATAAATTCTATTTCGTACGGTTTTGAGTTATTTTTTATGAGACTTTTTTATGCGGTCAATAGAGACCGCATAAAAAAATATTTTTTAAATTGTGTTGCGGAAACTATTTTTTATAGCCACTCGTGAAGTTTCGTGCGATTTTTAATGCGTTTTTTTTATGCGGTCCCTATCCACCGCATAAAAACAGGTTTGACTGTATTTAACTTATCATGTACAGTATATTATTTATATATTTGTAAGACTCCCGAAGTGGCCGGAATCACACGTATAGAAAAATTTAATTTTGTTTCCTTGTATAAAACAAAATTTATAATGATTAAATATTGTAAAAACCGACAAAAAGGAAAAACAAAGAGGAAAATAGAAAATTTCATGTCCATAAAAAGACGTGTTTGTAGAAAAATTCTGAGAAAGATGTACTTCTCAGGTTAAAACAAAAGAATAATGTAAGTCCTAATTAGATCGAACATTTTCGATAGGGATTGAGTTGACAATCGGTGTCGACTCTTCCCGCGATCCGGGCTCTGATCTTGTAACGTTTCGTAACGAGTATAGACCAATCGGAAAGCGGCATTGACCTATCGGGATGTTTGGTCTGGGACCCGAAAAAACTTATAAAACGGGCATTTTCAAGGAGAGTTTCTCACTGTCTTTCTATTGTGTGGCATCATCGCCTCTGATCTCGGTATCAAACTGGATTGCGTAACGGACTTTCTCCTTACAACGCCCCGGGGCCTGTTACCTTCCGAAAGAATAGTTCCAGTGGGATTCACCCTTTGAGTGAGGAAACAAATTAAAAGACCCGACTAATCCTATTGTCAACTGTTTTAGTTGTAAGCTTAATCTTGTGGTTATAATAAACCAGGTAACTATTTGTAACTGTGAAGTTTGTCTCTGTGCAGACCTGTGCACTCTTATTAAAGTTTCCGATTTGGAATCAGTGAAACGCTCCCACCCACGCTTCGAAATGGACATTCTGACGGACATCCTTCGCTCGGACATTCTGACGTCACACACGGTTCGGCGACCTCACATATTATTACTTTTAATATATATTATTTACATATATAATTAAATAATATATTTAATTTTAAAATTCACAAATCAGCAGAAATACTTTCTAAAATTTTTCTAATACAATCCTTTATCCTTCCTTACAATAAATTGGTCCATTTAAATAAAATTCCGATTCAAACATAACTCATCACGAAGTACCTAAATCTAGTTATTATAATAATTGTTAATGAAGAAAACAGAAACCAGAACCAAAATTTTATAATACGCTTAAAATTGTTTCCTATAAATTGATGTTTTCTTAAATAAAAGAGGTAAAGATTTAACATTAACTTTTGACGGCAAGTGTATTTATCAAGACCAATCTCTTTTATCATCTAGTGAATTTTATCAAATAAACAAGTGCTTACCAAACTGTTACAGTTTATTAATACAACTGAACTAATTACAGACAAATTTCAACTAAGAAAAGAAGGTCAGTTTATGCTAACCTTAATTAATGAAACTGAAACAATTTGTTAAGACTTTTTATTAAAGTTTCCGATTTGGAATCAGTGAACCTACAGTTGTGACGATATTTCAAGACTGGCTTAATTGCGCTTTTTCTTTAACTCTTTCCGCCCTGCGAGCACTAAGAGAACCTCTTTTTGCAAGCCCATTATGGGTTCGGCCAGGCCCACAATGGGACAGGCCGGGTGGTGAGGGATGGGATCCGACATATCCGAAATAAAAATTCCTGGGGATTTTTCGACCCGTTCGGATTCGAACCCGGATCCCCCAGAACGGGAGGCTGCTACCTTGACCGCTCGGCCATCCGGCCACCTATTATTGTACCATTGTATACACTGT
Organism: Centruroides vittatus; assembly: GCF_030686945.1. Lineage (NCBI taxonomy): Eukaryota > Metazoa > Arthropoda > Arachnida > Scorpiones > Buthidae > Centruroides > Centruroides vittatus. Next base: position 1,229,383 of record NW_027122405.1, on the reverse strand, counting down.
GCTAAAAAATACAATCAAATAGCAACAGAGGAATACAGTTTAAAAACTTGTCAGATATTTTCAAAGGCTCAATGTTTGAAAATATTAGACGCAACGTTGATTAATTAAACCCCTACAAACTTCTATTTGCTTTGAAGCTTTATTTGCATAGGTACACGTAGTTTGCGTAAGATAAATCTAAGTATCTTAAAATTGTAATTATTATGGTTATTTAAAGCTCAGATATCTTTAAGTCAACAAAGAAAGAAATATATTAATTTTTAATTTTAAATGCGTAAACATGTTATTAAAACCAAGATTGTAACATGGATTTCATTCGTATTTTTTTGACGAACGAGGTTTCATATAAGAATCATAAAATAGATAACTAAATAACAACAAATATGTGGAATATATTACGAAACTGACTTCGAGAACATCTTTCGGAGTGTCACATTCATAATTATTTAAGTGAAGCCAATATATCCAGAATGAAAGAAGAACACCGAATAACATCTGTAAAGTTTGAATGGCCGTGATGAACATGGCATATTTAACAGGAATCTTCACGTCGATTGATTTTAGAGCAAAATAACTGTACATAAAAGAATGCACGAAAACATTTGTATAAGCGAGTAGAAATCCGAAAGATGCTTCCTTATATGCTGCATACCACATTCCAATTAAAGTTGCCACATGATGATACCAATGCAGAAACATTAGATTCCTTTTTCTCAGTATAATTAGAACAGTATCTCCCAATTCCCATACTTTTGAAAACAGAAATAATGTACCCCAAAATATGAATTGTGGAAATTGTTCCGTAAGCATCTTATCACAAACGATATGATAAAACGGGTAATGACTAAATTCAAACAGAATTTCTGGAATTCCTCTTATAGTCGTGATGATACTATATAGCGCAAGGATACCATTCCAAACGAAAGATGCACGTTTGAGTTCAAAGGCAGGTCTGGTCTTCATATATTCTCGAAGTAAATATATAGCTATCAGGTAGATAGCGGCAATGTAGACTGAATAATACCAATAATTCTGATAGAATCGTCTTACGTCTTCTACGCAGATAATAGTTTCAAATTGATAAAGAGACGGGAAAGATTTGCTTCTGTTGAATGATTTCATTTTTCCCATAGTTGAGAATTCTGAAAAAAAAATTATTTTAATATTAGCAGATATGTTTGATGAATTTCAACGCGTTTTTTTATTATTAATAAAATGCTTCTGTATTTGTTCTCTTATCGTAGGTAACTATGCGTTTGGATTTTCTGGTGCACTGTAGGAAATTATGGTGCAACTAGCTTGAATTTTTAAGTATCAATCAATTAAATTTTTAATTGCTTTAAAGAAATCACGATCTTACTGGTTACGCTTCCATAATTCACGTTATTGCAATTCCTTCGTCTCGGTTTTGCGTAACAAGTATACAAAACAAATCGGCATACCCGCATATTTTCACTGTCTGCAATTTAATGCACTTAACTATCAATTAGAAAACAATTAACTTATAATTACTTTCTAATTAATAACGACCGAATTCCCATCCGTCGTTTAACGTGTGAAATGTAATGGTCGAAGCTTTACTCGTGTTTGGAAGAACTTGCAAAAATTCTCCAAGTTTTTGTCGATCAAATGCTTTCGTTTGTTCATAAATTGGAAGAAACAACATTAAAGTATCGAAGGGGCTTAGGCCTAATGATTGGATATGCATTCATTTATGTTGCCTGATGGCAGAAAATCGTATGGAATTATTTGTTGAGACATTGACGGATGCAGCATTTGAATTGAAAGTGTCTCCTTTTGCAACAATCATGTCTATTAAAGCTAAAATACAATATTTAGAAGGTATACCAATTGCTCAGCAACATTTAATATGGCAGACTCAAGAGTTGGAAGATGAATTTTGCTTGCAGGATTATAGTATAACAGATGGTGCAACGCTAAAACTGGTTCTTGGAATGAGAGGTGGCTCAATCAATACTCGAAGAGTGTCGGTAGAGAGCAGACAAATTCAAGATATTCCTGGTTACGTTGAAGGAAATAGTGATGAAATCTCAGAAAGATTATCAAGTGGCCAACTATTAACTGTCTTAGTGTTTCATGATGGTGACAAAGTACACATGTACAGTATACTATCATTGACAGAACTGACAGCAATATTTCTCGTCTTTCTGGATCAGTGAGAAGTGAGACATCCATCAAAAACTTAACAGATGAGGAAATGGATGAAGAGACTCTAGAAAGATGTAAAGAAAATGAAATAACCAGACAAAAAATGGCCTTATTACAACAACAAATGCAATCTCTTTCTATTAAAAAAACATCTAGAAGAAAAGCTCAAGTTACTCCGTAATAAAAAGTAAATCACCAACATCAGAAAAAATTCCAGAAAATGTCAGTTTGGGTGATAAACATTTACGACTACCTCCTGTAAATCCTGAAAATAAAACAGTAACTGTAAATATGTCCAACAGAATTAAAAGTGAGTCAGAGAACTCCCAAGACAGAGAGATTGTTGGTGAATCTTGCAGACTGTTACCACTAGTTGGAGTAAATAACTTGAATTCTTCCATTCGTATTCATAAAAGTTCCCATAAATTAGGCAGTGGTTTATCTAGCCGTATGGAAAATAAGAGTTGTTCTTCCAGTTCAGAAGAAACTAAAAGTAATTCTTCTTGTATGCTCAACCCTAATGATTTAGCTTCATCTAATTCTAATACAATGCAAGGCTTGAAACAAACCATTAGCACTGAATCTCTTCCGTATCTTCCTCCAGCACCACAATCTAATGTTCAGTCTTTCAGAAAATCAAAGAGAAACTTACTTAACTTCCAGCGTCATAATTCCACTAAATTATTGACATTAAGGCCATCTTATAAAACCATCAAATGTTCGGTAACTGATTACCGAAGATCTTAGATAGCCAATCGTCGATTATTGGAACTTGATTAGTGGTTAAATAGCAGTGGTTAAGTACACCATCAAAAGAAGATCAAAATTATAACATCAAATGGGCTGTCAGAATGACTTCGCCTCAAAAATTTGGATCCAAAGAGAGAAATTTACAAAATTCTCATCGTGTAGGATTAGGTGCATTAGTTGCTGTTGGATTACGAGTAATCAAATCTCCAGAAGAGAATGAAGCATGCCAATCTAAATCCAAAGTGGCAAATAAACCGGATAGCAGAGAAGGTGGTAGGCCACGCTCGGGTCAGAAGCTCCCGCCCTTGAAGACAAAAAAGAAGTCGTGCAAAAGATGTGCCTGGTGCAACAAGAAGACGGGGCTGGCAACCAGCTACGTTTGCAGGTGCGGAAAAGAAGAGAAAAAACTTTTTAAATTTATCGAATCGTTCATTGGCGCCTCTAACAGGCGCCAATGAACGATTCGACGAATTTAAAACATTTATTTCCGTTGTGGATTGATACTCGAGTTGTTCTTTTTTCATTGCTTAAGTGGATAGAAATGTCTTAAGGAAACAAGAATGTGTAACAGAAACATGCTGTTAAAGTCGAGACGATACTAAATACAGCGAGGATTCCATTCCATACGAAGAAAGCACGTTTGAGTTCGAAGGCAGGTCTGGATTTCATGTATTTTCGAAACAAGTAGATGATTATCAGGTAGATGGCAGCCATGTAGATTGAATAATGACAATAATTCCGAAGGAATCTTCTTATAAATTCTATATCTATATCAGTTTCAAAAGGATAAGGATCCAGAACAGGTTTGCTTATGTTGAGTAATTTCATATTGAAGTTATTCTTGTATTCCGAAGAAAATAATCTATATCAGAATATAATTGAAATTTATTTGTATTGATTAAAATTATTTAAATGAAACATGATATAAACTACTAGATTATATCACCTGTAAAAATTGAATTTTTTTCTTTCACGAGAAATTTAATTTAGTGTATAAGATTTCATATTTACAATTCTTTCCACTATTTAAGGGAGTGACTGTAGTTTGTAAGCAGTAGTTTAACTGCTTAAATTTTTCAAAATTTCGAAAAACATTTCTTAAACATCACACAAATTATTAAACACAATTTTAAAATTTTCGGAAGGATTGTACTAATTATTACCAGAAGACTTTTCAGAAAAGACAACACACTTTGAGAAAGTAAACTTACAGTGGGTGGCCAAATTATTATACTCAAACAAAAATTCGTCACTATCTGTGAAAGTGGTGGCTGTAATTAATTTATTATTGGAAGAAAGTTATTGTTTTTTAATTTACTGATTAGCCACTATATCTGGCAACCTATTCATTAGTGTGGTAACACATAAATGTTTTTTTTTCAAAATGGCGGCGGCTAGTTTCAGTGTCAGTGTCAGTGCATGTCAAAAATTTTACTGTGCTGGCTTGTGAGAAGTCTTCGAAAAAAATCTTGGCTTCAGTGTTATCGACTTATTCGGTAAGTATTGGATTTTTTACATTTAGGATTATTCTAATACTTGATCAATACATTGTGGTCATGTTTTAGTTAGTTAGTTTATTTTATTTTTTGGGTTGTCGACCGACCTAACCTAAAAATGTTTATTAACAGATATGGGGAAGTGTGCTGGCTTCACACCAAGGAAAAAAGCACAGATTTTGACAATGTTATGGCGTTGTCAATATAATCAGCGTCAAATTGCTGATTTGTTTGATGTATCACAGTCCAGTGTGCGTAATATCAAGCAAAAACTGGATGCCGAAATACCGATCGAGGCGGATCGAGTCGCTAAATGCAGTTGAAAATGCATTGCAACACCTCGAACTGAGAGAGAAATACGTCACATTACACTTGAAAACCGCCGAAAGCTTCGGCTCATTATAAAAAAATTCTTAATTGAAAACAGAGTACAAATATCGGAGCGGACTCTCAGGCGAAGATTTGTAGAGATAGGATTGAAATGTTGTCGACCACTAAAACTCCAAAACTCACTCTGCCATGAAGGCCAAACGTCTGGCCTGGGCCAAAAAGCATCGACATTGGACATAGGAAGACTGGAGCAAGGTTTTTATAACCCTAATACAAGAATATACATGTTTAGAATATTTTTCTTTATAAATTTATACAAAACCAATTTCTTGCAGGTTTGTTTCTCGGACAAGTCGTCAATACAGATTCTTCAAGACAAAACCGACTTTGTTCTGCATGAAAAATTCAATGAAGACTACATTGTGGAATTAGTAAAGCATTCTGCTTCAGTGATGATATGATCTGTTATCAGCAGCAAAGGGACTGGAAGGCTGTATATTGTCCAAGGAACTGTGCGTCAGGATCAGTATAAGAAAGTTCTGGAGGAAAAACTGATCCCACAGACAGCAGAATGGTTCTCTAATAGGAATTTTATATTTATGCATGACTCTGCACCCTGTTATACAGCCAAATCTATCACAGAATACCTAAAAACAATCAGATTAACACCCTGGACTGACCGGGAAACTTGCCTGACTTAGAAAATGTGTGGGCCGTCTTGAAAACTGAAATTTCAAGGGATAAAATTATAACAAACAAAAGAGAACTTGATTGAGAATATCATTAGAGTACGGCACAACACTCCAAAACTCCATTAAGTAGCCATATCATGTATTGAAAGCATGCCTCGCCGCGTTCAAGCCGTCATAGAAGCTAAGGGCGGAGTAACCAAATACTGAATAATATGTATTTCTCTTTTAGTACACTATTCAACCTATCTACACATGTTTAATTTTTATTCCTAAATACACTTACTAGTATTAAAACGATATAAAATAACTTTAGAAACCATATAACTATTGTATTTCATAACTTAAACTGACAAAATACAAAGAAATAGTTTTGAGTATAATAATTTGGCCACCCACTGTATTAAAAAAAATAGTTGATGAATTAAGACACGGGTTTCGAAATTAGCATTTGTCATGGAAAATGTTAGAAAA